>NW_026898943.1:0-662706 GCF_033153095.1 Gastrolobium bilobum
GCGTTTAACCCAAGGCCTATGCAATGCATGTAATTTAGGGAGGTTTTAATTTTAGCAAATTTAGAGCCTCCCTAAATTTACTAAGAGGCAACAGTCTTAGTTAAAATATTTGCAGGATTAATTTCAGTTTATTTTATTCACACTAACCTGACCATTACTAATTATTTCCCTTATTAAATGCAACCTAACATCTATATGCTCTTGTCCTTCAATCTATGCACCATTTTTGGACAAGTGTATGGCAGATTGAGAATCAGAGAAGACCTCTAGCAGGGTCCTTACCTAGACCCAACTCAGAGACAATTCCATTATTATTGCCTCCTTGACACAGTTTCTGCGAGAGCCACATACTCTGCTTCAGTTGTGGAGAGTGCCACAATGTGTTGCAAGCTTGCTTTCCAGCTCACCACATTTCCTCCCACACAAAAAACAAAACCAGTTAGAGATCTTCTTTTATCAAGATCAGCAGCATAGTCAGAATCACAATAACCATCATCCGAATGCAAGAAGGCAGTCTTGACATCCAATTGTTCCAATTCTAAATCATGAATTGCAACAACTGAAAGTATGAGCCTAATTGAAACATGTTTCACAACAGGGGAGAATATTTCATTGTAATCAACCCCTTCAACTTGTGAAAAACCCTTAGCAACAACCCTTGCCTTAAACCTGGCAGCTTCAACACCTGGGATTTCTGGCTTCCTTTTAAAAATCCATTTGCATCCAATCACCTTCTTGTTCTTAGGATGCTCCACCAAAACCCAAGTCTTATTTTTCTCAAGAGACTCCATCTCTTCCTTCATGGCTTTTAGCCAATGAATTTTAGAATCCAGCCTCATAGCCTCTTGGTATGAGCTGGGTTCATTAAACTCCAGCACATCTCCAACTTGGAGTGCAAATGCTATGACATCTGCATGTGCAAAACGACTTGGAGGTCTTATATTCCTCCTAGTCCTATCTCTAGATAGCAAATAATCCTCTAGATTATCTCTATCCAGTTCCACATCATGCTCCTCAATGGGAATGTCATTCCCATCATCTTGAACTTCAGCAACAGTGTGCTGTTGTTCATTTTCAGCCACATCAGGTTGCTGCCCAGTATTGTTGGGCAGCTCCACCTCCAACTCAACAGTCCTAGGAGGATGCTCTTTGTCACTCAGTTTGGATATGTCTTTATAGAATGTGTTTTCTTCGAAAATCACATCTCTACTTATGACACACTTCCTTTCAGCTATGAGCCATAGCTTATATCCCTTAACACCTGAAGGATAACCAACAAAGACAGATTTAACAGCTCTAGGACTCAACTTATCTTGTTTTACATGCATGTATGCAAGACAACCAAATGGTTTTAAGTGTCCTAGACTTGGTGGCTTACTAGACCAAAGCTCCATAGGGGTTTTAAGACCTATAACTGTGGATGGGCTTCTATTTATAAGGTAACAGGCTGTGGAAACAGCCTCAGCCCAAAAAGATTTAGGGAGACCAGATTCAGCCAGCATACATCTGACCTTATTTAGGATGGTTCTATTCATCCTTTCAGCCACCCCATTTTGTTGGGGTGTTTCAGCACAAGTTCTGTGCCTCTTAATACCATGCTCATTGCAAAAATCAAAAAATTGATTATTGCAAAACTCAAGCCCATTATCAGTCCTTAGGACCTTGACTTTCTTATCAGTTTCATTCTCTACAAGGGTCTTCCAATTCTTGAAGCTATCAAAGGCTTGATCCTTTTGCTTCAAGAACATGGTCCATACTCTTCTAGAATATGAATCCACAATAGAAAGGAAGTAATGGCAACCAGAGAGCGAAGGGGGAACATTAGGAGATCCCCACAAATCAGAGTGTATGTAATCAAGGACTGATTTAGAAAAATTTGAAGAACTAGGAAATGGTAACTTGTGTGTTTTCCCTAAAATGCAATTTTCACAGAAATCAACACAAGTTACTTTCTTAGGACTTAAAATACCTTGTTTACATAACTCAGACAGACCCTGGTTGCTGATATGACCCATTCTCTTATGCCAGAGAACAGATTCATCATCCTTGGCTGCTGTTATACAGCTTTCGGATGAAACAGCATGGCCCTGTAATATGTACAGGCCATTAATTAACCTTCCTTCCATTAAAATCTCACTACCCTTAAGAACAGTGAGTGAACCTTGCTCACTCTTGAATAACAGCCCACTTGAGTCAAGCATACCTAGAGAAATTAAATTTCTCCTCAAGTCAGGGACATACCTCACTTCTTTGAG
The DNA here is from genome assembly GCF_033153095.1 of Gastrolobium bilobum. Classification (NCBI taxonomy): domain Eukaryota; kingdom Viridiplantae; phylum Streptophyta; class Magnoliopsida; order Fabales; family Fabaceae; genus Gastrolobium; species Gastrolobium bilobum. Next base: position 2,256 of record NW_026898943.1, read on the forward strand.
GATTTTATGGCTGCCATCAGCCATTAGAAACTTGACAGCCCCAATCCCTTCTATTTGACAGACCTGGTCATTCCCCATAAGGACCTTTCCACCCTTTTGGAACCTTAAACCAGCAAGCCACTCCTTCATAGGAGTCATGTGAAAAGTGCAACCTGAATCCATAACCCATTCAGCCTCAAAGCCCTTATTAGACACCATAAGGACTTCAGCACCCTCACACCCACTAAGTAAATTTGCATACTCAGTTTTAGTTGCTGCCTTTGCAGCTCCCTTATTATTTTCAGGGCAGTTCTTCTTGATATGCCCCTCTTTATGACACAACCAGCAGGTAAATTTACCTTTTGGCTGCTCTTTATTTTTATTGCCTTGTGTGTTCTGGTTAGGTTGGGATACATTATTGTTTCCCTTCCATTTATTTTTAAATTTCCCCTTCTTGTTCCCTTTACCCTTCACAACCAGCCCCTCAGCATGGGACTTTTTATGGGAGAGTAATTCAACCTCCCTTGCTCTCAAAGCTTCAGTTATCTCATCTAAGTCCATTCCCCCTTTGCTGTATTTTATAGCATCTTTTACACCCCTATAGAAATCTGGAACAGAGTTCAAGAGGATCAAAATTTGATCCTCATTTGAGGCAGTTGCCCCAGCATTATCCAGATCTAAGGTGAGTTTGTTAAACTCATCAAGATTGTCCTCCAAGCACTTAGAAGGATCCATCTTGAAGGAAATAAATTTCTCCTTCAAAAACATCTTGTTTGGGGCAGATTTAGTTTGATAGAGAGCCTTAAGCTTTTCCCAAAGCTCTCTAGGATTAGTTATCTTACATACACGCCTAAGGACACTATCAGACAGATTTACAACAATTAGACTATGAGCTAGAGCCATTAAGTCTTTTAGTTCCTTAGGTGTTAGGGAATTAGGAAGATCCTTTTCAGGACCAACAGCATCCTCACACTTCTGTTGGACCAAGACAGCCATCATCTTGATCTTCCACAAGTTAAAGTCACCCCTCCCATCAAACTTCTCCACCTCAACCTTGGTGATACCCATCCTCTTCAGCTTCCAGCAACAGAAAACACGAGGACCAGAGGGAAATAGACAAAGACCACGAAACAGAAACAGAGACAAACCAGAAGGGAAAAAGAACCAAGAACCTAAGCTCTTGATACCACTTGTTATAATTCTCGGTATAAAGCTACCAAGAATCAGCCCACTGATCGAACTTACAGAAACAGAAAACATAAGAAACAACACACAAGAAATTTATACTTGGTTCAGAATTTCTTTGTACAAGAATTTCCTACATCCAAGTTGGCCAGAGAGGGTCAAACACCCTCTAGCATACACTTTATTCAGAACAGATAGCAGGTACAAATATGTTCAGATATTTACATATGCAAACAGTAAACACAGCATGCATAAAAATAAAGGTAAACACATCACCTACTCACTATTTACAGAGAGATACCAAAAATACCTAAATGGAGCCAGCACATTTACATACGGTTTTTCAACAAGATACAAAAGAACTATACAGAAAAAAGGGCAAGATATCACCGTCTTCAAGCAAGCACCACCAAACCAGTGCAATCAGCTACACGGTCTCCAGAACTCTTCAACAGCACAGAGAGTTCAACATCAGAACCACCGTCAATCTTGGAAGATAGCAACTCCCAAAGAAAAACCGATTAAATGAAGCGCCACACCACCAGGAACAAAACTCTCAACTACACCGAGATGAGATACTCGATATTTCTCACTCAAATCTCACTCTCAAACCTCCGTTCCAAACCCTAAGTTCCAACCTTTTCAGAGAGAACGAATTGTACACAAAGAAAGAGGAGAGAGAGACTAAAAGATTTTAACATCCGTATAAAATGCTCAGTAACACGATAAGAGAGTAGGTGAGATATTTTATCATTCATTTTCAGCTAAACAAAACGACACCGTTTCTATGTGCAGGTGAATTATCAATTGTCAACATATGGGCCTTAGTAGACAACCGGTTATTCAATGGCCCAAAGGCAAACAGAGAAAATGCAAGCATGTTTAGAAAAAATACGATCTAACAATATAAATTGAATCAATGGTGATACAAAAATAAAGACAAATAATATGAGAATAGATAATTATAAATTTTCACCATTAATTTTTTTATATAATTAAGATTCATCAATATGATATGGTCATATTAATTAAAACATGAAATGATTTATTTCCAAAAAATATTATCCGTACACCAATATTTTTTATGCTTATTATTACACTTATTTATAATCTATTTTTGTATTAGACTATTAGTACTTTTTAAAATAACAAAAAAATTAAACAGTAACAACACATTACAATTAGCTAAATTCAAGTCCATAGGAAAGAAGAGTAGCTATACGTAAAGCTAGTTGTACACTGCAGTAGTGCAGAATTATAAATGCACAAAATTTATATGAATAGTAATATAAGATTTTAGCACGTTCAAGAATAAAATAAATTTTTAAATTCAGAATTCAAATATAATAAATGAAATCATTGCTTAAAATTCTATTTGTGGGATGTTTGGTAGTAAAATCTTCGTAAGACGTTAATGTTACATTTGTTTTGATGGGGAGCAAATATAAAGGAGAAAGACGTATGAGAATTTTAAAATCTTGTCAACTTTTTTAAATGTCGAATACACAAAATTTCCTTTTATCTACTATTTTTTATCTCATCATCCAACCATATTTTGAATTTTTAGTATTAAATATGTGAATAAATTGGTAAGTGATTATTTTAGCTTAATCAATAATTTCGAGTTTGAGTATCTAATAATGCAGCTTTGTTAGAACGTTAAAGGGAAAATTTTACCACATATATAATCTTACCCGATTAGAATTGAATTAATCGAATAAATGATGAAACGATGGATAATATAATTTTTTTTAGTATGGCTAGATAATGTAATATCCATCCGTGGTCCATTGTTTCGATTGGTCGTTTTCACAATTTATGTCAGTAATGTATCATTTTTATTTAATTTAAAACCAATAACAAATATTCAGTTGATTTCAGCTAAAAAAAATCAGTTGATTTACTGACATATATAAATTTATATATGAAAAATTAATAGTGAAGTTCGAATTATGTAATGTGTGGTGTCCAATAAAATTTTAAAAGTTAGATATATTTCTATTTTTATATGTGATACTTATTTATAATTTAATTTTTATATGAAAAAATAATTTACTCCTATATTTCTCTTTGACTTAACCTTTTTTGGCATCAAAGCTAAAGTTAAACATAAAATTTTAAAAAATAAAAATAAAATTATTTAGCAATTATATAATTTTTTTAACTTAAAATTACTTTAAAGATTAAATTATAAATAATTTGCTTAATTATATAAATTATAAACATAAATATTGTTTGAAAAGTAAAAAGATAAATTCTCAAAAGAGTAATAAAAACTTTTTAAAATATATTTTAAAATAAAAAATGAATATATTTATGTAATATATCAATTTAAAAATAATATATTATAAATATATCAATTTTATGTTTATTTATAAAATAATTATTTATATAAATAAATATTTTTGGGAATTTGTTTCACATACTAATGTATTAAAAAATAAATAAATTTCAATGATAACACAAATACAACATATTCACATATCATGAAGTGTAAGAAGCTCAACAAGCTTGAATATAATAACTAAAAGGCTATATATAGAACAAGGAAAAATGATCCCACGAGTAACATGTAAGTTTTTAATTTTGGAAAAAAAAATACAAAAGTTAGAAGCTGGAAGATACTCGTGGAAACATTTCATAAAAAAAACAATTTTTTTATATTTTTTTGAAAAAAAAAAGTTTTTTTAAGACTTTTTTTTTCAAAAAAAAATGTTCAGTTTGGCTTTTCCTATTAAGAAGAGAAGTTAAAAAAAGTTAAGCCAAAAGGATATTAAGTTGAACACTTCTGGTCTTTAATTTAGTTTTTATCTTGTATTTTTAATTTTTAATTGCTAAAGTTCATCAAAAATTATCTGGGTGGCAAGCTAGATGCTTATCCCAAGCTGCAAGCAATGATGCACGGACACGGAACACGACACGACACGATACTTCGACACGTTAATTCTAAAAAATGCTAAATTTTGACACATTGAAACACATTTTGATATTAAATAATATTTTGACATATAGCAACTCATAACAACTCTTATACTAATCAAATATTCAAATTTCATAACATAAAATATTAAAAAAAAATAGAACATCCCAAGAGTGTAGAGTGTAGAAAAATACAAAAATTATTTTACTTATGATTACACACAGTTCAATTATTCTTTCACATATATATATTCTTTAAGAAAAACCTTTGATTACAAATTAATTAAAATAAAAAAAATAAGATAAGAGAAGCATATATTTACTAAATTTTCATGTCCTTACCTAACTTTCGTAATTGCGGAAGAGAGAGAGCAGGAGGGTATTATTGTCTTTCCGCAAATGGATACAAACACAAAGGCACCAACTCTATAAAGAAGACAAGGATGGCAGTTTCGTCCTTCTGTACCTTCCTCATCTTCCTCGGTACCTCTCTTTCTCTGCAACTTCCCAGAACCCATAGCTTCAATAAATCTCGTGTTAACGGTTTACACTCCAAACTAACACCAACATCACCACCACCTTTTCCTCTTCCATTTTCCTTTCATTTTCTCTCCATCTTTAACATGAAGAAGCAGAAGTGCGTTGAAACGCAGCGTTCGAACCCGAACCCGTTCAACGTTATATCGGAGGAACTCCTATTCACAATCCTGGACTTTCTAGATTCAAATCGGAGATTTGAGAATCAAAAGAGACTTACCTGTTTCTGATTATGATCGGAGATGTAGACGACGACCGACGACGAAGAGAAGGACCAGCAGCCTCGCCCTCCAGCGTGAACGAACGAGAAAGAGGATAGGGTTCCACAATTTTTAATTTTTATTAAATATTTTTAATTTTTTTAATTGTAATTTTATTTCTTTTTTACAAAAAAAATGCCAAAACGTGTTCACAGCGTTGACCGCGTGTCAGATTCGGTCAAATTCGCATGTCCCACTAGTCAACGTGTCCCAAAAAGTTGACCGCGTGTCGGAACGTGTCGGTGTCAGACACACAAATTTCCCCAAAAATCACGTGTCCGTGTTTCAGAGGCTGGAAAGATCATTTTGACACAATTAGTATTGGCAACTATCCCTTCCTTTCATATGCAATATGGGAAGCTGCGAATAGGAGTTTTCCTTGAACTAGAAAAATTACAGAGGAATTTTATTTGGGGAGACAAGGAGGATCAAAGGAAGATGCATCTCATAAGGTGGGATATTTTAACCGCTCCCAAGAGAGAAGGGACCCTCAGTCTCAAAAGGTTGGCTGATCTTAATGATGCTTTTTTAGCTAAACTAGCCTCATAAGTTTATTCTAACCCTCAAGCTATGTGAGTAAAGATATTGAAGGAAAAATATGCCCAAAATAGATCAGGGGTGGAGATGTTTTCTTTTAAAAATGAAGACTCTAGATTATGGAACATATATGTTTGGTGTGGAAAAAGATAGAAGATCATTTATGTTAAGAAGTAGCTGATGGAAAGAGTGTGAGGTTTTGGCATGATAGATGGGCTAATAGAGGTGGTAAATTGATGGATAAAACTATAATGCCAATCCCATGGGAGGAGTAATCACAAAGAGTTGCAAATTATGTAAATGAATATGGGGAATTAAAGATTGACTTGTTGTCTAGATGGTTACCCAACGTTGAAATTATGACAAACAGCCTGCCACCTCAACCCCAAGATGGGGCTGATAAACTTCGATGGAACATCCCTAACATTAGAGGGATTTCCGTCAAAGAGATTTATAAGCTATTGACAGATAAGCCATAGGAAGGAAGTAGAAGCTCCGGCATTTGGAGTATCATATGGAGGGGTCACCCATCCCAAAATTGCTCCAAGTCAAGCACACTTAACTGTGGAGTTCTTCTGATCCGGGCTACCGAAAAGCAGATGCATCTTGTTAGCATAGGTAGTACCAATTAATTCTTATAAGCTATCCCAAACTGTGCAGCCTTATACCTGCACAGCCTTTGGAATCCCTCTCTTTCGGGTGTCGATTCGATTCATTCATGCATGTAACCCCACGCTGGAAGCCTGTCAGGAGCCGTTCCTTATCCGTGCCTCTTTGCACCGGCGATCACTCCCCGCCCTCGTCAGCGCTCAGGATGTTACATGCCCACCAGCTTCGTCCTCGAACCACACCGTACTGGATGAGAGGCCCTTCTCTGATACCACTTGTAATGCCCGACCGCTTCAAGAATCAATGACTATCCCCGCATACTAACACGAGACTTTTCAGTGTGCTTTTTCCTCACTCGCACACTTCTCGGGAAAACTTCTCAGGAGGTCACCCATCCCAGAATTGCTCCAAGTCAAGCACGCTTAACTGTGGAGTTCTTCCGATTCGGGGTACCGAAAAGCAGATGCATCTTGTTAGCATAGATAGTACCAATTAATTCTTATAAGCTATCCCAAATTGTGCAGCCTTATACCTGCACAGCCTTTGGAATCCTTCTCTTTCAGGTGTCGATTCGATTCATTCATGCATGTAACCCCACGCTTGAAGCCTGTCAGGAGTCGCTCCTTGTCCGTGCCTCTTTGCACCGGCGATCACTCTCCGCCCTCGTCAGCGCTCGAGATGTTACAGTGTGGTTTGTGTAAAAAGAAAGACGACTCCTAGCTCCATGCAATGAAACACTGTGACAATGTGCACCTCCTGTGGACCAGGCTACAGGCGACAAGGTATTGTTAGCATTTTTTTGTTCTACAAGATCATGAGTGAATTATGTTTAATTTGTGTATTGATAGAGTAGATAGCAGGGGTGTGCCATGGAATATCATTTTTGCTACTACTATTAGGTGCACCTGGAAATGGAGAAATGAGATAATTCATGGTTCAGAGACCTTGTATAATGAATATAATCATTGTTTAATTTTAGAACAGGCAGCTGAAATTTAGTCTGTTGTAAATAAAAGTAGCACTACCAACCAAAACATCAGGTGTAAAGAGACTTTAATTGCTTGGCAATTTTCGGAGGTAGGGTGGGTGAAAATTAATACGGATGGTTAGGGGTGTGCAAAAAAACTGGTTCAGTTGCGCTGCCATTGATTTGACCTATAAATACTTATTTTTTTGAACTGGGTTTAAATATTGAACCACTTATATTTGAGTCAATTTTAGACTTGACTTATTTTAATAATTGACCCATTGACCCAAAACTTGACCCAGACCCATTTTGTGAAAAAAAAAGAAAACCAAAAATCACGGTAAGGCAATTTGGGGCTTAGGTTCTCTCTTCTCCCGTTAAGAATGGAAACAAGCTTGTTGAGGTGTTGGAATACGAGCCAACGTAACTTGCGTGTTCTAAATTTTAGTAGTACTATCACAGATATGGTAGAGAGGGAAATTGGATCATATCATGTAGGGGTGTAAATGGGCTGGGCTGGGCTGGGCTTTGGCCATTCTGACCCAAGCCTACGTCAAAAAAAAGTCAGCCTATCTGGCCTATTGGCCTATTAAAGGCTTTATTTGTAGGCCAAGCCCGGCCCATTTTCAAAAATAAGAAAGCCTGACATGGCCTACAGGCCTTGTAGGCCTCCCACTATATATACTAAACAAAAAAAATAAATGTATAGAGCAAAGAAAGTTCCATTCATGCATACACTAGTACTTCTCATAAGAAAAAAATGACAAACAAGAAAGAGTCAACATAATACCTCAGCTCTAGAATGTATATCATAGAGGAATAGAGTCGAAGAAATGGGAAAAATAAGAAAAATACAATTACTGGATGCTGAAATAAAGTCTACAAGAGAATGTCATTCATCTAAAAATCTTTAAACCACCATCAAGACAAGGGAAAGAAGATTATTATTGAAAGATCTTCATCAGTAACATCATAATACAGCAAGGTACCCATTGTTCCATCGTATTAAGCTGCAACAGCATGTAAAATTTGGAGACATTATACAAGTTTGTCTTTCACAAAATAAAATAGCACAAAAAGTAAGAGATTTTGGTATTTGGTACTTTGTGTCTTTGCCACATAAAATAATAATAATATATATTTTATTTTAATAAATTAAATAGGCCAGCCTACAAGGCTGTAGGCCGGGCTTGACAAAATTGGCCTATGGCCTATTTATTAAAAAAGCTTTTTTATAAGCCTAAGCCTACTCTACTTTCCTGAAAGGCTAGGCCTGAGTTGGGCTCAATGTAGGCCGAGCCGTAGGCTAGGCTGGGCCAGCCTGGCCCATTTACACCCCTAATATCATGTGAGTGATTGGAGGTCAATGTGAAAATATATCTGTGATCCAGTGACTTTGAATCCAAAAGAAATTATAAATTCACAGGCTTTGATTTTGATGCAACATGAAATAGGATAATATTTATTCTGTGTACTTGAAGATTTTATGTGCTATAAGCCTCCAAGATTCCATGGGATAATCAAGAAATGAGATAGATTGCAGACGCTAATGTTGATTAAATAAGAGTTAGTCATACTACAGAAATTGTTCGTAAATATCTGTTAATTTTAATTTCTTACATTGAGTAAATGGAATCCTTACGCTGATATTTTATGGAATAATTTTATGTTTGGATTGTTTTTTTAATTTATCATCAATTTGGAGCTTTTTGGTGATCCAATAAAATCATGATAATTGCTAATTGCAAATATCAATTATGAGTTAGAATGAGCTACCCATGACACTGATTAGTACCATGGAATATTAATATTATCACTTTTTTTGAAGAATTGATATTTATTCAACAAATATCAAATTTATTATATAGTTTATATATTTTAAAACAAATAAATAATTAAATTACTTGAGTTTAAAAATTAAATCAATGAGGCTAAGTCATGAGGCTAAGCCCGTTTGGTCTCATTTTGTGCCTTCGGACAAGTTTGCAAACTTCTTCTTTGGTGATGTTGATCATTGGTTATCGGTTAATATGGAGATGGATAAGCATGGGATTACGAATGGTTGGAGGAATTTGTTTTTTGTTTTTTTGTTGGAAAAATTGGAAGTGGCGTAATGATTTGGTGCATGGCTCGGCTTTTCCTTGCTTAAATGTGAGGAAAGAGATTATTTGCAGCTCTGTGAGGGACTTTAACAATGCTTTAGCTAGTGCTCAGGAGAGGCTTCCAGTAAAGTTTTCAATGAAGATGGACATTACTTGGCAATATCCAACAGATGGGTCAGTAAAAATTAACATAGATGGTGCAGCTAGAGGTAATCCTGGCCTAGCTGCTTGTGGGGGTTTGATTCATAATTCTCAAGGGAGATGGCTGGGGGGTTTTGCTCTTCTTTTAAGGCTGAGCTCTGGGGTATTCTTCGTGGTTTGGAGCTAGCTTGGAACGAAGGATTTCGTAATATAATCATTGAGAGTGATTCATCTAGTGTGATCACTGTGCTCACCAAGTCTGGTGTAGCAGTCCGTGAGTGTCATCTGATTGCTCGTATACGGACATGGATCAATAGGAGTTGGTCAGTTACTTTGATGCATACTTATAGAGAAGGAAACGTCTGTGCTGATTGGTTGACGAATTTTATTCTGGATTCAGATGATTCCATTACTTATCAGTTTTGGAGGGATCCTCCTCCTGGCATTCTTCATCTTCTCCGTGGTGACTTTACTGGTGTCAGTAGGTCCAGGGAAGTGAGGTGTAGGATTTAGTTTTGGTTTTGGTTGTCTTTGTTGTTCTTTTGGCTTAGGCCTTCTGTTTACCAAAAAAAAGTAAAAAAAATTAAATCAATAACTATAAAAAAATCAAATAAAAAATAAGTTTTGAAACCAAGTCAAAAGTGGGTCAGGTCGGATTTGATCTGATTTTGAAACCAAGTCAAACTCACTTCAGAAACCAAATCAAGTCAGATTTGATCCAGTTCTGAACCAATTCAAAAAAAAATTAAATCAGATCAAACCTGTCTTGGATCAAATTAAACTGGGTCGGGTCAAAATACTTGACCTATAAAATCAAGTTGGGTCGAGTTGGCACAAAACCCCGACATGACCTGACCCATGCACGACCCTACGAATGTGCTGCTAAGGGGAACCCAGGTCTGGTAGCGTGTGGAGGGCTGATCAGAGACTACTCTGGCCAATAGTTAAAGGGATTCTCTTGCCGTGTTGGTTATTGTAATGCTATTGTCATGGGGGATATTAAAGGGCGTCTAGATAGTTTGAGAAGAAGGATGGAGGTGAGTGATTATTGAAAGTGACTCAAAGACTGCGGTCACATGGCTCACCACAGCTAGTGAGCCTGCTTGTGAGTCTCATATTGTGACTTGTATATGGGCTTAGATGGATATAGATTGGGTTGTGAAGATCAATCACATTTACAGAAAAGGCAATTTTTGTGTAGATTGGTTATCAAATTTCCCCCTTGTTAATCAAGATCAAGAAGACTTATGTGTCTTTTCACCCGCCTCCCTTTTGTTGTATTTAGCTGATTTAGGTAGTGTTAGTAGGCTACATTTTATTTCTTCAGTTTAGCCTGCGTGGGGGGTTTATCCCGTTCAGGATACCAAAAAAAAATAACAATGATTATGTGTATAAAAAACAAATTATTATTTTTATATTAAAAATAAGTTTTATTTATAAAAATCACAAACAAGTTTTAACTAAGGGTTTGGGATTTGTTCTTTTAAAAAATGTAGAATTATGTCATTTTAAATAAAAGAAAAAGATACATAATGAAAATTAATTTTAATATATATATATATATTTAATTTAATAATAATTTTTTATTTTAATTTTAATTTTAAATAAACAAATTAATTTTAACTAAAATAATTGTACTTCGAAAGGAGAGTATTTTTTCCTTTAACCAATCCCAAAAATGGGCCAGGCACACTTTCGGATGTGGAAGGGAATAATAAAGAAATTCAACTTCCTCACGTGGAAACAAACAGCGTTAGACGCCAATCAACATGCAACGATCTCATCCTTTCCACTCAAACTCCCTAAGCACCCACCACACACCATAAAGTACATCTTCATGCTTGCATTTTGCCCCTTCTCCTATTTTATAATGTCGATATTACCACTCATATTCCTTCCTCTACCCTCCATAGAATTGCTTGTCTTGTTGACGAGAAGACCTTGTTTCGGGAATTCACAAGGCTGATCCTTAATTTGATTAACGTAGTTTGGAAATTGAATTGAGGTTCAGGTTCCAACTCTATCCTCCTTATTCCGAAATTTGTTCGGTTCAGCGTTGAAGACTTGAAGTCATTAATAATGAAGGAAGAAAAAAAAAAAAACAGTTCCTAGGGATAAAAAGTACCATTCCCTCTCACCTTCACCCCTTGCCCTGAAAAAAATGTAAAAGAAATCTACAAATATAAAAGATGACCTTGAGCCTATACTATAAGTTCATAACTGACTCAATCTGTTTTCTTTCTTTTTCTACTTCACCATTAACTGTGAGATAGAGAAATTATAGTGAGCTAGAAATCTGTCCCTGCCATGGTGGATCGTGGTCAAGAGAAAACTATACCAGCTGCTATTGACTTATCTCTGAAGAAGAAGGAGCTTCTTTCTAGTGCCATGAAGAGAACAAGTGAATGGTATGCTTCTGTTCTTCTGAAACTAATGCTTTGGTTTCTGTTATATATGTATGTCAAATGTACCTAACCTGCTTCTCTTGTGTACATTTGCTCCCTTTAATTTCTTGGATAGAAGAATGACTGAAAACTACTTAATTACAGGATTTTTTCTCAGGAGATTCCAAGTGATGTCAATATTCGAGTTGGAGAAGCTTCCTTTTCTTTACATAAGGTAGTTAACTAATTCAGACACGGACTCTTGGCTGAACATATCAAACTTATTAATCTGAGAATCATTTAAGTGCTGAGTAACGATTTCTCATTCTTGTTGGTTTTCATTTTCAATCAACTGTTCACTGGTTACATGCTTTATTTATTTATTTATTTATTTGTTTACCACTTTTTTGCTGCTTGTTTACGAATAGAACTTGAATTAGGAAGCAAGATAGATGTATATCGAAGCAATACCGTACAGAAGTGTTACGTTGGTCATCAATTGATATTGAATTATTTACACATCTTATACTGTAATTGCAGTTTCCATTAGTCTCCAAGTGTGGATACATTAGGAAGCTCGTCTCAGAATCTAGCGATGCTAACGTTTCCTTCATCGAACTCTCTGATGTTCCTGGTGGAGGAGAAGCATTTGAACTGGCAGCAAAATTCTGCTACGGGATAATTTTCGAAATGAACGTTGAAAACATTGCTATGCTTCGCTGCGTGGCTGAGTATCTTGAGATGACAGAGGATTATTCACTTGGAAACTTGGTGGGAAAGACTGATACTTATTTGAATGACGTGGCACTCAAGACCATTGCGGGGGCTGTGTCTATCCTACATATGTCAGAGAACCTCCTTCCAATAGCAGAGAGAACCAAATTGGTGAGTCGATGCATAGATGCCATTGCATATATGGCCTGTAAAGAAAGCCAATTCTGTTCATCTGCAAGAAGTGACAATGGCTCTGATGGAGTGACCTCTTCCATGGCATCTCACCAGAGGCCAGTAGTTGACTGGTGGGCTGAAGATCTTGCTGTCCTCAGAATTGACATTTTCCATAGAGTTCTAATCGCAATGCTGGCAAGAGGTTTTAAACAGTATGCTATTGGCCCTATTCTAATGCTCTATGCACAGAAATCTCTACGAGGTTTGGTGAGATCCCTCTCTAAATATTGGAAATATTACAAATAAATGTTTTTTTTTTTTGGATTCATTCCTTAACTCCTTTATGTTTCTCTCTCTCTTTTTTGAGGAGCAGGATATATTTGGAAAGGGAAGAAAGAAGATTGAGCCACGACAGGAGCATGAAAAGAGGGTTGTTTTAGAGACAATAGTTAGCCTTTTGCCAAGGGAAAGGAATGCAATGTCAGTAAGCTTTCTTTCTATGCTGCTTCGGGCAGCAGTATATCTTGAGACAACAGTTGCTTGCAGGCTTGATTTGGAGAAGAGGATGGCTATGCAGTTAGGACAGACTGTTTTGGATGATCTTCTCATTCCTTCCTATTCATTTACTGGGGACACATTGTTTGATGTGGATACAGTGCAGAGGATCATGGCTAATTACTTAGAATCTCAAATGGGAAACCATTTAGTCTACAATGCAGATGCTGAATACTTTTCTTCTTCACAAAGTGATAAGGAGTGGGTTGGAAAGCTAATGGAAAATTACCTTGCTGAAATAGCCACCGACCGAAATTTACCAGTTCCAAAGTTCATCAGTCTGGCTGAATTAATTCCTGAACAATCAAGGCCAACAGAAGATGGGATGTATAGAGCCATAGACATCTATCTGAAGGTGAAAACTGCAGTCCTTTCTCTGTAGCAAATTAATCATGCCACAGATTTGCACAGTTCTAATAAGATATTTTGTTTTTCTCTTATTGATACCTCTTGATTGAACAGAACAAGCACTTGCATTTCACTAACCAAGATTAAATACCTGCCTCCTATAGCACAATCTCTCGGGCTTTATCAAATTGAATTGGCTTTAGATTTAGTCTTGTCACAGTTTATTAATGCAAACTGCATTACATAATTAGTTTTGTATTAGTATTGCCATCGAATTCAAGGATTTGATTCTATCACTATCTTGATATAGAATGTTTTGCATGTGAGTTTATTATGAATTACTGCTGATGAAGTTGGAATTGACAATTCTCAGGCTCATCCTTCTCTAAGTGACATGGATAGAAAGAAAGTTTGCAGCGTGATGGACTGTCAGAAGTTATCACGAGAGGCCTGTGCACATGCTGCTCAAAATGACCGGCTTCCTGTCCAAACTGTGGTTCAAGTTCTCTATTATGAACAGCAAAGGCTTAGGGACGCCATGAATGGCAGTGGAAGTGGGGAATCTCCTTCGGCTCATACCAAGCTGAATGTATACTCCGCTGATCTTCATCCAGTTTCAAATGAGCTCTCCAGCTTACGAAGAGAAAATGAAGACTTGAAATTAGAGCTAGTGAAATTGAAAATGAAATTTAAAGAGATTGAGAATTCCACACTTAAATCAGCAGTTAACAGTCCTGTAGTAAATCCTTCACCTTCTGCTGATAAGCCACCTCTGCCTCGAAAATCATTCATAAGCTCGGTGTCCAAAAAACTTGGTAGGCTTTCTCCTTTTCTACGTGCCGATGGTGTCACACCTTTTGCCAAAGGTCGCACTAAACCAAATAAGAATCGACGCCACTCCATTTCCTAAGGCCATTGGTAGTTCCTGGTCTCCACCGGACATTGTGCAGACTACAGGTTCTTCCTTAGTTTCAGACGCTTGAAAAAACAGAACTAGTCTTTCCTAGTTTTTGCTTCATCTGTGTGATCCTCATGTAGATTATATTATCGTGATCCTTCAGTAAGAACTATATTGTAAAGGGTGGTGAAAAATAAAATATAATTCCTGAGTTAGATTGATTGCAGTCCTGCTGTTGAGTGGCAATAATTCTGTAGTGCAAGAATAATAAATTGAGTTTAACATTGATGGTCGATGGAAGAATCATCACATTTCTCCTATCAGTCGCGTAAATGTCAGTTAACAATATTAAGATACCATCATCTTCTTTCCTTGCAACAAATGAAAGCACATAAAATTATAATAACGGCCATAAACAATACATTATGTACAATCATCAGTGATCAAGGAGAAAGATAAGAATGAAAATAATTTGCATTTCTTAAGATCTTAACAATGAAACACGATCACATAGCCAAAAAAAATAATCATGAATCCAGGATTATTGGTGCAAATTGTTGAGGAGAAAAGACGTGACTTCTAGTTATTATCCTATATCAAGTGAGAGTGTAATTAGTCTTTCCTGCAATTAGAGAGAAATTGCAATTTCTTTCACTAAGCAAAACATTGTTCTATTCTTCTACTTCTATCCGTGATTCTTCCACTTGCAGTCAGAGTATTTTTTACATTAAATATGGCGTTTTAGTTTCTAATTTTCTCGACTTTATTTTAGTAGTTAGATCCTGTTTTTATAACACAATGCCAACACTACTATGACCAGGGCACTTTCATATAAACACACGGGATCGTAAGAACCACGTGGGTCAAGTTACTTCTCACAGCGATATTATGTACTCCAAAAGATAAATGGACCATAAAATCACTGGAAGTATACAAAATCTGAAAACAGTGATTAGTGGGGTCTATGTATAAATTATTGTGTCTTTTAGACACTTGGTTTCTTTTATGTTTAGTTTGTAACCTTTAGTCTATTCTCAATCAAACTATGTCAAATGTATTTATTGCTGACGTCATTTAGTTAGTTTTCTTTATATTACATTTACTTTTTACTTTTGTTCATTCTTCTGTAACTGGAACAGAACCTTCTTTGGGTTGCAATAGTGTCCATTGGGTTAAATAGTTTATGGGAAGGTAATAAGAGTTCAAGTGACAGCCTTGCAGTGTTGGTGTTGATGTGTAAAGCCTAATCATCAATGAAAAGGAGATCATGGTTTGGTTTCAATTCATGAATATTCTAAGGAATGGACTATAGTAAGTTATACATCTTTTGGGACACCTTACCTAAACTTGTTTAAAGATGTTTAAGCATTTGGAAGAGAATCTGCGATCCGTGTTTTCGGAAGCAACAATAATAATATCAGATGTCTGCTATTTGGAAATAATAAAAAGACATCACGGCGTTCAACTCTGCTCTTCCGGATTTTCAAACCATTCATAACATGGATATAGCTCATTGCAATTACTCGGAGGATATAGGATTGTGCATTCAAGTGCTGTTTGTGATGACTTGAAGAGCAAACTTCTGGAGGCCACAACACAAAGAACCTTCAACATGAGAGGTTGGTTCACCTTACCTTGTCTATGTATTTTGAATGCTTTCCTACCTTCCCAATAATTTTTTTTTTTTTGTTACATGATTTTACAATGCAATATGAAAAGAACAGCAAACTTAAAATAACATTAAGAATGAGGTCATCAAATCTAACAAAGCAAAATCAAAATACATTTAAACCAAACTCCAAGATAACCAAACATAAATTAATAAACAAACTGAAACCCATGTCATCGTCAGATTCTTCTTTCTTTTCCTCTTCCTTGGCGGCGACAGCAGCTGGGGAAGCACCGTAATCTGCAGCAGGCGTGGCAAAAACAGCTACAGCAAATTTACTTGGGTCCTGCTTTTAAAATAATTCGTATATAAGAAAGATATAAATAATGGATCAAAATTTTAGTGTCAGATCATCAAAATGTTAAATCCAATACCTTCAGGAACTCCTTAACCATGTCTGCCAGAGGGAAAGAATATTCCGTCTCAATTGCTGCAGCAAGAACGTTCTTATATGCATTGACAAACATATGCAGTGCAGCTGCAAGTGTGGCGTATGAGATGGCCAATGAAAGTGAAGTAACCATTGAGACACCAATAGCAAACTTCTTGTTAGAGAATAAAATATAAACTATTAAAAAGACCATCATCAATTGCCTTAAGGTTTTGGGTTGAAATGGTTCTTTACATGGTACCAGAGCTTCAGTGACCACAAGGTCACGAGTTCGATCCTCACCGCCCCCCACTTTCAAGTGGAATTAAATAAAAAGCACAAAAGGTAAACTAAAAATTGGGCCTGTGCAATATGCACGCTTCAAGCCCAAAGGGCTCTTGCGTGAGGGGGTGTGTTAGAGAATAATATAAATCATTAAAAAGGCCATTGGTTCTT
The DNA here is from genome assembly GCF_033153095.1 of Gastrolobium bilobum. Lineage (NCBI taxonomy): Eukaryota > Viridiplantae > Streptophyta > Magnoliopsida > Fabales > Fabaceae > Gastrolobium > Gastrolobium bilobum. The sequence goes on from NW_026898943.1 coordinate 19,060, forward strand.
TATACTTCTCAATGAGGTCATCCTCACTAAGATCAAGAACCTCGGGCTATATCATAAACCGAAAGGACCACAAGACCATATGAGAAGGGCCTTATGCCTAACTTGGCAAGCAACGCAGCTTCAGAAGAGCCGACCTTGTCTCCCTTCTTAATGAGTTCCACAGGGGTAATGATTTCCACAGTACCCTTGTTAATCTTAGTTGGAATGTTGAGCACTTGAAGTGTAGAGAATAAGTATAAACATGAATGACATCCACAAGAAGAAAATCCAAATTCTACAAGAATAATATTCCTGTAAAGAACCAATTCAACCCAAAACTTAAGCTTAGTGGGTGAGGGCTTCTTAATGGTTTATACTATTCTCTAAGAATTGCAAACCTGAAAGAAAGAGGTCTGACAGGGATCGAGCCAAGTGTTGCCAGGAGGAAAAACAACATCAATTGGAGCAACCAAACCAACACGAGCAGGAGCTCCAACCTGTTCAGATTAAAGACAATAATTATTCGATGAACATTCAAATAACAAGAAAAGTGAGCACATGCCAGATCAGTACTCAATTTTTTAAGCAATAAACAATTTTTTTTAACAGAATGCAGAAGGAGGATATTTACAATCAACGATAATATCAAATTCAGCCTGCAAAAACAAAATACTGCAACCAAAACATCTCATTGGTGGTGAAAGCAAAATATTGCATAATAGAAAAGTATAATTAACTAATTTAGTGCCAAAAGCCCACCAAAAGTCCTGAATAACATCCACCACCATAATAGAAAAGTCATTCACACCCATGCAGTTTCGCAGTAGGATTTCTACAATTCTACTACTTTTGTTATATTTTACCGCTGTAGCATGTTTTATTGTGGTTTGAATAAATTCTATGTCTGTGTGTCAGTGTGTGCTAATGAAAAGAAAGATTTTATTTTAAAATGGACAGTCTAAAGAAATACAGTAAGCATTTGAGGTCTAACAATGTGATGGTTGAAATATGGGGCAGTCCTCTTTCAACATTATTTATACTTTATTGAATATCTTAATTGATGTGCGTTTTTGGCTGCGACTTTCACACACGTTAGTATGTGAGGTTGATATCACAATTCTTTCAGTTATTGGTGAGTATCAGTTAGAAAGTTGGTTAGTTAGTTAGAAGTACACGTTTTTTGTTATTCAGTTTTGGTTAGTTAGTTAGAAGTAAATGTTTTCTGTTTCTGTTAAGTTCACACTATATATATGATGTGAACAGTGTAACTTAATTGATTGGATTCATTACCACTGAAATAAAAACATACACTTTCATGTTCTCTGTCTGCAACTGTAACATGGTATCAGAGCTCTACGCAGAGCTTTGATCGCCATTTTCGTTTTTCATTTTTCTTCGATTCGTTTCTTAATCGTGGAGTGTTTTTACCTTTGTTATTCTCTGGAGTTTAGCAGACCGTGATTCAAACTTGAGCACAACCTCAAGAAATGCACCAAACGCTTTTGACGCTTCGGACACAGGTAGTCCTTATTTTTTGCATCCTAATGAGAATCCTTCTCTTGTGTTAGTATCAACACTCATGAATGGGAAGAACTACCATGGCTGGGCAAGAGCCATGAAAATGGCCTTAATTTCGAAAAACAAGCTTTCCTTTGTGAACGGAGCAATATCCGTACCAGATCCAACAGATCAGAGGTATGCAGCATGGGAGAGATGCAACACCATGGTCCTCTCATGGCTGCATCGATCAATAACAAATTCTATTTCTCAGTCGATATTATGGATGGAGAGAGCTTGTGACGTCTGGAATGATCTTAAAGAGAGATTTTCTCAATCAGGCGTGTTTAGGATCTCTGATTTACAAGATGACCTGTATAGATTACAGCAAGGTGATAGTACTGTTTCTGATTACTACACCAAGCTTAAGATACTGTGGGATGAACTAGAGGATTTGCAGCCAACACCAACGTGCAGGTGTGTGCGTCCTTGCTATTCAATTTCAACAGAGGTTAAAAAGATTCGAGAAAGGGATTATTCAATTCGTTTTCTGAAAGGATTGAGTGATCAGTTTTCAAATGTGAGGTCTCAAATAATGTTAATGGACCCACTGCCACCAGTCAACAAAGTTTTTTCTATGGTCATGCAACAAGAAAGGCAACTAAAGATAGAAGAAGGTGCTGTCAATCAAGACATACATAGGTCATTCTACAATTCTGTGGAACAGACTCAAGGAAGAGGACGTTCTTATCCACGAGGGAGAAGACGTGATTTCTTCAATGGTAGAGGAAGATCAGGTCCATCACGACTTTGTACTTACTGTGGGAAAACAAGTCACACAATTGACACATGTTTTGAAAAACATGGGTTTCCTCCTGGTTTCAAACAAAGAGGATTCATACACAAGGCTGATGATGTCTTCACACACAAGGCAAATGCAGTAGGTGCAGGTACTGATGAAATGCAAAATACCGTTGAGAGGATTAACAACTCTTCACAAGCTGATGTGAAGGACAATTTTACAAAGGAACAGTACAAGACAATCCTTGAGATGACTCAACAGACAATGCAGAGCCCACATGCAAGTAACATGGTCCAAGCTAGGGCCCTTAATGCAGAAAGCACAGAGACCTCATCAGGTATTCCTAATCCTCAATGGATTTTAGACACAGGGGCCACGGATCACATTGCTTGCTCTTGTGCAAATATGTGTAATATTCAGCAAATTAAGCCTATTGCAATCTTTCTACCTAATGGAAGTCAAGTATTTGCCTATCTTTCTGGAACAGTAGTATTTTCAACCTCTCTCACATTAACAAATTTGTTGTATGTCAAGGAATTCACAGTGAATTTAATATCAGTAAATAAACTGACGAAGGATTCTAACTATCGTGTGGTTTTTCAGCATCCAATATGCATTATTCAGCTGAATTGGTGAATGGCTTGTACGTGTTGCAGCATACAAGTTCTGCAAATGCAGTCTGTAGTCCTGAAATAAAGGATAGTTGTCCTTATAGTAATAGCCTTACTGTACAATCAAAACATGGTGATGTGTGGCATTCACGTTTAGGCCACTATTCCAAGTCTGTCATAAAATCCATGATGATTCAATTTCCATTCATTTCTTGTAAAAATTTGGATGATCCGTGTGATATCTGTCATTTGGCAAAACAAAAGAAGTTGTCATTTTCAAATAAATCTTCGAATTCAAATTCTGCTTTTGATATTGTACATATAGATATATGGGGGCCTTGTTCTGTCACTTCAATTCATGGATATCGATACCTCTTAACCATTGTTGATGATTATAGTCGTTATACTTGGGGGATCCTTATGAAATCGAAATCAGAAACACATGGTCATATTCAGGCATTTGTGGCTCTAATTGAAAATCAATTTAAGACTGTTGTAAAATGTTTTCGCAGTGATAATGGGCAAGAATTTTGTACGAATGAGTTTTTTGCTTCAAAAGGAATTCTCCATCAGACTTCTTGTGTTGAATCCCCTCAACAAAATGGGACTGTTGAAAGAAAGCATCAACATATTCTTAATGTTGCAAGAGCTCTCTTCTTTCAAAGCAATTTACCAAAAAGCCTGTGGTCATATTGCATTAGTCATGCCATTCATATCATAAATAGGATTTGCTCTACAACACTACAGAACAAGTCACCTTTTGAACTCTTAGACAGAGAACCACCTGCACTCATCCACTTAAGGACTTTCGGATGCTTGACATATGCATCTACATTGATAGCTGGTCGTTCCAAATTTGACCCAAGAGCTCGAAAATGTGTTTATCATGGTCACAAAGATGGTACAAAAGGATATATAGTCTATGAACTCCTGTCCAAGCAGATTCTGGTTTCCAGAAATGCTATCTTTTATTAGGAACATTTTCCTTTTTCTGTGGCAAACCAGTCCAAACAAGAATTCCCTTGGCCACTCACGGTTGATTCTTCTACACTATATGGTATTCCCCTACCACGAGAGCATGTAGAAATTGAACAATCAGTTCCTGATGTTGAGTGTCATGAAGCTATTTCAGATAATTCTTTGGATGATGACACAAATGTATCTTTAGATACTACATCAGTTCCTCCTCTTCCAAGGAGATCAACTCATATGAAGCAACAGCCTAAACATCTTCAGGCTTACCAATGCAACTTAATCACTGGATGTGATGTTACTTCACCTCATCAAAGCCATGGTACTTGTCTTTACCCTATCTCTTTTGCTATGTCTTATAATCGTGTTTCTGCTGCATATCCTACATTTTGCAATAATATCAGTTCCACAGTTGAGCCACACACATTTAAGCAGGCAGCTCAATCCATTGAATGGGTTGCTGCTATGAAGGAAGAAATTAATGCCCTCAACAGTAACAATACATGGACATTTGTGGATTTACCCAAAGGAAAGAAACCAATTGGTTCAAAATGGGTATTCAAAATAAAGCACAATTCAGAGGGGACAATTGCTCGCTACAAAGCAAAACTTGTAGCAAAAGGCTATAATCAGTTAGAAGGAGTTGATTATTTTCAAACCTTCTCACCAGTAGCCAAGCTCACCACCATCAGGCTTCTTCTAGCTATTGCAGCATCTCAAGACTGGTTTTTAGAGCAACTTGACATAAATAATGCCTTCCTACACGGTAATCTCACTCAGGATGTTTTCATGTCCATACCAGAAGGAGTTTCTGCACCTAATCCACAGCAAGTTTGCAAACTTCAGAAGTCCCTCTATGAACTTAAGCAAGCAAGTAGAGAATGGAACATGAGGCTGACAACAGAACTCATTTCATATACTCAATCAAGTACAGATCACTCTCTTTTCACCAAATCTGCTCATGATTCTTTTATTGCACTCCTAGTATATGTCGATGACATGGTCCTAGCTGGCAACAATATGATCGAGATTCAAAGGGTAAAACAACATCTTGATAAGCTTTTCAAGATCAAGGACTTAGGTCCACTACAATATTTCTTAGGATTTGAAATTGCTCGTTCCAAACGGGGAATAATCCTAAACCAGAGAAAGTATACACTTGAATTGTTGACTGATAGTGGTGTGATTGGAGCAAAACCAGTGTCCACTCCAATGGAAGCCACACTTCGTTTATCATAAAACCAAGGAGAGCCTTGTCATGATGCTGCATCCTACCGTCGCCTTGTTGGACGTCTCTTGTATCTAACAAACACCAGACCCGATGTTTCCTTCGCAGTACAGCAACTGAGCCAGTTTATAGCACAGCCAATGAAGTCCCAATTTGATGCTGCTCTTCGAGTGTTAAAATATCTCAAAGGATCTCCAGGGAAAGGACTTTTCTTTCCTTCTCGAAATTCATTTGTTCTCACTGGCTTCATAGATGCTGATTGGGCCACATGCCCAGATACACGTCGTTCTACTACAGGTTTCTGTGTATTTCTTGGATCGTCACTGATTTCTTGGAAATCTAAGAAGCAGACAACAATCAGCCGGTCATCGGCAGAGGCAAAGTATCGAGCTTTAGCAACTCTGACTTGTGAAGTACAATGGCTTACATATCTCCTTAATGATCTTTCTGTTCCAATTCATGGTCCAGTCAAGATATATTGTGACAATCAAGCAGCCATACATTTGGCCCACAATCCTACATTCCATGAAAGAAGCAAGCATATAGAACTTGACTGTCATCTTACCCGTGAGAAAATTGTACAAGGTTTGATTCATTTACTTCCAATTTCAACCAAGCAGCAACTTGCTGATACTTTCACAAAATCTCTTCATCCAACTCCATTTCAAGCTTTGCTGTCCAAGTTGGGACTTTATGATATTTACCTCCCAACTTGAGGGGGGTGTTAAGTATCAGTTAGAAAGTTGGTTAGTTAGTTAGAAGTAAATGTTTTATGTCACTCAGTTTTGGTTAGTTAGTTAGAAGTAAACGTTTTCTGTTTCTATTAAGTTCACACTATATATATGATGTGAACAGTGTAACTTAATTGATTGGATTCATTACCACTGAAATAAAAACATACACTTTCATGTTCTCTGCCTCCAACTGTAACAGTTATATTGGAGGTAGCTATCACACATCTAATATCATGAAGTATATTATTGATTACAATTTTGTTTGATATGAATCTTTTCTCATTGTGGTTTGTTTCATGGCAGGGGTATGGGATCAGTTTGGTTGATGCATGGAATGTTCAGAGCCAATGGAGGGTGCGCTTATGTTAAAAAACCAGATTTTCTATTAAAGACTGGTCCGAATAATGAGGTCTTCGATCCTAAAGCTAAGTTACCAGTGAAGATTACTTTGAAGGTAAGGGCTTTACGTCAATCAACTGCCTCATTCAAGTGTCTATAGTTTACTGCCAGCAAAGGTCATACTTTTCTTATTATTATGTGACTGTATAGTGTATATATGGGGGAATGATGGTATTATGATTTCAAGCATACACACTTTGATCAATACTCACCTCCTGACACTTAATGCAAGGGATCCTTATCATAGCAATATCTTTTCAATTCATAAGGGTAGTTGCTTCCTTGCACCCTTTGCATATGACACCTTCCTTTCTGTTCGTCTATTGCTAACAGAAAAGTGCTGAGAGGTGATGTGGTACTTAATTTTGTGGCCCAACGGATTCAATTGCTTTAGAGAGATGCAGTGTGAGAAATGCCTCACTTTCTGTTAGGACTAAGGATAGACGAATTTTGTTATAATATGGAAAGATTACAATCCAAAGTTGCTTTCTTAAAAGGCTGGATTTCAAGGTGGGAACCTAATTAAAAGATTTGATAAACAGAGGAGGATGGAATATGTCATTTACTTTCAGGCACGAGGTTAACAAGGGACTTAATAAACTCATAGACCCGGCTCCCTGAAAGGATAATTTTCATGGTTTCGGTGGCAAACATTTTGATGTAAATTTGAGTAGTCACATCACAAGAACAAAGAAATATCTATCATCTGTTATTTCGGAATTATAATGGGTTTTAACCATGAAAAGAATTAATCTTTATACAAGACATTCTTAGAGAATAATATAAATCATTAAAAAGGCCATCACCCAACACCTTAAGGTTATGGGTTGAAGTGGTTCTTTACATGGTATCAGAGCTTCAGTGACCATAAGGTCACGAGTTCGATTCTCACCGCCCCCACTTTCAAGTGGAATTAAAAAAAAAGCACAAGGTAAAACCAAAAACATCGGGCCTGTGCAATATCTACATTTCAAGCCCAAAGGGCTCTTGTGTGAGGGGGTGTGTTAGAGAATAATATAAATTATTAAAAAGGCCCTCACCCAACACCTTAAGGTTTTGGGTTGAAGTGGTTTTTTTACATGGTATTAGAGCTTCAGTGACCACAAGGTCACGAGTTCGATCCTCACCGCCCCTCACTTTCAAGTGGAATTAAAAAAGAAGCACAAAGTAAAACCAAAAATATTGGGCTTGTGCAATATCCACATTTCAAGCCCAAAGGGCTCTTGTGTGAGGGGGTGTGTTAGAGAATAATATAAATCGTTAAAAAGGCCCTCACCCAATCCCTTAAGCTTTTGGGTTGAATTGGTACTTTACATGGTATCAAAACCTCGTGTCCTGGGTTCGATCCTCATCGCCCCCCACTTTCTTTCAAGTGAAATTTCTTTGTTCGCACAGGTAGGTGGGCCTATGCATTGTCCACCCTTCAAGCCCAGTGAGTTCTCATGTGAGGGGGCGTGTTGAAATATATAAAACCATGAATATAACCTCATCTAATAGCTTAAGCTTTTGGGTTAAATTGGTTCTTTAAAGACACGATCAAACTCTCACCACACTTGATAACTTGGTAGAAAATTCCACAGAAACATCATGCACAAAGTTAGTCTTAAACAGTAATTCAATATGTATTACATTGACCTCAGAATTCTTCAAGTCATGTTCAGACTCAATACTTAAAAAAACCAGGGTAGCTGTTTTGATCTCTCTTGTCTTGATTGTTCTTCAATATCATAACCGTTTCTAATTCCACTTTGACACCCTGAGGTTGAATGTGGCACATGGACAAGATCTATTATGCCTCCACTTAATTCTTCTCTAGTTGCATGACTGCTATGATGGGTCCTGCATTTTGTCTTGTTTATAAGGTTGGGTCCAGTAGAAGAAGACAAGCTATATCCTGAATATGAAGTTAGTGGTGTTTCGACTTACTAACTGTTGTAACTTGAATGGCCTAGTGTCAGCTCAATCTCGGTCTCATTTATGATCTCTAGATTTCCATCGCAGTCTGATTCTGCAATGTCCTCCCTAGCAGGATTTTCCAAATCAATGTTCATTTTAGGATTTTTCTGTGCACCTTTTTTATGACCACCTTGAGTTAAACTAATTGCATTCTTGAATTTACCAAAAATTGCATTCTTAAAGCTCCATCCTCGTTGGTTTACATCAATACCTCTGCTGGCTTCCATATTTTTCATCAGTATAATCTGAATCCTGTACAAACGGTGAAGTTCGTATACCTGTAAAAAAATACTCAGGGTACTTAGGCTCTATTGACGTTGATTAAGGACAAATAACCCAAAGGAACTGAGAGAAGTAGTACCTGCTCTTTGAAAGTTTCTTCGTGTTTTAGCATGGCCATCCTCATGTATTCTTTGTTGCAAGGCCTAATAAGCTTCTCCATCGGAGACCTGTTTAGCTTCTGCATAAAGTTAACTCCATTTGTTGGAAATTTGTATTTAGACATGTATTTTTATGGTACCACTCCCCCTTCAAATCACTTATCATTGTTAAGCTGAAATGAGGAAAATTCTAATTTAGTAGGGATTTGATCGACGAATTATTGTTTATGTAAAAAATAGGTTGGTTCGACTGAAGTAATGCTATAATGGCCTTGAAGCCTAATCCAAAATGATGAATCCAACTTCCTTTTAGCATAATTTGTCTGTTCCTTCCTTCTCTACCAGGAATTGCGACTCTCATTGCTGCAATATTTAAATTCATCTTCAAAACAATATTTTCTCTTCTTTTCATTTACCCAATTTAAAAATGCTTAGTGTAATATCAGTAGTGTTGGGACCATACAGAGACTCATTAGCTTTTTAGTACCTGCACTTCCTCTCTCTCTCTCTCTCTCTCTCTCTCTCTCTCTCTCTCTCTCTCTCTCATTTATCATGATATCTGCCACCATAATTAATTTCCTTTTTCGGTTCATACTTGAATTTTTCCTTTGTTAAACCTTCTCTAGACAAGTAGCTTCTATTACTACAGAAATTTAAAGGAATTATGGCAATTCTTTGGTGTAACAATTGAACTTTTCAGCATCAATTAAGGTTCTTGATTTATGTCCTACATGATGCCAAATCACATTCCTCATGTATGAGACAACAGACTTATACCGTCTACTAGACTTTTCTTCGGGCGGTTGTTATATACCACACTACAATCCAACATTACAACCTGACTTTAAATTATCACTTCAATGACATGATATAAATTCTAAAATTCAAATACAACATCTTCAATGCATAATCGGGAAACTATGCTGCAAGTTCATTGAAGTTATGAAAATAGCAACAAATCAATAACTTGTGACGGCCAAACCAAAGATTTTGCAGGCCAGCGGGGAAGATGGAGCCGTGTACCAGTTTCAAAATCAACTGGTAAAATTCAAAAGGAATATGAAACTGAATTTCTATCATGAACATTGGACTAAGTTCATGAGAGCCTTAACCAAACCAAAGGAAAGTTAACAGACACAAATCCACTGAATTCCAACGCAAAAAGTTGTAAGAAATAGAATCTAGCTTCTGAGTCTCTGACCTGTGAGAATGAACCCGCTTCTGACCTGTGAGAATGAACCGAGGATACCATAACGTTTGTTCTCTGCAAAAAGACAACAGAAAAAAAAGGTTGCTCTCTCAGGGAGGGAAAGGCAATGTGGAGATATATAAAATCATTAATGTAGTCTCATCTACCAGTTTAAGCTTTTGGGTTGAATTGGTTCTTTACATGGTATCAGAGTCTCGTCGCGCCCCACTTTCTCTTGTAGAATTTCTTAGCATAAGTAGATGGGCTTGTGCATTGTCCATCCTTCAAGACCATTGGGCTCTGAGGGAGCGTGTTGAGATATATAAAATTATTAATATAGCCTCATCCACTAACTTAAGCTTTTGGGTTGAATTGGTTCTTTACAGGCAAAAAGCTCCTCCATTCGCCACAACTTCAGAGACACCCTTGTTTAAGTATATACTGCTGAGATTAACTATAAGACAATAGAACAGTTGTAGAATTTAAGATTCTCTAAAAGACTCTCACGGAAACCAAAGTGTTATTGCATAAGGTTTGTGAGAAAACTTTGTGTGCAACAGCTACAGCTACATCCATATTAAAAGGGAAAACAAATTTGGACTTAAAAGGAATTACAAAGAAAGCATGGGTAATTAATACAAAAAAAAAAAAAAAGCATGATTGTAAAGATGGATTTTTTTTTCCTTTTTAGTAAAAGGGAGTCCCATGGCACTAAAAAAATTTCCAAGGTTTGGGGCATGCCAAACAAAATCCAGTGCCTTGACCAATTCAATTCATGTTTTGTGGGAAGAGATGCCTGACACAGGTTAGCAATGCAGGTATATTAAATTAATTGTCAAGAAAAGAAGAAATAATTGACTATATTAGTACTGCTGTACTGTACTGTAAATGTTTATATTATTGTTGAGGATCACAAGGCCTTGGTCTGCTCTAGACATATCATGAACAGAACAGCTTAGCCTGCTGAGGCGAATCACATGCACCACAGTTTCTGTATCACGCGTCTCAGTTGTAGTAATAATAAACAAATTCCAATTGAAGCGTGCTGCCTATAAGAAAGAGCTTGGGTAGCATCCTTTGCCGCTGACAAATTGATCCTGTCCGTACGATAAAAGGGGTAGCTATTATAACTGTCCAAACAAGGAGAAAATCTTCATTATTCCTTACTACTTTACTCCTTTAGTAAAAATATAAGTAAACAAGCAGCATTAACCACAAAGAAGTTAATAGAGTAAATCTAATTAGGTAGCTCAATTTTTTTTAACTTTAATTGGTAATATAATGTGTATTCAGTATTCCACAGTGTAATGAAATTTCCCCCCCAATTAGGAACTGGCATCCGATCCAAATCCAAAAGGGAACCAAAAAAAAAAGTTTTATCTCATCATTAATTCATTCAATTCCATTCCATTGATAGAACAAGAGCAAATTATCAACTCTCCATGCTTTGTACCTGCAATGTGGTGTTTGATGCGATTTTAGCATGATTCGGCAGAAAGACCTAGCGCAATGATTATAGACGTTGATTGGCCATGTGTGTGGTAAGTTGATGCGTACGTGCTATTCAAAACACCGAATGTCCTTTGTATAAAACAACTTTACATGCATAACATACGAGTATAACTGTAAGGGTACATGATAATCAACAATACAGATTAGATACATGTATGCTTGCCCCTATCAAGATGACCACATGCTTGTCAGGTTGCCCTTCTCTCTTTTAGAATGTGAATTATACAGCACAAGAAGGTTGAAAAAGAAGTCCTGGAAATGAAGAGATGGACATGGAATGGAAGCACGCCTTGCCGGGGCTGGAAGGTGCAATTGTATGGGGCGGTGGGTCCTATGGGTTTGCTAATGTGAAATGACTGAGCTATACCGGCTTGTCATGTTGCTCGGTCCCACTTGAATTGGATATTCGATGACAATGAGGAACCCTGAGAAAATTATTAAAAAAACAAAATTGAGGAGGGAGTATGAGTCATGAGTCATGACAATGCCGGTTTCAAAACTTATTTGTGAACTTAATAGCTGTAATGTCCCGTGCACTGCGCACGTGTTTGGTACAAAGAGAAATTTGTTTGTATTCGAGAATCATGATTTTCAGTAATATAAAAAAAAGATAATTTATCGGGAATGATATAAAAAAGTTGTTTGGTAGACGTAAATATTATCGGGAATATTTAATAGTTTTACTGAGTATATGTTTGGTTGTTAGTAAAATATTACCGATAATATATGATGATTTTACAAAACTAACCTTAACTTTTCAAAACATATTCTTCAATAGGTATTGATGTGTGTTGGAGGTATTATTGTCTCAAAAATATGTTGATATGTTTTCCCTTCCTCTAGTAATCATGAAAACCATCTAATTTTTTTTTTTTTTTTGATAACAAAACCACCTAATTTTTGATAATCCTAATAGTAACTTTTCTTTGTAAAATACTTTACCGGTAAACTTTGGATATCCGAGAATTGATTTTTAATACTTTTACCAAACATAGTAATTGACGATTACCAAAGAAGGTTTACTAGTAATCCTTGTGATACCCTTGTACCAAACACACACCCTAAGTATCTCTTCCTCCCCAAAAAAAATAAAAAAAATCACATTTACGCTCGTCTCAAAGAGTTTTTTTTTTTCTGTAATGAAATATTAATGCAATTCAATTTTTTTTCGACAAATGATGGAGATGAACTGAACAATTATGGAATATTTTTTTAAGTTAAATTAAATTGGTAATTGTATCTCACTCCATATATATAGTTCCTAAACTGTAAGCAGTTATTCACATCACATAGACCTATAAAGATGATTATTTTCGGGGCAGAGACAGAGTATGCACCAAGCTTAGCTTCATCTTCATGGCTACATGACATGAGTATTTCATAATATTTTTTTTTTAGTAGACGAGTATTTCATAACTTAACCATTGCAAAACAACCATAGGTACTATTTTATGATGATTTTCGGCTTTTCTTCTTCAAAATATTCTATGTGCTCAACCTCTAATTTTCCAACATGGGGAACATGTTTTTTGTAACGAAAATATATCACCATGCGGGGAGCATGTCTACTTTTTCTTCGATACAAAGGAGCTTGTCTACTTTACCTGTTACCCTGTTTATTTTGAGGAAATCCTAAGTCCTAGCAACCAATATCGGTATAATATAATGACCCTCGACCTTAAATTAAAGTATAAGATGGCCAGTGAGAGCTCAGCAGCACATGTCATTCCACTAACTAGATCATAAAACATTTTGTTGGTCCCAACACAAAAAGGTATATAAATATTGGGTTTTATAAGAGTTATGTTGTAGTAAAAGTGATTGTGTAATGTTATAGAGATTCGTTTTGCGTTACCTTAATTTTTCATTTATTTTTTTGTTTTAAAAAGTGTGGGCCCCACAAAATATTGTGAGGGTAGGAAAATTTGTTGTGTTATGTTAAAGAATAAAACGAAAACTCATAAATATTCCTTCAAACACAATTATTGTCATTGTAGTCTAAGATTAGCTAATTAATTTAGATTTGAACAAAAAAAAAGCTAATTAATTTAGATTGTATTTTTTTTGTAACTATTTATTGTATTTTACATGGATCTGGATTCTCTCATGTGAAAATTCACATGACCATGTCATGTAGGGAATCATAATCATACAAAGATGGATCAATGTTAATAAAGGAGGAGAAAGAAAAAAAATCTTAAAATAGATAGTTTCGAAATCATAATCGTTAATTTATCTTTGTATGGTTGTGATCTTTTAACATGACCTATGATGTTATTTTACATTAGTTTGAAATCGAATTCTGTCATAACCATAAGAACCAATCATCTTCCGGGGCATGTATCTAGCGTTAGTTTTTACTTTTACACAGTTCATATTTTATATTTTTTTAAAAACGTAATTTTAATATTTTCAAATAATTTTTTTCATCCCGGGTAAACTAAAAAATGACCAAGAATGGTGTAAATAAACTCTCAAATACTCCCTTTGATAGGTGCAATACAATAAAAATAAACAAAAAAAAAATACTAACATGGAAACTATCTACATGTGTTCGATTGGTGTCTGCGGAAGACTGACGGTGGTAGATCACTATACCCAAGCAACAGATTAATAGAGAGTCAAAAAGTTGTTTATGCACAGTCACGTCTATAAGGATTATGATGTCGAAAGCTTATAGAAATGTGATAAAATATAAAGTTGGAATACGATAAAAGAGTAACTCTGTAGTTCTTAATTATAATTATTAAATAACAAAATTCAATTTTTATAATAAAAGTCATAAGTACATTTTTATTGACTAATAATAAATTGATCCAAAATTCAAAATCCTAAAAATAAGAAAAATATTAAAATAAATATAATGATAATTAACTTTTAAAAATAAATAAATAATTACAATTAAATCATTTAAAACACATATCAAATCTTATATCTTAAATCATGTCAAAGGTATTATTTTTCTTTTCTTGCCAAACAAATCATAATCATATATGTTGCTTCATTTGAACTTGGATTTGATCATAATTTATTATATTTTGAATTAATCCTTCTTTTAACAATTGAGCCATAATTCTGGTTGACTCCGGAATTCTTGAATCAATGATTAGGTCATGTGCAATGTGTCAACTATAAGTGCATCAGATTAGAGTTTCAAAAGAACATACATGTGAGGATTAACCTTTTGTAACATCCCAAGCACTGACGAGGGCGGGGAGTGATCGCCGGTGCGAAAGGGCATGGACAAGGAGCGGCTCCTGAAAGGCTTCCAGCGGGGGGTTACTTGCATAAATGAATCGAATCGACACTCGAAAGAGAGGGATTCCAAAGACAGTGCAGGTGTGAGACTGCACAGTTTGGGATTGCTTATAAGAATTAATTGGTATTACCTATACTAGCAAGATGCATCTACTTTTCGGTAGCCCGGAACGGAAGAACTCCATAGTTAAGCGTGCTTGACTTGGAGCAATTCTGGGATGGGTGACCTCCTGGAAAGTTTTTTCAGGAAGTGTGCTCGTGTTATAGTATGTGGGGATAGTCATTGATTCTTGAAGCGGCCGAATATTATTACACCTTTTATTTATAAAGTGATCTACTTGAAATTAGATAAAATTCATTTTCCAGGCTGGTGGGCTCATTATATGGGTACAAAACAATTTTACCCAGTTCGGTAGTTTAAGAGTTTGGGCTATCAGGCCGAGGTATTTATCTTTCCAATGGAGGCGCCTTAGTGGGGTCGAGCTCCTGAGGTCTTGGGCTATCGAAGTCGACAATTTGATCGTAATTTTAGTTGTCTCATTGCCTTGTGCATCTGATGGCTAGGAAGCTTCAGCGACTTTGGGGAGAGTTCAACCTTATTCTTGGTCTCCTATCTATGCGAGGTCTGTAGACCAACTTATACATCAGGTATGTATAGGGCATTGTGGTGGGCCTAGACTCCTTGGATAGGTATGGTTCCTTAGCGTGAGACTTAGGCCACCGTGGTGAACATCGCATTCTGTCTTCATGCTCATTCTGGTGTTTTAGCATTTTAGTGCTCTAAAGTCATCCCTATGATGACGTCTGATGCGTAAAATCGGCAAGTGAACCGATCGTACCAAGTAATAAAGAGTGAGTAGAGTATCGTCTCCACGAGGATTGAGGCACCTAAGTTGTTATAATTATTCCTCTCTTGTTGGATTAATCAAAATAGGTTGAGAATAATTGTAGTTCATGAAACAAACTAAAACAATTAAAGTAAAAAAATGTAAATGATTCCAAAAGTGCTTTCAGAATGCAAGAACAAAAGATTAAGGATGGAGAAAATATTGCGGTAAAGAGAAACAAACACCTTTCTGATCCCCACCTTGCAACTTGGATTACGTTTACATTTACTTATTCAATTGATCGAACAATTCATCATCTTTTATATGAGTAGTTAAGCCCTAATCCCTTAGTGACTTTAACCTTGTTAACTCTATTAGAATCCTAATCCCTTAGAAATCCTTTTTCGAGTTAACCCTTAGAATCAATGAATCTTTAACGTTCGCGGTTCATGTAGCCTATCCCTAGTGCGTACATGAACAAATATCTTATTCTTTGTCAGGAATTAGAATTCCAACATCCCTATTGTAAACCCTAACCCTCGCAATCCTACTAGATTGATCAGTTCCAATAGAATTATAGAATGAAGAACAAGAAAAGATAAATGCAATTAAAATAGATAAACATAAAATTCAACCAAGGTACAAGGGGTTCACATCAAGGGTTGTGACCCTTACCACAATGATAAAACTAGCCAGACATGTTCATGTCTGACAAAATAACATTAAAAGAAAATAACATTTAAAACCTAGAAGAGAAAAGGAAGATGAAGCTCTTCCGTCTTGATGACCGAATCCTCGAATCTCCTCGAAGCTCCAAGGAATTCCCACTCTCCTTGTTGTTTTTCTCTTCTTGGTTGTCAAAAAGTCCTTCTCCCTTTGTTTCTGATCCTTTTATTAGGTTTTGGGAAAACCTCATTTCACTTGCACTCCAATTGGGCCTTATTTTAGGTAATTCGCAGTAAAAAATATATCGCCCACGCATGGGGCGCCATGCCTGGCGCCCCAAACTTGGGAGAAACAGAAGCTGAATCTATCAACGGCGCCCCGGGCGCCAACTCTGGAGTGCCGTGCGCCATTCCCGCGCTCCGTGCGCCATCTCGCGCGCGCTGGGCGCCTGGTTGGAGCGTCGTGCGCCACCTCCCGCGCTCTGTGCGCGGCCGAAACAGAAGCAAATCGTCGCTAAGGCGCCCCGTGCGCCAGGTACCGCGCCCCGTGCGCCAACCTCCGAGCGTCGTGCGCCAGCGGGAAATTTGGTTTCTCCGTTTTTGCTCTTTTTTGCGGTGTTTCCTGCTATTTAAACATATAACTTGAGTTAGAGCATGATTGAGAAGGAATAATCAATATTTCTTGCATTTAATGACTATTTTCACACATTTATGATTAATTCCTTGCTTCTTTTAAGTTAGATTCATCATCTGCTAGACTCACATCAAACAATTTCCAGATTTAGATGTTGCTGTCCTCAACAATAAATTGAATTTAAGCATGGGAAGCAAGGTTCAATTAATCAGGCATAGCATTGCACAGACAATCATAGAGATTACTATACTAAGCATGAATGATTTCCAAGTCAAACTTAAGATGATGCTTAACACTACATTCAAACGTCAGAGTCTAACTTGATTACCCCTCACAAGACATGATATTCACTCATCACTCAGTGTTTGGGATCATTCATCATCACTCATTTCATCACAGCTGTTGTACTACCATAAGCTTGATCTTTTTCTCAAGTTCCTAAAGATGAGGAACATCAACACATGCCTGATTCATCAAAAGGGCTTCTTAAGGTTATAACTTGGCTTGGCTTAAGGTTAGAATCTTTTGGAAAGTAGCTGAATATTATTGAGATTGAAACACCATTTTCATTAATACTCAATCATCTCTCAATTCAAGTTTCAGCAACACTTTTTATTCGAATTCATGATTCCTTCCTTTTTCTCACTTTTTCCTTCATCATTGCTTGTCAATTTTTGCAATTTATTTTTCTTTCTCTTTATATTCATGTGAGAACTATTCTTTTCTTTTCCTTTTCAACTGCTTAACTTCTAGTGGAGCTTACCTCAATTACTTCTAACTTTTTGATTATTGACATTTCAATCTCAATCAAGTTAAGTTCTGATGGAAGTGGTCTAAACAGTTTAATAAGGTAATTAAAAAAATTGGTCTCAGGCTCAACATGGCTAACAATGGATGATTTCTCAGGTAGCTATTTGGCCATAAGCTTAATAGAACAAAATGCCTCTATCACTTCAATCAACACATGCATTGGAGAGAATTAGATCAAGTTCTAGAGTACCACTGCAGTGAGGACTCTAAAAAAAAATTAACTGTATAGGCACAAACCTCACAAGCTGTGGTATCAAACTAGACTCTTCTTAATTTCATTTCAAGCATCATTATCATAGAAATCAAACAAACGAGCAATCATAATCTCTATTCATGCTCTATGCAATGTCATGACAATCTTGCATATCATGCAATGCTTCCTCATATTCAACCAAGGAATTGACTGAGTAGCACATCTAAATCAGGACTGTGCTTTCACATAGCAGGAAATGAAACTAAAAACACAAAATTTCTACCAAAATGAAAAAATAAAAATGAAAATAACTAGAAAGGTTAAAATAACTCTCCTGAAGTAGCTATGAATCCGCTGAACCTTTTTCTGTGTGTGATACCTCGATTGCCGTGTATGCGGCCCCAATTCCCAGATTTAGAATATTGCCGTCCTCAGCAATAACTAAAGTAGTCGGAGAAAATACTGCTGCACAAGTATAAACATCACACATGTGAAATATCAGGCAGAAAATAACATAACCAATGTACTGGAGAATTATAACTCAAAATACCAAAGAGGTTCAAATTACCCTAACATGAACCTAGATGGTCAAACAAAGACAACGAAAATAAAACATCAAAATAAAAATTAAAGACAGATAAGGGGAAGGAAATAAAAAAAATAATAATAAAAACTCATTGGGTTGCCTCCCAAGTAGCGTTTGTTTAACGTCACGAGCCTGACGTACCCCTTGTGATCATGGTGGCTGGTAACTCGGGCTCAGTGATGACACTATACCCTTGCTCAGAATTTGTGTCCCGCCATGGTTATACTCATATGCATGTGGATAAGGATGAGGTTTCTCAGAAACTTTAAACTTAGTCCTCACATGCTTTTCCTTACCCTTGGGCTTTTCCATCTTAACATTTGGCTTGCTTCCTTCATGCCACTGATGAATTTCCTTCTTATTCCTTTCCTCAACCTTTTTCTCCACAATGTAATTGACTTGATTCTTAGGTTGAGGAGCAGGCAATGGAGGAGCTTCATTTATAAGTACTTTGAATATTGCTTGCTCTCCATCCACGCGCATTATCAACTCACCCTTAGGTACATCGATTAATGCTCCTGAGGTTGCTAAGAATAGCCTCCCGAAGATCATAGGCACACTGGCATCTTCATCAATGTCAAGGATAACAAAATCAGCAGGAATTAGAAATTTGTCTACCTTGACTAGCACATCTTCCACAATACCATGTGCTTGCTTTGTTGAGCGGTCGGCCAGTTGAACATTCATCCTAGTTGGCTTGACTTCATCAATTCCCAGCTTCTTCATCAGGGTTAATGGCATCACATTAACGCTGGCACCAAGATCACATAAGACTCTCTCTATAGTTGTCTTGCCAATGATGCATGGAATACTGAAGCTTCCTGGATCCTTCAACTTTGGAGGCATGTTTTTCTGTAGGATTACACTGCACTCCTCTGTTAATGTGACAGGTTCATCCTCTGTGAGCTTCCTCTTCTTAGATAGTGTTTCCTTCAAGAATTTGGCATATGAGGGCATTTGCTCCAGAGTGTCTGCAAAAGGAATATTAATCTGCAATTTCTTAAAAATATCTACAAATTTAGACAATTGCTTCCTTTGCTCATTTTGCTTTGGCCTCATTGGATATGGGAGTTTCTCAAAACGTGAGAAATCTCATTGCTTCTTTTGAACTGCAGGAGGTTGTTCCTTTGCTTCTTCTTCATCCTTTTGAGCTTGTTCATCCTTTCTTGTAGAAACTTCAACTTTCTCTTTTTCTAGCTCCTCATTCCTTGTAGTGATGACATTGCATTGCTCCTTTGATACTGCATCGCTCTTTTCTTGACTCCTCTCAGCTAGTTGTCTTGAAAGTTGGCCAATTTGAGTTTCCAAGTTTCTGATTGAAGCGTCTTGGTTCTTGTGGTAGGCTCTTGTCTCATTTATGTTATCATTAGTGGTTTTGGAAAGTTGTATCATCGCTTTCTCCAATTCAGATGGCTCTTTTTGTGGCAGAGGAGGAGGTTGCAGATAGTTGTTGGATTTATAATCCAAGCCGCTCCCTTGATTCTTCCTTTGAAAGTTATTTCCTTGGCCGCCATTCTGATTCCTTTGGTAACCTTGAATATTCTGTGGAGGCCTTGGATCATACCAAATTCCATTGACCTGGAATGGTTCAGCTCTATTGAGTGTAGGGAACACATTAGTATCATGCGGCTCCTTGCAATACTCACAGTTAAATATATCAACCTTGGATGTTGAGAGCTGCATCTTGTCCAGCTTGGCATTCAAACTGGCCAATTGCTGTGAAATCACTTTTTTGCTCAGCCAGTGATGCATCATTATTCCCCAATTGTAAAATTCCTTTCTTGGGCTGAACAGATGGGAATGCTGCTGCCATAGACGCATTCTCATTCCTTGCCATTAAATCCAGCAGCTCTAAGGTCTCATCTGCTGTCTTCTTTCCTATGGTGCCACCAGCTGCACCATTGACAATCATTCTGCATTCTGGTGTCATCCCATTATAGAAGACTCTGACCTTCTTTGTATCTGGCAAGTCATATTGTGGACACTTTCTGATCAACTCCTGGTATCGAGTCCAGGCTGCACATAAAGTCTTTCCTGGTTGTTGGGTAAAATTGGTGATTTCATTCACCAACTTATTGTACTTTTCCATGGAAAAGTGCTCAGCAAAAAATTTAGCCGCCAAATCCTCCCATGTTCTGATGCTGTTGGGAGCTTGTCGATCCAACCATTTGAGAGCTCTCCCGATCAATGCAAACGGGAACAATCAGAGTCTGATCGCATCGTCTGACACTTCGTTGTGTTTAGTTGTATCACAGATCCTTAAAAATCTGTCTATGAAGTCGTGAGGATCTTTATAGTCCTCTCCACCAAACTGAGTTTTCTCCACCAATGTGACGAGAGCTGGCTGGATGTCATAATTATTAGCAGCAATCGGTGGTTTGACAATACTCGAGTTTGGCCTTGTGAATTGAGGAGCCAAAACTGATTCCATCAGCTCAGCTGCTGGTGGATTTTCTTCTGCCATCTCTGTTTCTACTTCAAAGTGTGGAGTAGAATTTTCTGCTTCAGAATGTGAAGTAGAAGCTTCTGCTTGCCTCTTCTGCTTGGTATGTTGTCTTATCCTCTTTGCAGTCCTTTCTATCTCTGGATCGTAAATCAAAGTTGCAGGATCAACTGTACCACGCATAAACTAAAGCAAACAGATTAGTAACACAAAGATCCAAGCAAGAAAATCAAAAGTTATAAATAACTTGGCGTAGTCAATCCCCGGCAACGGCGCCAAAAACTTGATGCGTAAAATCAGCAAGTGAACCGATCGTACCAAGTAATAAAGAGTGAGTAGAGTATCGTCTCCACGAGGATTGAGGCACCTAAGTTGTTATAACTATTCCTCTCTTGTTGGATTAATCAAAATAGGTTGAGAATAATTGTAGTTCATGAAACAAACTAAAACAATTAAAGTAAAAAAATGTAAATGATTCCAAAAGTGCTTTCAGAATGCAAGAACAAAAGATTAAGGATGGAGAAAATATTTGAGAAAATATTGCGGTAAAGAGAAACAAACACCTTTCTGATCCCCACCTTGCAACTTAGATTACGTTTACATTTACCTATTCAATTGATCGAACAATTCATCATCTTTTATATGAGTAGTTAAGCCCTAATCCCTTAGTGACTTTAACCTTGTTAACTCTATTAGAATCCTAATCCCTTAGAAATCCTTTTTCGAGTTAACCCTTAGAATCAATGAATCTTTAACGTTCGCGGTTCATGTAGCCTATCCCTAGTGCGTACATGAACAATTATCTTATTCTTTGTCAGGAATTAGAATTCCAACATCCCTATTGTAAACCCTAACCCTCGCAATCCTACTAGATTGATCAGTTCCAATAGAATTATAGAATGAAGAACAAGAAAAGATAAATGCAATTAAAATAGATAAACATAAAATTCAACCAAGGTACAAGGGGTTCACATCAAGGGTTGTGACACTTACCACAATGATAAAACTAGCCAGACATGTTCATGTCTGACAAAATAACAATAAAAGAAAATAACATTTAAAACCTAGAAGAGAAAAAGAAGATGAAGCTCTTCCGTCTTGATGATCGAATTCTTGAATCTCCTCGAAGCTCCAAGGAATACCCACTCTCCTTGTTGTTTTTCTCTTCTTGGTTGTCAAAAAGTCCTTCTCCCTTTATTTCTGATCCTTTTATTAGGTTTTGGGAAAACCTCCTTTCACTTGCACTCCAATTGGGCCTTATTTTAGGTAATTCGCAGTAAAAAATATATCGCCCACGCACGGGGCGCCAGCCAAACTTGGGAGAAACAGAAGCTGAATCTATCAACGGCGCCCTCGGCGCCAACTCTGGAGTGCCGTGCGCCATTCCCGCGCTCCGTGCGCCAACTCCCGCGCGCTGGGCGCCAGGTTGGAGCGTCGTGCGCCACCTCCCGCGCTCTGTGCGCGGCCGAAACAGAAGCAAATCGTCGCTAAGGCGCCCCGTGCGCCAGTTTGGCGCTCCGTGCGCCAACCTCCGAGCGTCGTGCTCCAGCGGGAAATTTGGTTTCTCCGTTTTTGCTCTTTTTTGCGGTGTTTCCTGCTATTTAAACATATAACTTGAGTGAGAGCAAGATTGAGAAGGAATAATCAATATTTCTTGCATTTAATGACTATTTTCACACATTTATGATTAATTTCTTGCTTCTTTTAAGTTAGAAAACATCATCTGCTAGACTCACATCAACGTCCTAAAAGCTCCATCATTGTTCTTCAATTATCTGTCTCACATGATCAAATCCACACTGACAGACTAAACCATCTCTAAAATTGCAAGATAACCTTTTCTTTCCTTTTTTATTTAAAGGAGGAGTGTTCATATGAATAAAGGGAAGTGTTCTATCTCCTTTTTAGTTTTAAGAGTAAAAAATTCTTCCCCGTAAATTAGGACAGAAAAAATTCTGAGATAATCAATTAGGGATAAGTTATATTGATAAATTTTTTATTTACAAATTATACTATATACTCTCTAAAGTATATTCTTAAGTGAGTGTACTCCCGAGATATATAGGGTAGTTTGTAAATTTGTAAACAAAAATAAATTTATCAATATAACCCTACTCAATCAATTATCCTATAAGTTAAAAATGATAGACTTATACATTTGCACTCAAAGTCTCGCTTGAGGGATTAGTCTCGTCCTCTCTTCGATAACAAATATCCAAAACACCTGCTGTATTAATTAAGAGCTAATTTAAGAGTTGTATTCCGAGAACATTTCCTAACGGTTACCCAGCTGTGGTCGGATGAATGTAGCAGTAGTTAGGACTTAGGACTTAGTAGAAATATCGCAACATACTTATATTAAAAAAAAAAAAATATCGCAACATACCGTCCCCATCTCCTGAAGATTGTGGCGGGAAAACGTAAACAAATTACTTGGTGGGTCGTGAATGATAGGTGATAGGTCATGAACTGGCCCAGGAGTGTTAAACCATAAGTTGAGAACATAAATCATTAAAGCATAGCAAAGGAAAATACTAGTGACCAAACGTTAGCGGTCATTTTGTTGCAAGCTACGGAAAGTAAGAAATATGAAATTAAGCTTTAATCATTAAATTTTTTATTAAATTATTCTTGTTTAACTTTTAATTATTAATTGTGCTATTTTGTTATACCACAGTATCTGTTATCTATTTTATCAGAATATAATAATTGAACTGAAAAATAATAAATATTTAATTGATATGTTAGAAGATCACTTGTAATGGCCTAGTTTTTTTAGTTAAACAACGCTTAAAGTGGGTCAGAGGAGTATTATGTTCCCTATATTATGGGAAATTAGGAGCAGCCAATGAGCAAAACAATAAAATTAATATTAATAAAATTGAGAAAACTATAAAATAAAAAAACTCTGAAAAGAGGAAAGAAAAGCCCACATGCCTGCCGATTCGATTTGCATAGGTCTTGGATTAGAGATGGAATTGGGCGCTGCCGGCCCACAAGATATTGGGTTGGGCGAAAAAGAGATTGAGGATAAAGGAGAGAGGAATGAGAAAAAAAAATTCATGCGTCACTTCCTTAACAGGGTCCAGGAGCATATTGAGGGAGCGTTTGGTAGAAGAGAAAATTTTTTTTACCAGGAAAATATAATTATTAGAAATATGGTAGGAAAATTAAAAAAAAGTTGTTCGATAAGCCAAAATATTATCAAAAAAGATGGGTTAAATTTTCTGAACCTATGTTTGGTTGAAGGTAAAATATTGATGGAAAATAGGATTAAATTACCAAACTAACCTTTGACTAAATATAAAGAAAACTTTATGTTTCTAACTTTCTTTTGACACGTTTTTTTGAGAAGGGATATTTGTGTTCATTATTTTTTCTCCTACTTTTTGGTTTAATGGGGTGTAATAAGAATACTGGATGGTATTCTGAAATGACAATTTTTTTTAATTTTACATACAAACAGAGATTGTTGTGCAAATCAGAATGATAGACAATTTTTTTAAAATCTCTTACCAAACATAATCAACTTGAAAACATATCTCAACTTTTCTAGTCATCCCAAGGGCGTTTGGAGTAGGGAATTTTTTTTTTTTTTTACCGGAAAAATATAATTACTGAAAAAATTGTGAGAAAGCAAGTTTGATGGTAAAGTTGAAAAAAAATTGTTTGATATGACAAAATATTATCAGAAAAATTGGTTAAAGTTTTTGAGGTGTATATTTGGCTGAGGATAAAATATTGATAAAAAATGATATAAAATTATGAAAATAATTACTTATTAATTTTTTAATATCAATACAAATAGTGACTGTGTATGAGATTTGTCCTCCATTGATGTTCGTCATCCAAACATGTGTCTTTATCTCTGTCGTCAGTGACCATCATTGTGTCTATCCTTTAAACTCGGTGACCATCACTCCTGCATCGTCCGCTTGAGCCCTCTCTCTGCACCTTTCTAAAGAAGCATGGTTGATATACGAAGGATACGGGCACATTTAGGAGGAAGGTCCAATCCATGAAACTTCAAAAGCTTAATATCTTCTTCAGCATTTAGAGATTTTATATAGTCAATGGTGTTTGGGGAGTAAAGTTCCTTAGCTTATGGCCAGTATAGCCAGTCAAAAGTGCAGTCTTCAAACTGCAAAAGGAGAAAAAAAGAAAGGAAGAGAGATGAAGTATACAAAAGTAGAGGTTAGAGAAAGATATTTCAGTCACGTCGTCGGTTCTATTTTACCCATTTGACGGGTTATCGTACAATACTACATTCGAAGTGTATTATTGGTCTATGTTTCTCTTAAGGGGCGTTTGCTCTTAAGGGGCGTTTGGTAGGCAGCCAATTTTTTTTTGCTATGGAAAGTGTAGTATGTAAAAATAATTTGCTGTGTTTGATAGGGGAAGAAATGTTTGTCCGTTGGAAACTCAATTTGTAGTCAAGTTGTTTGCCACCATTTTATATTGTTGAACTTTGCCATTGAAAATGTGGAAAAAGGAATTGCCGACGCGGGGGAAAATGGCTCCAAGTTTTTAAGACAAAAACATCCTTAGCCCTAGATATAAACAGAGGGGTGAGAGAAAGTGTATGGGTAATTTGATAATTTTGGTAAAGATTCCCATCATTTTTTTATAATCAACCAAACATAGTTAGTCAAATTAATCCAAGTTTCCTGTCAAATTTTTTGGGCTACCAAACATCTTTTTGCAAATTATCCCGTAAAAAAATTTGCTCACTATTTATCCGCAAATTTTTTTTCGCGATAATTTTTTTTTTTCCTGTATCAAACGCTCCCTTAGTTTTTCGAAAGAATTGTGAAAGCATGGCCAAATTAGTTTGCTGGGCAATTTTTTAAAAATCTTGAACGTCGTCTTCATAAAATGCCAATGTCTAATGCGTGAGTATCTCATAAGAAAACTCGAATCAAACGACCCCTAAAAGAAACCACCTATCAAACAGCTAGTAAAAATTTCCCTAAAAAAAAAAAAAAAAAAAAATTCCCTTGGATTAGGAATTGGTATCCGATTTTGATACTGGGCCCCTTAGTAACAGAACTCAAAACAGGTAAAACGTTCGGAAAGAGCAAACGCGTCTTGTGTCCATGCTTAGTGTCACCTGATTCGAACTGAATGGGTCACCCTCCGGGTATAACACTTAGATAGTGGGAAAAAATTTATTAAAAAAATACATGTACATAAATAGTAAATTTTAATTGTTTATACTTACAGGTGAAAACATAATAATATAAAAATGTGGAGGTCTAGAACCTCCGGAAAGTGCAACATTTGTGAGATCTAGATCCTCCAAAAAAATACTGCAATAAATTGTGGCGCTTCATGTAAAGATGTCACAAAATATATTGTGACACATGCAAAATTGGGGGTTATTGTGAATGCCATTAATATCTTTTGTGAAGATCAAAAATTCCTACAATTTATAAATATGAATTTCACAAAATACCCGAATTTGTAGCGAGTGTATCGTTTCTGCACTCTCACATTTATTGTTTCTTTCAATTTGAGGGGGAGGCATACAATTCACTTTAGAATTGATAACACTTAATTATTGTGAAGACGATGGTTTTTGTCAACATTGATACGACAAATAAAAATTATTGCTGGAAAAATGGTGCACATGTTCACGTTTCTCGTTTGTTCATAAAGAACCTTTTTGGAAGAAGAAAAAAAAAAAACTTCTCACAAACAAACAAACATGAATATATTTATCATGTTGTTGTACAGTGGCGGAATGAGAAAAAAAAAACTTAGGTAGTATTAAAAGACTCAATCATATAACCCAATCAGTATTAATATTGTATTATTTTAAAAACTCAAAGAGTGCCAAGTATGTACCATAATTTTTAAAGAAAACCTATACAATTTTTAAAAATTAGCTGCTGTCTTGGCTACCAAGTGGCTCTGTCACTGACGTTGCATGAGATAAATTGTTTCATGTAATACACAAAAAAATAGGTGGAACCCATTAAGAAGAAGAGAAAAATAGAAAAAATAAATATCATCCACTTTTTTGTATACATGAGATAAGTTTATCTCATACAACATAAAAAAATATATTTACTCTAAAAATATGATAGTGTTTACAAATGAGTAAAAAATAGATAAAAAAATTTACAAATAAATGGAAAATATATATGAATATGAAATAGTGTGTATAAATAAATAAAAAATTAACATGTTTCTAGAATATACATTAACTATTATTAAAACAATGGTTAATATTACAGAAAGTATTATACAAATATTAAAACAATGGTTCATATTACAGAAAATATAAACTTAGACATTTACTTTCCGTGGCAGTTTGACCCATCAAGATCAAATTATTTCAAATATTGTAACATGGGATTAGTGAAAATCATATTCCGACTGGGGTGATCATTGTCGCAAACCCCTTTAGAAAAATTTATTTTTTTAATTTTTTAATTTTTTTGTTGAAATTAAAAACTAAAAACTATGGACTAATCAAACTGAATCACTTGACACAATATGGTGAGTGTAGGGGTACTCACCTGACTGTGTCACATGGGGTAGTTTGGCTAATCCAACCCTATTTTGATAAAAATAATGATAAAATATTTCTCTTCTCTTTATTCTAAAATTTTCATTTATTCACAGTCATCTACTTTGGAT
Source organism: Gastrolobium bilobum (assembly GCF_033153095.1). Taxonomy (NCBI): domain Eukaryota; kingdom Viridiplantae; phylum Streptophyta; class Magnoliopsida; order Fabales; family Fabaceae; genus Gastrolobium; species Gastrolobium bilobum. The sequence goes on from NW_026898943.1 coordinate 46,380, forward strand.
ATTAAATAATTAAAAATATTAATGAATATATTATTATTAATTATTATTGTAATCATTCTTAAATAGCTAATTAATTATTAATACAAATCATTTATAATCAATTGATATTGATTTCACGTATGTTTAAATATTATAATTTCTTTATAATATATATCAAAAATATCATATGGATTTATTATTTAATTGACAAAAAATTTCCCTTTAAATTTTCAATAGCATTTCACCAATGGTAATCAATTAATTGATGAAAATTTTGTATAAATCAATTAATGAATTTATGCAACTCAATCTGCTCAAAGCCTATAAAAATTAGTAAGAATTCATAATTAGTACTGATTGAGAATTATTATTATAATATTTAATAAAGTAATATTATAATTAATAATTTTAATTATCTAATATTTGAAATGAGTGAATGTACATAAATAACTAGTTTATAATAAAGTGTAGGGGAATATTATTTTTGTTGTATTAATAATTAAAATTAAAATAGTAATTTAAATTTATTGTTATTTAAAAATAAACACACTTTACGTATTAATTATTTGAGGCCAATTTAAATTTTTACCATTTTTTTCTTACTATCTTTTTTTTACCGTTAAATTAAATTCAAATCAACGGTTCTAAAGAACTCAATATTTAATTAAACTCAATAGATAAATCAATAGATCTCACACCCTTATCTTACGTATACAACTGCCTCAAGTATCTCATAGATCTCACACCCTCATCACACTTGTCCATGTTTATCTATAAGCAAAAAAAAACAAAAAACAAAAACACACGAGAGCATTGCAACGTAAAAAAAAAAAAAAAAACCAAAAAGAATGATTCAATTCTCAAATCTTTGTGTTTTTGTGAGAACAAATTGAATATGGGTTCTGCAACAATATTATATCGGAGTTGAAAAAAAATATTGTGAAACTCGAGTTTCTACGTACAAATAGAAAGGATGGTAGAAAAGTAAATGTAAAAACGATACGAAATGTAAAGTTTTTACTTTATATTACTTAAAATCAATATACAAAATTATATATATGCATGTAAAAAAAATTACATAATAAACATGTGTTGAACCACTTATCTATCTAAAAAGGAAAATTATTTTTGATAACCAAGTATTAAAATTATAAACAGTGATGACTAATAAGTGATGAATAATCAATCTGCTCTAACTGCTTCATACACTCTGCAGATTTGGATCATCGCTTATCAGGATATAATTCCACTTCTTTCAATGCACATAATGATCCAAAAACACAAAACGATTTTCGTAGCATAACTTATAATAGAATTACAGTTTTATAAGACATAATTATAAAAGATATATATCCAAACAAAAAGATATCAAGATACCATGCATATTATTTGGGAAAAACGAAAATTGAGTTTTCTTTTAATTTGTTTTTTGTAAAAAAATGTAAGTTTTTACCGTTTTTACACGGTGTTTTTATCAATTTTTATTAAAAACCATTTTTACTTGTGTTTAAACACACATAAAAACGTAAAAACGTAAATTTTTATATTTTTATACTAATTTTTGACAACAATGGTTTGCACATGTCAATTATCTTATCTGTGCTTTTTTTTTTTTATCTATGATATACTTGAAGCAGCTGGGATCTCCAATTCGAATTTATCCGTTAGATAAGGGTATGATATCTATTAACTTATCTATTTAGTTTAATTAAAAATTGAGTTATTTTGAACCATTGATTTGAATTTAATCTAACAGTGAAAAAGAGGTAGTAAAAGTAATAAGAAAAAAATAGTAGGCAATATAACCACCTCTAATTATTTTAAGGCTATGCAAGTTCAATTTGTTTTTATTTTAAAAATTAAGTGTTCCAACTCTAATGCGGTTATTTAGCAAGTCTGTCAATGGCCAAGTCCTTGGTGGTAAAATATTCGAGAATTTAAAAAGATAATATTGCGCAGGAAATTGCTAAATGTTTTCGTCCAAACAGAGACGAATCTATGTGCATGATATAGCCTAATAAGCTTTCAAGAATTTTTTATTTTTTTGTGTGTGTGGTAATAATGCATTAGTTTATCATATTGCACCAATAGTTTAGTCAACTTTTACTTAATATTATTAAGTCACTAAAACAGTTATAATTTATGGAAATAATTTCAATAATAATATGTACTTATTTAAATAAAAAATTCGCTTTCCTTTTGCCGGAGAGACTAGGACAGATGCCCTTCAACCAGAAGTATTTGTCTTTTGAAAAGTTGTTATTAGACTTTTTTTATACAAATTATATAAAATAAACTAATTAATAACTAACATATTTTTATTCTTACATTAAATAATTATATAAGTTATTGTACTACATAATTATTCTATATTTAAAGTAATCATAAATCGTGTATAAAAAAAAGTATTCATAAATCAATTATTAATTAGTTTCATTTACACAATTTTTTTTTAATAATTAAAATTTTAAGTGGAGTTAGACACCAGTATCTAATTAGGGTAAGGAAAAACCCTCCAACCTATTTAAGAATTTTCAGGAGAGATTACATATCATCTATCAACAAAATCCTAACTAGAGTTTGAACCCACACCCATGTGTATGTAAATGTCTATGTGTAACTTATCTAAAATTTAATGGGTATGGCCATTAAGATAATGACACTTATTATATAGTTAATTCTGTTAAACTTATATCTTACATAAAACTTATTGACGGAGATTTATTTTGGATTGAGCATCCAATGGACCAATACATATATTATTAGCAAAGCATCTGTTTGTAGGGGACTAGAGAGGTATCTTTTTGAAACCCAGATGAATATTTTGTTGCTTTATGACAACGACTAGAAAACAGAGGTGAATGCACTAGAAAAAGTTCCAAGAAACCGAAAAGTTAGTTCTTCATATACCGGCAAAAGTTGCCCCACCCCTGGATAATAACATGACACCAAACGAAGGTCGACACCACTGATCAAGCTGTCATGTTTGAGAAAGGAAAAGGAAGAAGAGGCAGAAAAGTCATAGACAAAGTTAAGAATTAGCTTACATGCATGAGCAGCCAATAATAATGTAGCAAGGTGCCCGTGAGTGAGTGAGTGAGCCATGATACTTGAATTGCGCTTTCCGTCTTGAATCGCAAATAATTACCCTAATCAACGAGGCAATTTAGGGAGTGGGATGCACAATTTACCTTAATTTAATATGTTACGTTACGTGTATCTCACCACCATCCTTACTTCGTAGTGTGGTTGCCATGTGCAATATTGTTTTGATCTCCCCATCGCCAACAGAATTTGAATCATAAGCCTAGCTAATCATACCCGTGTAAAACGGCTAAAAATAATCAAATCCTTACAAATGGTTTTATACTAAAAATCACCCACGGGTGATACCTACATCAATTAAATCAGTTTTTATTTTTATTATTATTATTATTATTTTAGGGAAAGGTTATAGTTACTACCTCTTATTGTTACTACTAAATCGTAACCGTTGATTTTCGTCAATCTAACGGTTATAATATATTGAAAATTAATAATTAATTAATAAGTATGACCCAATAAATTATAATTGTTAGATTGACGGAAATCAACGGTTATGATTTAGTAGTAACAATAAGAAGTAGTAACTATAACCTCTCCCATTTTTTTAAAGAAGAAGTACAATACAAAATTATGACTTATATATTATTGAGTAAATACCTTTTTGGTCCTTAGCAAATTTTACGATACCCGCTTTAGTTCCTAGCAAATAAAAAGATTCATCGTGGTCCTTAAAAAATTTAAAATGGACCCATTTTAGTCCTTTAAGGGACTAATATGGGTCTTTTTTAAATTTGTGAGGGACCACGATTTCAACTAAATAGGTCCATTTTGAATTTTTTAGGAATCACGATGGGTCTTTTTATTTGCTAGGAACTAAAGCGGGCATCGTGAAATTTGTTGAGGACCAAAAAAAGGTATATTTACTCTATATTATTCAAAGTTCTCACTAGCCCATCTTAATGTTTAACCAGAGCTTATTAAATAGTTATTTTGTTTTACTTTTTATTGGCTAACAAATAGTTTTCTTGATTAGGTGTGATAACTTGAAGAGCTTAATTAGATATATTATTTTTTTTATACCGATCCAAATTATTTCTTTGAGGCATGGTCGGTTTCTCTGAGTATTTCACAAGCTTCAACTTTTTGATTGAACTATGAGACTAATTTTAAGTCGGGGCTTAGTCATAATTATACTATTAATGTTAAAACTTTTTACCTATATTATCACATATTTAATGAGTTTGACAATTTGTGTTATTAAACTCATTAAATGATGTAATGACTAAATGACAATATAAAATCTTTTTATATTCATTATACATGCAAGCTAAATTATTATTTAAAATAAGAAAATATATAATTTCCCCTTAAAATGCAACAATACAATTAAGGATATTCCTTTAATTAATGCCTTTGATGAAATGTGAAAAAAAATAAGGATTTTCTTTTTAATCTTTATCTTTTCCTTCACAACTAGTAAATTTTTGGGTACAAATTATACGAAAAAAGTCTTATAAACCACTACAAGAAAATTTGTATTTAGAGGCGGTTTTTTAAGCATTCAGAGGCGGTTTAAACCGCCTCTGAATGCCAAGGAAGACGGTTTCAAAACCGTCGAGTTTACCACCGTCGAAAGGAAATCTAAGGCGGTTTTACTAAACCGCTGGTATCACCGCCTTCAGTAATTCAAAGGCGGTTCACTAGGCGGTTTTTGGGGCCTCAATTATCAGAATAAGATTCTATTTGGAATTTAAAGGCGGTTTAAAGGACCGCCTCAGAATTCATATAGAGGCGGTTAGGTATTATTCTGAGGCGGTAAGAGAAGCGGTTATAAGCGCCTTAGTAATTAGCTTAAAGACTTTCTGAGGCGGTTATATTAACCGCCTCAGAATGTAATTCTGAGGCGGTTGTAATAACAGCCTCAAAATGTAATTCTGAGGCGGTTTGTTTGACCACCTGATTAAATAATCAAACGCCTGGGTAAGGCTTAGATACTCTTCCTAGGCGGTTTGTTCACTGCCTCTAAATGACATTTTGAGGCGGATTCATTTGCTAATAAACCGCCTCCATTAGAGTTGTGACATTCTCATATTATTTTGGTTTATTACCCGCCAAAATATATGAAATTAATATTTTTTATTTTTTATATATTTGTTATATTTTTGTTAATGTAAGGTTACTTATAAAAATACATTGTGCATTTAATTATTTTTTTCTAATGATGTAATAATTAAATTGTTGCATTTGATCATACATAACCATACAATTTTAAAAGCCCTCAATTAAAAGCATAAGATATATAAATTCTTCACAAGTTTAAAAGTGAATATTTGCATACATTATCCAAAATATATTAAACAACGTATAGACAAAGTCTCAACTGTTATGCAAAAAACCTTGAACAAATCCCTATAATAATGACAACAACACTGTCCAAAATCAACGTCTAAATAAAATATTTAAGGTTGTGGTGGTGGAGGTGGAATATGAGGTGATGAATCTGGTCCTTCACTGTGTGGGTTATGACTAGCATGAGAAGATCTTCTGACTCCTGGAGAGCCCAAATCTGTAACCTGATACATTGAAAAAAAGAAAAACATACATCAAATGCTACATCAACCTGATTCCCTCAGTGCAAACTCTTACAGTCTCAACATCTTATACATTATAAGAGTGCAAAAGTGTACATCAGAACTCTTAAATTTATAATTTATGAGGAATATCTTTTCCAACAAAATAATTTCATTTACATATTAATGCAAACTTTACATCAAAGCATCTTAGCAAATTCAATGTATCCATCTCATGTATGAAAACATAAAGGAGTTTATGAGAAAGCCTTTCATTCACAATTTAAAAAATTCAAAAAGGAACCAAACAAGGTTGATCAATGGAAGAAAGCTAAGAGGGATTTGGCAACATTAGCTGGTTGGGATGTCAGGAATAAGTAAGTTTCTTATTAACAAATTTATATCCATTATTTATTTGCTTATTTTCTTAGTTTATAATTTAAAGATCTTATTATTTCCACTCTCTTTCAGGCCAGAGTTTGAAGAAATTAAAAAAATTGTTCTCGAGGTAATAAAAACATTGGATCATAAATTCCCAGGGTTTGTTGATGACATTATTGGGATGCAACCTCATGTAGCAACATTAGAAAGCTTTTCAATGTATACTTTGAACCATATGTCCTCAACACTGGACTATTTAAACAAAATGCAAATGTATACACAGTGACTATTTAATTAAAATGCAAATGTACCAATTCTTTAAATAATTGCAAATTCCTTAACACTGGACTATTTAAACATTTCAGCCTCCAAATTAAAATGACTTTGTTATCAAGAACAAATAATATCAAAAAAATTGATAGAATGAACTTTGTGAACCATCTGGTAGTACCTCAAGTATACACAGTGATACCTAAAGTAATATGAAGAACACATATTTATGACACAAATTCATAGAATGCAGCAAGTGTCCAACCAAGATCCCAAATAAAGTAATATTGCCAAAATGAGATTCCCAAAACAAAGCCCACGTTCTCTAATCAAGTGATATACATGACTTATAATCCCTACAAGCTGTAACCATATCAACATCCCAAATTTATCAACAACAAAAGCAGTCACCATTCCAGAGCAATGATATGAAACAAAGATATATGCAAATAACGTTTAATACAAAAAAACTTAAATGACGTCAATGAATAGCCAACAAAGAGTGAACCTACTCTAATACAAAGTATCTATTTGATTATGACCCAAGATTTACCTCATTTATACGAAAATTTTGTTGAGCAACCATTTGTTGCATAATTGATGTCATTTGTGCTTTCAAGGTATCAAGTTCTCCCATTTTCCCTTTCAAAGTGTCGAGTTCCTCTTTGAGAGAATCATATTCCTCTTGCGAAGGACCAGCATTAGAAGATGATGCAGAATCGCGAGAACGCTTACGCATTTGAGTTGGAACCACCCCGAACCCCATTCCTCTAACGCGTCCAGGGTGCTCCTTACCAAAGACACGTTCATAGGCTTCATCTTCAGAAGATGTTTCCTCCATCTCTGCTAATAATTGGTCCTACAATACAACATCAAACATTTAATCAAAACAAACTGTAGAGCTTCCTCATTCACAAAGAAAATACATACATTCTTGGTTCTAGCTTCCTCATGGACAAAGTTGCCATCCCTTTTTATGTGTGAAATGGCGTACATCTCCCCCCTACTAAATTTGCGTCCATATTTTTTTTCCTAAAACAATGTCAGTAAACTAAATGTTAGTTAAATTCATAGCAGATCAGAGTTAGATAGAAAAAGATTGTAATTAGCATAAATACCAGGTCATATTTTAAACTTGCAAGGCTTTTTGATCCAAGGGTATGCATAATCGTTTGTTTTGCTCTATTTCTAGTGTTTATCTCACTGTATTTCTGCATTGTCCAGCAAAACATTCTTGATATTAGGTCAATTAAACCAAATTAAAAAAAAATGCAAGCTTATGTCATTACCTTGGCTTTATCGCTTAACTTATAGGCCAAAAAACCAGCCCATTGTTCTCGAGTCAAACCTTCAGGATAGTTTTCCAAGTTTTGATCAAAACTTGCATTTTTGTTATAATAATAGGAGCATAACCTCCACCTATTGTCCTTCCATTTCTTTCCCATATTTGCCATACAATATTCATAGTGGTCATCATGATGGAGCTGAAACTTTTTCTGTAATACAAAAAATATGCATAATCACTTCACAATAATTTAAGCTTAGTAAAGGAAAATCAGAGAGCATTTATACCTGAATGGTCTCCCAAGCAGTAGTCTTATACGAGGGAAGTACACTAGGCCACCTATCAAAATATATTGGAAATACATTAGTGTTACATGCAAGATGTCCTAAAAAACCATTCAATAGTGAGCCGCCATCAGCAACAGGCTGATTCTCTTCACTCCATAGCACCACCACTTTCTTGTGTTCAGCAAGTACCAAAACATCCCTGACGCGCAATTTTTCCTCGGTTGTCCTTCCTTGATCATCTATAACAAATAATATTCATGTGATTTTTGTTAGTGGAATAATAATATATGACATAGGCATACATAAAAAAATTAATAATGTAATATATATGTTAAATGGTGTACCTATGACATCAACCAGCCAATATTTGTTGCAAACCCTCTTGGCCTTGTAGGAAGGTGGCCTTTCATTTTGTTGTTGGGAATCACCTGAAACTTGAGCTTGTTGGCCTTCCATTTCATGGGGCTGTTGTTCCACCCCTTGAATAACATTTTCTAGGCTCTCAGTGGGATGTACATTTTGTGTTTCGTGGGTAGGCGTTGTAGAGCTTGTTGAAGCTTTTCTTGCAGCGAATCTCCTTGTACGTGCCATTTCACCTAATCCATTTGTCGAAAATATAACATGGAAACATATATTGAAGTATTTAAAAATCATCTAATTCCAATATGTACTGGAAAAAGTTCATAGTATTTTAACATTAAGAAATTAATTGCAAATATCAAGTCCTAAGCAACAATAACATACAAACAAAACGTATGTCCTAACAAAAACTACACAAAACACACCTTATAAAATCCAATCCTAAAAAACCAACTGACACAACCCTATATAAGTAGACATAACCTAATCCTTAAACAAAAAATTCATATGTCCAAATCTTCATCGTCATTGTGATTAGCTATCAAATTTGAAGTGTTATCATCTGTGGCAGGTCTTGATAATTGTAGAGCTATTGTGTCATCAACTAAAAGTTGGTCCAAGTTTTGTGATGGAAATAGGTCAGTGGTTGTCATGATATCTTCGCCCATATCATACAAGTCTCGAGGCTTTACATGGATAGGTATGCTCCAACCCTTTTCTTTCTCATCATCAACATAAAAAACCATTTGACCTTCAGAAGCTTTAATATAGGGCTCATCATCCATTTAGTATTTGGCCATTTCCAAGAAGAAGTGAAGCAGGGTACCTTCTGTCTGTGCTGCAGGCAGCAACACTCACACTCCAGGGAATGAATGACACTAAAGTTGAAGGTGATGGACCCTTATTCCCTGCAGCTTGCACCACAAAAACTCCTGTTTTTCGTGCAAATAATAGTGAAATATCAAACAGGCTGAAGAAGGTTAATGTGTCTTTTGGCGGTTCATCAGGTCCAACTGAGAGTGTTAAGATATCCACCCCATCCTGGACAGCCTGCAGAAATCAAACAAGCTAGGGAGTATTAGTAGCTATTCTAGCTTTCCCTGAAGCGTTGCAGATACAGAATTGTCCCTTCTCTCTTTGAAACATTCTGGGTTTCTTACGTGATTTCCTTTTAAGCCCATTTTTTATATGTTTTTTGAGTAGCCTTTACTACTTTAGTAGACTAGTACTAATATAATGTGATTTAACTAGCAAGTTCATAAATTTTCCACCAAATAACTTGTCATGTTGTCAATAGCTAGCCCACAAGCTAGTTTTGTCCATTCCTGAAATATTATTCCTTCTTCCTTTTACTATTCAAAGGGGAAATGATGGTAAGTATTGTTGAATATTTCATTACTTCCTAAAATATCTTATTTCTTTATGTTGTTGGGTAACTTGCTGAAGAGAGTAGATGCAAATATATATAATGTAACAGAAAAAAATGAAAATGAAAATAATAAATTAAGTATATATGCCAAGGTTGGAACTATCACACGCGATGAATGCCTTGATATGAGTATGATGAATGCCTACAAGTGCATTCAGAAACCCTAGGGAACCGAAAGCACCAAGAATCAGAAAATATAACAAGAAAAATAAAAAAAATACTTTCAGAAGCAAAACGAAACAAATCAGACCGACAACATCGTAATAGCCAACGAAATTAAGAACAAGAAGAAAACAAGACAACAAAGATGTTTTTGGGGGTTAGGGTTTGGGTATTACCTGATGCTTGTATAAGTCTTAGAGCTTCTTGTTCTTGTAAGCTTCCCTTAACGCCGTCTACAACTTCTAAGAAATCACCATTAAAGAAAGCATATAAGCGTTAAAGAAAAGAGAGCATAAACACAAACACAAACACAAACAGAGAGAAGAGAGTATAAGAGTCATTTTTACACCACCGGTGGTGACCTTAGTGAGGGAGAAAGGCAAGCTCGGCCTTGAGGTCCTTCAACAAAAAGCTATTAGGGCAAATTCAGAGAGAAGAGAATATAAGCGTTTAAGAGTCGACAATATACTTAAAACAATTTTCGCAAGGAGGGAAACAAGTCTGCCCAATGAGATACAATTTTCGAAAGGAAAATGTTTTAAATAAGATACAAATATTGCAAATCGATATTGCATTCTAAAGTTGGATTGGTGGTTTAATCGCAAACGCTCAACCACGTTGGTGCGGGTTCGAATCCTGGCAAAAAAAATTTAGTATAATCAAAATTTTTAATTTTTATTTTCCTAATTAATAATAACTTTTTATATTTTTTTAATTTAAATCATAAATCAAATATATATTCTTTTTTTTTAAATTAAAAATTACAAAACTATCTACCAATCTGCCCCTCTTTAATCGATTATTTTGAAGATTTAATCGATTAAATGGTCAAAATTGAAAAAAATGGTTGAATTTTGAATTTTAAATTTAATATAATAGGAGTTGATTACGATTTGTATTTAATAGGAGCTGATTACGTCCTATTAAATACAAAACACAATCAGCTCCTGTTAAATACAAAATGCAATCAGCTCCTATTAAATACAAATCACAATCAACTCTGGCGTACATTAAATTCAAAATTCAAATAACCTCCAATACACGAAAAACTGATTGAAGATTCTGCTAAGTATTTTTATGATGAATATGCAAGACGAGAAGGGTTCGTTGTTCGCTCAGTTCATGTAAATCAATCCAGTTTCCAAGAATCGTTTTTCTTTCGTTGGTTTCTTTGTTTGTTTGGTTATCTATGCTTGTTGATTTGCTTCATATGCATGGAATTTCCTTCACACACACACACACACACACATATATATATATATATATTATTCATGGGTTAAATTTAAAAACTCTATTGCATATCAACAAATTAAAGATTTACATAAACTATATTATATTCATCTACGAATGATTTAAATATTGTAATGCATATTAATAAAGATTCATCCCACCTAGGTAAATATAAACTCGTTCGGATGAGTTTTTTTCAACTCCAAATTTATCCCAACCCAACCAATCTTATCGCCAACACCTATACCACAGTCGCCACCAACACATTGTCACCGTTACCATCTCACCATGCGACCACCACTACATCATCATCGCCGCCACCATCGTCACTACCACCCTCCCACCACCTATACGACATCATTGTTGCCGCCACCCCCCAAAACCATGCACCATCGGCCTAACCGCTTCGGCTACAACATCTACCACAACTAATTTTGCCCCCATGATTTGTTTTTGCATATCAATTTTAATAATTTTATACATTAAAAATTAATTTTATTTTTAACTTCCAAATAGTTTATTTAGTTAAAAGATTTTCCTTAGTACTACACTGAAATGATAAATAGCTCTAAACTTAAATTGTAAGGAAAATTATTTTTTTAAAAATAATTTTATAAATTAAACATAGTAACTTTTGAATCAAAGCAACTAAACTTACGATTAAATAACACGAGATAATTATGTTATGTCAATTATCAATTACATAAATATGAAATGCGAAAAATATGGTAAAAAATATGAAATAGATATATAATTACAATATAAACATGAACTATAAATATTTATCTTTAAAAAAAATCGCCTCCAAAATCGCCTCCATATCCGCCTCTATATGAATATATATAACCTAAAAAACGCCTCCACAACCGCCTCTAATTGAACACAAGGAGGCGGTTTGACACATCCGCCTCAGTATATCATTATTTTTTAGGCGAAGTTGAAAAACGCCTCTACAACGGCCTCTATATGTCTAATTTGGAGGCAGTTTTAACATAACCGCCTCAGTATTTATTCAATATTAAGGCGGTCTGTTAATGCGCCTTCAAAACCGCCCCTATATGATATTTGGAGGCGGTTTAGTTCAAACCGCCTCAGATAAACCGTCGGTATCTACCCATTTTCTTGTAGTGAACAAAGGGTTTTATATTTCTCCAGTGTTACAGGAAAAATATGGTCTCATGTTAGTGACACACACAAAAAAAGTTGGTCCCATAAAATTAAAAAAGTAAATAAGGGAAGGGAGAATTTCGATGATAAAAGCAGGAAGATAATAAGTTGGTTTTCAGTGTGATAATTTTATGTAATTTAAAATGACAAATAATAACTCTGTGTCATTTAAAATGATAAATATTTTTTCTAAATGTTATATATATATAGAGAGAGGTAGGATCCTTTGACATCAGTGTCAAATTTTTTGATAGTCGTTAGATTAAAAAAATCAATGGTATCACATGTTTGCAAATCAAAATCGTTGATCTTTTTTGATTTAACGGCTCTCAGATGAGGTGTCAAATTTGAAATTTGACACTTGTGTCAAAGGATCCTACCTCATATATATATATATATATATACATATATATATATATATATATATATATATATGGGAAAAATATTTCTCAACCTGCTTGAGATAAATTTATCTCCGGCTACGTCGTTTTGATTATTTATTTCTTTATATGTATTGATTCACTTTTGAATGATCATGATTCTCCTTTTCTCTCTCTTCCTTTATCACCGTTAATCCATCTTTGTATGGTTATGATTTAGTAGCCGAAAATAACTTTCCGACAGCTTGAGAAATGATAAGTACATATATATATATATATATATATATATATAGACACACACGTGGGCACACACTCTACATTACTCTTATCTATATCATTTCATATTAACGTGTTTTTTTTTTTTTTTTTTTTGGTAAATACATATTAACGCCTTTTATGTCATCACATGTGGTCCATACAAATTTTAAATTTGAAGGCAGCGCACGGCCTATAATTCTATCCGAATCATAGCAAAAGGAGAATTAAGCACCACTATAATAAATGGCAGTACATGCATTATGGACCGTGTCTCTACAGTCAAATTAAAGCTTGTGCCAGTAACAGATTAACTTTCAAATGAGGATGAAATTCTTGATATGCGAGTAAAGATTCCTGTATGGCTGTATCATTGCACTTCCCGATATACTATATAAGTGATATACGCGTATGGTGGCTCTGCTTACTCAAAACTCACATATTATCTTCTACAAGCTCTGTTGATTTTGTTAATTTATCAAAACTTGGTGAACGTTAATGGATGCTTCTCGTTCTCAGGACACCCAATTTTTTCTTTTAAATATTTTTGCATGTGTTTTATTCATTTTTTTATTTTAAAATTTTCCCCCAGCCCAATTTTTTGTTTTTCTCCTTCGCCCATCTCAGATAAGCTTTTCTGTTTTCACTTTAAATGTAGGGTTTTATAAGAGTTATGTTATAAGAAAAGTAATTGTGTAATGTTATAGAAATTCGTTCTGCGTGTCGTAGTTTTTTTTTTTTTTGCTTCAAAAAATGTGGATCCCACAAAATATTGTGTGGGTAGAAAATTTTCTTGTGTCACGTGAAATGATAAATGCAAATCCTTTAAATGTATATTTCAACCGCAGTGTATCATACTAAAGTGCTACTAATGTATTAAAAAAAAAAGTGCTACTAGGTGTCTGGGACCGCCAAACAACCAAACTGGTAAGTACACTTTATTCCTGTTACCTACGGGAGGCCAAGTAACCTTACGTGCATACCACTACAATTTTTTCTTGTGCAAGATGTCAGCATGCCCTTGTTCTACGGTATACTATAGGGATGTGTTTGGCACAGGAGAAATTTTTTGGTGACCGGGAATCATGATTAATGAGAATTCAGTAGAAATTGAGTTTACTTGGAATCTTACGAAAGATGTGTTTGGTTCGCCAAAATATTACCGGAAATACTGGGTAAAAATTACTGATTCCATATTTGGTTTAGAACGAAATATGACTTGGAATATGAGGTTATTTTACAAAAATAACCCCAAACTATTTTTACTTTTGTAATTGATAGATTGGGTCTAGATTTTTATGTGTATTGGGGTATTTTTGTCTCAAAATTTATTGTTGTGCTTTTCTTTTACTTGGTATTCTGATTGGTATTCCGAATTACCATATTATTTTTGGTAATCTGAATAGTGACTTTTCTTTATAAATCAAATTACCGGTAATCCTTGGATATCCGGGAATCGTAATTTATTCCTTCTACCAAATATGGTAATTACATTTACCAAAGAAAGATTACCGATAATCCTCTCCAAAAACTTGAACCAAACACCCCTGGATGTCTTAACAACAAGGTCCACATATTTTTGGAAATTGGGAATTCGGGATTCAAACCAGGCCCAATCCCAGTCCTAATGCGAAGCATTTGATTTGGACAAAATTAGAGCAACTCTATAAATGAAACGATGGCGCAGACAGAACCAACCTCGCTAGGGTCTCCTTTTTTATTGCCATCAATTAACATAGAGTCCCTTTCAAAGTGTATCATTCTTCTATTATTATTATTCAAAATTCACTTTCTTTCCCGTAGAAAAAAGGTAAAAAAGATTCTAATACAACTGGCTCGTGACACCGACAACTTTCATAGCTCGTACAGTAAAATATGCCCCCTCCCCCTTCATTCCACTTAAGCCATCATTCACTCCCACTCTGCATTTTATAGTCCTTCTTTGTTTACCTCCTCCAACAGCAAAAACTGCAAATGGCTCAGCTTAGTCTTACAATTGTCTGGTTACTCTTCTTAAGTCTGTACCTTTGTGCATGTCCTACTTCTGCCCAGCTAAGTCGACACCACTATGCCACAACCTGCCCCAATGTTGAAAACATCGTCAGAGAAGCGGTTAAAAAGAAATTCCATCAAACATTTCTCACTGTTCCTGCTACCATTCGTCTCTTCTTCCACGATTGCTTTGTCCAGGTAACAATCAGGTGCATGCATTTGATGTCGTGTCTCCTTACAAATGTTGAAAAGTAATTAATAAATAGAACCCTCTATTGATGTTTGTGTTCAGGGTTGTGATGCTTCACTTTTGGTAGCATCGACGGCACACAACAAAGCAGAGAAGGATCACCCTGACAATCTTTCATTGGCCGGAGATGGGTTTGACACGGTGATCAAAGCAAAAGAAGCAGTAGATGCTGTTCCGTTGTGCAGGAACAAAGTCTCATGCGCTGATATTCTCGCCATGGCAACCCGGGATGTTATTGCACTGGTTTGTTCATGAATAACATTGATTCTAATTCCTGTGAATTGATGAAAATTGCATCTTTATGACTAATTAGGAACTTCATTGAAATTAATGAAAATTGCATTTTCAGGCTGGTGGACCCTACTATGAGGTTGAATTGGGAAGATTTGATGGGCTAAGATCAAAAGCTTCAGATGTACATGGGAGGCTCCCTCAGCCAGACTTCAACTTGAACCAGTTGAATTCCCTGTTTGCGGCAAACGGGCTTACTCAAACCGAAATGATTGCCCTCTCAGGTAATGCGCGTGCTTCACACTTTCCAATCAAAAGGTGCCAACCAAATAATTATAGACGGGTGCCATCAGACATGATCTCTGTTCCCTTGTGAATACCATTATTACTTTTGAAAAATATTCCCGAAATTTTAATATGCTATGTTTAAAGTATCATTAAAAGTACGTCTTATTATTAATTCATTCATTGTATAGGTGCTCACACCGTTGGATTCTCCCATTGCAACAAGTTCACGGATAGAGTATATGATTACAAGAGTAAAAGTCGAGTGGACCCTACATTGAACTTGCAATACGCAGTAGAGCTGAAAGCAATGTGCCCTAGGAATGTGGATCCAAGGATTGCTATCAATATGGACCCAACCACTCCTAAGAAATTCGACAATGTTTATTTCAAGAATCTTCAGATGGGGAAGGGCCTCTTCACCTCAGACCAAGTCCTCTTCACGGACCGAAGGTCCAAGGCCTCAGTAAATGCATTTGCACGAGATAGCAAAACCTTCCATGCCAATTTCGTTGCTGCCATGACCAAATTGGGCCGAGTTGGAGTCAAGAATGCACGCAATGGGAACATTCGTACCCATTGTTCCGTGCTTTAATTTACTGGTGGATTACTTTCAAATTAAGGGAATACGTTTGGTGTACATGTGTTTTCCTTTATGTTTAAAACCGTAAGTTCTGAAAGTAGATAATTTCTCTACTGCATGAATCCTCTGTTTTTTTATTTTTTGTCAATTTAATTTTTTTTCCTTTCAATTGTTTGCTTGGGATAATGAACTTGTTTCGCAACGAATATGGCAGCATAACCGATACCTATTATTACAGGTTTAACCAATACAACTGCAGGTAACAAAACTAACTAATCTCCGTAATTAATGGAACGGCTAAAAACTAACTCCACTTCAGCTATACAGTTACTGCGTCAGTGTGAGTGAAGTGCATCAACTGCATCAATGTGTTCAACTCCATCCGTGTGTGCATCAGTGTGTTCAACTCCATCCGTGTGTTTTGTATCCTTCAACCCCCCCCCCCCCCCACAAGCTGGACGGTGAATATCACGAAGACCAAGCTTGGCAATGATGGAAAAATAAGAGGCAGGATGCAAGGATTTAGTGAACACATCGGCAAGTTGATTAGAAAAAGCACACAGGAAAAAGCCGTAATAAACCAGCCTGAAGCTTGTCACGGGTGACATGTATGTCGATTTCAATGTGCTTGGAACGCTCATGCAACGTTGGAATTTGGCAAGGTAGATGGCAGAAACGTTATCACAGTAAACGTGAGCAGCAGTGGAACAAGGAACATGCAGATCACGAAGGAGAAAAGTGATCCATTGTAGTTCACAAGTCATGCTAGCAACAGCTCTATATTCTGCCTCACTCGATGAACGAGAAACAGTCGGTTGTTTCTTGGAGCGCCAAGCAATCAATGAAGAACCCAGGAAAATACACAAACCCGTGATGGAACGTCTGGTATCAGGACAGCAGGCCCAGTCCGAATCAGTGAAGCCACTAAGTTGAAGGGAGTTCTGTGAAGAAAAGAACAGACCAGTAGCAGGGGACCCCTTTATGTAGCGAAGAACGCATGTTGCTGCAGCACGGTGGCTAGAGGTTGGAGCCCCAACGAACTGGCTAAGCTGTTGAACCGAAAAACAGATGTCTGGGCGTGTAGTAGTGAGGTATAAGAGACGACCAATGAGACGTCGATAGGAAGATTGATCAATGTCAGAAAGAGGGACACCATCAGTACGAGAGAGACGAAGTGGGGGAACCATAGGAGTGGAAGATGGTTTGGCACCCAAGAGACCAGCATCAGAAAGGATCTCTAATGCGTATTTGCGTTGATTAACAGCAATCCCATGTTTGTTACGAGAAATCTCAAGGCCCAGAAAGAATCTCAAGGAACCCAAATCTTTAATGCGAAACTGAGAATCCAATGCACTCTTGACCTGAAGGATTTCAGTAGCATCATTACCTGTTAAGACGATGTCATCAACATAGATAAGAAGGACAGTGAAGGAAGCAGCAGTTCGTCTAACAAAGAGTGAATAATCAGTTGTGGATTGAACATAGCCTAAAGAAAGCAGGGAAGAGGACAATTTCGAATGCCACTGGCGGCTGGCTTGTTTCAATCCATAGAGAGATTTCTTCAACTGACAGACCTTTCCAGGAGGAGCTTGAACACCAGAAGGCAAGGTCATAAAAACCTCTTTGGCTAAGTCACCATGGAGAAAAGCGTTGTTTACATCCAGTTGCTCAATCAACCAGTTTCGAGCCGCAGCAAGAGCAAGAACCAATCGAATTGTAGTCATTTTAGCAACTGGACTGAAAGTATCAAAGTAGTCCACCCCCTCCAATTGTGTGTATCCTTTAGCCACTAACTGAGCTTTGCATCTTTCAACTGAACCATCAGCTTTATACTTCACTTTATAGACCCATTTACAACCGATAGTGTGTTTTCCAGGAGGAAGATCAACAAGATCCCATGTGTGAGTTTGAGCAAGAGCAGATAATTCAGCAGCCATGGCTTCTTGCCAGCAAGGAAGCTTAGAAGCTTCAGCATATGACTTTGGCTCAAAAATGGAGATGACATTAAAACAAAAACGTTTAAAAGATGGAGAACAATGTGTGTAAGATAAGACTTGGGAAAGGGGGTAAGGAGTACCTGAAGAAGGAGGATGATCAGCTGAGACAACATGATTGTAGTGGAAATCCCTTAGATAAGATGGTCGTTTTCTTATTCTGGATGAGCAGCGGATTGGAGGGGATGATGGGGCAGGTATGGGAGTAGTAGGTGGAAGAAAATATGAAGGAACAGCTGCCTCAGCAGTATGGGTTGTGTCAGTGGTAATAGAGAAAGGGTCATCAAAGATAATAGGGGTAAGACAAGGAAGTATGGGTGCTGCAGTGTGTGTGGGATGAATGTAAGGGAAGTGCATTTCATAAAATACTACATTACGGGATAGGAACAATTTTTGGGAAGTGAGTTCTAGCAACAAATAACCTTTTGTCCCTTCTTGAAAACCAAGGAATATGCATTTTTGAGCTCTAGGTTCAAACTTAGTTCTGTGAGAGTGAATGGTGGATGCAAAACATAGACAACCAAAGGGTTTTAAATGGATAAGAGAAGGTGGCTTAGAATATAGGAGCTCATATGGAGTTTTATATGAAAGTAAAGGGGTGCATAGTCTATTAATGAGGTATACCGAATGAGCAATTGCATTGCACCAGTAGGATTTAGGTACATTAGATTGAAACAATAATGATCTAGCTAAATTCATGATATGTTGATGCTTCCTCTCAACTATCCCATTTTGTTCGGGGGTTTCAACACATGTGGTTTGGTGAAATATGCCTTTCATTTTATAGAAGGAGTGCATGAGGAATTCAGGTCCATTATCAGTTCGAATGGATTTTATGTTGGTTTGAAATTGGTTTTCATGAAATGTTACAAAATTTTGAATGGAGAGACGTGCATCTGATTTATGTTTTAGAAAAATGACCCATGTATAGCGAGTATGGTCATCAACAATTGATAAAAAATACCTATGGCCATGAACTGATGTAAAGGATGTAGGACCCCAAATGTCCATATGCAACAAGTCAAACACCTTATCTGATCTAGTAATACTTGAACAAAATGGTAATTTTCTTTGTTTGGCAAAATGACATACATCACATAGTGATACAGATTTGGATGGTATAAAAGGAAATTTAATTGACATATGTTTGAGAATAGTAGGGGAAACATGTCCTAATCTAAGGTGCCAAAGCAAGTGCTCATTATTAGGATTACTGGAACTTGAGCTGTAAACTGCAGAATCTGTAAGGAGTGGGCTTTCTGTCTTGATGACTGGTGTATGGCTTGCTGTTTTGGTGATCAATGTATGTGGCAAACAAGGGAAGTCCAGAGAGAATAAGCCTCCATGTTGTCTAGCTGTACCAATCCTCTTCTTGGTACTCAGCTGTTTTATGAAACAAGAAGAGTTAGTAAAAATGAGATAGCATTGTAAAGTGAGCATGAGTTTGTTGACTGATATGAGGTTCACATAAAAGTTGGGAACATATAATACATCAAATAAAATGAATTCAAAAGAAAATTGAACGTTTCCTGCATATGAAGCAGTAACTTTAGAACCATCAGGTAAGTTTATGAACACAGAATTGATTTTGTGAAGTGAGACAGGAAATATGTGAGGTGATGTGATCAGTTGCGCCAGTATCAAGGATCCAACGCAACTGATTACCTGGACTAGATTTGCTTGATTATGCACTTAAAGCAGAAGTGGAAATAAGGTTGGCATGGCTAGTTGGTGTAGGCACAGGATTGGAACGTAGTGGATCTGGGGAGAGTTGTAAAGCTTGAACAAGCTCATGAAATTGTTGACTAGACAAAGTCACTACTGAATGATCTAAATTTCTTTCTGCACAATTAGCACATGTTGCACCATTATCGATTTGATCATTTCTCATTCTATATCCAGGAGGGAAACCGTGTTTGAAGTAACACGTTTCTATGGTATGATTACTCATCTTACAATGAGTACAAAACCTTGAACCTCGTCCTCTACTTCTGCCTCCTCTGTTGTTAAAACTTCCTCTGCCTCGTCCTGATGAGTAATAGCTTCTACTTTCATCTGATTCACTGATAAAAGCCTTAGGTGCATTGTCAACAGGAAAACTTGAATAAAATTCACGCTCCTGTTGAGCCAGCATTGAACATACTTTGTTAACATCAGGTAGAGGATTTATCAACATGATTTGTGATCGAACTGGAGCATATTGCTCGTTCAAACCTTTCAAAAACCTGATTGTATAATCTTAATCTCTCCTAACTCGAATCTCAAGTAAGGCTGGACAGTTACATGCCATAGCACATTGACAAGTCGGTAATGGCCTTAAATTCTCCAGTTCATCACATAAACTCTTCAAATGTGTAAAATATTCGCTTACATTTTTATCTCCTTATTTCAGCTTGTAAATCTCTTCTTGCAAGTCTGAAATTCTGAAAATGTCCGCTTGGGAGAAGCGTTCCTTCAAGTCTTTCCAAGCATCCTCTGCCTTATCTATCCAGAGGATGGATTGCAGAATGGATGAGGAAATTGAGCGGTGCAGCCATGACAGTACGGTAGTGTTGCACCGTTTCCATGCATTATATGAAGGATCCATAGTTGGAGGTGGAGGCAGACTTCCATCGATGAAGCCAGTCTTGTTATTAGACAACAGTGCCATAGAAATGGCACGAGACCAGGTATGGTAGTTTCTTCCATCGAGTAATGAAGAGACTAATACCTGTGAAGGATTTTCGCTTGGATGTAGATAGTATGGATGAGATGGATTCGAGATGAAGTCAAATGCTAAGCTCTGATTCGCCATTTTTGATTCAAAGAAAAAACGAAAAAGGAGAATGAAGATTCAGAGCTTTTTGAGAAGCTCTGATACCATCTTAAGAAACAAAACTTTCTGCATATTCATATCTGTAAATGTAATTCAATCACCTTCAGCTACACCTATTACAGTATATATACTAAAGCTCATGACGAATATAAAAACTAACCGATACCTATTATTACAGGTTTAACCAATACAATTGCAGGTAACGAAACTAACTAATCTCCGTAATTAATGGAACGACTAAAAACTAACTCCACGTCAGCTATACAGTTACTGCGTCAGTGTGAGTGAAGTGCATCAACTGCATCAGTGTGTTCAACTCCATCTGTGTGTGCATCAGTGTGTTCAACTCCACCCGTGTGTTTTGTATCCTTCAAAAGTTGAGAAGAAATTTTTTGAATACTAGGGAAATGTAATTACTAGGGAAATAGTTGGAAAGTGAGTTTGGTAGGAAAATGTAAAAAAAGTTGTTTGGTTGACCGAAATATTACCGGAAAAATTTATTTAAATTTGCAAAATCTATGTTCGGGAGAAACTTCGCATCTATTTTTTCACTTCCCCAGTTATCTCAAAATACCACATCTCAAGTGGTGTTCTGTAACAGTGAATTTTATCCAAAAATCAACACAAAAGTCATTTTCTCATATATCCTATTTGCCTAGTATTTTTTTCAAAAACTTGAACCAAACGTGGTATTTTCCAATATCCACTTACACTAATCTTCTACCAAACACTACCTAAAAGGCACACTAAGCAACTTGGTGAAGGACATCAAGGTGGTGTTTGGTATAAGGGTATCACAAGGATTACCGGTAAACCTTCTTTGGTAAACATCGATTCTCATGTTTGGTAGAAGTATCAAAAATTAATTCCTGGGTATCCAAGCTTTACCGGTAAAGCATTTTACAAAGAAAAATGAGTGTTTGGATTACCAAAAATTAGGCAGTTTTCATGATTACTGAGGGAAGGGAAAGCAGATAACATATTTTTGAGACAATAATACCCCCAACACACATCAAATTAGTAGGTCTGGTGTCATTGAAAAGTTAAGGTTAGTTTTGTAAAAATAACGTATATTACCAGTAATATTTTACTCACAACCAAACATATACTCAGTAAAATTATTAAATATTCCCGATAATATTAACGACTACCAAACAATTTTTTTATATTATTCCCGGTAGATTAGATTTCTTTGTATATTACTAAATATCATGATTTCCGGACACAAAATAATTTGTCTTATACCAAAAACACCATTACCTTAGGGGCAAAGGCTTTTGGGCAAAGATAAAGTGGATAAAGTCTTTGGGCAAGGTTAGGATACCCATCCATAAAGTTTTATGGCATCTGCTACTTTGCGTGCTAGTTTTTCCATAACACGGCTCAACTCGGCAAAGATTCTGGTAGCTCAAAATCTTGCAAAGACATAAGCAATTACATAAACTTAAAAACATCACAAATAATGCTTACCAAAAAAAAAAATCACAAATAATAGGAATATTCACAGTTAAAATTGGATCGGTTTTAAAGCAAAAAACATCTGATCTAATCCTTCGGTTTGATCATTTAGTTATGCATTCAGTTTTTTTTTTTTTTTTAAATCCGATCCAATTCAATCCAATTTTATTCAGTTTATTTTTGATTTTTCAAAAAGCCTAAAATTTTAGGCATACAAATCACTAACTATATCAAAATGAAATCATACAAAATTACAAATCAAGGAAAAATTTAAGTCTTTAAACTAAAACAAGTCTTAGAATTCATAAAGAGTTAAAATGGAGTAATAGATAATAAAAATAACATACAGTTAAACTAAGTAAGGGTTATTGAATTATGGAAAAGACATTAGCTGAATTTCAAAAATAATAAATACATTATACATTGTATTGATTTTTACTAACCAAACTGAAAATCGATCCAATCCAATTAAAATATGCAATTTGTTTTCTGATTTTCAGTTAATTTAGTTATGAGTTTTTTTTTTTCTGTCTCTGCGATTTGGATTGGTTGATGAATACCCCTAACAAACAAGAAGCAAGGAAAAAACATATAATTTATAGAACCAATCCCAGACCCCACTGTTGCTTAATTTCCAACCCAATGAACAACAATTTTTAACACCAATGTGCTTTTCGAGCTCCCCATGATGAATGTTGCTGCTCACCTTATACGGAAACTGCTAAAAGAAATTATTGACATTCAGATTCTTAATTAACAAAATAGCAGTTACATGGATGTTTCAGCATGCCCATAATCTTTCCGTATAATAATGCCTCATGATTTCTTCTAATGCCAACCAATTTATTGTGCCATATGAATTATGTCATTTTTTATGACTTATAAAACATACAACGCCCCACCAAAATGAAATCGTAAAGGCGTAAATGCAATGGGCTAAGGCCTCTGAATCAAATGAAATCCTAACCAAACTTGCAAAAGTCCAAAAACTTACTGCTTGGGTATCTAACCCAGCATGCAAATTATAAATCATCGTCTTATACACCCAAATAAAAGAGCATGTTGAAAGAACCTCAACATACGGATACCTACCAAATGCTATATATAAATTATTAAATTATTGTATAACATATTATTTATGAAAAATGTTATATTTATAAAAAAAAAAGTTATAAACTATACTATTTCTTACCAGTAAGATATTTTGAGTGAAGTCTTACTAGTAAGATATAATGTAGTTTGCAAATTTATAAAAAAAATAAAAATTATCAGTATAATCTTCCTCATTATTTATATTGAAGAGAACCCTCCTACACAGTGAGATTCTTAGTAGCATATTACCTTTTATATTGTCTCGTAACAAAATCATATTAATATTGATTACAAAATTTAGATTCCATATTTTTGCATATAGAGCACGAAAGGATTTTTGAGGTTTTTTAAACAAATTAATGTTCTTTAATAAATATCAAATTAATGTATTTATCATTTAACCATTTTAAAATATTTTGTTGGCCTACCAAAAAAAATAAAATTTGTTGACCCATTAGCTAGATCAAGGTATCACGTGGCACAAGAGATTTAATGCAAATTATAAAAAATATTATTCAATTTAAGTAACTTATCAAAATAATGCAATCAGTTATGCATGGGAGTGATGCCTAACTAATTTGCTACATGGCACTATTCTTGTTTCATTCACATTTTTATCTCTCATTTAAGGTTAATGTTATTTACCGTCATAAATAAATTATTATATTACAATTAAAATCATAAATAATGTAACTATTATTATTTTTAAAAATAACATTAAATTTATGTATTCATTAAATAATTAAAATAATAATAAAATGCTCAACCTGCATGATTTTTTAAATACTTGTAAATTTTAAAAGATGAAATTTATTATTATCAATTCTAATTTGATAATTTATTTTTATTTTTTGTATTTTGAAAAAAATTCAAATCTATTTTATTTCAGGCATAATCTTAAATCTGTATTGATTGTGTAATTTTTATTTTCTTTTTGCAAGCCCAATCCTCATTTCTCATCTCAAATTTCACTCTCCCTCTCTCTCTCCCTCCCCTTTCTATTCTCTCACCTGATATAAATATTAACTGTTATTTAAGTAATAATTAATATGTAATAATTAAAAAATTATCAACCATGATTTTTTAAATCCTT
Source organism: Gastrolobium bilobum (assembly GCF_033153095.1). Taxonomy (NCBI): domain Eukaryota; kingdom Viridiplantae; phylum Streptophyta; class Magnoliopsida; order Fabales; family Fabaceae; genus Gastrolobium; species Gastrolobium bilobum. The sequence goes on from NW_026898943.1 coordinate 70,973, forward strand.
GAAAATTTTAAAAAATGAAATTTATTATTATCAATTCTAATTTGATAATTTATTTTCATTTTTTGTATTTTGAAAAAAATTCAAATCTATTTTATTTCAGGAATAATCTTAAATCTGTATTGATTGTGTAATTTTTATTTTCTTTTTGCAAGCCCAATCCTCATTTTTCATCTCAATTTTTTTTCTCTCTCTCTCTCTCCTTTCTATTTTCTCACCTGATATAAATATTAATTGTTATTTAAGTAATAATTGATATGTAATAATTAAGATCGTAAATAATATAAAAATTATTATTTTAAAATCTCACATTTAGATTATTCAGTAAAATAGTAATTAGTAGCCTACATTATTCTCATTTTTTTTACATGTTCTTTCGAAAGCATTGTAAATTTATAAATATTAAATTTATTACAAATAATAATAATTTAATAGTTAATTTATCAATTATTTTGATAATATGAAAATAATTTAATAGTTCTTCTTCTTTTTTGTCGTAAAAAAATACTCGTACATAAACAATTATTTTGATAATATGAAATTGTCAATTCCAAATTACCCATTAGGTATGTTCATAGAGGACTTATTTTCCCTTAATAACATTTCTTCAGAAAATATAATACGTTATTTATTGTTAAAAACAATATTAGAAAATATATTTTCTTTTTAAACATTAATAAACATATTTTCTTAATCATTATTATTACAATTTATTAAAATTAGGTGACACAGGGCAAAAAAATTAAAAGTATAAATTACTAAACAAAAAAGTATACAAGAAATTTTTATCCGAAAAATAAACTTGCTTAATTCTTCTTTTTATCTTTCGAAAGCATTGTAAATTTATAAATATTAAATTTATTACAAATAATAATAATTTAATAGTTAATTTATCTTCTTCTTTTTTGTCGTAAAAAAATACTCGTATATAAACAATTATTTTGATAATATGAAATTGTCAATTCCAAATTACCCATTAGGTATGTTCATAGAGGACTTATTTTCCCTTAATAACATTTCTTCAGAAAATATAATACGTTATTTATTGTTAAAAACAATATTAGAAAATATATTTTCTTTTTAAACATTAATAAACATATTTTCTTAATCATTATTATTACAATTTATTAAAATTAGGTGACACAGGGCAAAAAAATTAAAAGTATAAATTACTAAACAAAAAAGTATACAAGAAATTTTTATCCGAAAAATAAACTTGCTTAATTCTTCTTTTTATCTTTCGAAAGCATTGTAAATTTATAAATATTAAATTTATTACAAATAATAATAATTTAATAGTTAATTTATCTTCTTCTTTTTTGTCGTAAAAAAATACTCGTATATAAACAATTATTTTGATAACATGAAATTGTCAATTCCAAATTACCCATTAGGTATGTTCATAGAGGACTTATTTTCCCTTAATAACATTTCTTCAGAAAATATAATACGTTATTTATTGTTAAAAACAATATTAGAAAATATATTTTCTTTTTAAACATTAATAAACATATTTTCTTAATCATTATTATTACAATTTATTAAAATTAGGTGACACAGGGCAAAAAAATTAAAAGTATAAATTACTAAACAAAAAAGTATACAAGAAATTTTTATCCGAAAAATAAACTTGCTTAATTCTTCTTTTTATCTTTCGAAAGCATTGTAAATTTATAAATATTAAATTTATTACAAATAATAATAATTTAATAGTTAATTTATCTTCTTCTTTTTTGTCGTAAAAAAATACTCGTATATAAACAATTATTTTGATAATATGAAATTGTCAATTCCAAATTACCCATTAGGTATGTTCATAGAGGACTTATTTTCCCTTAATAACATTTCTTCAGAAAATATAATACGTTATTTAATTTTAAAAACAATATTAGAAAATATATTTTCTTTTTAAACATTAATAAACATATTTTCTTAATCATTATTATTACAATTTATTAAAATTAGGTGACACAGGGCAAAAAACTTAAAAGTATAAATTACTAAACAAAAAAGTATACAAGAAATTTTTATCCGAAAAATAAACTTGCTTAATTCTTCTTTTTATCTTTCGAAAGCATTGTAAATTTATAAATATTAAATTTATTACAAATAATAATAATTTAATAGTTAATTTATCTTCTTCTTTTTTGTCGTAAAAAAATACTCGTATATAAACAATTATTTTGATAATATGAAATTGTCAATTCCAAATTACCCATTAGGTATGTTCATAGAGGACTTATTTTCCCTTAATAACATTTCTTCAGAAAATATAATACGTTATTTATTGTTAAAAACAATATTAGAAAATATATTTTCTTTTTAAACATTAATAAACATATTTTCTTAATCATTATTATTACAATTTATTAAAATTAGGTGACACAGGGCAAAAAACTTAAAAGTATAAATTACTAAACAAAAAAGTATACAAGAAATTTTTATCCGAAAAATAAACTTGCTTAATTCTTCTTTTTATCTATTGTGATACAAAAACATTTTCTGTGTGTATATATTGTTAGACGCCATCTTGTAAATTTTCGTACGGAATTATTACTATTTAATTTTTTGGCGCAACAGAAAGCAAAGTAAAGACCGAACCCCTAACAAAACAAACATCCATGCTATTAATTAGCAGGGATTAACCACCCCAATCCTGCAGGAGGAGACTGATAAACAACTGGAGAAGCATCCCCAAGGATACGTGCACTATGCAGAAGAGATCGCTTCTTGTAGAACACGCTTAAACTTAAAAGTAACATTCCCATGCAATTGAAAGCCACATATCCGATATCTGATTTGTTAAGAACCTTGAGGTCACCACCTCAAAAGCTAGTTCAAAAGGTGGAAGTGTTCAAACCGCTCCCTCACACAAGAGTCATCTCTTGAAGAGTGGATTATACACAGGCCCAAATTTTGGTTTACCTTTTGTTCTTTTTGTTTTAATTCCACTTTAAAGTGGAGGACGGTAAGACTCTGATACCATGTTAAGAACCTTGAGGTCACCACCCCAAAAGCTAGCTCAAAAGGTGGGAATGTCCAAGACGTTATAAACTCCACATTAGTTGCACATACAACCAATGTGGGACTATATATCTCAACATGATTTATAAGCCTATACTGCAGTAATGTTTGATATTCGATTTTACCCTATTCAAATTACCTGTCTCGTTTATTTGTATAATTTTGCCTATGTCTCCAATTTAAAAAATGGCATCTCAATAATTATTTTTTTTCACTCTTTTAAATGACAATATTTTAAAGGGGGTGAACTGGAAATTATACGAGAGTAAAGCTCTTTACAAGGATTACCTTCACCCAACCCTCACTAGTCGAGTCTAACGGAGAGTGATTTTTATTTTTTAATGACAATATTTTCGCTCTTAATTATCATTGTTTTTTTTCCCGGACTGTAATTTTTTAATTGGAGGAGGGAAGGCACAGGGAAAGGGGATCTGTGATTTAATTTCATACGTATCCATGCAAGCAAGCATACGGTAAACCATGCTTAATTGCTTTCAGCTCTGCGTGAAGATTGGTTGTAATTCCTAAATGGCCAGCAAGTCAGCAACCTTATATCGACATCTGAGTTTATTACCATTCATATCATAATGAAGCTAGGAAATTGGGATACGACCCGAAGAGAAGCAAATTAGATGTAAAAAATATTCAACATAACATAGACTGTCATGACATAAAGTCACAAATTATGACCTCTTATTTAAAATTTTAAATCGACCTTGAGTGTTAGTTCAAGTGGTGAAGTATAAAATATTAAATATAAAACTATTAATATAAAACGGTTTTGGTGTATGGTGTATTATGTCAAAATTCTCCAATTTTCCATTCTGCGTAATCAGTTTAACTCAAAAATTTAAGTTATTATGTGAGACTATATTAATAACTTTATATTTTTTTAACCCGCTCTCTCACATAAAAACTCATTGGAGTTGAAGAATGAATGATACATCAAGCTTAGCCTATCTGTGTTAATTAAGAAACTCCACAAGATTTAATTAATTATTAATTAAATGGAACGTAATTCAAACCAAAAGTTTAACCTATTAGATGAGATTACGTTAATAAGTTTATATTTCTCAAACACATTAATAGACTTCTAATTTGTTAATATATAATATAAATTATATAAGCTATCTCTCTCTGACAAAAAACTGAAAGACAACCAACAATACTTATCAGCTACTCATTTACTCTTAAAAATTACAGTGGACAAAGAAGAATTATAATGATTTTCCAAGACGCGCGTTGAAAGCTAAAGACTAAAAATGAGAAGGCAAAATGTTTGTTATTCATACAAAATGAGTAAAAAAAATGGCACTCAAGCAGGCAACCAAGCAGAGGCAAAGATAACATTATGTCCTTTCCATGTGAGCACAAGATGCTCATCCTCCTTCTTTAATCCCCATCCAGCTGCATGTTCATCGAGCATGGCTTTCACCTCCGAAACTGAATCCTCACTGAAACTGATCCCATGAAAGTTAGCATTTCTCATTCGTTGTTCCCACCTGCTTTTTGGCTCAACCCGCTCAACCCTCTGAAGCCCTTCATGTGCTATCACATTCTCAATCTTCCAACAAATATCCGCTTCATACCACTGCCTTTGTTTACTGCCTCGTGGAAGGAACGTGTCCACCGTGTCGTATGGTATCCACAGATAATTAAACGCAGACCTTAATCTGCTAACCAAATTATTGGATGTTAAATCTGCATCTTCATCTACCAAAACTACAATGGTTGGGTCTAAAGTCCGCAAGGCTTTGAGGAACATTGATCGCAAGGACGAAGTAGTAGCAGCAGAAGAAGAATCACAAACATAAGAGTTTGAAAATGCATCTGTAAATTCTGATATAGTTTCGTCAGGAATGTAATGAAGCATCATGTGACAGTTTATGACCAAAGCTTCAGTTGGACGACCTTCTGCCGCGTACACTAAATGTTGCACCCGCAGGTGTTCGATCAAAGCAGCGAACCCATCTTCATAACTTGAAGAAACAACTGTGAATTCCATAATCACGTTTTTTGACCTAGCGAAATTAACCAACTTGGTACCCAATTCTTCATAGGAGAGGTCAAGCATAGGTGGAATGTCTCTGCAGGTAGCACCAGCAACTGTGAGCTTGATTAGAGGTGGAACTTGTTGTCTGCTAGCAATGGCATCAATGAGCGTGGGAATTTGCATGCAATGTGTCAAACTTAAGTCCACTATATGAATGACTGAGAATCCTTCGGTAGCTTCTAGAATGGAAGCATTAGCTGCTGTGAAACCAAAGCGATGCCAAGGAGTCAAGTCAACGAAGTTGGCTAACTCGATGACAGAGAATTTGTGAGTGTCTATGGCGAGATTGCTATGAGCGGAGTCTGCCACGGCGGCAAGCATTTTGCAACTTCCGGTTTTGGCAGCGCGGGCTGTGAGAGCGCGAAGGAAGCTACCAGCTAGGCGCTGATTGCAGTCACCGTCAGGGGGTGCTATGTTGTTGAGGACCCAAAGGATCTGTTGGGCAAGTGTTACATCGTTGATTTCTATAGCGTTGGCACAGTGAACAAGTAACTGTTCCATACAATTGGCGTCGCCGAAGTTACCTAGGGCCTTAGATGTGGGGAACCCAGGCCAGGGCCTAGTCCTAGGAAGTTGATTTTTGTTCATGCTAGTGTTTGAAAAGTGTGTGGTTTGGTGCAAAGGTGGTAGTGTTGGTGTGAATTGCGTCATTGACAAAGAGAGAGAGAGAGAGAGTACAAAATATGAGAATAGAGTTGGAGCACAAAAGAGAGGGAGGGGGGGAAAACGGGAATTAATCAGAAATCAGAATAAGGCAGAAAAAAGAGAAAGGGACCTGACTTGTAGTGGGTACCTTTTCCATTGGGAAACGATCCAATTTGTGGTGAAATTAGCACTAGTGTTTGGGAGAATTCTGCAAATGAATCAAAGGAAAATAGACATTTCAGCTTTTTGTTTAGGATATTATCCTTCTTCCGAAAAGAGACTAGTCATTAGGGGGAACTCTCTACCCAAAAATACGTCTCAAGTCAAATTCGGATAAAAGAGACCGTTCTTGGAAAATTTCAGGCTTTTTCAGTTGTGCAAAAGAGCCAAAAGGCTAAAGGAGCAGTGAAATGAAAACCGTTTTCATGGCTACAAAAGAGTCTAATCTAATCCCTCTCACTTTTCTGATTTTCCCTCGCGAGGAAAGAGAGGGCACGAGAGAGATAGGTCTGAAAAAAGAGAAGAGAGAGAGAGAGAGGGTAGCAAGCACCACTGCTTGTGTTGGATTTTGGTGGCATGTGAAGCAGCCGGCCAGCATATTTGTTTGTATGTGGGAGTTGGGATTTGTCATGTAATGGTGGGCAGTGTGGGGGGATTTGAGACAGTTAAGCTTTTGGCTCGCTCACTCACGGGTCATCATATAATCAAGAAATCGTTTTTGGGTTGGAATGATCCTCTCATTGTTAATTAATATGATATAACATGTGAGATGATGCTAATTATTTATAGTTAAATTAATAATTATGATTTTGTCATTCTTCATTTTAATATTTTTTTTTTCATTCTTCATCACCATTGATTTATTCATAAATAATAATATCATTATATTAATTAACATATAAGAAGATACATTTTGTCCACCAAAAAAAAAAAAGATACATTTTATTTTATTTTATTTTAATTTTCCTCTTTTGTGGCCCCTACCCCTCTACTCTAAATGATTGGTAATTCGTATATCCACTGTTTCTTTACTTTTCTCACTTTGGTAAAAACCTTGGATAAAGCTAGCTACAAATATGATCGTTAACGTTGGACAAATACATAATTAGCTAGTCGTCGTAATAGCATGGCACCTAACACTATAATTTGTACGTGAAAGGAATGAACCAGCTGTCTAGTTGATATTTACTCATTTTTATTCAAAATTTATATTAAATTTTTTAGCAATTTTTTAACCGATTCATTTAAGATTATAAGTCGTCGTAATAGCATGGCACCTAACCAATTTTATAAATGAGCTAGGTTATGCTAGACTTTATTCTAAATGGTCTTGGAAGATGACCTCACTTATTAGCCTGATATAAGTTAAATTATAAGTTTGACCGACTTATATTAAAAAATCAAAAAGTTTTGTCTACGCTTGTTAATCTATTTAAGTCTATCAAGTTTATATTTCTATTAAAAATTTAAAAAAATTTATTATTATTTTATTAATTAAAATTATTTAAATATTTATTTTATTTTAATTAAAATAAATAATACGATATACGCTAACCTTTTATGCTTGTAGGTTAGATCTGGTTAAAACAAAGAGAAATGTTAAAGTTATGTAACAGGAACCAAAATGATTTTCCAGTGGATACAACTTTCAGTGGGACCCACGAATTAAAAAAAGAAAAAAGAAAAAATGGCATTGTTATCGATGAAAGCTGTGAGTGCAGGAAAAAAATTTGTGATTCCTGTTACATAACTCTTCTATTTCCCTAAAACAAATTTATGAACTATTTTTTAAGCGAGCTTTTTCTAAGGTTTAATTCTGTTCTATTTTACTTGATATATTAGGTCAAGTTTGAATTGATATAGGTTAAGTTATAATTCTCTAATAGGTCACCTGACTTATTTATATCCCTACTTAGATTTGAAGTTAAATTGAAATAATCTCATTCATATTGATTTATGATAATTTTTTTATTAAAATAAGATTTCTTTCTCAACAGATTCTGGACTCTGGCTTATAATGTAAATGGGAAATGTATTTCTCCTTTTGTGAGAGAAGAGATTTTTTGCATTAATCAATTATAACTGTATCTTACCAGTAAAATATAATTGTAATTTTAAAGCTGTTTTTTTTTTCCTCTTCTCAAAAGGTTGTTGGCTGATGTGGCAGATAGAGAAAAAATAACTTTAATATTACGATTATATCTTACTAATACGACATAGTTATAATTGATTGTTGTACAAAATCTCTTATGCAGTTAAAGAAAAAGTTGGGGACCCAATGTAAAATGTTATAATAGTTTAATGTCTCTTATATTATAAGAGATAAAAAAATTCTCCTATATATATAAAAATGTACGAAATTTATATTTTCTTTTTCTCTATCTTCTTTTCATATGATCTCATATGGACCCATATATTTTTATATATATATAAAGTAATTTTATTTCCTATAACATAAAATCGATATATATAAGCACACACATAGTTTTAGTCATTTCTACGCAACTAAATATAGGACAATCCGCGATAAGGCTCCGAAAAGTTTGTGTACAAAACAACAAAAGAGACCTTAACATGCCTCGTATTACTTAAAATGACGGAATAGACGAAACAAACATGAGAATCCCTGGTCAAAAATTACTGTTTATTGTAACTGTATACGTCGTTTTCCACATCTCATTGGTCCCCATTTTATTATATATCTCAAAACCCAGATCAGAACATCAAATCCTTGTATTTTATCTAAGCATATTACTATCCTATAGCGAACACTACAATTCTTTAAACATTCCCCAATCATTCTCTTTTCATTCACTTATTTTAGTCACTGTGCGGCCTTATCCTGGAGGACCAGCAGAGCAGAGAGAGAAGATTTTTCTTTTTTCTTTTTTTAAATAGAGATAGAAGATTTTGAATGTTACAAGAAAGGCATCTCACATGAATGGCACGCCCCAGTGTAATGTCTCGTATCTCAGGATTGTAGTGTCTCCCATCCCATGAATCGTGAGGCTTCCTCAAGTTGATTTACAGAGTACACCGCACGTGATGTACTCTCCTTTTTTGGTTCACGCAAGGAAAATGTTTAATGCACGTCAATCTAGGCTTATATTAGCTTTATATGGTCAACTTAAAATATAAGCGAACAAATAATAGTAAAACTAATTATAATTAAAAGATAAAAAAAACGTACAAATGAGAGGCATTATGCATTTAAAATTTTAAATATATGTCAACATTATTTTTCACACAAATATAACTGACATAACCACTACTTAGGTAGTGTTTGGTTGGGGAGAAGTCAATATTTTCCTGGCAAAGTGAAAGTGGGATTGTTCCTTCTCCACGTTTGGTAGAAGGATTTGGTCTCTGTTGCCCATCAATGAAGGAAGTCTAGCAATTGATGATAACAAGTGAAAGTTGAATTTCAACAGTGTTAAATAAAAAATGGGTGCATGAGCATGACAAGATTGCACTGCCCATTGCGTGCATAACAAAGTCAGAAATGGCATGAACAGTACAATGCAGTGCAACTGCAATAATCACTCAAAACATATTCAATAAGTTTTAAAACAATATTACCTTATTTCTTTTGGGATTTTTTTGTAATTTTATTAAATTTTTTCATCAATATTTTATCTTCAACCAAACACACATTCAGTTATTTAACTCAATTTTCCTGGTAAAATTTTGTCCAACCAAACAACATTTTTTAAACTTTCCTATATAACTCACTTTCTCCGCAGATCCCCAGTATTTACATTTCCCTAGTAAAATAAAATTTCTCCTGAACCAAACACTACCTTATGGAAAAGTCTTCAAAAATCAATATTAAATATTAGAAAATTCCTTGATTTATATCTTATAAAAGTAAATCACATTATTTCACATTCATTTGAAGTACAAGAATTATCTAGAGTATAAATAGATAAAAATTAATTTTAAACTAACTTCAATTAAATGCTACAATTATATAAATATAAAATTATAAATGTGCTTGTATGTGTTTAACATTACTTTAATTATTAATAGCTAAATGTTACTTTACCTTAGTTACCGAATTTTGCGGTCTTTTCGTTATTTTCACCGCGCAGCAATTATATATTTTATTTTCCCTCCTAAGTTCTAACCCATTCCATGTCCAAATCAATTTTCTTATTACACTTTTCCACCCTGGCTCTTGATTCAAATACCAACTATATTTTTTATTAAGTTGAAATTTTTATACTCTGAGTTTTCCCATCCCTCTTCATTTTTATTTCATTTTGCATATTCCATTTCTCTTCTCTTCTTTCCCAAATTTAGTGCATATATGCACATATTCAGTGGCGGAGCCGACTCAAAAATTTAGATGGTGTTAAAAAATTTGACATATTAAATTATCAAAATATTTATCGTAATTACACAAATTTATCAGGAAAAAATTTACTATGAATTATAACATAGTTATCTAAATTATGTACTAAATAATGTCACATAATATTGAAAATTCAAATGAACAATTGTCGTTAATTATATATCAAAGCAAATATATAAAAATTCACTAACATTTTCAGTAAACATTTCAAACATAAGAATTTCACTTTCCTCTCACAACATAATAAGTAATAAACCAAATATTATCCTAAGGACATGAAAACACACAAATATAATAATTATATGTATAATAAGCATTGTCCTTCGTCTCCTCTTTCATTATCTCTATTCCTTAAAGTTTGAATATCTCACGTTAGAGAACATCGCCCTTGTTTGCAACAGCCATAAGCACGATGGAAAGTTCTCACATTTGGGAATTAGGTTTTTGACTATTCTTTGTGTGTGCAATAACCCAAAACAAAATAGTTCAATGGACCTTCATATTCCATAATTATAGTCCTATTATTCATTTGGTTTCATGATTGTTACTTTCAATGGTTAAGTGTTTGTCCCTTTAAATGACACAAATTGTATCCTTTTAGTTTTTAACACTGTGTCTTACCGGTAAGACATAGTTATAACATGAAAAAAAAATTCTCTCCATGTCAGCTGAAGTGACTGAGGAAATAGAAAAAAAAAAGTAATTTTTCATATTATAACTATATTTTCCCGGTGAGATATAGTGTCAAAAATTAAAAGGATACAACCTTGTGTCCTTTAAAAGGACAAAACCTTTTTCCTACTTTTAAATGAGTTTATTTGGTTTAGTTTGGCCCAAATTTTGAAATAGGTCAACTATTCATTTTTGTGATTAAGTTTAGAAGTCTTTCTTTTTTTAAATAATAAGAGTAAGAATAACTAGCATAACTGATTAGAATAAAGCAGAACAAAAAATATATATACAGGATAAAAAATAAAAAAAGGTAAAACACAAAAATAACCACATTACACATCCTTATTATTTGTTTGCATTTACATGGTTTGTTGTTACTTTGTATTGAGTATTTGATTTTCTATTTAGGTGGTGCCAAATTATAATTTTTATCTTAGTTAATTATAATTAGTTTAATAAGTAAAAAAAAAAACACAAGTAGGTGCCAAGGCACCTGCTGGCCTTCATGTGGCTACGCCACTGCACATCTTTTCATTACTCGTTCAACTTGCGTATGATCCTCATGCGCAACATGTGCCAAAATGTGATATGTCACATGTCGCACTATATAAGACGCGCATCACACTCCCATGTGCGTATTAAGTTGTACACTCCGCCACGAGCATATTGTATGCATAAGACATGTTATTGACTTTTGCCTAAGATGTGTATGGGAGTAATGAGTGACTTGAAAGCGCATTATCAAAATACGTGTTTTTCACATTAAATTGGTAAATCCTTTGCCACAAAAACTACACGAGTGAATATGTCATTGGTGGTGGTTTTACACTTGCGGAAACCACCACCAATGGACTAAACTAGACCAATCATACAAAGTGGATCTGATACCACATCTCAACCCAAAATCTTAAAAGCATTGAGTTTATGAATTCTCCCACTTATATACAATTAACTTAGCCTATTACCAACCAGTGTGGGATTCACCACACTTGAATATTCGAACAATCTCTCCTGCAAGTGTAAAACTCATCAGTGGTATGCTCCACCCAAACGGAGTACCTAGACCCAAATATTCAACTCGCTTCCTAGCCAATCACTAGGCTAGCTCGAGCCGAATCTGGCTCTGTCGCAACCCATGGGCTAAGCTAGGACCAATCACATCAAGTGAGTCCGACACCATGTCACAACATAAAATCTAAAGGCTTTGTTTTGGAGTTTGAAAGAGAAAGGGAAGGAAAGGGATCTAAGGAAAGTGGAGGAGAAGGAAGAGAATGAAAATGAAGGGTATACCCTTCTCTTGTTTGAGAGTTAAAAAATGGTAAGAGAGAAGAATGAAGGATTAATGGGATGATTTTACCATTTTACCCTTTCTTTAAAAATTAATATAGTCATATATTTTATAAATTAAATTAAATTTAAAATTTATAATATTAAATAAATAAAAAAATGGCCAAACATAATATTTTTCTATTTCTTTATTTTTCTCTTTTGATCAATTTTAACAGCTTTCAAATTTAATTACGGAAAACCAATTGTGTTTATAAATTAATAAACAAAAACTAAAGGGGACGGTTATACTTACCACCGGGTAAGTTTACTACCCTTACAATATATCTTATTACCGTTAGATTAGAATTAAATCTAACGGTTCATAATTATCCCTTATAATCCTAATTTTACTCTCTCATCCTCTCTTTGTCTCTCTAGGTTTGAAATCTGCACACCTCTTTCTCTCTCTAGATTTGGAAATCAACTCTCTCATCCTCTCTTTATTGTTAAAGTTTTTTTTATCTTCAATTCCACCAAAAATATCTCATCAAGACAAATAATAAGACACATGAGTTAATTCTTTCCATTGTCACTGAATAAATTTCTGAATTCGCAATTCTTTTGAAACAATTCATTATATATGTGCTTTCATATTACTCATTACTGATTTTCTGAGTATTTGACTTGTGACGATGTCGTATTTTCTTCAAATTACTTGTATGTTCACAATGGTGGCTAAAAGATACAGATCAAACTGCTCATATATAATCATAGGAAGAGAAGATGATCGATGGCAAATAATAAAAAATCCATTTCATAATATCCTCCCACCATCATCAGAAACGGATTTATGAAACAAACGGAGACAAATCTTGAATTTCGATAGACACTGTAACGATGAAGAGATCAATTTTGGAGAGACGCAGTTTTCAAACCTAGAGAAGGGATGAGAGAGTAAAAATTAGGATTATAAGAAATAATTATGAACCGTTAAATCTAATTCTAATCTAACGGTGATGAGATTGGTTGTAAGGGTGGTAAACTTATTTGGTGGTAAATATAACTCTCCCCTAAAATGTAGAATCTATAAAAAAAAAAAATGAATGGCCCACTCACTTATTACTTTTAGGTTGGGCTAAAATGAAAACTAAAAAGAAAAAAAGAAAACCCTAATTCCTAAACACAGAGAATGAGAAGATGGAAGCAAATTGTTACGGCCACTTGTGTGATGGCGGAGGAGACAACGCTATGGAAGCAGGAGGCCCTAGCAACAGCGGCGATAACATTATCGGACGCTAGAACAACGATTTGGTGGAGCAAACACCGAAATCTGGAATGATGAGGTTTGATGGATCGAAATTTGTGAAGAAATGGAGACGACTTGCGGTGGTTGTCATTGACGTGGTGGAGCTCGCGATGGTTGGCGGCTTGGGGTGATGGTAGTCATGGAGGTTTGGTTCATGGTGGTTGGAGTGCACATTCAAAATGGTCAAATAAGTAATTTTCACTATTTTCTCTCTCAAACTTGAGGGACCTTTAATTTTGAGAAGGAAAGAATTTTGGAAGATTTTATTAAAATCCTCAATTCTCCCCCCTCATTTTTTTTTAGACTCACAACAAGGGAAGGTGCCACCAAAATCCTCTCTTTCCTTTCTTTTTCCTCCAAATAGCAACTATCAAACAAAGCCTAAATGGGGGGTTCGGTAAAGGAGATATTTTTTTTTACTGAATTTTTTTTTTAGAATATTGGGTTAATTCTACTGATGTTGTGGGAAATAAAAATACCATGTATCAGATAGTATTTTTGTTTGGAAATATGATGTGTAAAATGGAATGATGGGAAAAAAAAATTCCTGAGATTATTTTCAGTTTTCTTATATCAAATGTTGAAAACAAATTTGTCGCACCCCACTTTCTCAAGATTTTCTAGGAAAATCCCCATATACCAAACAACCCCTAAGGTTTTAGGAGGTTTATGGGTTCATCCACTTATATTCACTTCACTTAGTTCATTATCAACCAATGTTGGACTCATTACAATTGAATAACCCAACAATCTCATCTCTCAAGTGTGAAACTCAACATTATATACACTTAACTTAGTCTATTACCAACCAATGTACTTGAATATTCAAACATAACAGATATCCAATTCAACTTAGATGGGTCAAAAAGTTGTACTCTTTTGATTCCAAAATTATCAATGGACCTAGAAATCAATTTTTTGCATTAGATTGATAAATCATTTATCAAAACATTTAAACCGCTAAATAGATATTCAACTCGACTTAGAGCTCGTTTGGATGGGCTTTTTTCCCTTCAAAAACTGCTTTTTCTAAGAAAAAAAGCACTTCTCGAAAAAAGTCTATTTGGATGTCTGCCTTTAAAAAAAGCAGAAGTCATAAAAAAAGTCAAAAACTTACTTTTTTCGAAAGTTAAAATTTTTAGCTTTTAAAAAAAGCAGAAGTCAGAAGTCAAATATTTTTTCAAAAATCTAATATTTTTTTTAAAATCTAAATAGCTGTAACTTTTATAGAAAATAATTTTAAAATAAGAAAATGATAAAAAAGACTTTCTTCAAAAATCAATACAAACGACCCCTTAGATGGGTTAAAAAAAGTGCTCTTGTGATTCCAAAATTATCAATGGACCCCCGCATACGTGCTGTAGAAATCATTTTGGTCCACGGGAGTAGAAATTATTCAAACCCTGTTTTCCCAAATCCTAGAAATCTTATTAAAGCTCCAATGTGTTCTTTTACTTTTACCACACGTTTGCTTCTTTGACCGTGCAGCACTCATTTGCTAACTAATTTTGACTGTTTTAGGGAAAAAAAGGAATCTTTCAATCGAAAAGCTGATTAACTTTTGCGGCTTTTGCCCACGTTGATTATATAATACTAAATAAATACATGATCATCCTATACCGTATAAGAATAATAAGTTTTACATCAAATTTTAATTATTAATTTTTGCATCTAACGGTTAAGATTTATTATGTCTCACTCATTAATTAATTTTTAATTTTCAATAAATATCAATCGTTAAATGTACAGAAATCAACTGTTAAAATTTAGTATAAGATTTATTATTCTTATACCGATGTAAGTTGATCCTATTCCTATACTACTATCATTCAAAAATATAATCAGCCTTGATTATTCAAGCAATGGCAATTGAAGAAGGAAATGAAAAGAGAATCTGAAAGAAGCAAATAAGGAGAACCAGAAAAGTTAAGGAATCGTTATTATAACAATTGTTCATGAGAATTTTGAGGAGTAATCCTAAGCTTGAGGAACGAGCACTACGGGACAATATAATAAAGCAAACATTTTGAAATTTGAAGCAGTGGTTTGGAATTTCTCTGGTGAGAATTCTCTTGGCATCCAGAGTAAATGCTTATTCCGTAATTAAAACAACACTAAAAACAGAAAATGCAAGCACGAAATTAATAAAAGTAAGGTATGTAGCATAAACCATGTGCTTTTAGATACCCTGTTTATAGCAATTGTTCTTTATATTTTAAATTAATAATAATTAATCAGCACGCTGCGTCAGAATTATGTTAGTTTTTACTTTTTAGAAAGGGAGCTTACTTAAAACATGGGCAAGCCAAAGGAGTCTAAGGTAGAAATCAGCTTCGAAAGGAGAATTTCTATCCTCCTCCTCCTCTTAGTACATCCGTTTATTAAAATGGGTAAAAAAAAATTCACTTTAACCTTTTTCTTTTTTATATTTTTATTTGTATCTTTTCAAACTTTTTTTCATATTAGTAAATGGATGTACCGAATTTGTTACACCCGCAGTATCAAAAGTATTTCCCTCCTCCGCGAAGAATTTTCTTCCTCTGATAAAAATCAAACCCATCCATTTTCAAGGTCTCACTGCTTACACCATTCCCAACATTGTTTTAATGGTATCAGATCCCCCTAAAAGAAGAAAAAGGACACAATAATTTTCGCTTCCAAAGTTGAGCTAAATCAAGTGGCATGTGATTTAAGTTGTTTTAATCAGTGCATCCAAATCCAAGGACTTTTACTTTCCATTACTACACAAATTATGGTGGGTTCATGTTTTCAATTTTTTGTAAAGTCTATTATAGCCCACGGCGGAGATTATCACCAAGCTTCATTAGTTATACTAAATGAGTCGGACATCCTAACCCAAAATCTCAAAAAAGTACTGAGTTTAAAGGTCCTCTCATTTATATAGATTTCTTTTATTTCATCTTCTCCTCAAGTGCCTCTATAGCCAATTATCGGGCTGAGGACCATTATCAATAGACTAAGTTACAGCAATTATATTAAGTGGATTTGTCACCTATTTAAATACAGAACCTTAAAGCATTTGTTTTATGGGTTTTGTCTCACTTATATACTTCACTTATCTCATTACTAACTAGTAAGACTTTATTACACTTGAATATCCTAACATTTAGACAAATATTTATATTTAAATTTAGGGGAAAATATTTTTCCTTTTAAATGACACAACTTATGTTATTTTACTTTCACAAAGAGGCGGGACCCACATCTTTATTTTTTTTGTCCACTCTCTCCTCCCATAATCTATCATTTTTTTCTCACTTAAAATGATACAATTTTACATCCTCTTTAAAATGATACATACTTTTTCCATAAATTTATCCATTAGAAATCTTGTCCTTTATTGAATTTAAAAATGTATTTATCGTTCTTAAACAAAAACTTTACAATATGCAAATTGGGTAGGGGAAAAAAGTTACAAATGATTATTAATTTAATATCCCGATATTGAGTTTTTATATTAAACCTACATCATTGGATCAGGAGGAGTGTAGTGAGATATGCATCTAAAAAGCTTAATAAGAGAGTATAATAATAATAGATCTCACCCTACATATAAATTCTAAATTAAATGGTATTAAGTTTAAGGACTTTTTAACTATGTGATTGTCAATTAGTTTATTCTTTTAAGAGTTTATAAATTTTCCATTTTCAACATATATAATACATGACAAAGTATTTCCTATGTCAATGCAGAAGAAATTTTTTACAGTCATAGATATAACGGAAGCATTCCAACATAAATGAGAAATAATTTTCTTATTTTATATGAAAAAAATTTCTCATGCTACACTCATAATACATGAGTGGATCATATTTTGATTTTGTTGTCTTATCATCTTTTTGTGGATTTCACTCATATATTGTATATCTAGCATGAGAAAAAATTTGCATATAAAATAAGAAAATTAATTCCCAACATAAATAGAGTGTTTATAAACTCAAACCTTTTTTCATCGGTCTTGGTGCGTGTCAAGTTCTTTTTAATTTATTTTACTCATTGCGATAGTATAAGATATAATTTGTAAGGAAAAAGTTTTTATCCTTTTAAATTACATAACTTATATTTTTTCACTCTCACAAAGAGGTGAGATCCATATTTTTATTTTTTTGTCAATTCTCTCTCTCTTTTCCAGTGTTGTTAAACCCGACCCAGGTTTGGCCGGGTTTGTCCGGGTTTTGACCGGGTCGATGCATGACCGGTCAAATGCTTAACCCGAACCTGTCTGATGACCGGTTCACTGGGTTTCGGGTTGACCTGGCCGAGTCGGGCCAGGTTTTACAACAGTGCTCTTTTCTTTATCTATCTCTTTCTTGAAATGACACAACTTTATATCCTTTAAAATGACACACAATTTTTCCAATTTGAAAACTAAAAGCTTTTTCTATGCTAATATCTAAGGGTGCGTTTGATTTACGGATTCTTGGAGAAAGATGGGGAAATGAAAGCAAGGCATCTAACTTGCTCACGTTTGGTTGGACTATTTTTCTTACTATGCCAGCTAAATCAGTTCTGCAGATAACCAAAAAGCATAGACTTCCAACACCATTTAGCCAGCGAAAGTTGCCCCATGGCCGAGTGGTATTCTGGAAAAGCAGCCTTATTTGGTCACTGTTCAGACTAACAAAAGACCAGCCCACCCTTATTGTTTACAAAAGGGTACGATACCCATATTGTTTAATTTAATAAAAGAAGGTTATTTTCGTAAATGTGCACTGAGTTTCCCATCTATATTTTATCATCAACCAAACGTAGACTTTATAAAAGTTACCTAATTTTCCTACTAAAATATTTTTCAACCAAACAACTTTTTTTACATTTTTCCACCAAACACACTTTCCACCCATTTTCTCACTAATCACATTTGCCTATGATTCATAAAGATTTCTCCTCAACCAAACGCCCCTAAGTGTTGACGTGCAAATAACGTTTAACGACTAATTACATCATCGAGAATACACAAACTAACTTTTCTTTCGAGGCTTCGAGCCAATCACAGAACAAACTCTGTACACGTGCAGATGGAGTTTAAATGTTAAATTTCATGTGGAGCATACTGTGTGCGCAAAGGTGAGCACTTTTCAAATTAGCCTGCCTTATAAAATCTTGATTATAAATTGGCTTACAACCAATAACTGATAGCATTAATTTTGAGTTTTATTTTAAAAAAATTTCTTCACCGAGTGGTTCGAGTCGCACAGTAATTTATAGCCCTTTGAAGCCTTTGCAAAAATCGAACTTCATGACCTAAAGTTCAAATCATAAAAGCGAAATTTTTTTTATCAGGATAATTGAATTTGGCGCTTCTTTTTATCAGAAAGAATTTTTTTATAAGATTTAAATGAAAATATAAAAAAAAATATGAGTGTTCTGTTTTAGAGATAGAGATGTTTAGTCCAATGGACTATTAGATTACTTTTGAATTTAGGTGCTCTCTCCACGGTATATATGAATTAGATATCTTTGAATCAAGTAGATCACGGTGCACAGAAGAACAATAAATGACTTTGTCAAGTGTGTGTGCACAATGACAGCATAACAGTAAGAGAGAGCGTAACGTACTTATAGGTTTTACCTCTTATTTATACAGTTTACCTGTGTGGGTAATGGATTCTGGACCTTCAATGCTTCTGATGGCGGCCTAAGCCCATATGTTTGTCGTATTATGATTGATATCTTTGATGAATATCCTTCCTTAATTGTATCTTAATAATATCTTGAATTGCTCCTTGTTAGACTTATCAATGCATGAGCCTCGTATATGAGTCCATAACAATTGGTAAAGTGAAAAAAACTTCATCAGGATCATTGAATTTGGCGCTTCTTTTTATTAGAAAGAAATTATTTTTAAGATTTAAAGGAAAATATAAAAAAATATGGGTAAAACGAAAATTATAAATTCTTTAACACATAATTGAACTAACTTATTTTACCCCTATTTGAAATCTTCCCAACACTGAACCAAAGAACCATTCCTCAGCATTTCACAAGAGCCATACCCAGATGAAATTGAAGCAAATTCATCGGACCCAGGTGGCATTTGAAACGTGTCATTGATTCTCCAACACCTCACCACTTGACATCCTACCACATTTTGCATAAAAGTGAACAACTGCACTGTCAACAATTAAATTCCTCCAGTTGCTTTTCAAGACAGAAGCATGGATTTGTTTCCCCAGTTCTAAATCCACTCTTTTACCACACAAATTCTAGGCACAAACAATAAACTTACTGTTCACTGGAACTTATGTTTAATGGAATCATTAAATAACTTAAAAGCTTCATCATCCGACTTTAATTATAGCAGTCCATGTAACCTGAGCTAAATTACCCAATCTCAAATAACTACAAATCAAATTATTATCAACATAAATAACTAAATCTCTAAAATATTTCAAGACAATTGCGTGTACCCTTACTACTGCTTCCACATTATAACACAACTGAAACCAACGAGCTACTAATCCTGGATTGGAACATCAACTTTTCTCAGCCAAATTGTCTATCTTCCAACTGGAAGCATTCAGAAGAGAATTGATATCTTGAAACTTCAACTCTGTAGCATTTATTGCTTCAATGCTTTCAGTTGCAGCAGCATAGACTTTTATAGCAGCCAAGCATGTGTTCCGAAGCTTTACCAAATCCTGTATCATAAACAAAATGGGATGGTGGTGGAGAATCTTGCAGTTGGGGATGCCCAAGTTTGCACGACGGTGATGGATGATGGGACGGTGAGGTGTTGGAGAACCAATGACACGTTTCAAAGGCCATCTGCGTGTGATGAATTTGCTTAATTTCATCTGGGTATGACTTCTCTTGTGGAATTCTGAGGAATGGTTCTTTGGTTGGTGTTTGGGAGATTTCAAGTAGGGATAAAATAGTTAAGTTAATTCAGTTAGTAACTGTGTTAAAAGGGGACTTGGATGAAATAATAGCACAGGGGCTAATTGATAAAATATATATATATAAATTTACTACAGGGTGTTACATTTATATATATAAGAGTGTAAGTGATAAAAGAGTAAATCACATGGGAGTTTACGAATTTTTTTCAAAAATAAAATAAAATTTGGATCTGCATGAACATTGGCCACGTGTCAAAAAATATTAATAGCGTGTCCAACAAGTGTCGAAGTATTGATTGCATATCTCAAAATATTAATTGTGTGTAGAAACATATCCATATCCACACGTCTTTTTTTAGAAAAAAAAAAACATGTCCATACTTCAGTGCATTGAAGTTTATTTTCCATAAAAGCCCGGTTGCTTGAGCTAATTTGACTTCCCTTAGAACCTTACTGCGCTTTATGCCAAAGGATGCCCAATACTATGGGCTTTTATTTTATGCCCCGCGCTGTAAATATACAAGGGGTGGCATGGCTGTTTCATTTTAAGGGAGCAAAAATGGGCTCATTCAAATTGAAAGGCACTCATGAGGCCCAAAACAGCAAAGAACACCATTTTGGTCCAGTATTATCTAATGGGACTGAATCATTGGAATTGAGGTGTGATGAGTCTTTGATGATTTAAAAGAAGTGTTTAATATTTTTATTTTTATTATAATTTTTTTTTTCTATCACACTCTATAAAAGTAAGCATATTTCATTCATAAAGAGAAAAAGAGAAAAAAAAATTAGTGGAACTCTCTCACTTTTATGTGAGTGTGTTAAAAAAATCTACAATAAAAGCAGAATTTTTTTTTGTCACAATCATATAAAAGTGAGCATGTTCCATTCATAAAGAGAAAAAAATTAGTAGAACTCTCTCACTATTATGTGAGTGCGTTAAAAAAAAAATCTAAAGTAAAAACATAATTTTTTCCCTTAAAACATAATTAAATTAAATTTATTTTTGACTTAATAATTAATAAGAAAACTATGATTTAGAGTGTAAAAATATAAGATTATATTTATAACTCGAGTACCCGACTCCACGACGTGGTCAGCAGTAGGGATAGCAAAAACGAACCAACCCGTCGGGTTGGCTCGCAACCCGTCCTAAATGAGTCGGGTTGGGTTGGCCTAAATGAGCTGCCAACCCGATTCAACCCGACCCGATACAACCTAGACCCAAACGAGCTAGCCCGCGGGTCAAACGGGCCAGCTCGCGGATTCGGTATTTTTTTTTTAATTAAAAAAAAAATAACATGACTGTATTAAAAAAATATATATATATATAAAAACTCCAAAATTGCCATACGCTCACATCGTCATCACTCATCACTTTCCTTAACCCTAAGATTCTTCTGCTCCCTTGGATAGCTTGTTCACCCTGTTACCATTAACCTTGCATCTTCGGGTCTATTGGCCTATTCTCTTGACAAACGCAATCCACTACTCCCAAGGTGCAATACCTTTTCCTCTATATTTCTCATCTTTCTTTTTTATTTTTCCCCAATATATATATGAAAATGGATTCATTGTTCTTCTTCTATGTTGTTGACATTATAAGATTTGTTACTTCAATCTTTTTTCTTTTTCCAATCTGGGTACCTTTGAAGAGATCAAAGTTGGAACCTTTTGGCAGTATTGATAATTTTAGCAGTGTTGGAGAACAAATAAGACTAGTTCCACAAAAATCAATTTTTTTAAGCCAACCTGCGAGCCAATATTTCGAGCTAACCAACCCGCGAGCCAACCCACTGGCATCATTTCGAGCTAACCTGCGAGCTTTATTCCGAGCCAACCCTAACCCGGCTCGGGTCGGGCTGGGTTGAGTTTTCTGATTCGTTTATTTTTTTGGACCAACCCTAACTGACCCGTTTTTTACGGGTTGAATGCGAGTTGGGCCGAGTCGAGCCGGGTTGACCCGTTTTGCCAACCCTAATCAGCAGGTTGGACCATTTGTTCGGACATGCAACCAAATTAGTCCCACTGGCTTCATGTGTACCCTTAGGGCCCGTTTGGTAGCAAATTTTTTTTTGTTTTTCCGGGATTCCTTGGTTGGGTAAATAAAATTGCATCGTTTGGTACATAATTTTTAAAATTTTATCGGGAATCTGATTTTCTCGAGATTTTCTTTTTTGTGCAATTTTTTTTGAAAAAATCATCTAGGAATACCATCTAGAAGGTGGTATTTTAAGATATCTATGGCAAGGGAAAATTTAATACAACTAAACACAACATCAACAAAATTAACCCAATATTCCCGGGAATATGTTAGTCTACCAAACAACTTTTTGGTAATATTTTCAGAAAACTCATTTTCTCATTATTTTCCTGAAAATTGTGATTCCTGGATAAAAAAAAATTTCTCGTATACCAAACATCCCCTTAAGAATTCTAGTAATTGAATTCACAACCCAAATCAATACCCGAGTCTCTTCATTAATACGTCAAATAGTTTTTAACTTCAAAATTTTCATAGCTAATTAACGTAGGTACTTTTTTTAGAGTACTTTTAGGAGGTAGCTTAAAAATAGATTACGAATTTTCTAAATGTCGCTGTTTGGGTTTTAATCAACCGTCCAAAATCGGAGTGTTTTGAAAAACGATAATCATAGAAAAGTAGAAAACAATACTTACAACATGACGAGGGTCTATATTTCTATCTTCAATTTAATTTTCATATTTCTTTTTGACAAACACCAAATCAAATCTGAAAATGACTTTTATGCACAATTAATTACCAAATAGAATTGTTCCAGTATCTTTATATAAGTAATTGAGGTGTGATATTTATACTATCACTTTTTTCTATTACCAATACATTACCATTCTAATTATCGTTAGATCAAACTTTTCAGCAATTTCTCTCTCTCTTTAGCTCACTTTTTTTTGAAAAATTTGATCCAATGATGATTAGAGTAATAGTGAAATGCTAGTAGAAAAAAATAGTAGTGTGAATATCTTACCTCATATTAATTTATTATATTAAGGGAAGGGTTATATTTAAAAAATTTAATTTACAAACTACACTATGCACTCCACAGAATACATTCACTTGGGAATGTACTCCCCGGAGCGTATAATATAGTTTGTAAATATAACATATCCATTATATTAAAGCTAAAAATCATAAGCAACATCAAAAAACCCAAAACACCAAAAAACACCCTTCGCACATATGGTAAGTAGTTTGGGCCCCTTAATCAGAGGTCTCGAGATCGAGCCCTGGGAATGGAAAAAAGGATTTGGGAGAGGTGTCCCCTTTAATAGGATCTGACAAGTGCTCGAACCGGATGCAGTCTAAAGGATGAATCAATTGGGAAACTAATAAAAAAAAAACCAAAACACCATGCAACCCAAAGGTCCAAAAAATAAAATGCATCACACGAAATGGACTATGTTATATGTTGACAGAGGCATGATAGATTTATTATTCCTGCATCATGAATATGAATATAAAAAACCGAAATAATTTGAAATCAAAGTTGCGATTAAGAATACCTTGGACCATTACAAAGCTGGAAGAAAGGAGGGCACTAGATGTTAGGATCTTTCTCTTTATCGCCTATTCTGAACGTGACAGTTTTCTTGCGATGGGAGCATAACGGCTCATAGAGCTTAAGCCCAATATAAATAGCCTAGAGAGGGGACCTAGCCAAATACCAAAAAAAGAGTTTGTGTCAACTGGATTCATCTATTATGAAAAATCAGCATCACACTAAAGCCTATATTACTGTTCAACTAGGTCAAATATCAATAGATACCAAAGCCCAACTAATCATGATCACGATGGGCTTATCATAACAAATTAAATTGAAATATCCATTTACCCGATTGATTTAAAAAATACAAAAATATTAATTAATATTCCCACATATAAAAAATTTCTAACATTCTCTCACTCGGGCTATATTAATTAATTAATTTTATTTTGAAAATTACTTTATCGAGACAATAACAAGGAGAAAATATTTTATGCGGCCACGATTTCGAAAATAATATTCCAATTCTAGCATCTAAATCCAATTCAATCTAATATAACCTTATTGTAGGAACATGGCAATCAATATGTCAAAAACAACATAACATATAACCTTCCATATTCACATACAATAAGCATCATATCTTCATGAATTATGGGCCTAACAGTATAGTAAGAATTAGACCCAAAATGTGATCAATAATATAATGCACTAATTCTTATCGGTCCTCAATGTAATTTCTAAATTACATAAAATTACATTAATGTTATTTCCTAACAACATGAAATTGCACTCATTAATGTAATTTCTTAGCAACATGAAACTGCATTATCATAATTTCTAAACAACATGGAATTGCAACTTTTATTTCAATTTCTTAACAACATGAAACTGAATTAACTCAATTTCCAAACGACATAAAATTGCTCAGGATAAAAAAATTAATGTCACAATATAACATGAGATCTCAAAATTTGTGACATTCAGTCATCTATAAGCTCAAGACATGCTTAAAAATATTATTTAATACATATATTTCTCTGTCGATAGCAGAAAAAACAATAATGACGATCATCCATTGTGAAAATTCAAACAAATATCACAAAATCATCATCAGTTTGCATAGAACAGTGATCAGAAAAGCAAATTGAATATGACTCCCACTGATCAAGGAAATCAAAAAATCTAAAATACTCAAAAGCAAGCCCTGAGTATAACTACCACTAATTAAGGGAATCAAAAGAATTTAACGAACTCTTGTTTAACTCAATGAATCAACATCTTGCTCAAAAATAAAATATCATTTACGTAAAGTACTAATAAGATATATTTACTCACACATACTTTCATGTAGATGCATTGGTCAAATATATAATTTTAAATTAATTTAAATAAACTAATAGAAAATTTAAGGCAAAAAAGAATGTATAAGAATAAACTATAGGGCAAAATACAACTTTAATCTAAGCAAGTTATTACAGCGAGACCAACACAATAGTATACTACCTTTTAGGCAGAATGCACATACCAAGGTCGCAACCAAGGTCAAAATCTCAGATGAGTTATTTAAAAAGCACAACAGATTATCATATTTAAGCTAACGTAATAGTACATTCTTGTTATGGCAGAATGTACTAACTAAGGTCCGAACTTTATATGAATCACTCAAGGAGCACAACATTGGGTTTAAAAATCTATCACATTTGAGCAGATAGATCTCTCGACCAATGAGCCTCTAATAATTTCATCTATAAACTTAAATAAAAATTGTACGGTAAGCGTACATTTCCTTCAATAATTCATCCCCTTTGGACAGACAAATAACCTAGACTAATACATCCCCAATAACCTCATCTCCAACAAATTCACAAGATTTGGTTATAACACACAAACATCCCTTTTGAGCAGGGAATTGTATGAAATAACAAAAAGTATTCCTCAAATAACATAGAAATTTCCATAAACTAATACAAGAAATACTATTTTGGTGTAATCACCCAAAGCAATGAAGGTAAACTCTTGTTAATATTGCCCAAAATCATGATACAACCCATAAGGTGTAACACCTTCTCTGATCATGAATTCAAATTCAATAACATTCTCAAAAAGGTTTTGCACTTAAACAGTTCAAGCGGAAGCATACAACTCATTAAACAAAAATATTTTATAAATTATACATATTCATTTATTATAATTTGACCTAATCATAATCAATACCTTAACAATGACATAGTTGTTATTAACAAGAAAGATAATTAATTGACACAAATAATTCAATAAATTAATAATGGGTAATAACAAAAATATTTAAATATCATAAACTCCCCTTTGGGTAGAGTATATAATATATAACTGTTGTTACATTGGAAAATACAGGTGAAAAATGGCAAAAGCTAAGAACGGTGAGTTGGTTAGAAAGAAAAAGAAAAAGTAAAGGAGTGAGAATACTTGAGAAGGAAAAGAAAATCAAATGTGAAAGGAATTGAAAAAGAAAGAGAAATCTTTCAAAGAAAAAAAAATTGTCTTGAAAAAGAGAAAAAGGAAATAGTGAAAAGTGTAAAGGAGTAAGAGTGGAAGAAGAAGAATACTTGTTTGCAATTTTGTTAAAGAGTTTTATTTATTCCTCTTCAAATCTGATCTTTAATCTTAGATCCAATTCCCAAAAAAAAATTATTCGCTTTAGCCAGGTCAAGTTACAACCTTTAAAGACCTTTTGATCTACTTTATATTTCATAAGAACTGTGGAGAGCGAGAATATGAGCAAGCTTATGGTAGTGTTGATTCAGTGAAGGATGAGTGAAACACAAACCCTCAAACACTTGAGAGCGAGTGAATTGAAAATCCTAGTGAGAGGGTGTTTCAGTTAAATTTTCTATGTTATTTATCTTGAGAAGTAATGTTCCTATTCTTTGTCTGATGAAGTTTTGTTACAATTATATGATTGATGGATTGTGAATCTTGCTTGAATTGATGTATCATTATATTTCAAGAACAAGTCTGAATACTCTTTGATCTTACTATTGATTCATTTTTTCTATTGAAAGTCCATTCAATTGAATATTCCTACTCCCTATTCCCTTATTTTTATTCTCTTTGATTGCTGAGGACACTAATATTCAAATCTATGAATGTTTGATAAACCTTTAGTTTATCTTAATTATATAAGTGTTTTAAAAACCCACTCCGCCCCCGGGTTGACCCGGGTCAACCCTGACCCCTCCCTTCTGAGGGTTGAGGTCACAAGTTGAACCCTATATGCATATCGACCCCTCCAACCCCCAAAAATCGGTCGGGTTTCAGTGACTCCCGGGTCAGAGCGGTCAAGGGGGGTCACTGCATGTTTTTTTTTAAATAATTTCGTGCAACAACATCATTCTATTAAAAAAATAAAATAAAAATGTTTGCAAACCTAAATCTAATCTTTATTTTCTCTCCTAGCGACCTAGACGTCTTCAATATTCATCTCGATGCCGTGAATCTTCTAGAAATGGTAAGAATTTTACCCATTCAAATGAAATCCTTACGATCGTCGATGGAAATTAAACAAAATCTCATTCTTACTTCCTTTAAATTTTCCTTTGTCAGGGAACTTCTCAAAAGAGACAGAACCGGGTCAGCGTAGTGACCCCATTAGAATACGAGTTTTGTATTTTGGTATCTTGCTACTTTAATAGGTTGTGTAATATTGACTTGTGGTTGTAATTGGTGAATTATGTTAAGTATATTTTGAATCTTTGATGATTGGTGGTTTGTTTTTTAATATTTTAATATAGGATATGGGAAAAGTGTTTGTCATTTTAAACGACATAAACTTACGTCATTTTAAGAGAGAGATAGACACATAATTTTATTTTTTTATTCAAAATTTAAATTAAAAAAAAAACACCCACTTTCTCTCTCCCATGATTTTCATTCCACGTGTCTATCTCTCTCTTAAAAGGACATAATTTATGTCATTTAAAATGACAAACATCAAACCTATAGTATTATATATATATATATATATATATATATATATATATATATATATATTTAATTAATATATAAAACTGGGTCAGCGTAGTGACCCCATGACCTCCCAGTTGAACCCGTGACTCCTGACTTCGGTCGGGTCGATGGTCGGACCGGGTTTTTAAACACTGGTTTATAGGGCTAATATTGCATGAATTATATAGTCAAGAGCATGAATACTTAGGTTTTATATTAAAAATCATGGAAATTAGATTTCTATCTAACATATCTTGTTCTTATTGGTTTTGAAGGAAAATTAATACAAATTTGAGAAAGAATGGATTTAAAGATTGAAGTTGGAATTGGAAGATCAATGCTCATCCAAGAAGAGAAATTTACAATGATGAAGCACATTCAAATTTTATTTTGCACGTTTAAATGTGCTAACTATCTAGCAAATATGAAAGAAGTTTCTGGATGAGAACATTCAAATGTCATAAATCAGCATTCAAATGTTAAAACATGAAGAAAATGTTCTGTTTGAGCACGTTTTAATGTTGAAAAGGGCTTTCAAATGTGAAGAAAAATAAATGAATGCGCATTAGAATGTTGTTTACAACATCCAAATGCGCTAGAGTGAAAGAAATCACAGCAAATGAGCGCTTTCCAACTTCCAATGTTCAGTTCAACATTAAAACGCTTGGTAATAGGGAAAAAAACGCATTGATCAACATTTGATTATCGCTGTCAACATTCAAACGCGTTGAGAGAAGGACATAGCTGATTAAGAGTGCGTTCAAATGTCGAAATCAACATTTGAATGTTTTGTGGCAGGAAAAAATGCAAGATCTCGCGCGTTCAAATGTTGATTTCAACATGTCCAGTTGTGATACAATTCAGATATAATCTATAAAATCATCTAATTGAATATATGATTTGAGATTTCAATGATGATTCCATAAGATCCTATGGGAAATTAAAAGATATGATTTTTTTCACTATAAATAAGGGGTTTATTCAGAAACAAAGGAGCGTTTTTTGAAGAGTCAAGAGGAGGAATCCTATTGAGGAGCATTGGAGCACTAAAGATTCAAGACAGCAACACATCAATGGAGTCTTGGGGAATTATTTTCTTTCTAATTGTTTTTGATTTCAGTATGATAGGCTAGATTTTTTATGTAGTTAGGGGAAGAGGAAATCCAATTGAATCTTTGTTCTCTGAATTAAATTGTCTCTGAATTCTTCTATTTTTATAATTGAATGAATTTTTCTGTTTTTAATGATTTCTATGAGTTTGCTCCTTATAGATTGATTTAGGAGAATTGTATGACAATAGGAATGTTGGTGCATGAACTCTTATTTGATAAATTCACCATAATACTTGTGATCTAGGGATAGACATAAGGCAATTGTGCAATCTTTGAATTCTTGATTTTAATGCATGTTTTCTTGATGAACAACCGAGAAACTAGGATTCTTTCAAGATCACATAGAATTAGGGTAACAAGGGATTGGGCCTTAATTAACTTATAAAGAAATTGATTAGCATTATATTAAGAGCGGATTCTTGACTATTTAATTCATAGCATAAAACGGATATTGGAGAAAGTCGAAATCCTAACTACGCTCGTTCTTGATAATTAAACAACTCATCTTTTTAATTATTTTTAATTCTGAATTTACATGCTATTAATTATTTTTAATTTCAATTCTCTTCATCTCATTATTGGTTGTCCAACTAAACCGTAATTAGTGAACTAGTGCTTGAAAATCAATACTCATGGAAACGATCTCGTACTCCGATACACTTGTCGAGTCGCAACATAAATGAATAATAAGATTGCTTTTTAAGCCATGACCAAATAATACGAAACTCCTAAAGTTTGTACTTTGTAGGTGCAACAAATGAGCCTTTAAAAGAAGCTGTTGTTTTTAAGTTATCGTGATCTGCCAAGTTTTACAAAAAAGCAAAAGGAATACAAATTTCAAGAGAAAGAAGTGTTAAAAATGGAGCATTGTGACGAGTAATATTAAGTGGACAACTCTTATACCAAAATAAAAATAATGCAAAAGTTTATTATATTTTGTAAAAATTTGTAAATAATAACTTACAAAATTATGTATCGAAAATTATACTAATTGTGACATATTTTAACTTTTAATTGCTTTTAGAAAAGTGAAAGAAAGATAGAAAATGTGATAAGATTAACCAAAAAAAAAACGAAGTACATCTCACTAGTACCTTAGGAATAGAAAAAGAAATGAGTTTTCCTAACTTTTTAAGGTGGTTGGAGTGAAATGGGACCGAAGTTCAATTCCTTGTAGTAGGTCACCAATCACAATTGATGTCGATCCACATTTGGATAGAATAACACATTGCTACGCATCTATAAATTTAGAATAGTCAGTTTTATATAGTAAAAAAAATTAGTACGGCTTACTTGTGAACGTACTGAATTTTCTCTTCATTTGCTCACGTCATTATGACTAAAGTTATAGCGAGGGATGGGTAACACAAAATAGCAATTATGATGTGGTGAGGGCACGTGCGAAGATTAATTAGTCTTGTATTTTATGATATACTGACATTTTTTAAAATTTGATGTGTGATGTTTAACATTTTTTGACATTTTCAGATACTTCAATACAGAAATTCAAAATGGAATTAAAAGTTATGTTGTATTGTATTTTTTATTTCAACTATTAGATTTGTTGGTTTACGATTATTATTTTATTGAGATTAATATAAATATTTGTGATATCTTATGTTTCTTTGTAAATTGATGGTATTATAAGTTTATCTATATTTTTTATTAAATTATTGAATATTAAATATAATACATTACATAAATTAAAAATATTATTTAATATCAAAATGTGTCTTAATGTGTTAAAATCTAATAACTTTTTAGAAATAACGTGTCAAAATATCGTATCATATCATATTTTATATCCCGTGACGATATCATCAGTACAAGATAATCTTTATTAATCCCACGTCTCAGGTTTAACATGTAACAATGCAGTTCAAATTAAGAACCATAAGCTTCAATGCAGAGTCATACATATTGAAAGAAACAGATACAAAGCTTCTGCAGTGGCAATCATCATTTCAATAGTGTGTAATCTACTCAAAATATAAGAGCAATTTTCAGTAATTGAATATACGTTATGTTAGTTAGAAATCGAATTCTTAAATCAGTGGAAATCAGCAATATATATCAGTATCCTTGCTGAAAATTGAAAGGACCTATTATTGGGAAACAGATTTTTTTTTAACGTTAGAATTTTATATAATTTCATCACGTAAAGTTATATTTTTTTAAATAATTTTTTTATAACTTTTAATTGGAGCTTGCTTGTTAATATTTATTAAAAAATATAAATATAAGAATTTTTTTTTTTTTTATAACAAAATATAAGAATTTCATATCACTTCATCATGTAAAAGTATAAAAAATATGGGAAATAATACTCTTATGCTACATAAGAATACATTATTTTCCTACACTAATTCGTTTTCCGTGCCAATTAAATTTTCTTTTCTTTTTTAATATAAAATATGGGACCCACATTTAACTTCTCTCTACTTTTTTTATCTCCTACAATCCTACAACATAAGAAAACTTAAACCCAAAATATATATATACAAATATAAAAATATGAGATGATCAGCTATGATGTTGAGCCAATCATAATCGAAATTGGAAATTAACCCAATGGAGTTGGAGTTGGAGTTGGAGTTGGAGTTGGAATTGGAATTGGCATAGTAGAGGTGATTTTTTATTTATTTATATTGACCATAATTATTCTTTTAAGGCGAGATGGCTTTCAGTTATTTTCACAACAATTCTTTGGACCAGCTATAAGATTAATCTCGGGTCGGAGTTTAGTTACAGTTGAAACTCATTATCCCTCCTTAAAGTTATATTTGATGAAAATCAAATTTAAATCCCTTGGTGACTTTAAAATCATGTCGTTAGATAATAATATAAATTATTAAAAAGATCACCACTCAACAGTTTAAAATTTTGGGTTGAATTGGTTTTTTACATGGTATAAGAGCTTTAGTTACCACGAGATCACGAGTTCGGTCTTCATTGCATTTGGACTCTTACATGGGAGGTATGTTAGAGAATAATGTAAATTATTAAAGGGAAAAATGTTTCTGTAGTTAATGCAGATAAGTTATTTGTATTTATTCTCAAAATGACGTCGTTTTGGTATTGAAATCTTAAAAAATTACAAATATAAAGACTATTATAACCCTGAAATAAATTAAAATTACAAAATACTATAGTTTTTGTCTCAAAACGACGTCGTATTGGACTAATTGCATATAACTTATCTGCAGAAAAAGCGAACCCATTATTAAAATAAACTTTTGAGCTGAATTGGTTTTTTATACATGTGAAAGGACATTTTATTTGGAAGAGAGAACAAAGATTACTTATGTCTAGCCTTGTGTTTGTAGTCATTCAAGAGTATCAGTTACAACCTCAAGAGTAATTCGGTTGGTAATTAAGTGTCCAAGGATTTGCTTTGTCAGGTGTTCAAACTTTTGGCTAAAGCAAATTCTTAGGATTCTTTAGGGACTAGAGAAAAATTGCTCCTTTTAAAAGGGGTATTAGTCATACCTTTCATCTGGTGACAGTAATCCAACGCATTTTCTGTTTCAATGAAAAGCTAGTCTTAAGAGTCATACTCTAAGGATAAAATGACTGGAGGATGTTATGTTGGGATACCTCCATGTTATTAAAAAAATGGCAATTGCATATTTAAATAGAGGCTGGATCCTTTGACACTGGTGTTAAATTTAAAGTTTTATACCTCATCTGAGAGTCGTTAGATTAAAAAAGATAAATGGTGTCACATGCTTACAAATCAAATTTATTGATCTTTTTTAATCTAACGGCTCTCAAATGAGATATCAAACTTTAAATTTGACACCAGTGTCAAATGATCTGCTTTAAAATAACCATAAGTAATTAAATTTAGGGGAAAATATTTATCCTTTTAAATGACACAACTTATATCTTTTCACTCTCACAAAGAGGTAGGACCCACACCTTTATATTTTTTTGTCCACTCTCTCTCCTCCTTTATCTATCTCTTTCTCTCACTTAAAATGACACAACTTTACATCCTTTAAAATAATACACATTTTTTCCTTAAATTAATGGGATAGAATATTGTGACACACAAATAATGTTACGCACAATGTTACGACCACATCTTAACCGTTGATTTTCGTCAATCAACGATTGTCATTTATTGCGAATTAATAATTAATTAATGAGTTTGATTTGAAAAATGATAACCGTTGATTGACGGAAATCAACAGTTAAGATGTGGTCGTAACATTGTGCGTAACATTATTTGTGTGTCACAATATCCTGTCCCTAAATTAATTGGTTACCAGCAATGTATCAAAATAATAATAATAATACTAATAATGGTTACCGGCAAGCCAAGTACTATATTATCCATCAAAAGGAATCTCAAAAGCCAACATGACTACATGAGCATCAAATCATAGTGTGGCAACGTCATCCGCATTCACTTTCTGGTAGACCCAATATTAATGTCGCAACTTGCAAATTATTTAATAAAGAGGAATGTTATTAAAGTAT
The DNA here is from genome assembly GCF_033153095.1 of Gastrolobium bilobum. Classification (NCBI taxonomy): domain Eukaryota; kingdom Viridiplantae; phylum Streptophyta; class Magnoliopsida; order Fabales; family Fabaceae; genus Gastrolobium; species Gastrolobium bilobum. Next base: position 104,265 of record NW_026898943.1, read on the forward strand.
TCTTAATATATTTTTAACATTTTTTATTGTTAAATGAAATTTTATGTTAGTTTTATTAATAAATAGTGAACTTATTTATGTAATAAAATTAAAATAATGAAAATATTTAAAAAAAACATTGCAACCGTTATAAAAATCCAAACATTAAAAAAGGATCATGGTACAGTGGCTTTAATTCTCACTGATCATAAATTAGAGATAGGGGATAAATTAGATGCCTATAAGTTGTCCAGATATTTATATTATATATCCCTTTCAACAGTCTTGAACAAAATATATCATAAGATCAAGCATGGAAACTGGGAACTGAAGAATATGTTTATAACTTCATTTACTTTCTTTACCTTTTTCCATTTAAAAAAGTTTCACATGGATTGAAAATTAAAACTAAAATCTCTAATCTTATAGAAAATCAAGTACCCCATTAAATTTGAAGCTGAAAATTTTAAGAATGAAAAAGTCATACATATTTCATATAAATTTTATTTCTGAGTTTTTCACTTCTAACTTCAAGGAAACACCAAACGAAGCACAAGAGTAATTAAAGCCTTTAAACATGATGCAAAATAAGAAAGTTAACAACATTCTTTTCCCCGAGAATAAATGTTTAAGATTTTGCTTATAACATGTGTTGCTTGAATGAAGGTGATGGCACAAAGTAGGCATGCTATATACAAGAATCTTAGAATCAGCATTTATGATAAAATCGTGAGTCTTGATTCTTGGTTCTTGCAATAAGCTAAATGGTAACGGTCACATAAATAAGTTTGATATTTATACTCGATACGAGGAATAATAACAAAAGTCGAGTTGAACATTTTTTCGGTGTTATTAAAATCAGACCGACCCGGGAATCGGTAAATCAGTCATATAACCGGTTCGGTTGAAGCAACGGGCCAGCTATGCATCAAAATCGGTGCGACCCGGCCGGTTCTCATAAAAACCGGTGGCTCAGTCGATTAACCGTTGACCCGACCTGGTCCCCAAAAAAAAAAATACAAAATATGAAAGGGATATTTAACTACGAGGAAGGACCCGCAGTTATAAAGAAGGATAGTTAAGAATTGGAAGATATCTTTTCGTTCAATAGTGAGACTGCATGCGCACCAAGGAGCTAGGGATTTGCCATGGTTGCGAAAATTCATTATTGAAAGGGAGCGTTGGTGAAATCCGCGTCACACCTTTTCTCTCCTTGTCCTCCTTCGAATAATTTTGCTTGCCACTCCAGTTTTCACTTTTCATGTTCCATGTCTTTGTCCATGTGTCCGCCTAATAAACCTACTTCTTATAATTTTAATTTTCCTCCGATGATTGCTTGAAGGCACTCATTAAAAAATTGAAAATTAAAAAATAATTATTTATTTAATATATTTATTTTTAATTTTTTAACAAATATTTTAAAGAGACTCGTTAACATTTAATTTTTTGAACAATAATCTCCTTACCTAACTCTACCTGTTTAGGTTTTTAGGTTTTTTTTTCACTCTTTTGCTCTTAATTAATTTAAAAATTATCATTTTACCCCGTATCAAAACATTTTACCCATCAACTTTCTTTTGACTGTTAACCAAATTATGTATTCGAATATAAAACCTTTGATACTCGATTATATATCGCGTAACAATGTTTACTCGAGTATACGAGTTGAATACTCGAGAATTGTTCATTACCTGGGTTTTTGAGTACATGGATGGGATAGGTTTTGCGACTGCAATGGAGTGCATAAATAAAATGCTGATTCTTATTGAGGAGTGCATATTCCTCTGTTCCTCGTATAGAGGAAGCCAGGAGCGCATAAATAAGTGGTGCATCTTATTCAAATTCAAAAAAAAAATAACAAAAACATAATCACAACGTACTTATTAATTTTTTATTTTTTTATTTGCAGGAATTCGTTTTGAATTCATGAGGCATGAAGCTTTTGGCAAGCCGATGGCTTCCGGTGAATGAAACTCCAAAAGCTTTAGTCTTCTTACGCCATGGAATGCAACATCACCATGAACAGTAATTAGCCTATGCACCATCATTTTCATTTTTCCATTTTTTCCATTAAATATATATAAAGTACTAATTGTGATGATATGTATATTTTGTACACAGGCACAGCAACAAGGATTGCAAAGCCGGGTTTTGCAGTATATGGGTTGGATTATGAAGGCCATGGAAAATCAGATGGCTTAATAAACAAATGTTAGATGTTTGATGTCAAAAATAATTTCAGTTTTAATGAATTATGGTTTTTAATAAACAAATACCTTTTAGCTAGAGAACAAGAAGAAGATGAGGTACTTGATAGGTGAATCCATGGGAGGAGTTGTGGCTCTCCTTTTGCAAAGGAAAAAGCCAGAAGGAACAGAGGCTAATTCTTTTCCTACTTGTTCTTATGCAGAAACCCTGAGATTGGCCTTTGGTTTTGAGCATCTAAGAAGCATCTTAGAAAAGAAGGAAATGGTTCCCAACTGTCGGTTTTGTGAGGGGCCACATGAAGAGCATAGTTGTGAGCTCAGATAGAGGACGAGAGATTGAAACATACGAAGGTAAAGTATTCGAGTACAAGACCCTAGTACCTGAGTATCTAGAATCATACTATGGTATTCAGGTCACGAATTCGAGTATATCTTCATTTTATGAAAATTATTCTTTTTTTTTTTAAACTGATCCTAATCACCTCTTTGAGGCTAATCAGAACTATCGGTATCCTACGGGTTCGACTCTTTGAACCGGTCTATGAGACTAATCCAGAGTTCAGATGCGAGTCCAAGAATTACGGTACTTATGCCCCTCCTCAGATAATGTTGATGGGATTCGAACCGAAGTCTTTTCCCACCACTCAGCCTCCGTGCTACCAAGTGAAGATCCAGTCAACAGTTAAAAAGAATAGATTGATATTATATTTAAAAAAATGTTAAATTTTTTAAATAATTTAAAAATGGAGGCATAATAATAATTTTTTATATAATTTGAAGCACAAAGTTCGAAAAGCCTTAAGAGGACGTTTGGTTGAGGAGAAATTTTATGAATAATAGAAAAATTATATACATAAGAAAATGGTTGAAAAATGAATTTGGTAGGAAAATGTATAAAAAAGTTATTTGGTTGGAAAATATTTAACCGAGCAAATTAGGTAACATTTGTAAAATCTATGTTTGTATGTAAGTAAAATATAGACGGGAAAAAAAGATTCTTATTACCAAAATAACCCTGTGTTGAAGATATTTTGAATCAGTACCCTTTACCCAAAAAAAAGGGTTGTCATGTCCCAACGTCTATATGTTAAAAAACGAAACTAGTTGCCAACGACCATATCTTCAAAAAACGAAAAAAATCTGTGTCTTTGTGAAAGATCTGTCGAGGTTTCCGCTCAGCAACCAAGAGTGCTGTTGAGAAAACAATCACGAAGAAGAAATCTAGCAAGCGAGGATACGAAACGAGAAAGTAGAGAGAAGAAGGAAGGAAAAGGAAAACAATGAAACAGAAATGGGTGAGAGGCTTCAAAGTTGGAAACTTTGCGCCAAAGGGTGTTGGGAATGAAGAAGGGTAAGGGTGGGTCATTATAGGCCTCTTGTGGGGTGAGGAGTGTGGAGTTTGAAATGGTGATGATGGGTTATTGGAGAAACGTTCATGGTGACAGAGACTTGGCGGGTTTGGTGCTGGTTGAGAGGAAAAAGTTGGAGTTTTTTGGATTGAGAAATGGGTTTGGTTTGGATTTGGATTTGGAGAGAAGGATAGTGAAGTTGAACTGGAATCGGAAGAGAGTTTTATGTTTTCTTCTCCGATGTAAAGCTCAGATTTGTGGTGGTGACGCATTAACATACCAAAAAAAAACAAAAACCCAATAGAGGGTACGCTGTCATATACTTCTTAGCCAATGTGAGCAAATAGATACATAAGACCCCATACCACATATGAACTGAGATTATTTGGCCGGCTAAATGGATGAAAATACACATGCAAATTGGTCACCTATCATTCGTATTTAGCTTGGCAAGTTTGGAAGTGGTTCAACCAAACGTGGTTGCCTTATAATCCCACTTAACATTTGCCCATGTATCTAACCAAAGTCCTCCAATCAAACACACTCTCAGGGGGCGTTTGGTACAGGAGAAATTTTTATTTGTCCGGGAATCTCAATTTTCAAAAATATGATTTTCACGTTCAGTTTACGATAATACCTGAAAATTTAAAATTTAGAAAAATTCAGTTTCCCGGGAATCCCTCAAAATCCCGCGTACCAAACGCCCCCAGGGATTATTTGGTACACGGATTTTTCTCGGATTTCTGGAAAACTAATTTTTTTAAAATTTTAAATTTTCAGATATTATCGTAAACTGAATATAAGAATCATATTTTTAAAAATTGAGATTTCTGAATAAATAAAAATTTCTCCTGTACCAAACGACCCGTAAGTTCCATCTCTTATTAATAGCCACGAGTCCTAAAATATTACTGCTTATATATTTCTTACTCCTAATTGTTTATTTTTTTATTTGTACATTTAAATAATTAACTTGAGAAAGATGTTAATCAATAAACAATTCACCTGTCACTTAAAAACAGACACACCAAGACATAAAATACACATGAAATTGGGTAAAACCAAAATTTACTCTTTAAGTTTTTGTATTTGTTGCAAGAGATATGTTATATTTACAAAAAATTTATTTACAAACTATATTATGTACTACCAGTAGTACATATTAAAGTAATATATATTATCCTCAGTACATAATATAGTTTGTAAGAATTTGTAAATATAATCTTATTTTTATTGCATATGACAAAATTTGTCATACGTGTAGTCACATAACTTTTCATCTTTATATATATATATATATGGGGAGAAATCTTTTGACTCCAGAACTCAGCTGTTGATTTCCGTTCATTTAACGGTTATAATTTAATAAGTTATAATAATTAATTAATTATTAATTTCAAATAAAGGATAACGTTAAATGAACGGAAATCAATGACTAAGATGAAGAGTAAGATTTTTAAGTCTTACTCTAGAGTCAAATGATCCCTCCCATATATATATATATAGATATATATAGATATATATATATGGGTTAGGATCATTTTACACCAGTGTAAGTTACACTCTCAATCTTGTCCGTTAATCCCACTTATATCTAAGGGCTCTAATTTTTTAATAATGTGAGCCATTAGATACAAGTGGATCAATGGTCAAGATCGAGTGTAAGATTTCTAATTCTTACACCGGTGTAAGAATATCCTGCCTCTATATATATATATATATATATATATATATATATATATATATATATATATATATATATTATGCCTAGCATCTATTATTACTTTATCGGTATATTATGCCTAGCATCTATTATTAATTTATCGGTTTTCATCAAATCAAATTTAATAAAGATAATAGTAAAAAATGATAAGTATAAATTGGTGGTAAATGTAACCAATTTCATACATATATTGGAATTATATATATTAATAGAGAAAGCGGGTAAGAGGTTTCAAGTATTGAATCTAAAATTAGCATGCTGGACAATTATTTTAATATTTCATTTATTCTTGCAATTTTATTTTATTTTTATTTTATGCAATGAATTAATCATTTTAATTAAATGTGATTGTAAATGAAAAAACATTTGAAGAAAACTATTCTATATAAATTGTTTAAAATAACTTATTTTAGAGCTAAAAAAAACTTTTACCATAAGTTTGCCACAAAAACTTAAAGTATTTAAATTAATTTATTTTGAGAATAAATTTAATACGGTCCGAAAAAAAAATTATTTAAGAAGACAATTACTTAAAAGAAAAAAAAAAAAAAAAAAAGATAACGAACGGTTGTTGATTAGGTGAGTGTGTCACGTGTGTGACTCATGTAGTAGAGAAAGCAAGTCATTTCATTTCCATTTTCCAAGAACAAGAACAAGAAGTAGAGGGACGAGATGCAAAGTGGAAAAAACTGGAGGCAGAGGTGTATGCGGAAACCTCATTGCAGAATGGGAGGAGGTTCCGTGGGGTCCATGACAAATGCGGCGAGACGCAGCATCGCAGAAAGAAAAGCCATTTGCTGCACTTTGCTTTCCTGTTTTCCATTCAACTCAAACTCAAATGGACTGTGTTTTGTTTATTTTCTCCACATTCTTATTGGATTATATCCGGGATTTAGCAAAATACTGTATTTTGTGTGGCTTTGTCGTGATGAAGTGGCTCCACTCCCTCCCCCCATTTTGGACTGGGAAATGAAACCAAAGCTAGAAGATATCAAATTCAATAATAATCAAAACGAATAATTAAATAAATAAATAAGAGAAATTTGAAATATTTATAAATCTCAAAAGTTAACTTAGTAGTGGACAAACATGAACATGTGAATAGGCACATAGTTATTAATTTAAATTCTAACTATGTCGTTTATAATTGTTTAAGGCTTTTCCAATTCTCATAATCCGCTTTTGAAGCTAATCCAAATGATCTAGGGTTTTAAAAAGTAGGCTCAATATATTTTTTATTCAAATTGGGGTCGCATTTATAATATTTTCAATCCAACGTAATGTCACAAAATACTTTAAAATTTATCTTTACATTAATGATATATATTAAAAATTATTAACTAATTTAGTAATTTTTCCATAACATGATAATATATTCATATTGATAAAATCATTTGAAAATATATATCGCAAATGTTAGATTTTTTTTTTTGAATTTTATTGATTAAGTATAAAAAATTGTGTATATTGTTAAAATATTAAATTAACATGATCCTTGTAACATCCCACTTTGCAAAATTGATCCTAGATATCTAAAGCATCTTTGTTGAGCGCCTCTTGTCCAAGCACATGCAAGGAATCTTGATCTTTATCTCTTATCGGATAAAATTCACACTTCATATACTCAGTCTTGCTCCGGCTTAACGTAAATCTTTTAGACTCCAACGTGCTTCTCCACAATTCTAGTTTTCTGTTAACATCGGCCTTGGTCTCATCAACAAGCACAATATAATCTGCAAAAAGCATACACCGTGGCTTTCTCTTGAATATCTTTTGTTAGTTCATCCATAACTAAGGCAAAGAGCTAAGGACTAAGATCAGAACCTTGGTGTACACCTACCGTGATAGAAAAATAATTTGATGTTCTGTTACAAGCTTTCACACATATAGTAGCACCATCATACATATATTTGATTGCATATACATACTTTAATGTACTTATTTCTTCTAAAGAATCCACCATAAGATTTTCTTGGGACCCTATCATACGCCTTCTCAAGATCTATAAACATCATATGTAAGTCTTTCTTCTTTTCTCGATATTTTTCCATTAATTATCTCATCAAGAAAATGACTTCCATGGCACATCTTCCTGACATAAAGCCAAATTGATTTACAAAGACATTGGTCTCTCTCCTCAAGCGATGTTCGATAACACTCTCCCACAACTTCATAGTATCGCTCATAAGCTTAATGCCTATATAGTTAGAACAATTCTGTATCTCTCTTGTTTTTGTAAATAGGCACAAGCAAACTTTTTCTCCAGACATCAGATATCTTATTTGTTTGAAGAAACTTATTGAACATATTGGTCAACCATTTTATTGCCACATCCCTCAGGCCTCTCCACACTTCAATAGGACACCATCGGTTCCCAAAGCTTTATTGTTCTTCATCCTCTTTAAAGCCTCCTTAACTTCCTGTGCACAAATCTTCTATTTAAATCATCATAAGCATCCTCTAAGTCCACCTTGCTTTTATCATCACCCCCATTAAAAAGATTGTTAAAGTAGTTCATCCACCTTTCTTTACCTATGTATCTCTTACTAAAAGTTTTTAATTTTCATCCTTGATGCATCCAACCTGGGTAAGGTCTTTACTTTTCTTATCCCTCATTTTTGCAAGTTTATATATACATTTTTCACCACCCTTGCTCGCAAGATTTTTATACAGATCTGCGAAAACCTTGCCTCTAACTTCACGCACTTCTTTCTTAACATTTTTTCTACTCAAACAAAACTTTTGCATGTTCTCATCATTAGGACTTTTGTGTACCTGAAGCATATCTTTTTCTGTTTAATTGCTTCCTGCACCTTTTCATTCCACCACCATATTTTCTTTGTTTGAAATACATTTCATTTGCTTTCTCCTAACACCCTTATTCTCACTTTTTGGATACATATAAATATCTCATTCCACATTTTATTCGCTCTTCCATCCAACTCCATGGTCCTTCCTGGAGCATTCTTTCTTTGAACTTCATTTATTTTTCCTAGTTTAGTTTCCACCATCTAATCCTTGGGTTCTGAGCATTCTTCTGCATTTTAGGTACTCTGTTTAACCAAACCTCTATAACTACCAGTTTATGTTGCGTAGACCTTACAGTCAACACAAGAGGTTCTATCTTTTCTTTTAGCCAGAAGGAAATCAATCTGGCTATAATTTTGGCTGTTATGATATGTGATCAGATATGACTCTCTTTTTCAAAAAAAAGGTGTTCGCTAGCATTAAATCATAAGCTAGCGCAACATTCAAGATATCATCTCCAGCCTCATTTATCGTCTCAAAACCAAAACTTCCATGAAATATATCAAAACCTCCACTATTTTTGCCAACATGACCATTTAGATCTCCTTCAATGAAAATCTTCTCCTCTCATGGTATCCCTCTCTAAACCTTCCCAAAATTGGTTCTTCTCGTTTAATTACTATCCAACTTGAGGAACATACACACTAAGAATGTTCAAAATTAAATCATTCACTACAAGCTTAACCAAAATAATCCTGTTGCCTTTCCTTTTGACGTCAATCATTTTATCTCTAAAACTTGAATCGATAATAATTCCAACACAATTTTTACTCTTGTTTATACCTGTGTACCATAACTTGAATCTTGTACCTTCGACTTCCTTAACCTTTTCTCCAACCCACTTGTTTCTTCCAAGCAAACAATATTCAATTTTTTTCTTGCAAAAATATCTGCTAACTCTCTCAATTTACTCGTTAAGGTTTCTATATTCTAGCTTCTCAATCGCATCCTAAACCCTTGGGCATTTCTTACTAGCCACGCTCGCTCATCTGTGTGTTGGGACCTTGACAGACTTGTCACCAAATTCGAGTGAAGACGTGGCGCCTTGCCTTGGGGCAAGGATCCTAGCCCATTTATCACTACACTCGAGATCCGATGTATCACCTTGCCTTGTGGCAAGGATCCTATCCCATTTTTCGGTATACCCGGGGTCCGATGCAATGCGAAGCTGTGAAGGGTACGCCCCAACAAAAAATCATAAGGGTTCTTCTCATAAAAATAGGTTCTTTTTATGGCCGGCTCACTGCGCCTAACACCAACCCTCCTCCTTTATCATTACTTGGGACAGGCCATGCATGCAAGCACACATAAACGGAGTCATGCTTGACTTTTTGTAATCCTACTATTTCATAGTGACATATTTTCTGGACCTGGTCTCGTAGTTTTTACTCCTCTGCGTTGTGAGAGGTTTTTCGTGTAAAATTATTATGTGTTTCTCTATTCACCTCTCATTTGTGCATTTTTCTTATTCAGCATGTTTGGCCGACGTGTTGAATATAGGTTGACCTCCAAGTGGAGAACCGGTGCTCCACTTGTCGAATTGTGATCTCTTCCGTGCATTTTGAGGGACCCTATCTCAACAACATAAATACAAAATTATAAGTCAAACAATTAAATATATATCTATATATATATGTCCAATGGGAACTATTTATCTCATGTTGTATGAGATAATTATCTCATGCAATAGAGACAAGATAGTGAGGTCCATCATTTTTAAAAAATAAAAGAAAATTAGAAAAAATAGTAGGCCCCATTACTTTATCTCTATTGCATGAGATAATTATATCATGCAACATAAGATAATTATTTCCCATGTACAATATTAATCACATATATTATACTATTTATTAATATGCTACTAAATGCATATATGATAGTTATAAATTGCAAAAATTTAAATTTGCTAAAATATAAAAAATAACATAAAAGAATTGAGAGTGTGATATTCCATCATTACCTTAGGGTAAGAATGGAAAATACAAAATAAAAATAAAAAACAAAAAACATTGCATCGGTGATTTATATTTTAAAAGAAAGGATAAAAAAGTTAGGGTTTTATAAGAGTTATATTATAGGAAAAGTGATTGTGTAATGTTTTGTGTGCCGTAGTTTTTTTTTTTTTTTTTGCTTCAAAAGCGTGGGCCCCACAAAATGTTGTGTGTGTAGGAAACTTTATTGTGTCATGTTAAATGATAAATACAAATCATTACCTTTAAAAATGTATCGTCTTTAATCTCTCTTCTTGTTCTCACTTTCCTTGAATAAGGTTTCCTCCGAAATTTTAAAGATTCATCACTTTTAAAATAGTTTTCTCAATTATGAAGCAATCATTAATAGTTCCGTTGGCCTTTATTTTAGAAAATATATTATCAGGTAAACAATAAAATACTATTTAGACAATAATCATTAAAAAGAAAACTTTCTCATTTGAGATTTATTGAAACTTTATCTGTTAATAATTTATAATTATATTATTTTTTAAAACTTTGTTGGTAAATAATTTATCAATAATATGCATGATTAGTAAAGGAGAAATTAAAGTGATACAGGATTATAGACTTTAAATAAAATAAATTATAATCACATATTTGAAGGATTTTTTTTAAGGGTTTTAGTTTGTCATTTAACACGACACAATAAAATTTCTTATACACATAATATTTTGTGGGGCTTACACTTTTTAAAGCAAAAAAAAAACTAATGCACGCAAAACGATTCTCTATAATATTACACAATCACTTTTTCTATCACATAATTCTTATAAAACTTTTTTTTTTTATGGATTGAATAAATATTTTTTTGGGGGAAGTTACAATATTCCATTCTCAATCACTTGTGAGCACATGATTAGGTCTAATCCATAAAATTAATTTAATCAAAATATCATGTCAAATTTAAATCAATTCAAACTGGACTAAATTCAGATTATAAATACCCTTCATATCAATTGTTTGAGATAAATTAATTAAAGTTGATAGTTGATACAACCTATCCAAGTTCTTTGAAAGAAATCATTATGAATAGGTCAGATAATAAAATTATTGGACAAGACAAAGGGAGACAGCCCAAAGCTCGACGCTGACGCGAACCGTGCTTTATTTGTAGCTCCTCGATTCCTATTGTCATTGTATTTTGTACGCCTCCATGCATACTCCAAAAGTCGCCTGACAAAGCCATGCCTCCTCTCACTTTCTCTGATTATTTATTATTATTTATTAGCCTCGTATATAAAACCCAAATATATTCTTCTACTGACTGCTGATTTCTCTGTCTCTCCTATTTTTCAGAAAAAATATATATAGAAATGGATTATCTGATTGTGTAATTTAACATGATTATATTATGTAAGAAGATCTTAATTATTAATAATTAAATCAACGATTATGATTGTGTAATTTCTTGTGCTTATATTTTTTTTTCTCTCCTATCTTATTATTATTATGTATGATTATAATTATTTCACATGACATAATCATACTAACTAGCACACTTGAGGATCAACTCCCTCCCGTATTTCGATCAGAAGTCTCAAGTCTGGGATTCTGCAAACATGATCACTGACCTTTTTTGTTACACTGACCATAAAGTTGTTCAAACTAAAAACTCCACCTTATCAGACCGATAGATATCTCAACCTTATTCTTGTATTCCTATAGTATATTATTGGTCAAGCTTGTTATCAGTGACTGAATGCTCTTGACTAAGTAAATAAGGCTTTGATCATGCACGCGGGGGGGGGGGGGGGGGGGGGGGGGTGTATAAATAAGATTTTGATTTGAAATCATTTAGCTCAATTGTACTGAAGGAATTATACTCCAAATTTGAATTCAATATTATCTCGAGCTACCATTTTCTTTTTTCTTTTTATTATTATTGGTAGATAATCTGGAGATATCTTTACATAATCTTCTTCAAGATATAAACCATTGTCACCGTAAAAAAATATGAAACTAATTCCTTTGGAGGAAAAGACAATTTTTATTTAACTCGCAAAGAATTTCAAAAATTTAAACCTTGATCAAGGACATACAATTACCAATTGAGCTAGGGGTTAGCTACCATTTCCTTTTCATTATGAAGTCCAAGTGGTTTTTAATTTAAATTTCTTTAATGAAAACAGAAACATTTTACTACATTTAAGGGCAGCTAGATAACAATGACATATGGATTGAGTCCGAGTCATCAGACAGCTCCCACATGTCTTTTGCAAACGGATCAGGTCAAATTCTTTACTTTTTTTTTTTTGGTAATCTAAATTCTTTACTCTTTAATTACGGGTGTAGCTGGTAAACTTGAAAGCAATTAATCAAAAAATTGACTATTCATCATCCTCCTCAATTCTATTAATTCGTCCAAATTAAGCTCACATTCATAAAATTTTACCAATTAGCACTAAAACTAATGAAAAAAAGATTTCGGGTAAATTTTTATTCAATTTTCTGCAATAGAGTAATAAAACTAAAAAATAATTAAAGAAAAGAAATATGTATTTAATTATTTAATATTCATGTCACACCATCATAACATGTTTTCATAGATCAAAAGAAAAAAGGAAATATTATCACCGACGAACCCTCATCTTTCTCTCCCTGTCTACAAACGTGAAGAGAGAGAAAATCCTGTGCCGGTAACTTACAAAATCTCAACGGATTTTAATTCCAGGAAAAACCCTCTTCGCAAAACAAAGCGTTCAAAAAATGAAGAAAAAACAAATAAAAGACGCGTGCGTGCCACACCCCTTAATTAGAGATTCAGAAAAACACGAATCTCAGAGAGAAAGAGAGCCCTCAAACGAAAAGGTTAAGCACTTTCCGGTCTCCGCCGTGAGCGTAGTGTTCTCCGATCCCACTTTCCAAGCACGTCGTCGTCACGGATTCCTCCGAATTCATCGACGGTGTGCCCGGTCGGCGAGTTTCGTGTCGGCAGTCGTAGGTGGAGACGTTATGCAGAAAACTCGGCGTCAACCGGAGATTGAGATCGGTCGTCGTCTGAAACTTGGTGATTTCGTTCGATCGCTTGCGTTTACCGCCGGAAGCGACCTTATTAGACTGCGAGCTCGAGAACCGCAAAACCGGGTTCGGATCTCGGACCCTCCACATGTCGGTGCAAGTGACTTCCCCTTCGGATGCGTCGTCCCCGATGGGAGAGGGCGCGTCTAGGCCAAGAAGATCCGGCATGGGCCTCAGGGTGCCGCCACGGAGCACCGTCTCAACAGCCGCCTGACAAACGTGCCAGTTTCCTGTCCACAGAAGCCCCACGGCGCCGTTCACGGGGTTCACCGTTCGTCCACAAGCTTCGAACAACAGAGATTGAAACAGAGCTGCATAGATAAAGCGTTAGTTGAGAAGATTTCACAAAAAAGAAAAAGGAGTGAGCAACTGAAAGAGGTGAAGTAAAATTATACCAGGTCTTTGGGGTTCAGGGACGTTTGAAATGAAGGACATGAGGTCTGCACGGCCAAAGAATTTGGCTACGAAAACAGTGGCATGGCCTTGGGCTTCAGGGGTTTCAATCCACTGTAGACACGGTCTCAGAATACAGGACTCACTGCAACCCTTTCGAAGGACTCGGCACCCGTTACAACTCATACCTCTTTGGTTTAAAATTACAAATTAAGAGCGAGTAACTAACAACGGTTGTGTTGTGTTCGGACCACACCCTCACATTAAAAACCGATGACTGCAGAACAAGAATAAGTAATGTGAGAAGGAGATAAGAGGGACATGGAATGGAAGTTGAATGGAGGGGCAGTTGGGGTATAAATAAACATTAACCGGAGCAGGAAGAGAACATGAGTGAGTGGTGAGAGAGAGAGAGGGTTGGGAATTAACTAGGGTTAGGTTAGTTGGGAGAGGGAGTGTGTCTGCGTGCACTGCCTCTTTCATGTTTGTATGGAAGTGTGAGATTCCAAGGTCCTTGGTGTTAGCGGCTCCGTGTTTCCGCGGATGGATGTTCCTCCACCGTTCGATTCTTTATATTTTCTTTTAGCTTTCACTATTCAGATACATTCATGGTGCCTTTCCTTTTCATTTATATGGAATGTTCAATGTAGTCTTACATGCGTTTCGTCCATCGAACTGTTTCCAATTTTGCCTTTTTTTAATTAAATGGATGGTACTTGCCTACTTGCACATTATAATATTTATATCTTCTTAAAAAAAAATTCTATTTTTGAAAAAGGAAAAAAAAACTTAATATTTTGTGCAAAAATAGTTTTTATGGATGAAATTATGAACAGTTCGGATTAGAATGTTGTGTTTTTATTTTATTAAAAAGAAGCAGTGCAAAAGTAGTTTAAGAAAAATAATGTATGAATATAAGTATTTTTTTTTTTTTAGAAATATTCTAATCGGTTCATCACTTCGCGACTACTCCAATTCGGTGCGGGTCCATTATTAAGATTTTAAACCCCTATCAAAAATATAAGTATTCTTTAAATTAGCAGTTATCGTTTACACCTTATAATGATCGTACATTGATTTTTTAATGAAGTTCTTCAAATAAAGTTGACATTTAAAAAAAAAAATTATTCAATGAATATCATAAGTCATAAGTACAAAGTAATGTATTTATAAGTTATTTTGCACAATAAAATGTAAGTAATTAATAATAAATGTACTATTAAAATAGTTTATGATTTGTACAAAAAAAATACGATAAATTAAAGTGCAAAAAAAGCATTTCGATTGAGATCTCCTCCCATCCGAAAAATTATTTAGTGTGTATTTTGATTAACTTATTCTGTATGTAGAGTTATTTATATAAATTTTTTTATTGAAATAGAATTTGGAAAAAATAATTTTTATAATAATTAAACATAGCTTAATATTTTTGTGCCTTTTATTTTGCATAAGAATAAATATAACTTTAAAAATATAGTATATTGTTTTGATTTAACTTTATATAGTCAAGAGACACTAATAGCGAAAAATTCATATATTCACATGGTGCATATAGGTTATTCACAAAACATTAATTAATAATAACAGTTATATAAATTTTTTTTTATGTCACATAAATATTTCATAGGTCTGTCGTTCATTATTTTTTATTTAAAAATTTTAAAAATGTAATAGTTTTTAGTTTCTTACATATTAAATGTGCTAAATATATTTTTAACAAAATTTATATTTTAATTATAAATCAACAATTTATCATTTGATACATTTTTTTTTGGTAAGCATCATTTGATACACTTAACTATATACATTCGGTGTGAATGATCCTCTATATATATATATATATATATATATATATATATATATATATATATACACCGAATGTTTGGCCCATTTTTCGAAGTGTGAATGACAGGATATTAATAAATTCCTGTGACATAAGAATTAATTTTGCCATATATATATATATATATATATATCTTATAATAATTCACAAAATTAAGGTGATACCCACTAGATAATATAAGATCACTGTGTATAATAAGAGATTTATTTTATTTCAAAAATACTTATATATATTTTTAATATAATAGTACTTCATGCACATTAATACAATAATACTCAATACATCTTCTCACATTTTTTTGAAAAATATTAGCTTTATGCTACTGCAGAAAATAATAGTGGTAGGGCTTTTTTTTTTAAACAAAAAAGTTGGAGTTGATCGATGGATGTGTAGTATAAAATTGCTTTCTGTATTGACATAAGACTTATATTTTCTTATTTTTTATGTGTAAAACATAAAATATGGTAGAGAAAATTTTTTATTTCTCTATCATTCAACGAATAATTCCGAAAAAAAAAATAGTGCTGGGGATGTTGACTGAATAATAATGATTTCGTGTGGAAGTAAAATGCCATGAAATTACGAAATGGGGCTCGGAAGCTAGTGAGAATTACCAATGACCATGGAATGGCGTGCACATGTACGAGTTTGGAAAAGAATGAAATAATAATTCCACTCCAAGTAAATGCAAGGCTGTAGGGGGGCTAAGGTGGGGAAATGGGGGGGAAAAAACAGGGTTATAAAAATGGCAGATAGCCAAAAAAGATATAATATTTAATTTAAGGCTATAATGATTGAGGGTTTGGTGTAAGATTAGGAAACACAAGCATTGTTAGCGTAGCGGTTTGGATATTTAAATTACATCAAAGTCAAATTATTTTTAGTTTCTATTCTCCCCAACAAGCGCACACAGATTTTTGTACAATTTGTCCCTCTGCTTTTGTTAATGCAAACCACGCTACGTTTCTGCACTTTTAAACGAGGAACTCTTTAATAACCCAAAATCATGCTCTAGTCTCGGGAGATATATTCTTTCGTTTGCAATTTTTAAATGGGAAAAGTGTTGTGTACGAACCTAAACCACCCATATAAGCCCCCTAATCTTGAATTCTTAATGTGTATATTAAAAAGAGATTGGAAGTATTGTCGTGGGGCTATTTAATGTTGTATCATTTTTCTCATGAAATAAGAAACAAATACAAATTAGGTGATTTAGCAACATCTGATTCGATTGTTTATTGTATTTGTGTAACCATGAGGAATCAATCACTTTTCCGTATTCGTTCATTTCATTAGAAAAATAAGTATGAATATTCAGTAAGACTTGACAAACAGGGCCTGGTTGGAATCTTGAGATAGAGGGAGAACCATTAGGTGTGTCTATGGTTTATTTCATTAGAATGTCCGATATTATGACTTGGGTATAAATTTATTTTAATTTACATTTAAATTATAATTTTTGAGTTTATGAGAAACTGATAAACGATATATAAAATAAAGGAATATTTTTTTTTATGTTGTAAGAACAAAATTACCTCATGTTATAGAAATAAAAGTATAAGTGGGATCCACAGGTAAGAAGAGAGAAAAAAAAGTGGTGAAACCCAACCCATTTTTGTGTGTGTAGGAGAGTTGTTTATCTCATGTAAAATGAGATAAACATAACCCTAAAATAAATTGATAGCCTGATAGGAAACTTTTTATTAAAGCTAAAACTCGGAGGAGCAAACACTGTATAGTAAGGGTTTTATAAGAGTTATATTGTAGGAAAAGTAATTGTGTAATATTATAGAGATTCGTTTTGCATGCTATAATTTTTTTTCTTCAAAAAATGTGGGCCCCACAAAATATTATGTGTAGAAAAATTTATTGTGTCATGTTAAATGACAAAAGCAAATTCCATAAAGTAATCAATAAAACAAGGGCAAGTTTGGGCCGTGCCAATTGATTGCTCACCTCGACCTCAATCCGTGCTTCGCTATATAGAAAAAAAAAATTACATTTAGATTTTGTTTATTGTGTTTTCGTTTTATCCTTTAACATAATACAACAAATTTTTTTACACTCACAATATTTTGTGGGGCCCACACTTTTTAAAACAAAAAAATAAATAAAAAATTAAGGCACGCAAAACGAATCTCTATAACATTACACAATCATTATTCCTACAACATAACTCTTATAAAACCCTGTTAATTTAAGTAGTATGTTCACGTAGCAAACTTGATAAGCAATCCAGATAAATATTACCTTCAGAAAAAAAAAAAACATTGCTTCAAAAACGTAAAAATTTGATTAGTATACGATTTTGTTTTTTGGTATCCTCTTTATTTTGGGTATCCAATTAGTATAGGAATTTTAATCCTGGGAAAATGTGGGTAAAAATGGGAAGTCAGTGAAAAAAAGGAAAATAAAAGGAAAGAAAGAGAGAGAAAGTGGAACTTGAGGGATGGACAGCGAACCATGAAGATGTCCCTGTCGTGACAAACGTGGCATCCTTATCGCTTTCTCTTGAGTCTTGAGTATTTTTTTAATTATTATTATTAGGTGTTCTTAAAATTTAAATGGAGGTCCTCTTACTAAAATGGTTAGATTTTCTTAGAAGAATCAAGTAAGAAAAAGAGGAAAGCATGATTAAAATTCAATATTAATATTTTATTAAGAACTTAAAAATCAATAATTAAATATCTTAATCAAGTAAGACATATTTACGAATTTTTATATTTATTATATTTTTCTTTTGTAGTATTTTGGATTATTACAATTCAAATTAATTAAAACAAGAAAAACACTTACTTATCATTAAAAAATAATTAATTATCACCCTAAATATTTAATGGCTAGTCTTTGCTATATAAATAAATATATATGCCCTCTACTTATTATAAAACTCATGTAAATTTTTATTTTCAATATTCCCGTATTAGAAACCATTATTAAAAACAATGTAATTATATCTGCACATTTGACATTGTGCACATTTTAACTGAAGATAATATTGTTTGCACATATGTATATTTTCTTAACAAAACTTCACATACTATAACGTGGACCGATAATATTGAGACAGAATAGGAAGAAAAAAAATTGGGGGTTTGACTAAACGCGATGAATGGGAAAAATATTATGTTTAGATAATGATGCACGTTAAGTGATGGGGTAAGAGTTATTTCCGATGGCTATAATTAGAGTAATAATATTTATTACAAATTTAACAGATTTCCAAATTGATTAATGTAAATTACTAAAAATAAATGTTACTGTATAACTAAAGCATTATTTAATACTTTGCGTGAAGATACGTTAATGATTTATAAAGATATAATCTGCGTAGTAGTACTTTTCTCATAATTAAGAATTCTTATCCAGTCATACTCACTTGCATTGGATTACATTGTGAGTAACTTCTGTCTGCTGACTAATAACTGAGTCACTATGTTGACTTTATTGACAGAAACAGAAGTTTCGCCCTTTTTTTAATTGAGTAAATATCAGTCTTCAGAAAATTTTAGTTAGTCTTAGTAAATAAAAAGGTCTATCGTAGTCCTTAAAAAATTTAAATTGGACTCATTTTAGTTCTTTTGAGGATTAATATGGATCTTTTTTAAATTTGTGAGCGATCACGATTTCAACTAAATGGGTCCTTTTGAATTTTTGAGGGACCACGATGAGCCATTTTATTTGTTAGGGACTAAAACGGGTCTCGTGAAATTTTCTGAGGACCAAAAAAGGTATTTACTCTTTTTTATTTTAGTAAAAAGTTTCGCCTTCTTTGCTCTTACTGTCCCTCTGATATTATATAATATAGGGGTTTTCGTTTGTCATTTAATATGACATAAATAACTTTCCTACACACAACATTTTTTGGGGCCTACGCTTTTTGAAGAAAAATAAAAAATTATGGCACGCAAAACTAATCTCTATAACATTACACAATCATTTTTCCTACAACATAACTCTTATAAAACCCTATAATATAATATGATAATGATACAACTAAATAATGGTAACTTGACATTACTGAACAGAAAATATGACAGCATGTATTTAATTTTTTCTAATATTATTTTTTTTAGAAAAATTTAAAATTTTAATCCTAAAATCTGTCTCGAATCTAACAAATTTTGAAATCATAAATTGATTGGAATATCTTTAAAAAAAAAAATGATAATGTTACGATATCAAAGGGCGGTGACCTAGTTAGATAGCAGCTATTGTTACTTATTCATTCCCTGTCTCTACTTCATTCTTTATCTTTGTTTTTTGTTTTTTCAGAATCTGTCTCTTTAATTAGACGTCATATGCTAAGTTGAGACGGGGCATCGGTCTCTTTTATTTATAAAATGCAGCTATGGTTATAGTTAATTAACAATAGTAATTTATTATTTATTGGGTCAGAGAATCTGATGCTGTGTGGATATCCCGGATAAGTAATTAAAAATGTAGACAATTAATTATTTATAAAGTCAGAGATTCTTATATTCATTTAAAGGTCCCATAACCGATTATATGGTGAAAACAATTAATTATGTGCATTTTATAAATAGAAATCTAAGCCTTAAGGTTCATTTTGCTTGAAATAAATAAAAAAGACACAGGGCAAGAAGAGACAAAGGAAAAGATAAGGGAGAAACAGTTACTAAAATAATAAAATAAAATAAGGAAGAAACCACCAACATTAAAAAGTTCCAGGCTTACTCTATTGTTAGTCTCGCAAGCCCGTGGGATATAGATTTTAGAGTAAAGTTTTTTTTAAACCCTACAAAAAATACGATTTTTATTTTCATCTCTTATAAAAAATAGGTCATTTTTTTGTCCTTCTATAATTATAATTTTTTGAAAATATGATCCTTCAAAAATTCAATAAAGATTCAATTTAGTCTCTAAAAAATAATAATATTGGCATTTTTTGTAAAGGACAAAAATGGGGACTGTATTTTTTTATTAGGAACCCAAAATGGACTTTACTCAATATTTTAACCTCCTTAACGTTAAACTCTTTTTTTTAAAATTATTCAGTATTCTATGAGGACTAGCAGATAGCAAAGACAATAAAACTTTTCCAATTAAATTTTGGCAAATGTATTTTTGCTGTCACTACAGAAGAAATTTTTTACAGCAATACATAGAAAGTCTAGAAAGTCAGAATATACGTGGAGATCCTGGATTTTTTTTAATGTCAGGATCCGAAAGCGAATACTAGTATAAATGTTTTTGTTATAAAATTTCTTATCTATAGAAAAAGTAGAAGTGACGAACTCTTAAATTTTATACAGGAAAGATTATATTTACAAACTAAACTATTTACAAATTCTTACAACTAAATCTTAACAATTAATTTTCGTAAATCTAACAGTTATAATTTATTAAAAATTAATAATTAATAAATAAATATAATCCAATAAATTATAATCATTAGATTTACACAAATGAACGATTAAAATTTATAAAATTTGTAAACAATTTTATTTGTAAATATACCCTCCTCAAATTTAATTTTATATCCAAATATTCAAACTCAAGATCTTTTAATAACCATCCACGTCAATCCATACACTGCTTCATGGTTAAATTTTTTTACAAGCGCGGAAAACCCAAAACTTGCAATGATTACGCTTTTCTTTAGAACGGCAAGTTGGCAACCGTAACTACGGGTGCTAAACGAGGCAGAGCCTTTGCCTCGGCTCGTAAAAGCTTGAGCTTATATGTCTAAATTATTGGAATCAGGCTTGAACTTGTATAAAAGTTCGTTTAATAAAAAGGCTTCAGACTCTTATTCAAAAGCTCGGCCTTAGAGCCTCTCAGGATGTTCTAATATATTAATTTTTATTTTATATTTTTTATACTACTTGTAATAGCTCTCTCTTCTCAATCTATTTCATCCCATCTTATTAATTAAACAGACTTTTTGAATGATTTTGTTTTATATTATGCTATTTGGATATACATTAATTTATGAATATTTATGGAATTACTAGTGTTGTTGATTGTATATTTTGTTTGGATAAATTTTTGTTGTTTTATTTTTTTTTATCATGCTAAATCAGGCTTTTATTTTTTGTAAATAAGACATGTCACATACTGAAATTATATTCATAACAGGTAACAATCTTTAACAGGCTATCACATTTAAACACAAACTTAACCTTTTAAGACCAAAGTTCGGCTCGTTAACACCCCTGACCATAACCTTTCTGCTAGTTTCTTTCTTTCAATTCTCCTAATCTAAGAATGTGTTTGTTTTGTGGTAGCATTTTATTCAATACCTTTCGTGGCCTGTGGCATGTCGTTAACACCATCATTTGCTAGCGAGATTATTTACAGAAAACTATTTTTTTCAAAAGACTTTCCAATATTTTTTAAATATAAAATAATTTAATTTAAACGAACATTTTTCTCGTTTGTTTAAAATCATTTTTTAAAAAAATGTATATTTAATTTTAAATATGTTTAAATTTTTTTATAATACTTTTCAAATAAAAAAACTAAAAAATATTTTTTTTTCAAATATTAAAACATACGTACCCTCTAAAAAATTCGAAAATAATTATACAACAAAAATTTAAAAAAGAAAATTAAAGAACAAATTGCAAAAAAAAAAAAAATTAAAGAAACGCACCCTTTAAACAGTCGTATACTCGTACAGTCCCATTTTGGGAAAAAAATTTTGGTGTTACAGATGCCCTGTAAATTTAGTGCATCTTCCATTCATATTGTGACACAAGTCTTACTTTTGTCAAATCAATAATAAATAATTTATTTTAAAATTAGGAGAGAAAATAATTTGATATAAAATAAGACAAATATCACAAAATAAATAGAAGATGCACCAAATTTTTTATACACCTGTAATGACAAAGATATTCTCCCATTCTGGGGTCGCTCACGCTGTTTTTGGGAATTTATTTCCCCTTACATCAAAGTCAAACCTCACCATAGAAAAGTAGAATTTAGGATTCCCTTAGAACTATTGCTTCCACATTTCCCAATTGCAATAATTTATAGTTGTACGTCAAGCTGGTGCTAATTTCGGTGTAAATGGATCAGTTGCCTTAAAAGAGATTTATAATTGGATCTACATCAGAAAAAATTCGACCTACTTTATATAATCAAAAGGAATATGATTAGGCTTAAAAAAAATTATGTAGAAAACAGATTATTTGTTTTCTTTTATATGCTGAGTCTATAAACTTATAAGCTTACTTATATCATATTTTATTTTAAATAATATAAATAAATTTATTTTAATAATTTTGAATAATAATATATTATTATTTTAATAATTATTTTTAATTATTAAATATCTAATAGCTTAAACAGGCTAATAGATCTATCTCAATTTTTATTTTGTTTTTTTTTATTTTATTGCAAAAAGGAAAAAGTTCATAAACATCCCATGTCTTTACTTTTATCAATTAACCCTTGTGATTTTTTTTTATCCAAGTCCATCTTGAACCTCGTTAGTAACTAAATTAACTTACCTATTTTACCCATCTTTTACACCATTCAACAACCTCCTTTGCCATCTTGGTTCACGCCCTTGTGCAGGCAAGACTTTTCTAGCTGTGAATTCCCTCTTGCAAACCTTTCTCCTTTATGGTCCTTCAAAGAACCTTGGGATACACCACCTCAAAAACTAGCTCAAAGGGTGGGAGTGCCCAAGGCCTTATAAACTCCACATTAGTTGCACATACAACCAATATGAGACTATATATTTCAACACGCCCCCTCACACAAGAGCCCATTGGGCTTGAAGAGTGGACAATGCAACAGGCCCAGCCTACCTGTGTTAAGAAACGCCACAAAAGAAAGTGGGGGGCGGCGAGGCTCTGATACCATGTAAAAAACCTTGAGATACACCACCCCAACAGCTAGCTCAAAGGGTGGGAGTGCCCAAGGCCTTATAAATTCCACATTAGTTGCACATACAACCAATGTGGGACTATATATTTCAACAAGTGTGAACCAAAATTTATGTTTTCCTACTTTCTAGATTCTCACAGGCAATGTAAATTTTAATGCACTTTGGGTTTCGATTTGCTGATCCAGAATTACCTGCAAATTGCAAAGGTTTTTTATGTTGTGTTCATTGTAAAGTTCATGCTTGCAAACATCTTATTACCTGAAGTTAGAACATTAAGTGCCCCCTTGAAGTTGGGCTCTTGAGAATTAGAAAATTTATAACGGTTTGGGAATTGTTTGATGAGTTCGTGAATGCTGGTGTTCAACCTGATCCTTATACTTGTTCAGCTGTAGTCAGGAGCCGAGTGAAAGATTTTTTTAGAGCTAAGGAAAAGATTTTGTGGATGAAATCTAATAGGTTTGATCTAAGTATTGTCACTTATAATGTTTTAATTCATGGGCTATGTGAGGGGTGATCGAGTTTGGGAAGCTATTGAAGTTAAAAGATCATTGGGGTAAAAGGGTCTGAAAGGAGATGTTGTTACATACTGTACACTAGTACTTGGTTTTTGTAGGGTGCAACAGTTTGAGGCTGGAATACAGCTTATGAATGAAAATGGTTGAATTGGGGCTTGCTCCACAGAGGCTGTGTTGGAAATTGACAATCACACGAATCGAAAACGAAAAAGAAAAAGACAGAGAATAGACACAACGATTTATCTTGGTTCCTCCAATATAGGCTACATCCAGCTTATCTGTACTATATTCACCTCACCGCCACTCGTCACAAGTCACTCGGTTTACAAAGAAAATATAAATAGAATTAGAAAACCCTAACAACCGTTATTCATTGGCGCAAGCCCAAACAGCTAAGAAAATTACAATAAAACAGAGGCCCACAACAGTACCTAGCCTCTACGGGCCTGAGGGCGCTGCCCCCCGGACCCCCGCCAGGGTGGCTCTCCCGGACCCCGCCTTTCTGCTGATGCTCGATAATTAGGGCTCTCATCAACATGCAAAGTATGAGTCATACCCAACATGCTGTTATATATCTCGGGGTTAGTGGAAAGGTTAAGAGAGCAAGGAAAGATTGATAATGCTTATGATTCGGTAGTTAAGTTTGGAAGATCTGGTTTTCTGCCGAATTTGGTTGTTTGTAATGCATTAATCAACCCTTTGTGCAAAGCTGGAAATTTGGATAAGGCATAGTCGCTTTATAATAATGTGTTTTTGATGAACTTGTGTCCCAATGTTAAAATATGAATTCTGGAAATATATTTCTATTCCACTATATTTGTACCTCTTAAATGAGGGATATATATACAAGTGACTCTCAACAATCAATACATAAAAATAGGAAACTACTCTAACAACCTAACAATAATCAACAACTTAATCAGAATTAATTCTCTAACAAACAAATCATTCCTGTCTCTAAGTAAGAATAATTTAAACTTAATTTCTATTTTCAACACTCCCCCTCAAGTTGGTGCATGTATATCTGTCATGCCCAACTTGTCAATGAGTCTATCAAATACTTTAGCTGAAACACCTTTTGTCAGCACATCTGCAAGCTGGTATTCTGATCGAACATGAGATATCTGGATCACTTGATTTTCTAAGTTTTCGTTAATGAAGTGTCTATCCACTTCAACATGTTTAGTCCTATCATGTTGAACTGGATTGTGAGCAATTTCCACAGTAGCCATGTTCTCACAGAAAAGCTTCATTGGCTGATTATATTTTATTCCTAAATCAGCAAGTATGCTCCTTACCCAAAGTAGTTCGCAGATGCCATATGACATGCCTCTGAATTCTGCTTCTGCAATAGATCTAGCTACTACCTTATGTTTCTTGCTCCTCCAAGTGACTAGATTCCCTTCTACAAAGGTGAAGTACCCAGAAGTTGACTGCCTAGTGGTTTTATCTCCAGCCCAATCAGAGTCTATATATCCTTCTACGCAAGCCTCTTTATTTTTTGAGAATAGAAGACCTTTTCCTGGTGATCCTTTCAGGTATTTGAGAATATGACCTACTGCCTTCATATGTTCCTCACTAGGAGAGTGCATGAACCTGCTCACTATACTTACAGAGTAGGCAATGTCAGGTCTAGTGTGTGACAAATATATTAGCTTTCCTACTAACCTTTGATATCTGCCTTTATCCGTTTCAACTTGTCCTGGATATATGCCAAGGGAGTGATTCATCTCAATTGGTGTGTCACTCGATTTACAGGCCATCATTTCAGTCGCAGATAAGATGACCAGTGTATATTTTCTCTGACACATGAATATCCCTTGTTTAGATCTTGCAATTTCTATTCCTAGGAAGTACTTCAGTTGTCCTAGACTCTTCATTTCAAATTCAGCAGCAAGCTTTTTTCCAGTATTTTCATTTCTTCTATATCATCTCCTGTTAGAACCATATCATCTACATAGACAATAAGTATGGAAATTTTTCCTCCCTTTTGTTTAATAAACAATGTATGGTTTGAATTGTTTTGCCTATAGCCAAACTTCTTCATTGCAAGTGTAAGTCTGCCAAACCATGCTCTTGGTGACTATTTGAGACCATATAAGGCTTTATTTAACCTGCAAACTGTATTTTCCTTTGCCTTTACTCCTGGTGGAACTTCCATGTAGACTTCTTCCTCTAAATTACCATTCAAGAAGGCATTCTTCACATCGAACTGCTTTAACTACCAGTCTCTGTTGGCTGCTATTGATATTAAGATTCGGATGGTGTTGAGCTTGGCTACTAGAGCAAATGTGTCTTGGTAGTCTATTCCAAACTTCTGAGTGTATCCTT
The DNA here is from genome assembly GCF_033153095.1 of Gastrolobium bilobum. Lineage (NCBI taxonomy): Eukaryota > Viridiplantae > Streptophyta > Magnoliopsida > Fabales > Fabaceae > Gastrolobium > Gastrolobium bilobum. The sequence continues at coordinate 130,289 of NW_026898943.1, forward strand.
TTGCCACAAGTCTTGCTTTATATCTATCTATGCTTCCATATGCCTTTAGCTTAACCGTGTATACCCATTTACATCCAATTGTCTTATTTCCTTCTGGTAAATTTGTTAGACTCCAAGTTTAGTTACTCTGAAGTGCCTCCATTTCAATGTTCATTGTTTCCTTCCATTTAGGGTCTTCCAATGCTTCATGCACACTGTTAGGAATAGCTACAATAGATAATTGATCAACCATTAAAGCATATGATCCAGATATCCTATGAGATGACACATAGCTGGTAATGGGATATTTAATTTTGTCATTCGGGTCTGGTTCATAAGTAGTCCGGGGTACACCTTTATTTTGTCTTTCTGACCTTCTTACTTGAGTATCCGAAACTGAATTTTGTAAAATTGGATCAGGAATTACCTCAAGAGTAGTTTGTGTTTCAGAGTTGTCCATAGCAGGAGATTCGGTTATGAGAGGTAGACATGGTGACCCTTCAGGTGTAGAAGGTTCTGCATGGATGAGACTGGTGTGCAGATCCGTGGCTGAGACTTCTGGTGAGGTGAGATTTTGTGCTGATGTAGGATCTATGGTCAGGAAGGTATAATTCTTCTTCTCTGATATATTTAGTCTCCCCCTTAGAAGAAGGCTGGGTGACTCCCCCTGAATAAAAAGCTTCGGATTCCAAAATGATACTTCAATAGTGACATGCAATTTTGTTGTTGTGGGAACATAGCAACGGTATCCTTCTTGGAAATCAGAATATCCTACAAAGATGCATTTTTTTGCACAAGGATCAAGCTTACTGCGGAGGGGTTTAGGTACATGAACATAGACAGTGCAACCAAAGATTCTATGTTCTAATTTAGTGACATGAGGAATAGAGAAATAAGATTCAGGTTTCTGATGAGGGGTGAGGAAATTCAGGGCACTTGAAGGAGTACGGTTGATGAGATAAGTAGCAGAGAGGACTGACTCTCCCCAATAGGATGAAGGAAAATTCATGCCAAATAATTGGGCCCTTACTACTTCTAAAAGCTGTTTATTTTTTCTCTTAGCCAAGCCATTTTGCTGAGGTGTATAAGTACAAGATGTTTGGTGTTTGATTCCATTAGAAAGCAGAAATTCAGAGAAGGTGTGATTTTTATACTCAAGACCTTTATCGGATTGCTGTATTTGGATGGAGCTGTTAAATTGATTTTTAACCATACTATGAAATTTTTGAAACATTGAAAAAATATCAGCTTTATTTCTAAGAAGTGAAATCCAAACCATTCGAGTACATTTATCAATAAAGGATACATAATAGTAAGAATGGGAGAGGGAGGGGACCTTAGCAGGTCCCCATACATCTGAATGGATCACTTGAAAGATGATACAACTCTTATTTGGACTGGGGTAAAATGAAATTCGATGGCTTTTAGCCATGTCACAAACCGAACACCTAAACAGAGAAGAATTGCATCTAGAAAATAATTTCAGAAACAATTTTTTAAGAGAAAAGAAAGAGAGATGTCACAATCGCCTATGCCAAAGCCATACATCAGAATGAGAAGTCTCAGAAACTAAAATGTCAGAAGGAGGAGAAACAGGAACCTTGGTAACCGAAGCCACTGGTTGCTGGGAAAGTCCATCTTTGAGATTGAAGAAGTAGAGGTTGCCATGTCTAACACCATAGCCAAGGATCTCCTGCGTCTGGGCGTCCTGAAACTCACAAAATGTAGGCCAAAAAATCAATATACAGTTAAGGTCCGATGTAAGTTTACTAACAGGAATTAAATTAAAATCTAGAGATGGTACTAGAAGGACAGAATGAAGGGTAAGATTTTTAGTCAGAGAAAGGGTGCCCTAACAAGTGATTTGGGCCGAGCCACCATTAGCAGTGGTGACGGTGGATTTACTACAAGGAGAGCACTGTGTCAACTCAGAGGCATCACGAATCATGTGATCCGATGCGCCAGTATCAATTATCCAAGAGGTATTCCCAGAGTTTGCATAGAAAGCAAGAGAGTTACCTAATATTCCTTCGTAGATGGCATGCGCTTGAGGAGGTGTAGAGGATTCACCTTCAGAAGATGATTTCAGAGCTTTGGAGGGGACTTTCCTTCGTGGTTTCTTTGTGAAGTCCCACCATTCTGGGTATCCTACGATTTCGTAGCATCTGTTCTTCGAGTGGCCTGAATCACCACAGTGGGAGCAGACTAAGGGCTTTCCAGACGAGAAATCTTTTCGTGGTTTGGGAGAAGAATGGCCCGAGGGGAAACAGGCGACCAAGGCAGAAGAATCAGATGGAGGAAGTGGGCGATTCATAGTTATGCGCTGTTGATTGTCACGACGGAGGAACGCATATGTTCCCTCAAGGTCCGCTTCGGATCTTTCCTGAGAATCTCTCCTCGAACATGGTCGTATTCAGAATCGACTGCACTCAGAAAGTTGTAGACACGCATACGGGCTAAGGAGGAGTGCGTGTTGACCACATCATTGACAGTGGTGGCTGGAGATGACATGCGGTGGTCAATCTCTTGGAAAATGGTCAGAAGATCGTTGTAGTATGTAGACAGAGGACGATCGAGTTGTTTCGTGGAGAAGGAGCGCTGATGAAGTTCGAAGAGGCAGGTATCGTCTGATCCGTCATAGAAGGTACGAAGCGCCGCATCCCAAATTTCTCGAGCGGATTCAAGGCGGATGAACCGCTGCATCAAGGACAACGTCATTGATTCGATGAGCCATCTTTTCACTTTTTTGTTCTCAGTAATCCATGTATCATAATGAGGGTCAGTGGTGGGTGGTTTCACTGTGGCTCCGGTGAGGTAGCCTGACTTGTTTCTGGCCCCTATACGCATGTCCATCAACTGGGACCAGAGAGGGTAGTTCGAATCGTCAAGAACGACGGTGATGATGATGTTGGGAGAAGGGGTAGAGGTAGAGGACAAGTTTCTTGAATCTTCTGGAGATGTGGGGATGAAGGTCTCCATTACGGTAGAGGGAAGGGGAAAATTAGGTATTCGGGTCGGGTAGGCTTAATTTGTGGTTTAGAGAAGGGAATTGGGCGGATCAGGTAGGAAATAATTGGAGAAATAAAAATACGAAACTGTGGGGTTCAATGGGAAATACGAAACAAATTTGATGCACTTTGGGGTTCAATTGGGTGGATGAAATTTTTGGGTCTGGAAAGGGAATACGAAATTATGGAGAAAAAAAGGTAGAGATCAGAAAAAAAGGAAATTCAATGAGAAACTTCCCTTTACTGGATCGAACACTGCGATGATACCATGTTAAAATATGAATTCTGGAAATATATTTCTATTCCACTATATCTGTACCTCTTAAATGAGGGATATATATACAAGTGACTCTCAACAATCAATACATAAAAATAGGAAACTACTCTAACAACCTAACAACAATCAACAACTTAATCAGAATTTATTCTCTAACAAACAAATCATTTCTATCTCTAAGTAACAATAATTTAAACTTAATATCTATTTTCAACACTTTTGCAGAAGGTGAGGTTGGATGTTGCATTGACTTATTTTGATAGAATGATAGAAGATGGTATAAAAGAAGTGTGCAAATTTTCTGAAGCTACTATACAGTTTTATTGGGTGTAACGGACACAAATAAGTGGATCTTACTTTTTTTTTTTAAAAAAAAAATACAGGATCCGAAACCGTATCTTTATGTTGCTGTAAAAGTTTTTTTTTTTTTTGTAGTGACACGAGAGCTATAAAATCCATAAAAAAATCTGTATATGCCTGCATCTATTTGATAAATGGCCAGTGCAAATTTGAGGATTTGAGTACAGCCGAGTCTATTTGCAAAGATGAAACAATAAAGGGTTGGAGGCTGGAGTCCACTGCTACACCCTTTACTACATTGATTAGTGGATACTTGCAAAGACCTACAACTCCAAAAAGCAGTTAAGCTATAGAATGAGATGATTGGAAAAGGTATTACTCCAAACATTTATACTTTCACTGCACTTATTTCTGGTCAGATTTTACATTTGGTCAACAAAACTCCAAAACATAAATAAGGATAAAATGGATAAGATAACTTAATTACTAATTGTTCAAATAAATTTGAATAAAAAAATCATAGAGGTAATTGATCAAAAAATAAATAAATAAATAAATGATAAAAGAATAAATCATAGAGTGATTTATGAACTTATTCAAAAAAAATAAAGGAAAATATTAAAGTTGCGTAGCATGAAAGAAAAAAAATTTACAGCACTCACAACAGTCACAAGTCTCAAGTTTCATCGATAAGAGCGCCTGATTCTTTTTTTTTTTTTTTTTAATTCATAGGTCCTACCAAAAGTTGTATCGGTAAAAAATTTGTTCTTCTTCTTGTTACATAATTCTTGCATTTCTCAAAAATAAAATTAAAAAGATTCCACCAACCTAATGGTTAATTCGCCCAACAGCCGCACTCTTATGTCTCCTCAGCTATTGGCTGACACGTATTAGTTTGAGTTTGAAATACATCAATCTTTCCATACGCACGTCCTATGAAGTGATCTGATGAGTGGATTTGCATTACTTTTGAGGAAACTAAGGTTTTTTAGAGTTGCAACTTCTCACAGTATATTAATTAATGGAGGGAGCAGACGAGCAGATGTAACATGGGGAAAGGGATGAGAAGGGTTCTATGTGGGGAATTGTGTTTCAACATAATTCGTAAGAGAACGGCTATTAACCCCCATTTATAAAGTTTGATGGGTACATTGCAATCTTTACGAAGTTGAAAAGATGATTTTATATTATGAAAAAAGTGTTTATCTTTTTAAATGACATAATTTATATATTTTTACTCTCACAAAGAGATGAGATTCACATCTTTATATTTTTTTGTCCACTCTCTCTTCCTTTTTATCTATTTTTTCTCTCATTTAAAATGACACAACTTTACATCCTATAAAATGATACATATTTTTCCCTTATATTATTTAGCCATTTTAAAATTAAGATTCTCATTTAAATATCACAATAATATTGTGGTCCTGGAAAACACTTTTCTCTAATGAATGGTGCACTTATGAATGATAGGTGAGTGGACTTTTCGATTAGGTCATTACGTCATCTTTATCTCTATACATACTAAAAATCAGTGAATTAAAAATTTTATTGGTCATCATGTAGTTGCATATAGTTTTAAGTCGCCGCGTACCTATACATTATCCATCATATTTTCAGAACATCGGGAACAGTGATCAAAATGTCACTGTTCATCAACTCTTTTACCTAAATGTCATGTGAACAGTGATATTTTTTAATCTACCACAGGGCCAAGTTCGCTAGTCGGTATAGCGAACTCGGTTTGCTGACGTGTCACGTTTCTAGTGGACACCAAATTCGCTATACAATGTAGCGAACTTCACACTTTTTTTTTAACTTGATACTTGTTATCCATTAGAAATGTGACGCGTCAGCAAATCGAGTTCGCTACACCGGGTAACGAATTTGCCCCCGTGACAAATTGAAAAATAACATTGTTCGCGTGACATTTAGGTAAAAAAATTGCTACAGAGTGACATTTTAATCAGTGTTCCAAAATATTGCTCCCAACATTAATTTTCACATGTTCCCAACTATGAGAAAGGGGAACTTAAAAAAATATTTATAAACTGATACTTAGACATAAAAATACGGAGGGTTTAAAAAAAAATTATGTTGTAAAAGATATATCTCTTACAATGGAGTTTAATTTTTTTTCTTTATTTTTTTTCCTCTCATAACCCCACATGAATATGATATACTTCTTTATAAATATATTATCTCTTACAAAATGAAAAACTTCAAACCCAAATATAAATAGAGTAAAACTTTCATTTCATACTCAGATAAATTAAATAAAAAAGAATTATAACCAATAATTCATCGAATAATATCATTTATAGAAATTTAAATTGATAAATTCAATTTTTCTATAAGTAAAACCTTTTTCGTCGTCTTTCAATTTGTAGTCTACTTTACCCATCATGTAGAATTGAAATTTGTTTAGTGAAATGAATTGTTTCCGCTTATTATTGGATTTTGTATCTAGATCATATGAGTTATGAATAAGAAGTGGGTCGAGGAAGGAAATAATGAGGGAAGGTGAAAAGAAAGTCTTATATTGAACAAGTAGTAAGAAATGTGAAGGTTTATAAAAACCCACCTCAATCCTTTAGTTTGCCTCTTGGAGCACGTCACTTTTGTGAAGGAGAGGGGACGTAGGTGGGCCTGCCCCACCACACATGCGTTGCTGCCACCGTGCATCCAGCTAGCTCGGTGTCTATATAGATGTTCACCTATATCTGTACACAAATTTTCAACATCACGTTTCCATTCTATATTTTAGCTCCAGCATCCAGAGGTTAGTGATGTCCTTACTCATGAGAGTGAAAAAGCAAAGAAAGTGTAGCCTCATGTAGAGGTGCTAAACGAACCAGGGGTTTTGGCATGGCTTGTGAAGACTTGAGTTTACATGTCTAAAATTAATTGTTGGCACCAAACTTGAACTTGTATAAAAGCTCGTTTAATAAAAAGGCTTCAGTCTCCAATTCAAAAGCTCGGCATTAAAGTCTCTCAGGCTGGCCTAGTATATTATTATTTTTTTATATATTTTTTATACTACTTGTAATAGCTCTCTCTTTCTCCTCAATTTATTTCACCCAATTTTATTGGTTAAAAAGACTTTTTGAATGATTTTGTTCTATATTATGTTGTTTGGATATACATTGAATTTACGAATATTTATGAAATTACTAGTATTGTTGATTGTATATTCTGTTTGGATAAATTTTTGTTGTCCAATTTTTTTAAAAAAATAGGCTAAACTAGACTTTTATTTTTTGTAAATAAGTCAGACCACAAGCCGATAATTATATTTATAACAGGTAACAGGCTTGGTCAGGCTAACACATTTAAACACAGGCTTAGCCTTTTAAGATCAAAGCTCGGCCCGTTAACACCCCTAGCCACAGGCATCGGCGGACCTACATGGTTGTTTATGTGTGTAAGTACATATACAAAAAAAAATCTTTTGAAATAACTTAAATAGCTTGAAGAGTAAAGTATTTTTTGGGTCCTCAACAAAAATCACGGGCCCAATTTAATTTCTTAGAAAAAAAAAGTCGACTTGTAATTTTTCTGAAATTCAAAATAGACACAGTTAGTTTAAATTGTGGTCCCTCAGAAATTCAAAAAATACCCACACTAGTCCTTTAAAAGGACTAACATGGGTCTATTTTGAATTTTAAAGGAACCATAAGTCGACTTTTTTTCTAAGGGATTAAATTGGTCCTTTAATATTTGTTAAGGATCCAAAAAATACTTTACTCTAGCCTGAAATAACATTTACAAAAAATAAGATATGCATGAAACAACAAAGCTTGATATATGTGAATAGTTTTCTTTTCTCTTCTTGTTAATATTTTTTTATTTTTTAATGCATTTAAGATTATTTTTTCGGGAGCACTATCCCCGAATCGCAGCCATTAAATGTGCTAATATAAATAAAATTTTATGGGTTCGCCACTGGCTACCTGCCTCACTTATACATTGCATATAAATTAATATATATATGCAAAATTATATTGATATGACATATATTGACAGATAATATTTTTCACATTGTAAGAGATAATTTTTATCTCATATACACATATAATAATATATGAGGCTCATTTTTTTTTCTCTTTTTTTCTGACATAATCTTATATAAGTCTCACTTATTTTTATATTTGTATTGGAGATAATTATTGATATGGAATGAAGTTATGAGAAAAAGCAAAATAAAAATGAGTATGGGTTTAGCGACAGCTTTTTGGGTATTCTAAGTACCTACATCCCTTCCTAGAAGGGTAAAAGTTTGAGACGTAAAGGAAAATAAAAATAAAAGTAGGAATTCAAATGGAATAAAAATTTTCATTTAAAAAAAAAAAAATGTACTGAGTCGGATACTTCCGTAATAATAATAATAATAAAAAATTCTGTAGTTAGCAATAGCATTACTGACACACAAGGGTGCGGAGGTACTGCCAATGGGAAGGTAAGACGTTAATGAATGAACCACGAACAGTTCTCACTTTTCAGGACCATCGTCAGCTAAAGAAAAAAAGACGTAATATATTTATAAGTTTTATAAGAGTTATGTAATAAGAAAAGTGATTGTGTAATGTTATATAGATTGATTTTGCGTACATTAATTTTTTTTTGGTTGCTTTATAAAGTGTGGGCCCCACAAAATATTGTGTTTGTAAGAAATTTTTCTTTGTCATGATAAATTAAAGTACAAACTAAAACTCCTATATTTATTCCACGATGATACAAACAAACAAAGCTCAAATTATCTGTGAAAATGCAGGCAATATCCTAAAGATTCCGATCTGTGGGTCCCTTTACTAACTACGTACGTTTGGATTAGCTTCAGTCCAATTTCCACCCACAAATCATAATGTTGCTGGTAAGGTCCCCATGTCTCTTAATATAAAGTAACTTGCTTGGTTGTCCTTCCTCTTTAAATCAGTCGGCATCTCAAGTACAGAACTTCTGTTTAATCACACTATCGCATCCAACATTTGTGAAATAAAATCAGATAACATAAATAGGATCACAGTACATTTATTCACACGTATTACTTCATGTTTAGGGACATTGACCATATTGTCACTCCTTTAATAAAAATTTACTTGATTGTCACTTCTGAAAAAAAATTTGCCAAAATGCCACGCCTGAATCCCGCTGGTCTGACAAGCTGGAATGGACTGGACACGTGTCAGCGTCTGAATGGTCAACCATTCTCGCTGGGCTGCCCAGCTAGAATGACAGAATGCTGACACGTGGTAAAAGTACAGACATCCAGAGAATGCCTGTGCTTTTGCCACGTGTCAGCATTCTGTCATTCTAGCTGGGCAGCCCAGCGAGAATAGTTGACCATTCAGACGCTGACACGTGTCCAGTCCATTCCCGCTTGTCAGACCAGCGAGATTCAGGCGTGCCATTTTGACAAAAAAAATTTTAGAAGTGGCAATCAAATAAAATTTTGGCTAAAAAGTGACAATATGGTCATTGTCCCTCATGTTTATACAATTTTTGTTATTTAATTATAATTAATCTTTATTTGTTATATACTTGTGTTCTAATTCTGAAATATCTAATTGTAAAGTGACGTGACAGACATGCATGAAGCTTTTTTCGAAGGATTAATTTGATGGTCCTGGTGAAGTACAACTATTATTCCCTCATGAGTGGCTGAGACTTTACCTTAATTTACCTAAGCAAAAGTATTATGCTTGGGTTTAAGTGGCCTCAAACTATTCATCTAACCAGAGTAAAATGACAAAGAAAGTGTACCAAAGTTTAAAACTTTCTATTAGGAGTGAGTGGTCCTCCACCCACTAAAGAATAAGAGAGAAAAAAGATCAAACAAAGATACTATTATTAGTTGTGAAAAACTATCATTTTTCAAAATTTTATCTGATTTCTGAAAGTGAAAATACACACACCCCATTAAAGGAACCCCTTACTGAATACACAAGTACTACTGATTCCGTGCTTGGTATGGTTCAAGGGTGGTGTTGTCCATAGAGATGAAGAAGCCATTGGAACATACTTGATTTACACTTCACAATTGGTGCCATCCTGAAATACCCCTTACTCACAGAGGTTACTGTGGGAAACTATTTAGAGTTGACATGATGGACTTCAATGAAGTGTTATTATGCCGAATTACACTATCAATTGCATCGAGCACTCTGATTCCTTAATTGTGAGTTCTTAATTATTATTGTATTTAGATGTTTATAGTAATTTTTTTCGTTCGCACGATATGAAAAAGGGTTTAAGTTTTCTTATGTTGTAGGATTGTAGGAGATAAAAAAAGTAGAGAGAAGTTAAATGTGAGTCCCATATTTTATATTAAAAAAGAAAAGAAAAATTAATTGGCACGGAAAATGATGTACTATTGTGTAGCATAAGAGTATTATTTCTCTATGAAAAATAAGTAAAAGATTCATAAGGGATAGCCACGAGAAAAACTCAAGATTTCCACTTTTTTTCACCAAAGGCTCTTTTTTTTCACCAAAGGTAGGAAAAATCAAGATTTTATTAATTTATTATATTGCACAATAATTACGATTTTAATTATAAGTTAATCCAATTTTTCGCTTAAAAATAGTGTTCAACTCAAATGAACTTTTTGGTTGCTTCAATTCTACATGAGCATATTAATATTTAAAGAAATCATTTAGTCTTAAATCAATAGTTAATAGAAATTATACTTTATTATATGACTATTAAGCATTACTACTAAGATTAAATAAACATTCTGAACATATTCCACCCGATTACAAATACAGGGTCACGGAAAAAAAATTAAAATATTACATTTTTAATAAATAATTACGAATTAGTTGCTGTTTCAAATTTATTTACGGATCTATTGCACTCATACACACCCAAATTAGGCGTGACTATTCACGCTTAAATTAGGCGTGAATCGTCTGGTGTTGACACGTGTAACAAAAAAGTTAATAGTTTAACCGTAAAACTTCATAAGGCCATAACTTTTGACTCGGATATCCAAATCAGGTAATTCTTTTTTTGATTCCACATAACTTTTTGAGATCTACGCAATGACATCTCATTTGATATATTTTATCTCTCACAAACAAAGTTCAAATTTACAATAATGATAGTATAAAGATGGCACCAAAATAGATTAGTCTATCTAAAGTTTGGAAAAGTTTGTGATACAAAATAAAGGCTGAGTCTTTATGGCTGGATTCGTTGGAAGCTAATGATTTTCAAAAATAAATTTTTTCTTCCTTAAAGATTTAGAATATTTATTTATTAATACAGATCTTTCAAATTGGTTTTTGAGTTTAAATCACAAATAAAATCTTTATTTTGTTTTCCTTATTAATATTAATTTTTTTAATTTAAATCACAAACCAAATCTTTATTTAATTTTTATATTAAAAATTAAAGATTTTGATTTTGATTTTTTAATTTAAATCATATTAAATCACAAACGCAGAACTTCAGAGGCTTATAGTTTAAACGCTCTTATAATATCATTATTGCAAATTTGAATTATTTTTGTGAGAGATAAAATATGTCACATGAGGTGTCATTGCGTAGACGAAAAGTTTTGTGGAATCAAAATTTTTTTACCTGATTTGGGTACCTGAGTCAAAAGTTATGGCTTTTCAAAGTTTTACAGTTCGTAAGTAGACTTTTTTGTGCCACGTGTCAACACCAGACGAGTCACGCCCAAATTAGGCGTGACTATTAACTCCTAAATTAGGCGTGAATTCCTCGGGAGTCACGCCTAAATTGGGCATGAATAGTCACGCCTAACTTGGACATGAATGCCACGTGTCAACACCAGACGAGTCACGTCCAAATTAAGCGTGACTATTAACTCCTAAATTAGGCGTGAATTCCTTGGTCACGCCTAAATTAGACATGAATAGTCACGCCTAATTTGGACGTGAATGAGTGCAATAGAATCGTAAATAGTTTCGAAACAGCTATGTATTCGTAATTATTTATTAAAATAGTAATACTTTAATTTTTTTTGCCGTCACTCATCCCCTAGATTAGTTTGGTTTTGTTTAGTAGCATGGCTTGGACTGCGTCGTAAGGAATTTAAATTGCATCATCTCTTGTATCGACCTAACTTTGTATGTTGGCCACAAAGAATATTATAAATCATTAAAAATATTCTCACTCAACAGCTTAAATTTTTGAGTTGAATTGATTCTTTACATTATATCAGAGTTTCTGTGATCACGAGGTCACGGGTTCAAAAAAATAGGCTTGTACCATATCCACGCTTCAAGCCCAAAGAGCTCTTGCGTGAAAAAATATGTTAGAAAATAATATAAACCATTAAAAAAACCTTCACCTAACATATTAAACTTTTGGATTAAATTGATTCTTTACAACGAATACAAACCAATCCAACCTACACAGTTAACTCTTAAACATCATATTTGACCAAAATGCTGTTAATGAAATTAAGCAACCTGAAAGACTTACATACAGCACCTGATCAATTCCTAAATTCTGCTTCACGAATTTGGTGTCATACTGAGTTGATTTTACCATTTTTCAGGGAAAAATCAATTATCATTTATATTATAATTGTTACATTTATAAAGTTGTCCTTAATCCTTGCTGACATTCGTAATAAAGAACTTCAATTATTTAATCCATTGATGCAACATCAAAAAGAGAATGCAGACATTCACCTGAATCTTCTAAACACACCAATGCATAGAATAACCACATTCGCAAAAACCATCAACAATTCTCTGGCAGTTTACTCGGTAAAACAAATAGAACACGCTTTGAACTGGGAAATTTGGGGGGGGGGGCCAGTGGCCAACAGAACAACTCTTAATCTTGTGGTCAACCAACGAAATGGACCTCCATTCTCAGCGGTATGCCAAGATTTGTACAAAAATATCCACATTCGATCATTTCCAAATTCATCCACCATGTTATGACGCCACCAAATTCAAGGCAGGTTGGGTGATTTGCGGATGGACTTATAAAAGCAATTGGAATAAACGTCCTTGCCATAATCTATTCGGATGGACTTATAAAAGCAATTGGAATAAACGTCCTTGCCATAATCTATGCCAACCAATACATACAATTTAATTCTTTATAGTGATTGTCGACTGGACACAAGTTCTATTGAAGATTACAATTCAGCACTAGACATAACAATCTATACCTCCAGCCTATATGTATAAATATTATCCCCATTCCAATTGTTAAAATCGAATTCCTCAATTTGGTTTTGGGTATAAATAAAGAGGAAGCTGGTTCAAAAGACCAATACAACCATGGAAATCAAACAGTTACACAAGATATTACCAGATCAAGTTATTAACTTTAGACTGGGGAGAGGGTTCAGGTCTAGTAAAGCATTGGGCTAATCCGAATTCTCGACAATGATGGAATTCCTGCCAAACCTAGAGATGTTAAACTATGCAAGTTGGGTATTACCTGGAGATGAATAGGGGTTATACAGCCTCTGACAAAAAAAATCGTAGTTTCTTGACAGAAAATGGAGGTTCTTTCTGGTCATCAGCAGTGAAGTATCAGGGATCGAATGAAAGAGTACCTTGCATCAGCGGGATCAACTCCCATTCATGTCAACCTAATTCTTGATATAGGCTTTGTTGAATCGATCTTCTGGAGTGTTTGGTTTTCTGGGGCATCAATGCTGAAGAAAGTGAGAGGCAACACTACCTGGATGCAAGTGTTGCGTACAGGCGAGCAGTACTCAGTGCCATTGACTACCTATCCAAGTTTGGGTACTACAAAGAAGAGGTTTATGTACTCAGCATGAAACAGTCCCCCCAAAACTCTCCCACAAGATAAAGGGATAAAGTCTATTATTACATCACTCCATTGCAAGTTATCAAATGCAGATTATGCACCTCGACACTGAAATGCAAACCATGGCTAATTGTTATATGTTAAAGGCTTATGTACCTTCTGCTGTCCAACTGCCCTTGTGAAAGAACATTTTCGGGAATAGTCAGTTCCCCCATTGCTGTTGCAACCCTGGCTATCGTAAAACAGTCATGAACCTAATCATTGACCCTGTAAACTATTTAAGGTGCTAAATTCAAATACAATGATCATTCATAATTAATTTTGAAGGCACCTGGTTAGGTACCTCCTTTTCCAAAATTACAAAAGCTAATTCCAAAACTTAATTTTTCTTGTTCTACAACTAAATTGTAGATAACTAGGAGTTACTACCATATATCATGTGCTCAATAATATACGGAAAGTGTTCGGTGGTGCTGCAGAGAAGCACAATTAACACCAAAAGCCCAGAGCCAAAGATCCAGCTCCACACTAAGCACCTGAAATAGGACAGTTCCAGATCTCAATCAGAAATATCGTGAAATGAAAAAATACCTAGTTAGGCGAGGAAAGGCAAAAGGCTTTTTAGTTTCAAACAAGATGAACAACTCATGCGCAACATGCGAGACATAACAGCCAAACTATGCAACTTTTTCCTCCTAACATATTTTTCTTGAGAAAAAGATAGTTTAAGGAAATGATTTAATCGCCTACATTTTTTTTAAAATTAAATTACAAAAAAGGAATCATCAGTCAATTATTGTTTACTTTTTTGCCACTTCAATTTCTATAGGCTGAAAGAAATAGAACTCTACATGCATAGGAAAAGGGCTATAAGTGGGAGATACTCCTCGGAGAAAAGAAGAACTCACCTGTTTTCCTGATTTTACACTTATAAGCTCCCTCATTTTCTCCACAGCATGTATAGAGCAAGCCCGTAGTTCAACTTCCTCCTCGGTTCCTGGACCTATTTCTCCACTGGCCTCAATAGTACTGGCAAGTGTTGGACTATATTTTAAAATACCAAGCTGCCGAAGCACAGCTGGGACAATATAGTCTGCCATTATAGTTAGAGAGTTGATGTCTTTAAACTCACCATATCCTTGGCCCCTAAATGCACCCCATAAATCTGCTGCAAATATCTGAGCTCTTTTATATAAAAATACCTGGCGACCTTTGTACACTGAGTGGTCTCTAAATCCTAGAACATTTCAAACATAAGTATTTAAAAATTGGTTGTTGTTTATTATAGAGCTTGAGTAATGAAAGCTAAGAAAAGAAAAAGGCTATACCAGGAAAATGACGCGCAACAAGAGCAACAAGATTCACAGCTGATTTTCCACAGTACTCCACAAGATTGGATGCTTTTCCCTCGAAATTTCTTTCTAATTCAATCCCAACCTAGCAATAAAAGTGAACAATATTATACATATGGCTATCAGACTTCAAGACATGCTTATCATCATAGCTAAATACACAGAATTGAAAACCAACAAAAGAAGTGAAGTTTAGAAAAAATAAAGATGGATATAACTGATTAAGGCCAACTTCAACAATGATTTCTTTTACCTCATGAAGTAATCTAACACGTTCATCTTCCAAAGGGAGGGGTCTAGGCCACCTCAAAAGTTCCCGAAGTTGCGGACCTAACATTATGAACTGATTTTGTCATGCTATTCATGGAAAGGTATTTCCTCATTAGAAGCAAGCAATTCAACCATAACGACAGATGCAAACAGAGATGTACACGTGTTTTTGAAAATAAACGTAACTAAAACATAAATCCCAGATTTGGTTCTCTCACATGAAGAGCCAGAAATCTATTGTTGTTCATGCTCAACCACTTTAATTAAGCACACATGTGCCGAGCAAAATTATTGCAATTGAACTGGCAGCATAATATGAACAAAGACTTTATAGTGTTCTGTTCAGTGTCCTGATACCTGACTACCATTAAGTGATATGTAATTGTATGCACCATTACTTGGGCTACAATACACTACATGCATACCATACTGAAATCAACAAACATATAGGCGTCCCAATTTTATATCTACCCTTAAATAATTTTAATAAGCCTCAGTTTCAATTGATAATTGAATCCCGAACTGAATTGAAAATGAAGTTCTTGACACATTTGTCATTTCCATACAAATGCGTGCATGTGAATAGATGTAATTTAACAACCAGGTTAATTTGCATACAGGCAATACAAGGTCCAAGCAGAATTACCAGTGTATTTTTGCAGACGATCAGCATCAAATGCAGATTTATCATTTTGAAGAACTTCCTTTAGCCCAGATGCCAAATGGTCATAACTCAACTCCTTATCTGTCAACAAACGAGACAAGAGGGTGACCATTGAAAAGAACAGAAATGATTGCAAAGTTAAAAAACAGGGGAAAAATATCTGCTTAAATACTAGGAGACAGTTCAACACTTCATGTCCTTGTCAATTAGAATGTCAAATAGACAACTGATCTGCTGATCATCATAATATATGGGCAATGCGCCAAAAAAAAGGGGGTTCTATATGATACAATGATATACAATTGTTTCTCATCAGCATATCAAGGAAAATAAGGAAATACGGAATTCAAAATCCTCCTAATCTCCCGTATATAACAAACTAACTGCCGGAAACAATTTATCTAAATGCTTTTAATTTACAACAAAAATTAAAGTTATATTATGGTTTTTTATTCAAATATTAAATATATCATACAGAGGTGATGGAAAACAATATAATTTTATTAATGACTGATAATTACGAAAGCTAGGGTGATGGATTGTTCGTAAGCAGCGGTATCAGTTTATAAAGGAAGCCACTCTAAGAAATGCACCATGACTATTGGATTATTGGTTATATAACAAGCCAATAGACAGGAATCAGAATGTTGTTGACCAAATCAAATGCTTAAAACATAGGTATTTGAAATCCAAATATGCCACCTCTTGCATATTCACAAACCATTGGGGAAAAATAAGGAGCACGCAGCTTACCAGGCCAGAAGCAAAAATTCAAAGCGTCCAACACTAACAAGTACTGAACGGTGAGTGGTCCATTATCAAAATAGTGAATCCCTTCGAAATCCCATTCGACCTTGGGAATGGACTCGATGGTGCTCACCACTTTCTCAATTCCTGAAAACGACAGAACCAAGGCAAATACTCATTTTTATTTTTATTTTCAGAAAGCACAAGCTGAAGCATTTCGAAATAGGAAGAAAAAGAAGAAAAAAAATAGAAGCCTAAAATGAACGACTTTTGTCGGAAGCTGAACCTGCTGAGTCTACGAGTACGTGGGAGGAGCGGCTAGCGACCCAAGCAGAGCTTGCCCTAACGTCGTCCATTGAATTTTCAAACTGAAAAGCACAATGCGGCGTATGTTATGTGTGAGATTGTCGTGAACCCTAAAACAAAAGCGTTTTGAAAAATGAATATTTATAGGGTAGGCGCGTATGTGGGAACTGGTGGTGTGGCGTGTCTTTTACCTCCTTAGAAGTTTCGCGGGTTTTCATGCTGAGAGTGAGGAGTGGGTGTGGCGTTGGTGTCATTTCCATATGGGTTTTGACGCTCTGTCTCCGAATCTTACCTTCTTTCCGTTTTACAAAAGATGAAACGCTTTTGGGCCACGAAATCCCCCGTTTCAAGTTTACAGAGGATAAAGTTCCCATGCACCCCCGCCACCACGGACCCAGACCCAATGAGATTGAGATCACGTGACGCATGACTGACTCACGGACACCCACCAACCCTTCCAAGTTCCAAGTTCCAGTCCCTACCCGTGTGAGATTTTTGCACGTTTTTTATCCCATGATGGTGTAATTTACGAATATGTTTTTGATAGGTATCTTTTACTAAAAATAAGAAAAATTTAGACTCATTTATGGACCATAAAAGGATTATTAGAATAAATAAAGTTAATTATTATTTATTTTCAATCTTAATAAGTGACATTAAATTTTCAATATTACAGGTGTACCGAAATATTTTCCTAACTTAAAAGGACACACTTCATCCGAAGAATAAATCAGGAATTCAAATAGTTCATATACAAATAAAGTGTTTTTTGTAATTTTTAAAAAGTAAACTAAAATGAACATACACTGTGGCAACTATAATAAATATTTAAATTACTATTTGATGTATGCATGATAATATGGCTGGTAATAAAAATATATTTATATGATTAAATAATACTATCAGGTCTTATCGTGTGGTAGGATAGGAAAGATGATAAAGTAATCATGTTACAGTAATAAGACGAAAAATAGTGACTTGATTTGACTATATATACTATCACTTACAAGGTTCAAACCCTTGATAAGACTTAATATTGGCTTATACTGTCGAGTCCTGCGGATATGATACACTAATTGCAGTCTTATAGAAACTAAAGCGATTATTCAAATGGCGCAACAGTTGGAATAGGCGTGGATGACATTGCCAATGTTAGATAGGTGGTATCGGTCCTCAACAAGCTTACATTTTTGAGAAAAATACAATAAAATGCCAAATGATATAATCCTTTGTTAGTGGTTGGCGATGGAAGCATACAATTGAGGCAATGACCTACGTTGATAGTGAAGGAGCAGGGGCATCTTTATATTCACTTAAAATTAAAAAAAAAAAAAACTCAGTAAGAGTTTCTTTTAATAGCTACTCAATAAAATTTTATTATAAATTAATTTGAATAAAAAAGGGGCATTGATATGACAAAGGACTTGGGATATGCGACAAATGCCAGCAATATATTATTTTCAACGTTTTTTTATTAGGTGCATTTAATATGTTTAATTAAATAATACGGATCTATTTTCTATTTAATACCATTTATATAAAAGTCACTTATGAGAATCATTTATTATATAAAAATCACATATAATATGAATTATATGTTCTAATTCTTCTTCTTCTTCTTTTGTAAACAAATTCATTTATTTTTAAACAAAGAGAATAACGAAACAAATAGGGGAGGAAGACATAGTTTGGATGGGCTTCCAAAAAAAGTGTTTTTTATGTCTTATTTATTTTATAAATATTTTTTTATAAAAGCTAAAGTTATTTAAATCTTTTTTTAAAAAAATTCGTTTTTTGAAAAAATATTTACCTTTTAACTTCTGCTTTTTTTTAAAGTTAAAATTTATAGCTTTCAAAAAAATAGATTTTTGATTTTTTTTATGACTTCTGCTTTTTTAAAAAGCAGATATTCAACTAAAATTTTTCTAAAACATACTTTTTCTTTTGAAAAAAAAAATCGTCCAAACATGCCCAAACTTTGTAAAGATTAACCCATTATGTATTATTAGCTATTAATGGAGTTCAAAATGGTCAAAGATTTGAGAGATGCAAAATACAAGAATTGCCGCTAGAATAGAAAGATACAGACCACGGTCTCCAACCTAATATTTGGAATATAGAATTCAATATATATGATACATGTAGAATTCGTTTTCTATATTTCTATACGAGAAATGTACAAATAAACATCTTATCTTTGAGCAAGGAATCTTCATATAAATGATTAACAATACATAAGAATTACTATAATTATATTAAAACTGACAAAGTCAAATTTGAGTGGAAAATCTTATCATTCTGGATCTTGTACTTTCACTCATAATATTTTTCATTAAAAATATTATCAGTATGTTTTTTTTTAGAATTTTATTAGTCTCATTTAACATAAGATAGTTATCTTATGTTGTAGAGAGAAAATAGATGGGTCCCACCATTACAAGAAAAAAGAAAAAAAAAAGGTGGAGTACGAAAATTGAAGTGAGAAAAAATGAGAGATGATATCTCATGTGAAAGGTGAGTAATATTTTCCTTTTTTTTAATATATCTTTAATATTAAATAAATTTTTTATATATGATTTTTTTTAAAAATAAAAAAGTCCAAATTATTTAATTAGGTTCACATAAAATTAGAAAATAATAGAAAACATGAGGATTAAGTGTTTTAAAAATAGTTTATTTATTTTGATAAGTAAAGTAGTTATAAAATTCAAATTTTAAATGTTAGCATAACTTGCACGTGATCTAGAAGCACTAAATAGTTTTTAAATAATACAATGAATCCCTCGCCAAAAAAAATAATAATAATACAATGAATAATATAATTAAAAAATTTAAAATTGTTAAACAATAATAAACCATTAAAAAGACCCTCAGATTTTGGATTAAAGTAATTTTTTACATGATATCAGAGATTTCTTGATCATAAGATTACGAATTCGATCCTTACCTCCTTCCAAATTCTTGTAAAATTAAATAAGTATAAGGTAAAACTAAAAAAAGAAATGGGAAAATGCCCTCAGTCATAAGGTAAAACTAAAATAAGAAATGGGAAAATGCCCTCAGTCAACGCCTTAAGATTTTGGGTTGAAATAGTTCTTTACAAAAATATTCAACTAGTTTTAAATACCACTTATTAGTTAAAAAACTATATTTTGTATTGATAATGAATAGATATCTAATTAGAGAATTATAAATCTATCTAGTCCAATTGTTGTGTCCATTTTGAAGTAACGAGCCCAACAAATAAGTAAGAAAAATACCAAACCAAAGGAAAGGCAAAAAATGGAGAAAGTTAAAAACATGAATATCCCCTTGAACAACCAACATCAACATTCAAGTGTAAGAGAGAGAAAAAAAAGTCCCATCATCACCTTTTCACGATAAAATGATTAAAAGGCTAAAAAAGAAATAATAGAAGAATCACACAAGGGAGACTTCACTCATGTTTTGCATCATAGTTAAATTGAAACCGTTAAATAAAATCTAAGGAGTGGAAATATTATTGAACCTTGGATAAGAAGAAAATAAGATAAGGACTTAAGCTGACTTTCGGTTTCTATAAATAGGAGAGAACATTTGAAGAAGAGAAAGGGTCGATCTTAGTTTTAGAAAAAAAAATCAGAATAACTCTGTTTTCTCTTCTCAACTTTCTTCCTCTTTTCTGACTTTGCTTTTTCATCGTTTATACGTAGCTTTTTATGTTAATTCCATTTTGGTTTTCAATTTGTGATCATCTAGTTTATAGTATTTATAATTAGGATTAAGTTGTTTTGGATTTAGATATGTTTCACAACATAAGTTAAGTACTTTTGTGGTTGGAGAAGACAAGTATCAAAGATTTTGTTATAGATCTTTATTTCTATAATTGCAGCAATCAGATTTGTTTGTTCAATTTTTGTTTTAATTGCAATACTTACGATTGACATTGTATATCTATATTTTAAGATTTGTTTGTTGGAAAATATTATTTGTGGATATGGAATTTAACAGTATGTGGTTACTTTTTATTTTTACAGATATCTTTCAGCATTGTTAGGAATGAGATGTATCACACACTCATTTTAAGGTTTTGGAACTTAGAACCAAGGATTTCTTGAGTCAGGTCTTAACATATAATTGTGTAAGGTAGTCTTTCACACAAAGATTTTTTCTCCTCTTACGAATGTAGTATTTTGGAGTCGTGAAGATGGAAAATCAGGTGACCAACAAATTGTTGATATCGGTGATGTGACCCTGACCTCGGATGTCGGGTGCCAACTTGTTTTAAAAGGTGTAAGGCATATGTCTGACATGCATTTGAACCTAATCTCGGTTGGCAAGCTTGATGATGTCGGATTGGTGAACTACTTGGGAAGTGGTAGATGGGAATTGGCCAAGGAAAATTTAGTGGTTGTCCGAGATAAAATGGAAGACTCTTTATACATGATACAAGGAAAGATAAATAGTGAAAAAACCAACTTTGTCCGAGATGGACCTAGTATGGAGTTATGACACAAACGCCTAGGCCACATGAGCGAGAAAAGGCTACAAATTTTGAACAAGAAACGATCATTGACAGGGTTGAAAGTCCAAGTGCCTAAGAGTTGAACACATTGCCTAGCTGGAAAGCAGCACTGAGTTTTTATTTCTGAGACTAGATCAACCCATATGACGCAGGTACATTCTTCACCTCGTACATACCAACGTATGTTCTATGTTGGAGAGATACCTTGGAGGAGCTCAAAATTTTGTTTCTTTTATTGATGATAATCCCCGCAAGTTGTGGGTATATTTGTAAAAGTCTAAAGATCGGGTTCTCCAAGAAGCTGAAAGTAGTTCGATCTGACAATAGTGATGAGTATTGCGTCCCTTTTGATGTATATTGTAGAGCGATCGGGATTCGACTAGAGAAAAAGCCCCTCAAGACTCCTCAGCTGAATGTAGTTGCAAAAAGGATGAAAATAACTATTGAAGAAAGGGTCTGAAGTATACTATCACATGTCGGGTTGCCAAAATCTTTTTTGGTGTGATGTCGTCCAAACTGTTGTTGACTTGATTAATCTTTCACTATCACGACTATTAGAAGGAGAAATTCCTGAAGAAGTCTGGACAGGTCGGAGAGCGGCCTAAGATCACATAAAGCTATTTGGATGCCGAGCTTTCATGCATATCCCTAAAGACGAAAGGGCGAAGCTCGATACAAAGACCAAACAATGCATTTACCTTGATTTGTCGAGATGTGAGTTTGGATTTCAACTTTGGGATCTGATCAATAGGAAAATAGTGAAAAGTCGAGATATGGTCTTTTATGTGAACGAGACTATTCAAGACATCTTAAAGTCCAAAGTTCGGGTTCGTTCCTATCCGAAGTGAAAAAAATGTCCTTCTTTTCTGAGCTGAAGCAGGGGGAGAAGCAGATGATGAAAATGAAGAAAATATGGAAAACAAATAAGTTGATGAGGACCAAGTTGCTGATGTTTGGGATGATGAGATTCGAGATAATGAGCCGGACTCTCATCATGAAGAACAACCCAGACACTCTACACGAGTGAGACGACCTTCTGTAAGGTACCTTCCAGATGAATATATTGTTATTGTTGAAAAGAGATAACCTCAAAGCTATCATGAGGCTATGACGAGCTCAAAGAAGAAAGAATAGAAGAAGGCAATGCAAGACGAGATGAAGTCTTTGCATGAAAATCAAATTAATTAACTGACTGAGTTGCCTTAAGGAAGACGAGCTCTAAAGAACAAATGAGTTTATAAAATTAAGCATGAAGAAAGTGGCCAGAAGCCGAGATACAAGGCCAGAATTATGGTGAAAGGCTGCAATCAAAAGATAGGAGTTGATTTTGAGGAGATATTCTTTCCTATTGTAAGGATGACTTCGTTTTGAACCATTTTAGCCATGGCGGCTTCAATGGATCTCGAAGTTGAACAGATGGATGTGAAGACAACATTTCTTCACGGAGACCTTGATGAAGAGATCTATATGGAGCAATCGGAAAGGTTTTGAGCTCCAAGATAAAAAAACTTAGTATGTCATTTGAAGAAGAGCCTATACGGCTTAAAACAAGCACATCGACAATGGTACAATAAATTTGAATCCTTCAAGACCAAGCACAAGTTCATGAAGACGGAGGCCAACCACTGCGTATTTGCAAAAAGATATGAGGCTGGAGATTTTTTTATTTTACTATGGTCAAGTCAAGAAAAATACATTGTGAAAAAAGATGTGGTGGAAGATGGACTGCTTGAACTCGTCAAAGTGCACATCAACTTGAATTGGTCTGACATGATGACGTAGTCGGTACTAGCAAGAAAATTTGAAGACTATTGTGAAGGTGTCGGGCTGAAGCTGATGCCAACACATTGAAGTCGAAAGGAGAAGAATTCTTGGACTTTTCCTCCTTAAATTTAAGGCCCAGTGTCTTTGTGGGGATCAAGAAACTTAGGGCCCACTTTTGATATTCTATAATCTTCCCTCCTCTCATATACAAGCTCGTGTTATATGAAAGGTTAGGATTAGACATTTTGAGACAATTTTAAAAGCACCTATAGGGAGAAGCTTGAATGTTAGAACTCCTTAAGGAAGGTTAAGTGAATACCACTGTTGCAGGTGAGGTTTGAATATACCACCATTATTGGCAATGTTTGATATCTTGTATCCATTATTTTCATAGTGGAAGTTTGATTCTGGACCAGTATTTCGTGGATTTTTACTTCTTCGCATTGGAGAAGATTTTCCCACATTAAGAATCTGCTGTGCTTTTTTCTGTCTCTCTCCACTCTGTGTTTTTTATTTTTCTAATGCGCTGGCCGACCTGGAGATATAGGTTGACCTTTGATTGTAACTACCGAACTCTGTGCTCGACGTTTGACTTCCGCAAAGACTTATTAGCCAAGATTGAGGGACCAAGTTCGTCCCAACACTCCAACCAGCCTTTTCTCATCAAATTTTCCATTTCACAAAATTTTTGTGTCACATTTCTCAGCCCTTATTTCTCTTCCTATTTTGAAAAACTAAAAACACTTTGCATAATCCGCCTTTGATCTTACAACATTTATTATTTCAGAAGCGTTTGATGAATTGTTCTTTTATAATATTTAAATGTGGAAAATAATTTTCTCGTTTTATATGAAATTTTTTTTTCATGTTACATTCATAATTAAAAGGTGAGTCTCATCTTGATTTTTTTGTGAATTTCACTCATGTACTGTATATATAATATGAGAAAATATTCTCGTATAAAATGAGAAAACTAATCCCCTTTAAATGTTGTACATTTTTTTTTTAGATTCCTTTATCTTTTGTTTGTTAAACCATCTTCAATGAATCTAATTCTTATAACTTTCCATGTGGGACGATTTTAGGCACAAGAGCCTTGTAGTACTTGCAACAACTTGCTGTAGTTGTCTTATTCTTCTTTTGTTGCAGTAAGAATAAGCTAACAAAACTAAAATTGTAAAAATTTAGGAGAAAAAAGATTATTAATAATCGATGCATATTATTAACACTAGTTATAGGTACTGTTTTTGATAAAACAGTAAATGGATTTATTTATTTTTTAGATTAGCCTGACATGTAATTCCATGATCTTTAAGATTGTTTCTCAAATCTAATCACTAGATGCGCAAGTTATAACTCACCTTAATTATTGTGTGCTTTGACCGGAGCGTGTGAGCACTCTCCATGACCGAGGATGTGGAACCCAAGTGCCAGCTAATACTTGGAGACAAGGTTAAGACATATAAATCCCGAGATTTTCTTGTTTATGGGACATTTGGCACATAATCCGATATTGTGGAACTATACAGTGGGGAACATCTAACTCGCATGATAAATATGCACCAGAATCTACTGTCTTATGGATTTGATTGTCTACATAAATCAGCTGAAAAAGGCTGATACCAAAATGATGATGGATCCCCCCTCCCCGTTTTGTTTTTTTGCAAAGACAAACAAATTTTGTTGTATTAAATATCAAATAACATGGGCAAGGTGGTCTACCACTCACCTTTTCAATTTTTATTTATTTTATAAAAATGATTAATTTATCTCATACATATATAAAAGACCTGTATAAGAAAAAAAAAAGAAAAAAGGGCCCCACATTTTTTTATTTTTAAATATAATTGAGAATTGAACACATAATTTAATACAACTTACTTAAACCTCTTATCATTGGATCAATTATAATGACTTTTAATTCTATATATTTTTATATATGTAAAAGATAAAATTATATTAGAGAACGTAAAAAATACTAATTCCTTTTACAAAATGGCGACATTTCAAGTTTAGCCACTAGGTGACGAGAATCATAGAGAAAGAGAAAAAATGCTTAATAGTTATAATCTATAATCGGAGTCCCATCAAAAGAAAAGAACTCCGAAAGTCTTACAAATTGACAACAGTGATAAGGGATCCCGAGGTTGAAAAATATATCAAGGCATCAAGCATAAGAAGATGCTTGGAGCCTTAGAGGGAATTATGTTGCATATCATCCCAGTTGGCTGGGAATGGATTCTCTTGATTTGATTATATGGTTGAGCCAAAATGTTCAATTGCTTTTGATCATTAAATTCATATTTAGTTCTCTCTACTCGATACAACGTGCGCGGCTTATGTAGAGTCGTGTCATTCTAGTTAAAATCGGGATTCTCCCTAAAATCATAAGGATGACTAAAAATCGTAAAATATAAAATTTTAACGTAAAAAAAATCATAAAAAATCGTAAAAACGTAAAATTGTTTAAAATTTTGAAGAAATTATTGTGATTAAAAAAAAATTGTAAAATCATAAAATGACAGATTTAAATTGAAATTTTAACGGTCATAATTGTGCCAATTCATGCATGCAATAATATATGACCTTATCATGGCCATGCAAAGGCACGCATGCAGATGGGTGGATGATGTGATGATGGTGAATGGGTGGCGCACGATAAGGTGGCATGGTTTGTGAATTTCTTTGTTCTTATCCTGGATAAGACCAGTTCCATGGCAAGGAGAGGACAGGACCTCACCATGGGCATCATTGTAAATTCGGGCACCAAAGTTGAATCCAGCCACGGTTTAGAACAGCAAGCACTGGCAACAAATCCACCAAAATCTTTATAGCTCAGAAGCACTTTAGTGGGGCCTGGAAGGTGAAAGTGATAATTTCAAACACGTACGGCATAGCTGTCTATTCCTTTTCGGGGAATCAAGATTCTCTTTTATTGTGTTTTGATTTTTTTTTCCTTAAAATTATTTTGTAAAATAATTATGAAAATAAATATTTTTTATAATTTTTTATTTTGAAAATTAAAAGTAAAAACATAAAATAAAAATAACTCAGACATATTTTAAACTCTAAAAAATAATAATTACAATTTTTAAATTTTTTTTATAAAACAGATTTTATCCAATGAATTTTGTTTTTTATTCTGAAAATAATTTTTTTTTAAAACATTATTCAAATAGGGCCTAAATTGCTAGTTTCTCTTTTTCTATTTATTATATTATTTTCACATTTCCAGCTATGTTTTAACTTAATCGCCACTACTTAATAATTTGTTACTATATTAACTAGTTATGATGCACAACCAAATTCATCTTGATTTGTAATATAAATAAAGTAAGGTGAATGAAATATGGAAATTAATGGTGAGAGTAGGTTAAGCACTCTGGTGCAGCTTATCCTGTTGAAGTTTTACTTTTCTTATCTGTTAATAAAAAAAATAGGTTAACACTTTTCGATAATAAAAAAGCTATTAATATTAGATGAGAGAAATTAATATTGATCCTTCAATTTTACGTGGATGGTCAAAAGTAATGGTTAATCACAAATCAATTAATTCGATTCGAGTAACTACGGACCTCAAAACTGTTTTCTTTATTTCTTGAGCTAAAAATACCTCTTTAAATATATATTGTAAGCAGTTATAGCTTGGTCAAGCAGGTAATATTGGTGAGACAAAACTTTGCAGATTGTAACATTGTAATCTTTGTGTAGTCTTAATGCTGCTTCTAAAACTTTGTAATCTACTAGTTCATATCATTCGTTGATATTCATATTATTATTATTATTATTTAGGAGCAGAATATTCTTATATCAAATATAAATTATTGATTTACTTGCATCTAACGACTTAAATATATAATAAATCAGAATCATTATAAATTTGAACCGGCTGACATACATATTGATTTAGACCGGTCAGTAAGTTTTTTTTTTGGTACATGACGGTTAGTAAGTTTGTTAGCCTATTTAGATGCATCACACAATGGGTTTTAAAATAGGCTCTTAGGTCATGCCATACTTCTAAAAAGGCTAGGTCAAACTTTTAAAAAAGGCCTTTTTGAACTAAAGTGATTAGGTTTGGGCCGTGATTTAAACTTTTTTTTTTTTGAACAGGTCCATTTAGGTCAATCTTTTACCATTCTTTATCTTAGCACTTTTTTTCAGTACTCATCTCTTAACACGGTTAATTTATTAGTGAACAACAGAAATTACTTCACATACATGGACATATTAAATGATACATGGAAAATCGACTCTATATATAATTTAAGGTTGCGAGAGATTAAATTAAGAATGTCAACATGAGTTGAGTGTGATGAGTTAGGCTGAATAATCCCACAAAATATTTGGAATGCATTAATAAAATTGAGTAAAAAAAGATTTTGTACTCGTCTTGACTTAACGAGTTGGGGCACAAATCTTTTTAAAAAAGTAGTTATTCTAAAATAAATATTTATATATTTTAAGTAGTAATATATTAATTAAAATTTGTAATAATAATTAATTTATGTTTCTAAATATAAATGAATTAAGTGATTTTTTAAAAATATTTTAAGACAATAGTTATAAAAATTAATAAATAAAAGTAAGCCTATATTCCAACTTAAATAGCTCATATGCTGCGTAAAATTGAAGAAAGTCTATATTTACTAAGCTAAAATATATTAGACTTGCATTTGACCTTTATCTCTGACCATGCCATTCAGCCACACCCAAACATAGAATGAAACTGGTAACTGACATATATTTGAATTGAAGGTTCATGAATGCATGTTCAATTTGATCACAACATGTCGTGATAAGATGAACTCGTACGAAAGGTCATTTCAGAAAATTTTGAAAACAGTATATGAATGCAGACTGATAGCTAGATAACAAATTAAGGTGGGTCCTTAGGTAAAAATGGCAGGGATAGGTCATAAGGTAAAAATGGGAAATTATAGAGGAGAGGAGGGAACATGGTGCACAAATATCTTGGGCAATCTCCCGAGCCAGGTTAGCACCCTTGTGTCGGAGTCTTAGCATACAAGCTGCTAAAAAACACACATAAAATAACAAATGTGAGAAATGACAGCTCCTCCCTTAACCCTCTATCCCCTAATATGCATGTATGATACATGTATGATACATGATACAAGTAAACCACCAAATCGATCCCACCCCTGTATCGGGTTTTGTCTCCCTCCTCTGCCAAGCACCCTCCCAACATGCTAAGCTGTACACCACTTATGGTCCTAAACTAATATTGGGCATTCATGGAAAGGGTACTTTGGGGTTTTGAAACATAGTTTTACGTATACGGTGACAATATGAATCAATTTTGTAGTCGTAGGTAGCTCGCGAAACAATGCAATTACCTTAATTAGTTTTGAATATTTGTGTTTTACTCTCCAAAGTTGTATACTTGTTAAAAGGTCAAGGTATTAACTATGTTATGTCGCCAACCCGGAGAACATGTTGGCTGTACTGGCTTAAAATATGATACTTTTCTTGCCGTTTGCTGACTGGTTCAATTTAAGTTCTTGAACGATGACCAGGAAGAAAAGTTCCAAGTCATGGCTAGTTCTGATTTGTTATCGGTGCTATAATAATTATTATTACTTCAGTAATGTAAATCAAATAATCAAGGACATAAAATTATTATAGAAACTAATGGAGAATAATATGTACAGACATTACATATATGGAAGAAGCGGTAGTTAATTAACGAATCAATATCCCATAAACATTCTCGAGCCACACCATTTACACTCGTTTTTTTTTTTTTTTTTCTAATCATGCATGGTCAACTTGCCCAATTCTTCTTTTCCCACTTTGTAATCAATTTTTAATCATCCCTTAACTACTATATGCTCTTGTTCGTTCCCACTCGGTCAGAGACAATGCACAAGATTATGGTCAATACGCTTCCTAATTGTTGCCATTTGTTTAACCTTAACCCCCTTTCAAGTTTCACTGTCGATCGCCACACAAGGTGAGGGGATTAATATTTGTATTTTACCAATGTTTAACCAATTAATCTAATCAGATTCTACATAGTTAACGTGGTTCCTCTAACCCTAATTTCTCCATGTAGGTAGCCAAGAAGAGACACGGCCTAACCACTGGGCCTATTGTTTGGTATCGACCCTACAATATTAGTTGTGCTTTGCGACCATTGGTGATTAGTATATCAATAAATAGGTTAGGGCATGTACGGAACCCAAACCTATATTTAAGAAAATAAAAATAAAAATAAAACAGGGAACAAGATCTCTACCTTTGATCATTTCCCTAGGAGATTTGTTCCTAACTGTTTTCTTTGTCTGTTTATTTCAACATCCGGATGAAACACATAAACATGATACGTGTCCAGGACCCATGTTCTTCTTCTTGATTGGAACGATATAAACCTTCAAAAATCTCAATATACATAACATTAGAGTATTTGAGTTCGACATTTTATCTAGGACTTTTATTTGAACGATATTGACATGTTGTGTGGTCCTGCTTTTTCTTTTTTTTCTTTTTTATTTTTATTTTAAGGTTCTTCTAGAGTATTATATCTTATTCGTTGTTTCCCTATTAAAATATACTTCATTACTATTCGTTACAAATGTATAGAATAGCTGATTGGCGAATAATAACCACGCTAAAAAGAAAGGAACTGAAATACCAACTCGATACCTCCAAACGAGGTAAAGTGACAACTTGATCCTTGTTATCGATCCTAATAAAATTAGTATTCCTATGACAGCTCAATTAGGAACGGAATTGAGTATGAAACCTGTAACTAAAAAAAGATTGGAATATTAGAATGGATTAAAGACAAAAGTTTATCGGAAAGATTTTTTCTTTTGCACTCATGAGCATGCTCTATCATCATCCCTTTTTGATTAGGTGTTTTGGATATGAACAAAGGTTTATTAATGATAACTATGAGACTTAAAAGGTTGTTTTTAAGAGTGAGATTCAGGACCAAAAGTATAGATTGATCTGTAGAAACTATGTTTAACAAGAATTAACCAAAAAAAAAAGGACCTAATTAACAATTTAATTGTGATGGGAAATCTTTTGAAATGCTTTCTTCATTCCAGATCTAATGGAATCTTGAAAAAACGTCTAGACAGAGAATAACTTAATTGGTCAGCAAAATCCTAGAGGACTCTTGAGATCTCGTTTTGATTAGAAAATTGTTATTTTTAATTTTAACAGTGAGCAGGAATCTCATCGTGTCATTTTAAATTTATACACTTTATTCTACTCCCAAGTATGAATTACGAGGGTTTATGTATATAACATGGCATATGCCTCTGTATTCACCGCAAGGTTTTGAGATTTGAAAAAGAAAGTTAAATCTTGAAACCCACAATTATGTTCTAATTCTACTTGGGGCTAATTTTTTTCAAAATTGGTTTAGGTAATTGATCTTACTTCTAAGTTAATGTCTTTGTGCTAGTATCTAGTTACTATTAAAAAATCAGATAAAAAATTATTCTGTCTCAAAAAAAGTAGATGGTATCTTAGTGTCGCTGAGGGCTGTTGTTTTGTTTGGCTGTAAAATATTTGATTAGCACTTGACTCCCTCGGAGACACCATGCAGATAATTACAGAAGACTTAATTAAGCAAGTTTGAGAGTGGTTAAGTTGGGAAATGCCACTACAAAATATTGACATATTGTATCAGTTATTATTGCACGAGCTAGCCACGACTATAGTTCTTTTTTTTGTGTGTGGTGAAAAGCCACGACTATAGTTCTATCTAAATTGAGTTGGCCTGGCCCTGCATTAAGTTTTCTTCTTCTTGTGTACGTATAGGATTGTAAAACCTGTGCAAGTGGTGTGTTTTTCATTAAAATTTTCATAATAATTCTACAATGCTTAAATGAGGTCATTGTAAAGCAGAATCTATAGATAGGAAGGTAATTTTACTGGTTTGTTATCTGATTTTATTTCTATTTTATTTTTTTCCTGAGAAATCTGAACCAATTGAGTACTGCATGTTTGGTAAATGGTTTTTAAAGAAATAATTATCTTTTTAACTTCTCCTAGAAAAATTTTAGATACTTTTTTAAAATACAAAATAAACTTAAGAATGCATATATTTAGATAAAAAATATTTTCTCATATTATAGGATAATTGTTTTCTCTTTCCTATAAGTGATTTTATGATTTTCATGTAACATTTTTTTTATTTTTTTGTATAGATGGGCTCTCTCTCTCTATATATACATATATAGGGGTTTACATTTCTGCAGCTGTTGTACGTGCAGCAATCAAATACTTGCCATATATATACTTGAAAACATTAAATGCGGGGAATCATAATCATATAAAAGATGAAGAATTAAATATAGAGAATCATAACCATACACATATCTTTGCTGTATGTAAAGCGGCTGCAGAAATAATTTTACCATATATATATATATATATATATATATATATTGTGCTATAAAAAGCAGATGTACTAGCAGAATATAATAATTAGTGTATATATATATATATATATATATATATATATATATATATATTGTGCTATAAAAAGCAGATGTACTAGCAGAATATAATAATTAGTGTTCAATATCTTTCTCGATAGGGGTCAAAAGTTTATAATTTAATTTATTATGTATTCATACCGTAATTTTTTTTACATTATTATTAAATGATATGGCAACACATCATTGAATAATAATATGAGCAAATTTTATGATGACAGTTCATCAAAATTAAATTTATTTACATTTTTCTAAGATTATAATGTAGGTTTTTTTAATTGCCATTTCATTTGGAAGAAGTGAAGATTTGAGATGTCATTGGAATGAGAATTTCAATTTGTATTGATATTAAGTATTAACAGTAATCTTGTTAATTTTTTTTATAGTTTATAAAAAATTAATGTTTTTATTTATATAGCTGTTGGAGAATATTATAAAAATAATTAAAAATATCCTTATCCTACCGTTTATATTTTTGGATTGAATTAATTTGTTACAACAGCCTCAATTACTATTCACACAGCCGATTCTTTACAACAGCCTCTATTCATGAAACTACAAGATGATCATAGAGTCTTTTAGTTGACATTTTGTTTTATCTAAATCACATCATTCATTGCTCCTTTGTGTAATTAGATAAAATAAAAAATTAAAGAAGTTAAAAAAATAACACAATTAATTATTTAAATTAAATTAATTAAACCGCTTTCAACTTATGAAGCACCGACACTTCAAAAATCATAACGTGTCTTGTCTGACACTCCCCGACACTCCAACACGTGTTATAGAAATTCAAAAAAAATTCAAAGGTTGCGTGACGTTGAGTTTTTAGTTCCAACTATTAGATTCGTTGAATTATGATTATTATTTTATTGAGTTTAATATAAATATTTGGGATATCTTATATTTCTTTGCAAAATTGATGAATATTATAAGTTTAGTTTTATTTTTTTTTAAATTATTGAATATTAAATATAATATACACTACATAAATTAAAAATATTATTTAATATCAAAACGTGTCCTAACGTGTTGAAATCTAATATTTTTTAGAATTAACGTGTCAGAGTGTCGTGTCGTATCGTGTCACATATCCTGTGTCGGTATCAGTGCTACATAGCTTTCAATTATCTTAATTCACAGAGATAAATAACTTCAAGCTTAAGTTTGACGCATACCAACATAGGCAACTTAAATAACATGATAGAAACTCATTGCTTTGAGGATTTTACTGTAAAACAGTGAAGATCATATGCATTCAAAATTTACTCGCATTGGATTGTTGTTTTGTAATCTTTGAGATATGTTAACATTATATAAAGAAGAAGGTTATATTTACAAATTTTTACAAATTATATTATGTCTTATTGGTAAAACACTCTTGAGTGAAGTCTTACCGGTAATATAATGTAATTAGCGACGTTATATTTTTTTCTTTAATGTCTTGAATTAAAAAAATTATTATATAATTTTCTCTTAATATATATTAGGTCGACATTATACATATGTTTCCTTTTTTTTTTTGGTATCCTATACATATGTTTCCTTAATACCACTTAAAAAAATATCTCGACGAATAAAATATTATTCAAAAATACCTTTAACATTAAAAAAAGGCTGAACCTAATCATAATAAGCTACTTTTCTCTTTTAATGTACACCTATTTGTCATGATACATTATAATGAAATCAGTTTTTTTATTGTGATTGTTTGTTAAAGAATAGCATTATTTGATTGCTATTGCCGTATATTCTATTGTCATTATCAATAGTTATAATCAATAGCAAATTATATATTACGGAATGTTTCTTTAACATAATACTCGATGTGACCTATAAATGACATTTTTCTTCCCTTTCTAGAATGTATATTCTTCAATGTACGTATTATAGAAAGTTGTATATTTCCATGATGTGAACTGAGAAATCTCTGCGATTGTTTTACTTCGTCCATGGTATGGAGGAAAAGGTTAGACAAGGGAATCCAATAATTTATCTTTTATAGAAACGCTTTCAAAACAGAAAATCAACAAGCAGGAGGACAATTAACCTGTGAAAATTTCAGGAAACAACGATGTTTTGCTCGTCCTTTTTCCCTGACAGAGATAGCATAAGGTATTAAAAAGAGAATAGGATGGCAAAGTAAACAAGTTTAGTTCTTTCATTCAATTTTAAAAAACAGAATGGGGAAAAATAATAGGCCACGAAATTAAAATTTTAAAATTTGGGGTTACGCTTTTAAGTGGGTAGCTTTCTACAAAATTTATATGTTTTTTTTTTCTTTTTTGAGATATTACAAACGGTTCATTGCTTGCGACTAGTCCGATTCGGGACAGGTCTCGAGATTAAGACTTTAAACCAGTGTTTTAAAACTCCATCCCGCCCCCCGGGTCAACCCTGACCCCTCCCTTATGAGGGTTGGGGTCACAAGTTGGACTCTATATGCGCATCGACCCCTCCGACCTCCAAAACCCGGCCAGATTTCAGTGACTCCCGGGTTAGAGGGGTCAAAAGGGGTCACTGCATATATTTTTTTTTTAATGAAAATTTCAGGAAACAACGTTATTTTATTAAAAAAAAAATGCTTTTAAACCTAAATCTAATCGTTCTCTTCTCTTCCAGCGACCTAGACTTTGTGGTATCTTGATACTTTGGTATCATTAGAATATGAGTTTTATACTTTGGTATCTTGATACTTTAATTAGGTTGTGTAATATTGACTTATGGTTGTAATTGATGAATTATGTTAAATATAATTTGAATCTTTAATGATTGGTGATTTGTTTTTTAATATTTTCATATAGGATATATATCTATATATATATATATATATATATATATATATATATTTAATATATAAAATCGGGTCAACGTAATGACCCCGTGACCTCCCGGTTGAATCAGTGATCCCGTGACCCCTGACCTCGGTCGGGTCAATGGCCGAGCCAGATTTTTAAACACTGCTTTAAACCCCTCCCGAAGATAGTATTGTGAAGGATCGAATACATGTTTTTACTCCACTTGCTCAATTCCCGGACATCAACTATATATATATATATATATATATATATATATATATAGGAAAAAGTGTTTGTCATTTTAAATGACATAAAGTTATGTCATTTTAAGAGAGAGATAGACACAAGAATTTTTTTTATTTAAAATTTAAATTAACAAAAAACCATCCACTTTCTCTCCCATGATTTGTATTCCTTGTGTCTATCTCTCTCTTAAAATGACATAACTTATGTCATTTAAAATGACAAACACCAAACTCATATATATATAGGGGTAAAATTATTTCTGCAGCCGCTTTACGTACATCAATGACAGATGTATGGTTATGATTCTCCTTTCATGCTTTGTATGGTTATGATTCCCTGTATTTAATGATTTCAAGTATATATATGGCAAGTATTTAATTGTTGCACATACAACAGCTGCAGAAATATAAACTCCATATATATATATATATATATATATATATATATATATATATATATATATATATATATTATCTGAATACTTATGTTTGCATTGAATAAAAATCGATTTTGGCAATGTGCATTGTAGTAATTAATTAACTTTTATTGCAATGATAGCAAAAGAGTAAACTTATCGTGCTTTATAAATTATTCAAATCCTTCACCCTTAAATATAGTCTTAATAAATTTATGTGGAGATTAAACTGTGAACAAGCTAACCAATCAAAAGATAAACTTAATTGTTTTAAACTTCTCCTATGCATCGATTACTCAATAAATTCAGTTGAAGCATATAAATTTCATTGGATAAAAATAAATTGATAATATTTTAAAATTAAATTAAATGAGTTGGTTTGTTTATTCCCATTTAACTATGTAGTTTGATTTATTTCGACTGTGTTATGAAACCCGACCCGGGCATCAATCCGATCGGGGTATTGGGTTACTGGTTGGATCGATTAATCTGATTCATATATAAATATGAACATATAAATTTAATTATATTCTCCATATCTAAAATGAGTTAAACAAGATTCGTTATTACTATGTCAATTTAAATTGCAACTTAGAATCCCATAAGCATACCTCTCATTCTCTCAATGACATTCAAAAGGCCATATGTTGTGAACTCGAATTTTTCAAATTTATCTACATTGCAATGGCATATATATGTCACATTCTCTTAATTTATTGTTCCGCGAATTTCTTCGGTATTGGAAGCTAAAATTTGAGGTTATTGTAGAAGAGTATATATTAGCAAATAAAATTATAAAAAAATTTAAAATGAATTCTACATTTTTTTCCTAACAAGATAAACAATTTTGATTATTGGTTTTTGAATTTTTTTTTTATAAAAATGCATGACCCGGCCGAGTCAGTGGGTTTGGCCGAGTTTTGACAGGGTGTGATACATAGCCGGCCCGATGTTTGACTCGAATCGATCTGATGACCGGTTTGCCAAGTTCCGGATCGATCAGATTGGGTCAGGCCAGGGTTCATAAACATGTTGTTTAAGTTACGTAAATAATTATTTATTTAAAGGTATATAATTCACCTTATAAAAATATGTCCCATAATCAACTTTTTCTTTTTCTTTTTAATTTTTTTAAACAAATAAACCAAATCAAATAGCATAAAATCATGCACACAATATGGGACCCTTAAAATATATTTAAAATTGTATTCTTTTTTTTTTTGGTAAAAAAATTGTATTTCTTAAGTGCGTGTATGCTTGCTTGCATATGTATAGGTTTTTGCTTAGCAATGAAGAATCATAAAAAAAGGGCTACAATTAAATCAAACAGGCATAAGATATAAACACACGTTATGTGACTCTTAAAATTTATTTAAAATTTAGATTTCTAGAGTGCGTGCGTGGGTGTATATAACTTTTTGTTTAGCGAGGAACAACTATATATTGTAATATAATGGGAAATATTTTTTTTATATTGTAAGGGAGTAATTATTTCATGTTATAGAAATATAATTACAAGTGAGAATTATACGTATGAGGAGAGAGAGAAAAAAGTGACGAGACCCATCTCTTTTTGTGTGTGTAAAAAATTATTTATTTCATGTAAATTGAGAAAAACATAACTCATTTTATATTGTTCTAACACAGGCAAGGGACTTGAAATTTAGATAATTTATTGGTAATCCAAAAAAATAGCATCGCTTAGGTTATAAAGAAGAAAAGGCTTAACCATGACATAATGGTGAGAATTGAGAAACGTAAGTTATGAAATAAACACAAAAATAATAATTTATATGAGAACAGCTGGGCCTTGAGCACCGCTGACAGCAATTCCGTTTCTTTATCCTTTTTTCCTTTTCACCCTGAGCTTATGTATTTCAGGAAATAATCTTACAAAATATTGTGAAAATACTGGGTGAAGGAACAAAACTTAATTGACTAATGTTTAGAGATTTGACTTTTAACAACTCATCCAATATAAATGATTGGTTAACCAAATAATAATAGTAAATGGGTTGGTTTAAAAATATATGAATTGCTGGTTAGAGTATTATTCTCGTCACATATAAAATAATTAACATTGGATGCAAGAGCAGGCTTCAGGTTCATACAGAGGTCTTTGTTATTTACACATTTTTAAAATTTTAAAACAATATATTTCCTAGATGCTCCACTTTACACACGTTTTGTTCTTTGACTTGCAGAAATGATTTTATAAATAGCACAGTATTTTTTTCTTAAAAATTGGTCAAGAATTCAGACTGTTGAATTTTAATAATCTGATAATGTAATTTTTTAAGATTATAATTCACATATTAAAAAAATTGAAATTTTACATATCAAAATTTATACTTAAAAATCTTTAAAGATATAACAGTAAATAATCAGAAAATAATAATAATAATAAATAAATATATATTGAAAATAATAGTAAAAAACAAAAGTGTCTTTGTCATATGTTGAGATATATAGTCCTACATTGATTGTATGAGCAACTAATATGGAGTTTATAAGGCCTTGGTCACTCCCACTCTTTGAGCTAGCTTTTTGGGTGGTGACCTAGGTTCTTAACATGGTTTCAGAGTCTCGCCGTCCCCCACTTTTTTTTGTGGAGTTTCTTAGTCCAAGTAGGCTGAGCTTGTTGCATTGTCCACTCTTCAAGCCCAATGGACTCTTGTGCATGTTGAGATATATAATCCCACATTGATTGTATGAGCAACTAATGTGGAGTTTATAAGGCCTTGGACACTCTCACTCTTTGAGCTAGCTTTTGGGGTGGTGGCCTCAAGGTTCTTAACATCATACATGACAAACTTCAATTATATTTCCCCTTTCCTTATAATATTCATGTTTTTATAAAAAAATCTCCCATCCTAATTTTTCTATTATTGTTTTGATAAAATTTCTTCTATTAATTATGCTCAATAATTTTGGGTCCATATCAGAATCCATACGTAATATTATAATGAAAAAAAAAAGATTAAAGAAAAACAAAAAAGAGCCCTTGGGCTTCTTATCCCCCCACTTGTACACAAATGCAGAGTTACCCAATATCAATGGTTATTTAAGGAAAATGATTGAACATTAATTATTAATTATAACCCAAAATTTTGGTGACGTACCCACTTCGTTCAATGACCAATCATTATCAAAACCGTTGTCTGCTGCCTGCTAATAAGTTCTCTTGGCTGGCTTTAATATGTAACTACTTTTTTATTAGAAGAATTCTAATATGTAACTATTAAACAACAGTACCGAAGCGCATGTCAATCTATCATTGGTGACGCAGGTCCTTTGCTTCTTAACCCTTTAATTGGTGAAAATTTATTTAGTGTTACGGATATATCAAATTTTTGATATATTTTATATTCATAATATGATGTGTATTATTTTTTATCAAATTATTTTTTCATTTAATTTTAAAATAAATTATTTATTAATAATTTGATAAAAATAAAATACATATTATGAATGAAAAATATATCGAAAATTCGATA
The DNA here is from genome assembly GCF_033153095.1 of Gastrolobium bilobum. NCBI lineage: Eukaryota > Viridiplantae > Streptophyta > Magnoliopsida > Fabales > Fabaceae > Gastrolobium > Gastrolobium bilobum. The sequence continues at coordinate 168,661 of NW_026898943.1, forward strand.
CAAATGTAACACTAAATATATTCTCTCCTAATTGGTGATGAACGATCTCTACATTATTGGTTTTTTAAACCCCAAACAATCCTGTTGAAAATAATGGTTGAACACTGAACAGTCCTTCAGGCCTAACTCTATTGTCGTCATATTCTAATTAATTTCGTTTCGGTCTACTAATAGTAGCGAAAGCCTAGGCTGAGCTGACCATCAAAATCAATAGGGCTGCGTCGCAGGGTAGCGAAACCTCTATCATAGGCTTTAATCAGTATGATGATAAAGTACAAAAAAATCTTAGCTGCTCATGAGTGAAGTGATCCTAGCCGTGGATTAGAAACAGAGGATAATGATATCAACGACGACGATCATCGCACTCGGCAAATCTACGCTATGTGCAGCAGCTAAAAAAGAAAGCCGCTTTTGCAGCTAAGTAGTCACTAGACAGTGGTCAGCACTGAAACAACAAAAAAAATAAAGCAACGAAAGTGCTGAAGCTAAAGTTTATTATTAGAAGAAGGGTATCCGTTTCGCCACGTTGCCTTTTTGCAGCACTCGTTTCAGCAGATAATATAGAATGAAAATTTATCCATTGTGATTTTACGGCTTTATCTCACAATTTGGTAAAAAGAAAATCAATGCATGCTCATCGTAACGCTTGCACACATCATTTGCATGCAAACGGTTCCTCGCAACATCCTATGTATCATCAATTCATAGTAAAACAGTAAATAACACTCCTGTAGCTAGCTAGCAATTTGAAATTATTTGGTAAATGGGAAATAGGTGTATAATATATAGATTCCATCCCACATGAAATATGCATGTGCATCTCATTCCACATGATTATGGTTGATGCATACACATTATGGGGCGGAAGAAGTAAGGAGAAGAGAGTGTTAAAGGTAATGATTACAAATGGGGTCATGATGGCAACGCGTCCTTCTCTATAAAATAAATGATTAAAAATTCAATAAAGAGGAACACATCCACAAAACTGCGCAGCCATAGCCGCCACTTCCTCTTGCCTTTGCCCCTTCCCCTGCCTTTCGTAACGAATATTTCATTAAATTTGTTAATTTTTTTTTTTCATGATTTATTATCACTTGTACAAGTCATAGGAGGGACAAAATTTTAGCTAGCAAACTAAAATAAGAGTCATACTAAAGAAAAAAAAAAAGTCACGGAAATAGAGAAAAAATAAACAGACCAAGAGAAGAGAGAATAGATAGAGACTTTTGAGAATTATTTTAAAGTTATATGAAATCCGAAGCGAAAGCAAAAGGAAGTTGTGGATTCTGGAGAGAGAAATTAAAAAATAAAAAAAACACGAAGAAGGAAGAGCCCAAAAGTTCAGGGTATTTAAAGCCCCTAAGAGGACTTGGACATGTAGCTCAGGTTTCTTGCTTATATAGCATAGTGCAACATTTATCAGTGTTGAGAAAGCTGTGATTTTCTCACTCTCAGAACCAGCTCCTATCTATCTATATATATGTACTAGGCTCTACGTTTTTAGCACTTTAATTAATTGGAGCCTTGCATATACATACTCACACCTTTAGCTATCTATCTCTCCCAGTCACGGTTCTTGCCATCTTCTCTTTTTACCATTTCTACCAGACTTGTTAGGTAAATATGAGTGAGGAGGAGTTACCTACGGTGGTTGTGAGAGAGTTCGACCCAATTAAAGACAGGAAGAGAGTAGAAGCCGTTGAAAGGATATGTGAGGTTGGACCCAGTGGCAAGCTTTCTCTCTTCACCGACATGCTCGGTGACCCAATTTGCAGGGTCCGCCATTCACCTGCTTTTCTCATGCTGGTATGGTATAATATTATTAGTAACCACTAATCACAATGTCTTTTATGTACAAATATATTTATTCTAAAGTTTTTGTCCTCTTTCCGTATTATTCTAGCTCTTAATTAATCAATAAAAAAAATGATATAAATATATATAATTATTATGCGTGTATTGCATCTGGATTCAACAGGTGGCGGAGATGGGTGAAGAGATAGTGGGAATGATAAGGGGATGCATCAAAACTGTCACATGCGGAAAGAAGCTCTCTAGAAATGGAAAGAACATAAACACTGACATCTTACAAGCTACTAATGCCAAACACGTCCCTGTATACACCAAACTCGCCTACATATTAGGCCTTCGCGTTTCTCCTGATCAACGGTACGTTCACATTTATTAAATAACGGTAAAAATAAAAGTAAATGCTGATCATGATTGCTGAGAGATGTTAATTAGAAATTTTATTTTATTTATTTGTTCATGCAGGAGAATGGGAATAGGGTTGAAGCTAGTACAGAGATTGGAGGCATGGTTCAGTGATAATGGCGCTGAATACTCTTACATGGCAACGGAAAACGACAATTTAGCATCCGTTAAGCTCTTCACCGACAAATGCGGGTACTCGAAATTTCGTACACCGTCCATCCTTGTCAACCCCGTTTTCGCCCATCGAGTCAGGGTGTCTCCGAAGGCCACCATCATTCCCCTCACCCCTTCCGACGCCGAGACACTCTACCGCCGCCGTTTCGCCACCACGGAGTTTTTCCCCCGCGACATTGACTCAATCCTTAACAACAAGCTCAGCCTGGGCACCTTCCTCGCCGTCCCACGTGGGTCCTACAGTGCTGAATCATGGCCCGGCCCTGATCGATTCCTGTTGGACCCACCACAGTCGTGGGCCATGCTCAGCGTCTGGAACTCCAAGGAGGTCTTCATGCTCGAGGTCCGTGGCGCGTCGCGCGTGAAGCGCACTCTCGCCAAGACGAGTCGTGTGGTGGATCGGGCCCTGCCGTGGCTGCGGTTGCCGTCGATTCCGGATTTGTTCAGGCCGTTCGGTTTCCACTTCATGTACGGGTTAGGAGGTGAAGGTCCGGAGGCGGTGAAGATGGTGAAAGCCCTGTGTGAATTCGTGCATAACCTTGCTAAGGAAAGTGGTTGCGGGGTGGTGGCCACCGAGGTGTCCACCGGCGAACCCTTAAGGTTTGGGATACCGCACTGGAAGATGCTATCTTGTGATGAGGATTTATGGTGCATCAAGAGGCTCGGCGAAGATTACAGCGATGGCTCCGTCGGTGACTGGACCAAATCTCCACCCGGAATCTCCATTTTTGTTGACCCCAGAGAGGTCTAAGGAGTGTTGACCCATTCGTTTTTTTTTTTTTTTTCCTTCTTTAATTATGTGTATATTTTCTGAAATATATTATCTAGTTAGGCTAATGACTTTGTAGGTGGAAATGGAGAGGAGGTATGTGAGTTTTTGTTTTAGAGGTAGAAGGAATATCCCAACCTTGTGTTGTTGTTATGAATTAGCTTTTTCGTAAATGGATGTGGCTTTTTAGATCCCTTTCCACCCAAACACAACCTTCATTTCGAGTGTTATTCACCTATCATGTTCATTGGAATTTGGACTTTACCTACTTTTAATATAATGTTATTCTACTAAATCTAAAAATTGGATCCTATGATTATGCTACAATTTTATAACAAGAATGGGCATGGCTTTACGCGGAGATATAGGATATGAATTCTTATGTGTGTGAATCCCAATATTCTTTTGGGTTTGGGCATGTCATTTATCCAAACTTTTCTTAAAGAACCTTTTGAAACTAAAATGTTTTGTCCGTTGATAATATGCCCGCAGACAATGATCTTATCCTTGCCGAACTTACTTCGATTGTTGGGTTCGTAGTATCTTTCTTAGTGGGGGTAGCTACTAGTGGGAGTCAAATGGTTCCTATTAAGCTTTAATGTAAGCCTACTAATATATGGGCATTTGGCCTTTTGAGGCTTTCTTTAACATTTACTGCGTAAATGGGGGAGGATATGATGACTCTAATTTGATATGTAACATTCAATGGGATTTGCGCTTTCTTGTATGAAATAAGAACTTTCAAATTGTTTGACGACTGATTCTTTTCTTGTAGGTGATCAGACTTCTCTTCATAAGTAATAAGATTTTATTTTCAGCGTTACATAAGCAAATGAAGAGGAAGGCACCAGTGAGATACGGTTTTATATTCTTTATGTTGACCCTTATATGGATTTCTCATTTTCTTCCCGCTTCCATAGGTGGTTATAGCTTGTGACTATGTGAACCCAGGTTTTGAGATAGTGACATAAATATAACTAGCTGAGGCCAAGAATACGAGGAAATCTGCGACGTTTTGAGATACTTTAAACTTTAAAGTGATAATATTTTTAAAATAAGTAAAATGATATATTTTTTATTTGATTTAAAGTATACTAAAATTTTAATTTATTAAAATTAATGTATATTTACTTATTTATTTTAAAGTTAAATTCTTTAATTTTTTTGTTTTTCAAAGTTCAATTAGTGTTGGATTGACGAAACAGACAGATAAGTACATGAATAAATATATAAAAAATATCGATTGGATTTGTTTGGTTTTGCTTTTAATATTGTTTTATTTTATTTTTGTGGGGGCAGGGTAAGGTAACGCATGAAGCAATGGGATCCCAACATGGCCAATGTGAAGGCAACATTGTCTGTAGGCTGTAGCCATAGCCGCTCACTCATGGGGATTGTACTTAACCGATCATTACGAACTCGTGTTTCATGAGTTAGCACTGGGCCAGTTGGAGCAACAAAATAATGTGAGAGCCAAGTGGCTTTGTTCTTTCTTTCTCATTTTATTAGCCTTTTTCATTGTACCTTTTTTGGGGCGTTCGCTCCCATTTAATACGAGCATTTCTTCTGTGTATTCGTAGTATATATATGGATCCCAAAAAAGAAAAAGAAGGTAAGGACTCAATAGAAAATAACAAAAAATATTTGAATTGAAATGGAATAAAAAAAAATTTATATAGAAAGAAGATGCACCGAGTTGAGTGCTATAGGAGTATTTTAAAAAAAATCTCATTTATACCTAGCCGATGGGTTAGCCACTTATTTATTTCTTGTTAGGACACGACTACTAGTTGGAAAGAAATGACTATGAACGGTACAAGGATTTAGAGAAAGGATAAAGTGGTAAATTCCTATGTCAAAGGCACTCAATCAAAGGGTAGATGAGATTGACCAGATACCTACTTTCATTATTTGGAAAGTAAAATGCTAAACTTTTTCTTATTTGGATTACTCTTATCATTATTGGTGAGCTTAGTTAAATTGTATTTTTGTTACCGCATAAAACAAAGGAGACACCTTATTATACCTATAAGAATATGTTACTAGTAAGCTAAAATTAATAATTTCATAAGTTTATGTATTTATGTAAATGAGTCCGGCTTTGAGTTATTATTTACATGTGTACATGTAAGATTTGGCTCTAATTTAGTATAAGATAATATTTACTATTTATTATTTAATTCATTTCAAAAAATCTAAAAACAAAAGCAAAAATAAATTTCAAGGACTGAGTTAGTCATAAATTCAAGTTTATTTTTAGCTCTCAATGAGTTTTTTTTTTTTCAGTCCAATTGTCATAGTTGACTTTTTCCTCTTTGCAGAATATTGGTTAGAAGAATGCTAGGATTATCCAATGTCACCATATAGAATAGCGAGTGTGGATAATTGGTCTTAAAATGCACTGAGACACTACCATCCTTAGCCATCAGAGGTAAAGTTTCACGTGAAGATCAGCACAACAGCATTGTTAAGAGAACGGATCATAAATTATCGCAAATGAACACTATGATACAATAATAAATTTGATACAAACTCAACCACCGAGTTTTTTATTATTATTATTATAAACAACGTCTTATACAGAGTCAATAGTACATCAAATTATATAAGATAAAACAAGATAAAAACACTTGGTATTTTTTTATTTAAACAATTGAGTATTACTTAATTATATATAAGTGCATAATTTACACAATGAAGTGCATTAAAAAAATAAATAAATCAAACATCATGTGCCCTCACAAGATAGTTTTTTTTTTTTTTTTCCCTTTGAGCAGCAGCCAGTGCGCATGCACTGAAAATTTCCAATTTTTAATTGTCTAGTGTTAGGTTTACAAGTTTCCACATTCAAAAATTAATATGTATTCACCAATTGCATTTGTAAGTATATAACTACCTGATATGAACCTTAAAAAATAAAAATAAAAAATAAAAATGCACATGTAATACCTGTCTTTCCGCGTCTAACTAAGCAAAAAAATAGAAGTAAATGAATTGACTGACTTACCTTTATACCAAGACTAGCCTTTTATATTTGGCCGATACGACGAGCACAAGTTTGACTATTCTTATCCAATAACTAAACCACATACATAACTATTCGTATTAGTCAATTATATGTATGGAAGTGTTAGGCAATTCAAGCCTGCCAAGTCTTTGCCTAATCGTCACTAATTAAACATATATTTAGGTGTAGAAGCTCATTCTCCGAGTCGCATTTTAGAGTTTAATAAGATAGACCATAGAATATAGATACTTACATATAGGTCAGAGACAGAAAAGCCATGAAGGAAAGTGATTGCCAGTTTCCCATGAAAAAAGAGAGACAGAGAAGATTGAAAGGTGATTTCTTTTTTCAAATGGAAAGAAAGGACCATTGATAGGTGCTTGCCGTGAGTATCTTTCTTTTTCTTTTCCCTCATGTCTAGTTTATTTGACTGTCTGACCCGTTCGGGTTTAACGACAAGCACATATGGCCATGTTATAAACTTATAGGTCAAAATTGGATGCCATTCATTTATTTATTTTTGTATAGATTCAATACTTAATTCATATTTACTCCCTTAATTTTAAAATGTCATTTAAGTTAATTTCATAACAATTAAAAGTTATTAATCCTCAATTATAGGAAAATATAACTGTATTTTAATTTTAATTTTTATAAAAGTCCGCAACTTAATATTTTATCTCATTTTATTTAACAAAAAAATATTTCTGCAGTTAATGCAGATAAGTTATCTGCATTTACTTCCAAAACGACGTCATTTTGGGATTGAAAGATTAGAAAATTATAATTATAAAGACTATAATAACCCTGAAATAAATTAAAATTACAAAAACACCATGATTTCAGTCCCAAAACGACGTCGTATTGGACTTACTGCAGATAACTTATCTGCAGTAATTGCAAAAAAATGAACCCTTTATTTAATAGGAATATCAACAAATAATTAGAAATTTCGAGTCTTATTACGCAAAACATGTCTGAGCCGTTCAAATTTTCAATATACAAAAGGGAATTTAAAATGAGTTTATACAAGAACTCACCATTAATTTTGTTCAGCTTCATTATCTATTTCAAATCTTCAAGTCAAGGACTAATAAGTGGGATTATATATCTGTTAGCACTATCTTGTAAGATAAGTAAGTCTATCTCTTTACTCTATTTATATATTAAGGTGGAATTACACATCTGTGACCACTGCTGCCAGGAAGATATGTAATGTGAGAATTAAGTTCTAATTAATATTATCGTTAATGGGTCCACCTGTTGAGAAGGGGAATATCTAAAAGTTTGACGTCTGAAACAGAAGGGGAATCAAGACGAACAAAAGTCCACATTAACAACATTGTTTAGTTGTCCCAATCGTGCATTTGATTTGATTATTAAACTGCACGGCCATTATTGGTTAATTTAATTTAGTGGAATAACTGCACATCAATTTTAGTTAGAGTAGTATTAATAATATACTTTTTGACATTTTCTTTTAACACTTTCTATTATTTAGATAAGAAATTTACGTGGACATTAATAAATTATATAGACTCTTTCTTCATTAGTGATAAAATTTCATTTAATAATAAAAATATATTAATAAATGTTAAAAAAAACAAACATATTATTCATTACTGGAGATTCACAACATGTAAAGGTCAAATGCAGCATACTACTAAATCAGCGAGAGTTTTGAAAAGCGAAATGGATTCAGACTTGAGCCCGGCAAAAGTTGCTTGGGAAGACTTGAGTCTAAAAATTGAACTAGGCCTGCAAAAATGGGCTGGCCCAATATGATCATTGAATGGAATGAAATAGAATAAATATCCTATACCGTCCATGGTTTGGCTGTATCAATAAACGGCAGAGAATTTTCATTTTTTGTTTTGAAATGATAATGAAAGACAAAAAATAATATATTTTTGGTTTTCATATTACCCTTTTTCAAAAAAAAAAAATTAATTAATTTTGGCAAAAGAAATGTTTCAATCAATTATTAAATAAGAAGAAGTTAAGAAACAACTTTCCCAGAATCAAATTTTTTTTTTTAATTTTTGTTCTCGGGAATATAAATGGATAGAAATAGTATTTGATAAAATCGATTTATTTTTTCTCCTAGAGAATGAATCGATTAAATTTATATGCTAGGGAATAAAAAAAGAATCAATTTTTTTTGTTTGCTTTTTTGATATCGGACACAAAACAAGAAACATTTCTCTCTCAATCACTCTTGACCTAAGAAGCACCGATACTCCTTAAATTTTTTTTCTAACGTATCGGCTACGCGTATCAGAAACGTATTGTTTGGTAATCTACATCATGTATCATCGAATAACATATCAAAAACGCGTATCAGTGCTTCATAGCTCTCGACCACTACCATTATCACCACTACCACCATCCCGACTTGACCACCGCCACCATTGTTGTCGCCTCCTTCATACCACCACCACGATGCCATTGTCAACATCTCACTACCACCATGCCACTATTATCGTCACTGCCACCGTTACTACCACCGTCACTAACCATCACTATTGTCACTACCACCACCATGTCATCACCTACCACCACCACTACCATTATCAAACCACCGTCACTTATTTGACTTTTGACTTTTTTTTTAAAAGCTAAAATTTTTAGCTTCTAAAAAAAATAAGTTATTAACTTTTTTTGTGATTTCTGTTTTTTTTTCTTCAAGTAGACATATAAACGAACTTATAATAAAAATAATTTTTGAAAGAATTAAAAACTCATCCAGGCCCTAAATCTATGAACACGGCAAAATAACATTTTGGAATCACAACTTTTTTGAGTTTGCAGGTACTGGAAACCAACTCCGGTTTGTTGAAAGGAAGTAGGAAGGTGACATTTATCTCTCGAGAACACGGAATCTAAACAAATAAAAATAAACAAAGTTGCACAAACCGAGAATAAGAGTTGATGTATCAGTTGTTGTTTTCTCCTTCGCAACCTAACCGAGAATAAAATAAATGTTTATTATTTCTTATATTCTAGGAGAAAAATTTATCTTTCATATATTATACCTAAGTTTTTTTTCTCTCCATATAGCCCTACACACTTTTATGTTTGTAAAATATAAAATTGAACTCCAACAACATAACAAATATTAATCCCATTTTTTGTTTGGGTTATATTAGGTCTAAAATCAATATAAAAGAAACATATTCTAATCTAGAACAACTTTATCAATGAATAAAGTTAATTTTAATGTGTGAACCAGCAACCTTAAGCTTATCAAGTTTTTTCTAACTTATATTTTTGAGGACATCATAAGTATAAACACCCACATAAGGGAAGGGATAAGTGGCGTCATGAATGATCAAACCTTAGATATCACAACTCTGTTAAAAACTAGTCATGAGCATCGATTAAGCTAAAAGCTCATTGGGAGTTAATTCTAGTTGGTTAACTTCCTTTATCCTTAAAAACTGCTTGCAAATCTTGCCTGTCACAAACAAATCTGTAATAATCGGGATTTAGACCAAGATAAGGAAATGACGTTCTTTTTCCTCATTATAGTACAACAAAACTGGGTGACTATTTGAGAGCTCTTCCGTAATCTAATAAAGATCAGTGATGGCTGATTGGAAGCTGCAATCCCAGGGGGTATGATATAGCTACAATCGACACAGAATATACTTTTCGTTGGCCTTTCATTCTTTATGCCAACATTTGCCAAGCTTTCAATTGAAGAATCAGCTAGAAAATGTCAAGTAAGCTCTATCTCCTAATGCTACCAGAGTGAGACGATTATACAATAATGGGAATGGTGCTTTAAATCTGCAAAACATGTTCTAAGATACAGAATGCCTCCTACTTCTAGATGGGGTGGACTTTGTTTCCTCTACCACTATAGAAGCAGGGCTTTCCGATGTATCAGACCTAGTAATCTCCCTGTTTCTTTCTCTGCTTGACCAAAGCTTAGAGAATATATTCTTTGACATGAGGAAACCTTTCATTTTACTAGAAGCAACTTTTTCAATATTGCCTTTACCAACATCGTTGCTGTTTTTGTCACTACCCTGACTACCTGCACCTGATAGTTTTAGTGTGGTAAGTTCCCCTTTCAGAGTTTTTATGTCTTCTGTTGTTGCCACAACATCCCATTCCTCTTCTGTATTGGTTGTAGTAGACCTTGAACTACTATGAGATTCACCAGGATGAAGGGTCCTAATAGAGCCAGGAAGATCAGGTGTGCTGTTGCCTCCGGATGATGTTGTAGCTCTCAGATGCTCAAAGAAGAGAACCTGCACAACCACACGCATAGGAAGCCGCTCATTCTGCACATCATGCATGCAAGCGTCTGCGGACAATTTTCTGCAGTCCATCAACCTACATATTCTTTTCCTCTCGCTCTTGCTGATTCCATAATGTTCCTACATAATATAGTAGTGTCAGCCTGTGAAACTTATGTTACATCAATGAAATCAGTTGGTATATTTTTTTTTTTTTAGGTACAAGTGTACAACAGTTGGTATATCTATGAAGGTTAAAAATAGGTCCCTCTAGATTCATTGATTTTTCAAATAGGTCCCAATAGTCTAAAAATTTGTAATTGAGTCCTTAGACTTCTAAATATTTGTAGTTGGGTTCCTACCGTTTAATGGTGTTGAGACTCTTATTAACTTTGGCTAAAACCTATAGGGAACTACTTGAAAACTCAAATAAACTAAAGAGACCAATTTCATAGAAAATATAGTTTTATAGGTTACAAAAGTTTAGCAACGGTTAATGGAGTCTGAGCCGGTTAGCGAGTAAGGACTTAATGGCTACCTATTTGAAAAGTCATTGAAACTGTAGAATCCTTCAGAGTAATTTAACACAACACACACACACATTGGACTAATGCAACAGATAGTGTCAGCCAAGAGTTCATTATTCTTAGCACCCTATTGGAATATAGCCCTAGAGTAAGACAACTACATATGTTTACCTAAAAACCACTTCCTATTAAACCCCAACTAGCGAGAGTAGGGGTGAAGACAATCTTGTACACAGCTTTACCCTTACATATTTACAAAGAGATTGTTTCCGGATTCGAACCCGTGATCTTTCAGTTACAAAGGAACAACTTTACTACTTCTTTAGGACCCTTTTAACATATGCCTACCTATATATTGAAAATTGAGTTTTCCTGTGAGTTGTTCAATTTTGAAACCTCAGGTATAGTTAGAAATGTTTATGTAGGGAAAAGTGTAACGAAATGAGTAGCTGAAAGAGTGAAAAGCTACCCGAAAAGTGCATAATTACATAAAGTACGAGGAACTAACCTTTAAATACATGTCAATGGCATCATAAAGGCCACCATGAGATGATCTTGGGAAGCTTGATACCAATTCGGCAAGACTGATAAAATTTGAAAGAGGCAAGTTGGGATCACGTGCAATCTCAGCAAGGTAGCCATCCACCAGTTTTGCCACCTTTGTCTTATTAGAAGGATTTGATAGGATCCTAGGCTTTCTAATCTCCTGCAATTCATCTTCCAACAGAGATTCAGTCTGAGATTGCTGCTCATATGCTACAAACTCTTCGACTAGCTTTTGCACAGTATCAACATCAAACATTGTTGTTTCACCTACTGGCGCACAAATCAAAAGATCAGCTACCGCAGCCTCCTCAAGGCGCTGGTCTATTCTCCTCATCATTTTGGATCTCTCCAACACTTCACATTCCAACAGAATAGCTGCTTTTAATAACTTCAGCAAGAAACTGCAAGAGACACTGCGCATATATGCAGGCAAGAGTCGGATGATGGCCTCCAACAATAATCTATTCTTCATTATATCGCCACTCTGGATCACACCCTTATTGAAACCAGACAACCTTTTTGAGGCATAAGCACTTAAAGCTTCTCCAATTACAGCACCAGAAACATTTTCGTTAGTTATTATTGTTAATATGACCTGCTTATATTGATCAAATTGGAGCTCACAAAGGTCTTCCACCCACTAGTACTTGGGAACCATCTGTTGTCTCCTAACACCATTCCAGTGTTGATCATTCCCACTCTCAGATGGAAGCTTTTTCCTGTTATACGTGTATGACCACTCCACCTTGGATGTATCCATAGAAGCCTTGGTAGCTATAGAGTCGAGGCAATGGCTCACCACCTTGAGTTCCTCTGACCATGGAAGAAAACACTTGGTAGTTTGTAGAACGATAATTGAGTCTTTCCAGCTCCTGAAAATGCTGGAGTTGAGGAAGACTTCAATCTTGTAGATAAGATATCCTTTCTCAACAGTTTCATACATCTCAAGATACTCTGCAGCACAGCGAGCTGCAATGACATTGTATGCATTGAGAGTGACTATCATACCATAACAGAACTTGGCACAAATTTCAAAAGCAACGGGTCCTCCAGGAATGTCGTGGATAGGGACTTCATCATTGTTCTCCGTATTCATGTCTGTAACTAATTTTTGCAAGCGCGCACTTTTGGACAAAAGAAGAAACTGCAAATATTGATCAGGTAAAGATCACGATCAACAGTTTGTAAGGATAATGTAATCCTTAATTGAACCATATAAGCATATGCAGCAAAAATGTATCCAACCAATTGTCTACAATCATTGCAAATAGAGTATTCTTGTTGGCTATTTAGGCAAAGCCTTTGTGAATACATATTAAGATTTTATGACATATAAGATAACATTATAAAAAATCCCAGCCACTAGAACAATATGTCTATAGTGTAAAGTCAAAAGAACAAAATCAACTGAAGGGTTACACTTACATTATCTCACCCTACCTAAACTCAAGTCTTTATAATACATTTAAGAGTCAAAATTTCCACTGTATTCAAGAGGAAATGATTGCTTTTTTGATAGAAAAAAGAAAAAGAATGTTGGATCAGATTAGGTTGAATCATTTACCAGATTGGATTAAATTAGAACAACATTTGAAGTGTATTGTTCCTTTTAATTTGTTAGTGTTAACTAAAGGACTTATGAAGATGGTCATGGTTATCCTTCACCTCCATTATCAGACAGTTGTAGCAGTTGGAATGAATTATAGACTTCTCTGTCTAATAAAGGGAAAGATGCACTAATTGACAAGAAAGATTAGCATTACATTTCTCATGTGAACCGTATTTCACATAACTATATGAACTTAATGTCAAATAGAATCTTACCTTATGAAGGTGAAATTTTACTTCTCCAACTTTAATAATTATGTCAGTTGCCAACTCAGTTGCCACATACCTGGAAAAATATATGCTGGTTCACATTACTTTTAAATGATATAAACAAATACAAAAGAAAAATAAAATGGCACGAGAAATTTATTGAACCCACTGATAACACATATTTTGTTACACTTATTTATTACTCTTGGTTGGTATTTTTAGGTTTTATTTGAATTAAATAAAAGTCTTTTGGATCAAATCAGAATTATAGATTTTAATTGGGTTTAATTGATTTTCGTCATAATTTTCCAGATTTACACTACTTTCGTATTTTGACCATATCTCACTCTACAGATGTCCAATTGACTCCGTTCTTGTTTCGTTTCGTCATAACTGGGCTGAGTTTGATTGTTGATTAATATGCACCACTTAATATATATATATATATATATATATATATATATATATATATATATATCATATCATATCATTTAATAAAATTATTTAAAAAGTGCATCTAATGGGAATCAAACCCTTGTTGTGAATATATAAATTGTAATATTTACCACTAAGCTACATTTGGTTCTTGCAGTTGAACCCTTGTTGTGAAGATATAAATTGCATCTAAAGTTATTATTTATATTTATTATATAATTAAGTATAAAATATAAATTTATATACATATCCAGTTCATGCGGTTGAACCAATGACCCACTGACCTGGTACCCCGACCGAATCGATCACTGGTCTGGGTTTAATAACATTGCATATAAGAGTCCATAATAAGTCATATAACCAATCAAATATTCAAATTTTATTACATAAATATAAATAAAAATAATTTTTCGTACTTTGTTAATTTTTTATGTCAAATTTAGTAATAGAAAAAAATTAATTTATAAATTAATTTTTTTATATTTAGTCAATAAAATAAAATTAAGACTAAAAAAAAAGCGTGTCGGAGCATTGATCGAGTGTCGAAAAAAGTTGACTGCGTGTTGAAAAAACGTATGGAATGTGTCAGAGAGTTGACCGCGTGTCCCAAAATGTTCATCGCGTGTCGAAGCGTGTCGGAGTGTATTCGCGTCGAACACGTATCCGACATGCAAATTTTTTAAAAAATCTGTGTCCCTGCTTCTGAGGTGGTAAGAGTAATTGTACCCTTTTCCCTTCATCTTTTGCCTGTTTCGTCTGAGCATGCTAAAACATCATTACCGGAACAGGAAGCATAATGGGCTAAAACACTCAGGGGGCGTTTGGTTGAGGAGAAGATTTTATGAATAATAGGAAAATGTGATTACTAGGGAAATGGTTGGAATATGAGTTTGATAGGAAAATGTAAAAAAAGTTGTTTGGTGGGATAAAATTTTGATGGGGAAATTAGGTAACTTTTATAAAGTCTATGTTTGGGTGTAGGTAAAATATAGATGGAAAAAAAAAATATTTTTACGAAAATAAACCCGTTTTGTTTTTACGAACCGACACCAACCACATAATTTTATCATCCAATGAAGTCCAAACCACCATATCCTTAACAAGCAATCCATCGAACAAGTCCAGTGCAGACACCATATCCCCACTCCTGGCATACACAACAATCAACTCGGTCCAAGAAACCACATCCCGTTCAACCATTTCATCAAACACCTTGCGCGCACAATGCAAAAGCCCAGATTTCACATACATATCGATCATTGTAAGAACCTTCACCGCTAATTAAGGAAATTAATTAGATAATTATGAGATAATTCCCTAATTGACCCTAATAATTATTATGAGGCTTTAATAATTATAGTAAGTGAGTAATAATGTTGAAAGTCGCTTTTCTGACGAAAAGCGAAGATACCGGTTCTGCTAGTCGGTATAAATGCGTACCGAAAAAGTATCCCGGAAATTATAATAAGTGCATGAAAATTCTTAGAATAATATATAGGACTTGTAAAACGAGTTTCAAGTTAAAATAATGAGAACTGATGCCAGAAACTAATATTGGCTATGAAAAGCGAGTACCGAAAAGGTGCTCCAAAAAATATAAGAAAAATATGATAATTCTTGTAAAATTGAGTAGGTTAAGAATCCTAAGTTTGGGATTAAAATATTAAGCGTGGCAATTAAAGTTAATACTGTGTGTTAAATGCTTAAGTGACTATATATAGGCTTATTAAGGCACAAAACCCTAGACACTCAGAATTGCTACGTGACCTTGCGGCTGATCAGCCCTCTCCCTTCTGCTCCATTTCCATCTCTTCCTTGTTCTTGGTAAACCTTAACCAAGTGACCACTTTTCTTGGTGGTTTCTTCATCAAGACACCTTGTGGTTGTGGGGAATAACCTTGTGAGTGAGTGAGACTCCTTTTTCTGAGTATCCAGCTGCTGTGAGGGAGTGTGGTTGGGATGTGTTCCTTGTTGGTGAGTTAGGGGCCTTTACTTTGGCTTTGTGGAGCTTTCTTGGTGAAGAAAGAACTCACCTTTGTTGCTCCATTTTCGTTGTCCCCAAAGTCAGTACCTTGGAGCTGACTTGTGAGCTCCAAGAGCACCATTGTTGGGCTGTTTCAAGCTTGGGTAAGCTTCATCACCTTTGATCATGAGTCTAAGTGGTTAAAAATGGAACCTTGATGCATGTACTGAGCTAAAGATGATAACCTAACGTTGGGTAATGCTTAACACACTTAGAAATGCATGTTTAAGCTTCTGTAATCGGTAAAGGTTGGACCTTTGGTTTGGATTTTCGCGAAATGCAGAATCTGGGTTCTGTCGCGAAATATCCGGATATTTCGTTGTGAATATCCTGATATGGGGATCTGAATATCCGGATATGGATATCTGGATGTTGGAAGAGCGATATCCGGATATGCCCCGACGAATATGTGGATATTCTGGTATTTCGAAGAACAGTAGCTGCACTGTTCATACAGTAGGCTATTGGGGGTTTGTGGACCCTAGATTGATGAAGTTGAACTTCTGTTTTAATTGAATTAAGTCAGAATCAAGTGATTAAGGGCTTATGGCTTTGTGTGAAGCCTTAAGACATAAATCGTAAGAGGAAAACGTAGTCTTTATGTTTATGCTTATGAGCTATGAATATATGCTTGCTGGTCCTAATCAGATTATGATCTGTTGTGTGTTAGACTTGAGTTGTGTGGACTTTTGGCATTGGATATTGAGCTTGCAAGGTAAGCTTTCGTGTCCTCGGTTTAGCCATGTTGTGGTTCCACCATGTCCCATGGGGGTATGGTTATATGCATGCTGTGTTACATGCTTTTGATGTTTTGAAAATGCTATTGAGCTGTTATATGCTAGTGCCTTTATGATATGCATGTGGTGTTCCACCTATACGGTAAGCCTGAGTATGTAGTACATACAATATGGTGAGGCTATGGGTGAGGTGCAAACGGTGTTCCTTGTACTATCTGTAGGTAATATACGTATTCCTACATTTCTCTGGCCAGTAGAATAGTTTAAACACACATGGCATGAATATCTGTTGCACTGCATTGAGTTTTGGAACTTATATTGGACATTATTGCTTTTGAACTTATATTGCACATGTAAGTGAGCTTGGGGTGGAAGATCCTTGAAGACCCCTTGCCTTACTGAGATTTCTGGTTTAGAGATCTCACCCCACGTTTGGGGAATGCTTATTTCAGGTTCAGGTAATGCGGGGGTTGAGACCTCTAGTGGCAGGAGGCCAGAGCTTAGCTGATAGATGTTGCATGTTTATGCTGATATGTTGTTATGATTGGACGTTGGATCCTATTTACTGTCTTATGCATTTAGATTCAGTTTATGGATTTCTCTGTTGAGACTCTGTTGGTTATGCTGTTGATTTGGTGAGCATGAGAATTGTCCATGCCACATAGACTTGATTATGTCTTGTTTTATGTTGGAGTTGTATTAATGTATTGGGATTCTTGTCCGGACCACATGTAGTGGATCCGTGACATAGATACTCACTTTATATATATTCTGAGATATTTCAGTTAGATGTTTATTTGCAATATACATACAGACGATATTTTATGAAATTGATGAAGTAATCAACTTGGCTAAGTATAATGACGTCATAATTGAAAAGAAAAAGATATTCCGCATTTTTAATTAAGCACAACTTAATAAGATGATATGTTAACAAACCGGGTATACACGGGGTGTTACAATCATGGTGTTGTTGACATACAAATCATAGTCAAACCCACCAACCAACATTGTCTGGGCATGAACCTGCGCGCCCAAACTAGGATCGCGAACGACGCCACAAGCGGAAAACAGATCAGAGCAGAGAACGCACCCAATTTTTTTTGTTCCACCGAGTTACCTCCCACAAGGGGTACGCTGTTCTTTTCTTTAGGTAGCTAAGTGAGCAAATATGGTGGTTTTCAGCAATACCACCTTGCAAAAGGGCAACTTTGGCCGGCAATCTCGATAGAAAAAGATAGAGAAATAAGTTTGGTAGCAATCACAGTTAAGTAGCTAAGTGAGGAAGCTAATTCAACCAAACGATGGTTTCATACATTCCCACTTCCCATTTATCTATCATTCTCTAGACTAACTACTAATGGATATGATTGAAAATAGTTACTTAGCCCTGTTACAACGGTACCTACTCAAGCAAGCGTCCATGAGATTTTTGGTTTTGTTATTCTGCACTGCTTGATTGCTTGTAATTCGGGCTTAGCCCGCCTGTTTTGTGGGCCTTATGAGCTAAATTCGGTTGAAAAAAAAAGAAGCCTGATAAAATACATGTTTATATGCATAGTTCCAATCAAGCTATTGTTACGTTCCTTGTTTACTTCCCTCCTATGTTTATTTTAGCGGGCCAATTATTATTAGAAACATAAACAAGTTCTGGTCAGCGAGGCCCAAATTTTACCAACTCTTAAATCGTTAAGTCAGGCCCAGAACGGTTGGAATGGCCTATCCTTGTCCCTTTCCTCGGCGTTTCTTCTCTCACTGAGAGAAAATGTCCTTCATTAGAAGCTACAAAGGCCAAAAGTTTGTGGTTTGATGATAGTGCTCCACTCAGCTGCTTTCTTTTATTTAAACTGATTTTGATCCTCTGATTCCGGTGAAGAGGCACATGGATAACCAGAATAAGCTTCTAGTGGAAGCCCATAAATCAGTGTAGCATGAATTGTGGGAACTTCTCAAGTCCTGGTTCTTAAGTTTTCCCAAACTACAAATAACTTTATTAACTAAATTACTAGTTTATTCTTTCCCTAAAGTACTCACTTCTTCTCATTATCTTTTATATTTTTTTTTATTAATTTTGAATTTTGCTATCCCAACATAGGAGAGGAGTTTTATTCCATTTTTATATTCAGTTTTATTCCTACCTATCCTAACCGTTTGTTCACTTTTTATTTTCATTCAGCGATGTGAAGAGGCTATAAGCCCAAAAAAAAAAAACAAATTACACCAAGCAAACTAAGGAGGACATAAAGATCATAATGAATGAGTCACGAGAGCTCCCAGGAGAAAAAAATTTAGTCCTTTTTGTTTTGATCACTCAGGTCAGACGGGGACCGACGCTATTGCCAATGTCTGCACATGCAGACACACAAAAATTGAGAATTTTTTTTTTCTTTTCAAAGGAGTGGGTGATTTAGGAAGATTGTAAAGAAAAAAAGTATACATAGGTTCAACCCAACTCATCCCAACCAACCCATATAATTAAAAGCTTAAAGCTTAAATCCTATCCCATTTGTCTCTTCTTCTTTTTATGAAACATAAATTTATTAGCTCCAAACTTTAATAGACATCAATGATTCCTGAAATTCAATCTTCATCAAGTGGAGGAGAATCGCACGAGATTTTTCACATTTTTGTGTGAAACAAAAGTGGCCAACTTTAGATCAAATAGACATCGACAGAGATGAATTTTTGATCAATTAACCCCTACAATTAATACATTTAAAATTTTCTTTAAAAAAAATCTTCGGGGGCACTGCCTCCAAACCCCCGCCTTAAGTGTGCACATATCAAAAAAAATCTGGACTAACTCAGGTTATACTCACTTAAATGATAATACATGAGAACAATTAACTTGCATGTCATGTGTTATAATTATGTTCCAAAAATGAAAACAATTATGTCTATATGATACATTTAAATAAGCATAGTATATAAGTCCTAAATATACAGGAAGATTAAAAAAAAAAAATTCTATTCCCTATGAAGTATATTAGCATCTTCGTGGACAAACTCCTTATCGAAAGTCCTGTTAGCAAGCACATTTGCACACGTTGTTTCTTTCACGAAAAAGTGTGGATGAAATGAAGAACCGAGAAGCTTGTTGCCACTCCGAGATTCTTCAAAGCAAACAATTTACAAGAAAAGCTATGATGTTATGCCTCCTTGCCTAATAATATAAGAAATGATGATAAAATAGTGTCTGTAATTCAATTCCCCCCGCCGCCGCGGGAAGTTCTCTCTATTTGTAATTGTTTTTTATCTTTCTAAATTTGTTTTTTGGGTTTAGTGTATGTCATTCAAAAGGACACAAGTTGTGTTCTTTAAATGGCTTGCACAAAGTATGATCAGTCATGCTTTGTGTAAATATAATTATTTTTTTTTTCACTTTATACATAGAAATGTGATTGTAGAGAGAAAAAAAAAGTAGCTTTTCATATTTACACAAAGTATGACCGGTCATACTTTATGTAAATCACCTAAAAAGACACAAGCTTGTATCCTTTAAAATGATACTTCTTTTTCCCTTGTTTTTTATATTGAGTATGTTTGATTGTGTTTTGATTTTTTTATTCTTAAAATTAATTTGTGGAATAGTTATGGAAACATGTATTTTTTGTATTTTTTTGTTTTGAAAATTAAAAGACAAAACAAAAAATAAAAACAATTTAGATATGTTCTCTAAATTTGATTCCAAAAACAATAAAAAGTTACAATTTTTAAAACTCTTTTTATACAAAAAATGATTTTTTTTTTATGTTTTAACCAAAAAAATTATTTTTAGAAATACTATTCAAACAAGGGCCTGTAATATTAAAAATGACATTGAATAGCATGATCAGTTAAGAAAGCCAAGAATAAAATTGTGATTTGTTGAAAGCTCATCACTTATAAGGTAAAGTTACGAAGTAAAATGGTTGCTTAATATGTTGGTGACCACAAAGGTTACGAATTCAATCATCTCCACCTTTCACTTTTTAGGAGAATTAAAACAGCATAAGATAGAAAAAAAATGAACTAGTGCAATATCATATAATATAAAATCGTTAAAGACTCATAATTTACAAGCTTAAGTTTTTGAGATGAATTGGTTAATTGATTGAATGATAAACTAAGGTGATGGTAAATATAACCTCCCTATTTTAGATGTTGATATTTCCAAAAATAATTTTTTGCTTTATTTATAAGTCGTGAACAAAAATGCTGTTGGATTAAAGTTAATAATAAGAATGATAAAATAAGGTGGTGGTAAATATAATCTCCACATTTTATATGTCGATAAAATATTCCAAAAATGATTTTTTTGCTTTATTTGTAAGTCGCAAACAAAAATATTGTTTATTTAAATCGATTTATTTTTCTGTTTTAGAAAATTAAATAGTTAGTTTTTGTTCTTGGAAACACAAATTGAGAAAGAATAACAAACAATTTTTATTTTTTTATTTTGTGGCACAAAAAGAGAATTAATAAGCATCTCTTTAGTTCCTAACAAGATATTTTTCGTTTTTATACGCCTTTCCTTTCTTTTCTTTTTTCCTCCGTCTCTTAAAAACATTCCTCATTTTTTTTATCGAGGAACTTTATTACTCTGCGGAGTCGGGCTGAATTTTGAATCAGGAACAAAAAATTATACATGTATTCATTTATTTTTTAATTTTAATTAGTTCATATCATGATATATTTAGAGTAAATACATTTTTTAGTCCTCAACAAATTTCACGATACTTGCTTTAGTCCCTAGCAAATAAAAAGGTCCATCGTGGTCCCTAAAAAATTCAAAATGAATCCATTTAGTTGAAATCGTGGTCCCTCACAAATTTAAAAAAAGACCCATATTAGTCTCTCAAAAGGACTAAAGTGGGTTTTTTAATTTTATATTTTTTACATCAAATATTTCATTTAAAAATATGTATTTTTTTAAAATTATCATTAATCATCCATTTTAGTTTTTTTAAGCATTCATTTTAGTTTTAAAGTGTACACCAATTGTAACAATTAACTTTAATTTTCTCGACATGAAATATTGTTTTATTAGTGTTGCAGTAGTTCAAGTGATAAGCAAGTTTGAGTTTAAAAATTAATATTACATTCAAAGAATGTGAAGAAACCTTATTGAAAAAAAATTAATAGACATTTGACATAATTTTGTTTATTTTTAATGCTAATAGGAATGAGTTTAACCAGAACTGATTAATTAAAATAATTTTATCTAATATCACTTAAAGTTAACTGATTTCTTTCTGGTTACCTTGAGTAATTAAAATTATTTTTTTATAAACATTTCTAAATTTTGATAAAAAAATTATTTATTAAATATTTATTGAGAAATATAAAAACAAAATTTTTATGTAACTTTATATTGTAAAATATCATGTGGGAGGATTCGTTTGATATACACAACCAAAACGAGATGCAACGTCCGGTCAAGGAAAGCATCAAACCGTTGATTATGAATGAAAAAAATACCATGAGGTTACCGTGGCTAACCGTTGGCTTCTATTTTATGCTTTCTTTTTCTTTTGTCTCTCAACAACTGAGTGCACCCCTCTCAAGGGCATGCATTTTCTTGTTCTTTTGTTTCACTTTTTTTTATTCTTTTAGAAAAGGATCAAATGTAAAACAACGGTAAAACTGAGCTGCATTTAGTGGACCACGTAACTGAAAAAGGTAAAAGGATAAAAATTCATGTTGCCACATCGTTTTATTTATAGCACTATAGCCGTATTATCAACAAATCAGAGAGTGCCACTGCCACAGCTGAAGCGCGATGAACAATGAGCATAAAACTCACATGATCCTAACCTGGCTCTCTGATATAGAGTAGTTTCCAAATTCCAACCTAACACAACACAGAAATTCGTCTGTTGTACAACCCTAGCATAATCAACAAATATAGATTATAGACACCGTCGTACAACTGAGTTGAGAACTACCTAATATTCAACCCAAACATTCAGTTACATTGCAATACTTGCACCCTCAATTTCCCCCCATGCAAGATTTAAGCCTACTTCAGGCCTTTATTTTTAAGAAAAACCATTGTAAATCAGAAGAAAAAAAAAAAGGACATCAAAGAATTACAGAGGAAGAATATTAGAAAACATGATGATGCACACAACTATCGAGCATTGAGTTTACTGGATGCCCAGAACAATGACGGCATTTGAAACAACAAATTGTAGGCATTAGAAGCATAACACAAGAAAATCCAAACATTCATAGTATTTTGTTATAAAAATCTGACCAGATAAACTCCTCAGTGCATTACATATTTTTATGTAACATACTCTATTCCAAATAGGAATCCAAGCATTATGATAGAAAAAATTTCACGAGTTTGGGTACTGACTCCTGAGAAAGTCACCAATCAAGTACAGTATACTATCACTCCAATATCAAAGACAGCAAAACACCACGCAGTTGAGAACACCATATTTTAGAATTTAGGTTAGAAATTTTTGCAACCTATCTCCTCCATCCATCTCTTCAATTCATTTCCAAAAAGAAACTTTTCCACTAAAACAAATTGATATGTCTATTAGAAATAAAACACGAGTCAAGTTATTCATGGTCCTCGCAATTGAAGGATAAGTATAGCCTCTAATAACACCCTTGGACTCAAATAAGGTTCCATATCCTTGAATGAACGAACCCATTTTATAAAATCTGAAGAACTTTACATGATTTTTCTAGCCATATCCAGGGAATCCAGGCCAAATTTTGGTTGAACACATGTTTTCAGTTAGCGCATAAGTATATTTATGACATTAAAACACAATATGATCATGGTAAATAGGTATGAACTCTATGTAGGCAAATAGGTATGAAGCAGTAATTCTGAACAGAACTACAAATTAAAGTTATCCCTTACACATAAATATCATTGAGAAACAAAATAACAATCAAGCCCGAAGCTCTATAAGCGGGTCCATCATACTAAATCAGTAGTTCTAACGACATAAATTCTCTAAATTGGTCCATACATTATGTATAAACCAAATGCTATCGGCAAAGATAATCAAAAGCCAAAGCCAATTTAACATAAAATCCTCAACACTAACTGCTGCAAAAGAAAGTCGTGAAGTGCCCCACTTCTTTCACTTGTACAGTACTGTACCTAGCTGAGAATAAACCGACAGTGAAGGAAACCTGCAACCATCATTCTTTGTTAATGAAGGATTTGAAAAAAATAAAATAAAAATAAAAAAATTAGTTCCAAGTGACACGGCATGCTTACTTGGATCAGTATTTATTAACATGGCAGTCCCTCCAAAGCTGCATGTTCCACCATTTCTCTTATGCTTCTGCCAGTAACTGTTGAAGGCATAAGAAGCATGAGCAATCACGGTGTCAGGATCGTAACAGTTTCCCTGCGGCGTAATGTCCATACAATCAGCACCACCCTCTCCACAAGCATAGTCCAAAGCCTGTTGCAGTGTTTCTTCTGGAACAGTAGGCTTTGCCACACACCACAGTTTCTGGACCGGGATTATTTGTGGATAAGGTGAGCCATTGTAAATTGGATTACAAGGTGGCAGAGTGAAACCATGAGGCGAACTAGCTGGAACAACGAATGGTGGTTCTTCAGGGGCAAAAGTGGGAGAAGACATTGGAGGGGGAGAAGAAACTACTTGAGCTAAAGGAGGCAAAGGTTTTTTGGCTACATTTGCAGGAGCAGGGTAACCAACAGAGAAATCCAATGGGGGCTCAGCGATTTCTGGCATTGGAGTTGGCCTTACTGGGAATGGCCCTATTAGGCTGGAATCTACAACTGAAAGCTTTCTAGTTATGGTTTTTCTCCCTTTTGGAACAATGGCTACAACATTTATGTTGTTGAGATGGAAAAATCCAAACTTTTTCATGGAATCCAAGTGAGAAGACACCAAGCTCAAACTTTTATCCGAAAAATGTGAGAACCCTGAATGTGGTGGGATTATAGAGTATGTGGAGTTTACACTTTGGAGAAACTCTATCATAGGTTTTACCATTTTCAAATCATCATTATAAGAAGCTGAGCTTAGACTCAAACAGTCCAAATGAAAAGAAACAGAGACTTTGATGTCTTTCTCCAAACCCCACCTCCTCAGGGAGTGATGGACATTCTTCAAAGATGAGAGAACCATAAGGAGATTCTGTTGTTGGTCTTTTTGGCAGAAAGCAGCACTTCCCACAACAATGGTAGTGATTTTTGCCGCAGGGTAATGTTCAAGAACGTTTGACCTGAGCCACCTTTCAGCAAATAAAATGCTGCTAGAGACCCCATTGAGATCTATAGCACTCACTGAAACAGCTAAGGGAAGATCACCGTGTGATGAGGCTTCAAAAATGTCATGGGTTGTCTCACAGAGGTGTAGGAGCTCAATGGATTCTTGACCAGCAACTGCAATGCAAACCAGAAAACAAAGGCTGCCATAAGCTAACAAAATAAAAAATGAAAAAAGGCCACATTGCACAGCAAACACCAAAGTTGAGAACTTTACGAGAAGAGAAGCGCACTCTAGTTGTTTTTCTTACCAGTAAGACCCAACGAACAAAGAAATATAAGTTGAAATAGACACGCCATCTTCAACATATCTGAGGAACAAAACCACACTTTATAGCCAGTAACAAGCACTCCCAAGTCCTAACTCCTAACACTCTTATCTTGCTTGGTTGATCTGGACTCACAGCCTTTCTTATATGGGGGACCTTTGCCGAATATTGCAGGGGAAGGCATATAAAGTGTTTCAATATTTTTCTGCCGTTTCATGAATTTCCCTACGGTGCTTACATCTACCTCTAAAGGTTGTACCTTTTTGGCAAAAAAAATAAACACTTCTTTCGTTAAAAAAAAATTGGACACTAGAGTACCATTTAGGGCATATAAAGTGTTTCAATAAATTGGACACAAAATAAATTGGATTCGTGTTTTTATTTTTTTGTCTATTTTCTGTCTCTTTTTATTTATTTTTTTCTCTCACTTAAAATGACTTAATTTTGACACAATTTTTTCCTTAAAATGAAAAATAAAAAATGGTGCATAACACAACTGCATATGAAAAAAAAAAGTTTTTTGTTAGGTAAAATTGATTTTAAAATAAGAAAATAATGTGCATATATAAGAAATAAATATAATTTTTTTACATAATCTTTATATAAAAATCTAACTTGGGACAATTTATTCTCGACCCTTTCCCAATGTATAAGTATTGCATACTCTAACAATATTTTTATCATTAATTTCAAGTAAACTCATATATGATTTAATATTTATAAAGTGAATGTAGATAAGTTATTTATATTTGTTGCTAAAACGACATTGTTTTAGGTTAAAAAATTAAAGGATTATAATGAAAAAGACTATTATAACTCTGATATAAATTATAATTACAAAAATATCGTGATTTTCATCTCAAAACGATGTCGTTTTGGGCTCAATGTAAATAAATTATTTACATTAATTGTACAAAAAGCGAAACATAAATATAATACCCATTAACTTAAATCTAAAAGTCTTCCTAAAATATTATATCAATTGCATCTCCAGAATCAGACTAAAATTTCTCCTTTCAGAGAAAGAATCAGATATTACTGTACTGGCTGAAAAACAAAATGGCTGTCTTGGATGCTACTTCGTGCCACGTGGAAAAAACAGAGGAGGTGTGAGACAGAGTAAGTGTGACTCATCAGTTAAAAGAAAGGCCAACCCTCCGGGCTCAAGCACAGAAAAAGAATCAAAACGTTAAAAATGAGCCCACAAAATACAGTGCAAAGGCCCGATTCCCGGTGTCGCGTTGGTGGATAGTATAACGACAATTGTAGAATTGGCGTTTCCTGCCCCGTACGGTACTACATCTGCATGCTACCGGACCAGCCCAGACGACATCACTGCTTTTTAATCGGTGTCGTCTCATTAAAATTTAACGCCTTTTTGAAATATATGAATTTAAATCTCCGCCAACTCTAGTAAATCTAACCTTAAATATGAAATTATTTAATCTCTATTTTTAAAATATTAAAATGAAGTTATTTTAAAGTAATTATGCCCTTTTTTTAATTTTAAACATTTTAATTTATACTTTTTAAATTCTACTTAATTTAATTACGATATGTTTTATTTAAAATTTTAAATATTTTTATTTTAATTAATTTTTTTATATAATTTAAAAAAGCCTACAATGTATGTAATGCTTGCTAATTACCCTAAAATGTATGCGAGCAGAACAATTTGAAACCTAAAAGAGATCAAAGGAATAAGCACAAACTGTCGTTATCTAGCATATTTCTCCTTTATCCGCAATTTTATTTTATTTTCTTAAGTTTAATGTTATAATTGTAAAAACTAAAATGTAAAGAACATTATTACCGTTTTATGGTATCTAATTACGAAGGATGTCATTAATTTTTTGCGGAACAAAGTCATAGTTTGGTCATGAAATTGGGGCAAAGGAGTCTGATACCTGAGAAGTAACTGGAAAAACAATTAGTACGTGATTCTTAAAAATTCTCATTTTATATGTAATTATTATAAAGATTTAACAGAATTTCGTTAAACTCAATCTTTAGATATTAGTATAGAAAAATAAAATTAAAAAAAATAATATATGCGTGTATTTTCCTTTTCAAAGCCTTATCATATTAACAAAATAAAATAAAACTACTTCATGGCTAAAAGAGATTGATTAACGTTTAAAGAATATGGGGGTATATATAATAAAAAAACAAAAAACTAAGAAAAATGTTCTCCAAGGCGTGGGCAGTATTCCTAACTGAGAAAATCTCATGTGTATTATTCGAGTTGTAGAAACTTTTTAAATATAGCACTCAACTCAAAATAAAACACCAAGGATATCAATTGAAATAAACTTTTAATATAATCAAAAACATTTTAGTCAAATTAAGTATCGTCTCAGCATGCATGCATGATTGCTAGTCTTGGCCTGTATAGGTGGGAGTGTGGGACACCTTATTTGTCTTTTGTGCTCGGCGCGGTTTGAAGATTCAGAGGAATGGAGAAAGTAAAAGAAAAAGATTGGTCTTGGCTTTCTGTTGTGTCCTACGAGTGATTCTGGTCAAGATGTATCTATCAGCTTCGGTTCAAAACACCAGTTTCCACTTTCCAGCTGGATCCCTTGCTTCAATATGTGACTATAGGTCCACAGAGCACAGACTATATATATATATCCTAAACTTTTCTAGTTTTTTTCCCCTCCTTGGGGATCCTAAGGAAGCTAGGGTCTCCCTAAAGTCTAAAATCGGAAATTAGGAATTTGCCTTACACAAAATAAATAGATTAAACCAAGTAAATGGTAAATGATACTTAAAATATAAATACATTTTATTCAAATAAATATGTATTTCGCGTATTTATTTGGGTATACTTTATTCGTTGGTTGTATTTATATTAAAGCTTATTAAAGCAATTTTTTTTTTTTTTGAATACTAGTTACATGATCTAAAATGGTTTTTCTGAATTTTTAGTTTATAAAATGGAATTCGGTCTTATATTCTTATATTATTATTAAAAATTTATCGATCAATTTTGGTCATGATGGAAACAATTAGACATCATATATTATAGTTTCGTGTAATAATTTAAAATGATTATCTAAATTAAAAGAATATTATGAATAAATGTAAAACTATGGAAGAGAAGACCGCCAAAATAAAATCAACAATTTATTTGCCATTTAAAAAGAAAAAAAGTGAATCATTCATTCCTACCAAAAGGAAAGAGAGAAGCTGAAGTCACTTTTTACAGGGAATCACTGAAGCGAGAATCTTTCCTCTATCTATATTCTTAATTCAGTATGAAGAAAAGGATGGGGTAAAGGAATCACATTTGCTTGATTGTGGATGCAATCAGGTTTAATCAAAATCATTAACGTGTAATCAGACGACATTGGCAATCTGGCACTGTCCATTCCAGAATCAAAGCTGATGGGGTTTCCTTGAGCTATTTTATAGTTCTTGCTAAAGGGCTCTAGCCCATCCTGTACATTAAAAAATAAAAAAAGGCTTTCAATTACCAACAGTAATGAATAAACAATTAACAAAATGTGGAAAACCATGTGCCTTTAATTACATATTGTGTGCTAAAGTTTATGAATGGTTTCTTTGATATAGCCAAAAGGATGTAGATAAATTTTTTGTCTAAAATGCAAATAGCCAAAATAGAGCTATTGATTTTTTAAGACAAAAAAAATGATTGATCATTGAATCTAACAAATCGGCAGGAGTCAAGTTCATGAGAAGATTTTAGATGGACTTATTTAAAATTTCAAACAATTAATAATGTGTCACATAACATTGGCATGCGTAAGTTTGACATAAATTTCTTGCTCAAAAATAGTTTGACCATTCGGTTATGTACTACTGGTTCACCGAAACGCAGTTGATTTTTTTGCAACTCTTAACAGTGGGTTCTTATGTGTAATTTTAATCACATCCATCATTTTCAAATCTCTTTTTTAATAATTGAAAATACAACCTAATCATATATAGAATTATCCCTTCCTTGGATTAGAAGTATTGCTCAATTATAAAAGTCACTTGAGTTCTTTTTGGTTACTTGTACAAAACAATTAAAAAAAGAAAAATAGACGGGAGGAAGACTCATTAGTCGGTAGTGATACCGGTTACTCTCCCAAATCTGCCTGCACATGTTAGGCTAATCCAGAAAACTGGAGAGATGATACCCAGTTTCAATAAGTAAAACATTTTCGGTGTTCCGAAATACTATGATTTAATATATCACTTTATCTAAAGTTTGAATAAAAAAAATTAGTATACTTAGCATTTATTTTACCCATTCATTTATAGTTAATGCCAATCTTATTTTCAGGATACCCAAAAAAAAAAGAGTCAATCTTATTCTTAATATTATTTTTTAATAAAAAAAATACTTACTCTACGGAAGTAGTATGGTTTGAAGAGCTTTACTCTATTTACCGAAAATAAAAAAGAGCTTTACTCTAGTCGTTTCTTTTTAAGAATCACTTGTTGTCTATCAAAAAAAAAGAAAAAAGAATCACTTGTCTCGAGTTTAGTTCTCTATTTATTTACGTAGTTTGACTGTAGTTTTTTATAATAGTAAAAAACAAAAACAAAAATTCTCGACTTAAAGGTGTTAAAATGAATTGAAGTCTAAAGGCCAATTCACAAAGGTCAATATTTGGTTTAACTCATTAGAATTTTTTCGTGCTAGAGTTTTTTTTAACTCTAACTCTCAAAGCTCTACAAAGTGAGTGGGGTTAAGATAGCTCGAGAGTCAATTTTATGAAACCCCACCCGATCTGAAACTCGACGAGTCAAGTATTGGACCCAGTCAAAAATCGGTGACTCGGTCAGATCATGCATTTTTGTAAAAAAAGAATTAAAATTGTCTCGTGTTGTTAGAAAAAAAAGATGTAGAACTCATTTTAATTTTTTTTTGTAATTTTATTTACTAATAGTATACTTTTTATAATGGCCTCAAATTTCATATTCCAATACTGAAGTAATTTACGGAACAATAAATTAAGAGAACATGACATATGTTATTTCAATGTAGATGAACTTGAAAAATATACGTTCACAACATCAGGCCTTTTGAATGTCATTGAGAGGTATGCTTATGGAGATTCTAAGTTGTAATTTAAATTGACATAATAATAGCGTGTATTTTCATTTATTTATGCTTTATGACCTTGTAAAGTGTGATAGGGTAATTTTTGAACTTATTTAGTGAACATTGTTACTCATTTTAGATATAGAGAATATAATTAAATATATGTGTTCATATTTATATATATATTTATGGGTAAAGAATTTCTCCAATCAATGGAGATAAATTATCTTCGGTGAGCCCAAAACGACGTCGTTTTAGGGTGAAAATTAAGATATTTTTGTAATTCTAATATATTGCAGGGTTATATTAGTCTTCATCATTATAATTTTTTAGTCTTCATCATTATAATTTTTTAATTTTATAACCCCAAAACGACGTCGTTTTGAAATCACTAGAGATAACTTTATCTCTGGTGACTGGAGAAATATTTTTTATAATTTTTATATATATTTATATGGGTAGAGTTATATTTACAAACTCTTACAAACTACACTATGTACTCCCGAGAGAACACTAGGTTACACTATGTTCTCTCAGGAGTACATAGTGTAATTTGCAAAAATTTGTAAAATAAATTTGTAAACAGATCATTCCCCTATTTATATATATTCGGGTCAATCGGTCCGACCAGTGACCCAGTACCCTGACGAGATCGATGCTCGGGTCGGGTTTAATAATACTGCAGCAAGCTAAATTTTTTCCTTCATCAAATTTTTTATTATTTAAAAATTATATAAATTTTAAATATTTATAAACTTGAAATAAAGTATAAACATAATATAAGAGCAAATATTCAATATAGGTAGAAGATTATTTTTTCATCACTACTTTTGGTTTTCCACTAAGTTGTTGTACTTTGTTATTACTCGTGTGAAATTTTTTCATTTGATTGCATCCTTTAACAACAAATTTAGTAAATGTAATAATTATTATGAAACTAAAGGATAACAAGGATAACACCCAATGGTAGCTTAATTGGCAACTGAGCTCTTGAGGGTTTGGTTAGGTTAAGGATTCAAACCGTACCACCAAAAAAAAAAATTAAATAAAAATAAAATAAAGGATAACTTTCCATTTTATTGTCTTGTCTCTTGTACATGTCTTGATTTATAAGTTGTCAATACATTGTAAGTTACAACCAAAAAATATTAAAAAAAATTTATTTATAAGTTGTCAATGCATTGTAAGTTACAACCAAAAAAATATTAATAATTTTAAGGAGTTACAATTTCGAAAAATGTCTCTAGGGGTTATGGACATCCAAACAGATACATTATTTATAATAGTAACTAAATTTTCACTTATATTAAAATTTTGTTAAGCTATTAGGATTGGTCTAGTGGTAAAGAGAGGCTTGGGTTTATTGTAATAGGTTATGTGTTCAATTCTCATTTATATAAAAAGATATTTGTTTACATTTTTACTTGTATATTTTTGTACAAATATCATTTTACTAAAAAATTTATAATTTGTATAAAATATTTAAGAAAGTATTAAATATTTATTTGTTAAAATAATTTTTAATGTATTGAATATGATAAAATAAAATAAAATTTCATGAAATTATAATTTTAGATGACCTCTGCTCTAGCCCATAAATTTTTTGGCCCCTGCAAATATTTATTGTTAAAGTTCATTGGACCAACGGGTCTTTTGACTTTGACTCACATGGGCTAGGTCTAATGTGATGGACTAACCATTTTGACATCTTCTTGACTCTTAATTAAATGTCGTCAAACAAACAAAAGTAAGTAACTTTACAATATAAAACGGTGTTTTGTTTTTATTTTTTGATTAATGATTATAAAATAATATCATTGTTGTTAATTTTTTTTATTATTTTGATTTTGTAAAAATAAAATTATATCATTTTTATAAATTTCTTCACGAAAATAAGAAATGAAATAAAGGGAGATAATATTTTTGCTATTATTATTAAAAGTAATTAAACAAAAAATGAAAACACAGTAAGCAATAACGAAACAAACAAGATCACAACCCAATAGATCACTTACGTCTGATTATTTAGCTAATAAATGGCAAGAGGGAAGTTAGCCACTCATTGCAGCATAGCATTAGGGAAGTTTTCTATATAAATTCATCCCTTGCATGTGTTGCACATTAATTTAATTATATATGTCAGCTGTTACGGTTGAAATAATCTGGAACCAAAGCAAATTTATATAAAAGATCATTAATTTAAATTATAATAAAGAATATTGTATATTAAAATTAACTAAATAATTTATAGGTGCTAGTAACAAAATCCCTATAAAAAATTAAGGATAAGGCCCAGAACCTTGCTGTTCGTTGTCATGACTCATGAGTAAGACAGGCCATATTAATCATCGTATCTTCCCTTCAAGTCTTTTGGCGATCAAGAGTTTTCCGCTGTGTTGCAAATATCATGATAAGCTCTTAAAACTTTCATAATTTCACTTCCTACTTAAGAAATGTACATGAAAGAACAACATGAAAGGTTTGTTCTTTGGGGAACAAATTTGTGTGCAGCCCCTTTTTTAATCTCCAAAATGGATATGGGCAATAATTTTACAAGAGCTATCACAAGCAAAAGTAGAACCTTGTGCTGTATAGCGCACATCTCATTGAATTGATGAGAATAGTCCTTTCCCATAATGGCAATTTAAGTCCTACATTTTGTTACTAAAAAATTGTTTATTCTATAATTTCTACATGACTTTACTAAAATACGAATCTCTTAAATATATGAAAACAAAGAAAACCCTAAATTAATACAACACTGTCAAACATTTATAGTTAAATAAGAAATTGTTATTTCTTGAAGGGAAAAACTACTCTCATATTGTAGGAGAGTAATTTTCCTTCCTAGATATTCTTCGAAAATTATGCTACATTTTTTTTTAAAGTTGTGGACTCCATCACTATGTATTTATGGTAGGAGATAACTCATTTCCTACTACATAAGAATAGATAAGCCATAATTTCTTTAAACAATTTTCTTTGTAAATGTACAATGATTTACAATTGTTAGAATTAATTTTTTACTATGGATATAAATTTATATAGTCTTACATTTACTAAATAAATTAATAATTTCTATAAAATAACAATATAAACTTAATGAATAGCTTTTATTCTTTAAATATGAGTCAGTAATTTTAACAGCTTTAAAGAACAATATAAACTTAATTTTATATAGTCTTACATTTATTGAATAAATTAATGATTTCTATAAAACAACAATATAAATTTCACTTAATGAATATCTCTTATTCTTTGGGACAATTGTAGAACAGGGGCATGATAGATTGGATGTGTTGGCATAGGGAAGGATATGCATGGCGTACCGTACTCTTCTGTTAGGACTTTGGCATATATAACCCCATAGCGCATAACATTCGAAGGGAGAACATACATAGGAATGCATCTAACCTTAAGGGATGTGGAAGGTCAACCAACAGCAAAGTCACTACATAACAAGATGAATAGGTTTTATTCCACATAAAAGTCTCTATATTCGATTTGATATTGATGGAGAGCACTTTGCCAATTGCATCCTCTATGAATAAAACAAGAACATGGGTTCCACCCCAAGTGGGTATTTGCTCAATACGTTGATGAACACCAACACTCAGTGTAGTGTGTAGTAATAGACAAAAATTAGCTGGATAAGTTGATCAGGCAAACAAAAGCATGAGCCTAAATCTAATCCTAAAGTCAGGGGTCTTAAACTACTACCCAAACTTAAAAACCTACCAATTACTCATTTTGGCTCTTTCTAACTACTCTTTCTAACTACTTATTTTGGCCAGAAAACTCAACCCAACCCGACCCGAGTCGGGTTAGGGTTGGCTCGCGGGTTAGCTCAAAAATATGGCTCGTGGGTTGACTTGAAAAAATAGCTCGCGAGTTGGCTCGCGGGTTGGCTCGCGAGTTGGCTCGTTTTCAATCTATTTAAATGATCCTGTAGTATTAATGCACCAGTTATGTGGATTCGATTAGCTTAAACAAAGGGTTACAAAATGAGAAATAAAAGTAAAATATTTTAGTTTCGAATTTTCTTCACAACAAATTTGCATCAACATCCAGAAACAATCAGAACCACTTGCTACCAAGTGAGTAAGATATTTGAACCAAAAACAGAGCCAGCACAGCCTAACAATATAAAAATGACAGGGATATGAGAAGATTAAGGACTTAGGTTTAGAGAAGAAAGAAAAATGATAACAACATGTGTGAGTTTTCTCCATTTTTGTATATTATATTTCGGGGTTTGTTTTTTCTAAAGTTACTTTAGATAACTTTATCTAATGTTCATCGAAACGACGTCGTTTTAGGGCGAAAATCATGGTGTTTTTGTAATTTTTATTTATTTCAGGATTATAATAGTATTTGTCATTCTAATTTTTTAATTTTTCGACCTCAAAACGACGTCGTTTCGATGAACATTAGATAAAGTTATCTAAAGTAACATTAGATACTTTTTTTCCTATATTTTGTATTTTTTATATATATATAAAAAAAACTCAATCCACAATCTGGCTCGTTTTTTCACGAATTAAAACGAATCGAGTTGACTCAGATTGGCAGCTCATTTTTACCAATCCCTTATTTTTGACAAGTTACCGACCAACGCTCCCTGCATTCATTTACCTATTAGCCAAAACAATAGTGTATATATACCTGGCTGGCTTAAGACTACATTATAACTAAACAATAATGATAGAATACAACTGTAAACAAAGCAAGACCTCAAAACACCGAAATCATTGGAACACGCCATTTGTCGTGATTTGGCCAATAGACAATAGACGAGACCTGTGAAGCCCCACAAAAACATTGAATTATTATATCAAACGTTTTTTAATTAATTATTAAAGAATATGCTGCTTGGTTCGTAATTTTAGTATACGTATCCATGATTAGCACAATCTGGGTCAACTTAAGACCGCTGCCGCCAGCACATTCCTTCACTTAAAAAAAAAAAAAACTTGATTTGAGAGCCGTTTCTTTTGAAATTACTATACCATCACAATTAACATCATTTTTAAAAATTTCTTATTGATGAACCTTTTATCTGGAAACTTGAATCTTATTAGTTAAATACTATATCTATTTTTTGAATAAAAAATGATTTTTTATTTGTCTTTTTAAAAAATTAAGAACGTATTATTTTTAAAATTTCATCTTTTTTTTTTGATATTTTCACTAAGTATAATAAGAAAGAGAAAAAATAAAATAATGAACTGATTTAATAAAATGCAATTATATTTTTTAAATTAAACCGTTAGCATTTTGAAGCAGAATGAGTACCGATTTGACACCATTAATGACATTGTTAGCAATTAAAACGGGTATGGATATAAGTTTAATATTAATTAAATCAATTGCTAATCAATGGAATTCCGTATGGAATCTGGAAAAGCAACTCATTTAACTACAATAATAATGTCTGATGGAATGTTTTATAACTTGTAATGAGATAAAAGCCCCGTTGCATTGTCCTAATCTATATTTATTGCAGACGTTAAGAGCCACCTATCTTACTCTATTGGCAATCAGAAAAGAAATTTCAACTTGGGTACAAAAAAAACATAAAAATATTGTTTATTTAAAGTAAATGAAGAAATGGAAATTCACACAATTGTTTTCACTTATTTTTTTTGGTAATCCCGTAGAGTTGGCAAAATGCATAATTTTGAAGAAAGGCATGACTTTAATCATCCCGTTTAGTGAAAGGATAGCATTGTCTTTGCGTAGTGGAGGAGTCCAAATACAAACAAAAGGGAAAAAGGGA
The DNA here is from genome assembly GCF_033153095.1 of Gastrolobium bilobum. Taxonomy (NCBI): domain Eukaryota; kingdom Viridiplantae; phylum Streptophyta; class Magnoliopsida; order Fabales; family Fabaceae; genus Gastrolobium; species Gastrolobium bilobum. The sequence goes on from NW_026898943.1 coordinate 204,519, forward strand.
TAAAGAAAAGTGATAAAGCATTAGCCTTGGGCGTGTGCATGTCCCCCACACAACACAAAGAGGGTCGGTGAATCAATCTGCCAGTGCCACTGAAAAATAAAGCAGAAAGAAGAAGACGTTGTGACCCCATGCATCACTTTTCGTAAATTACATGTATGACCTGGGATTCCCAAATCTCTATAGTTACTTAATAATTTACGTTATATTATAAGGATGGTAACACATAATATATTGGTATACACATAATATATTACAAGCATACAACAATAATACAGAGGATGCTAAGTTAATCACTCCTCCTCCTTCCCATCGTCTCTGTCGGTAGAATCGGACAAGCATAACACTCAAGTTGTCTTTTTCTTTTTTTCTTTTTTTTTTTATTTCGAATAGCATGTGATATGAATTATAATTAGTTTTATTAGTTAAGTGATTAATTTATTAAATAGTGTTAATGATTTGTTAGATAAAACTTTGAATTTCAAACAATGGAGAAGAAGATTGTTCTGAGGAATAAAATTGATAGTCTTACTAAGCTTAAAAATAAGTTCAGTCAAATAAGCTTTCCTAATTAGTTTGTTAGTTTGTTTGTATATTATACATACACAAAGGGAATGGAAAATAAGATGTAGTTATTAAAATAAAAAATACAGTGAATGAATTTGAAACTTTTTATTTTAAGGTATTAAACTATGGGATTTACTTCTCTTATGTTTTAGGAGAGAAGTTATCTTATGTTGTGAGAAAATTAAGTGGGGTCCATCAATTTTTTTAAAAAGGGAAAAGGAAAAAACAAAAGATGCACATCTTTTTATGTGAGTGTAACATGAGAGATGAATCTTATGTAACATAAGAGTATAATTTTCCTAAAAACTATACTAATATAAAACAGGGAAAAATGTTACTGCAGATAAGTATCTGCATTTATTGTCAAAACGACGTCGTTTTGGTATTGAATTCTTAAAAAATTATGAATATAAAGACTATTATAACCCTGAAATAAATTAAAATTACAAAAATACCATAATTTTTGCCCCAAAATGACGTCGTATTGGGCTTACTGCAGATAACTTAACTGCAGTAACTGCAGAAAAAGCGAACCCTATAAAAGAAGTACTTTACTTAGCTTATTTTGTTAACTCGTCAATTTATTACCAGTTGTGTGGTGTCAATCTATGTTACACCGATACTGACACAGAATACGATATGACACGACACTCCGACACGTTAATTCTAAAAAATGTTAGATTTCGACACGTTAGGACATGTTTTGATATTAAATAACATTTTTAATTTATGTAGTGTATATTATATTTAATATTCAATAATTTAACAAAAAAGTGAAGCTAGACTTATAATACTAATCAATTTTACAAAAAAACATAAGATATCCTAAATATTTATATTAAACTCAATAAAATGGTAATCATAATCCAACGAATCTAATAGTTGGTACTAAAAACGCAACGCAACGCAACATTTGAATTCTTTTTTTGAGTCTCTGGAATGCGTGTTGGAGTGTCGGAGTATCGAAGAGTGTCAAGAAGTGTCAGACAAGACACGTCATGATTTTTGAAGTGTCGGTGCTTCATAGGTGTCAACTCTTTAAAAATAAAATATTAAAAGAACGTAACACAATTTAATGATCTAAATAAAAAGTATATTAGTTTTAATATTGACTTTTATGTATTAAATACTTTGTACATTTTTTGTTAAAAAGTTATTTTTGGTAAATATTGAACAAACAACATCGAATTATTTATAATGCTGAAAATTTTAATTTTTTAACACGGAATTAAATTTCCCAACAACATACATAAATGTTGAGATTGATTCTGGGGTCTGGACCCATGTCTATAAGGCATGGAAAAAACTCGAAGAGCTGCGTATGTGGGAAATCGGTGATGGTTCATCAACCCTCTTTTGGAAGGATAGGTGGATCAATAATTCTGTTAGATTATTATATCAGGTTGTTCAACCTGTCTCTTGGGAGGAGGTTAATAAGAGTATAAGACAATTAATCAATATATGGATGAATCTGGCAATTGGATGATAAGGAGATTGCAAGATGGCTGTCGTCTGATGTCATTAACTGCATAAGGAGTATCATGGCATTTGTTCGAAATGAAGGTGAGGCCAGATTAGTTCGGCACATACCTGAACACCCAAGATTATTAATAAAGGTCTATGAGGCATTTTTTGACTCTCAAAGTGAGCAAAGTAGAACACCATAATTATGGAAGGCAATTTGGAGATGGAAGGAGCCTCAAACGGTAAGAATTTTCCTTTGGAAAGTCGGTCATGATAGGATTCCAACTAGAGCTGGAATGAACAGACTCCATATAGGTGAGCCTACATACCCACCCTACAATCAAGGTGAAGAAACTACTTTACATATATTGAGATATTATCCTATTATTAAATATCTTCGATTAAATTAAAAAAAAAGTGAAGATTTGATAAAATCTTCGATGATTCAAAAATCCAAAGCAACTCTACTTGATATCTACAATTATCTCTTTATTAAGCTGAAATTACTACAAAATAATTCCAAATAATCTAAGAGCAACCTTCTTTGAGTTGGAGCTGCAAGGTTTAGCGGTTCCGAAATTTAAGTCAGACAAAACCGAGACTACTTGGTGACCAATGGGGAATAGTTTTCAGTTTCACCTGTTGGATGGCTTGGTGTTGGAGGAATAAAATTGTCCATGGTTCAGGTATGACTGCTAATATATATAAATCTAAAGTGATTAAGCTGAAAGTGCTGGAAATTTTTTCTGCTTTTCTAATTTGGACGATAGAGAAACACGGAGAAATTATCCTGAAACTTTTGTTAAGTGGGTCCCACCAACTGAGGGGTGGGTAAAAATTAACACAGATGGAGCTTCGACATGTAATCCAAGTAGGGCCGCTTATGGTGGACTAATACGAGGACCATATGGAAATTGGTTATTTGCTTTCTCATATTAAGCGAATTTCTCCAATGCAATTACTGTTGAGCTCTGGGGGACACTTAAAGACTTAGAATTTGTTTGGGATGGAGGTTAGATGAAAATAATTTTAGAAAGTGATTCTGCAATTGCTATTATTCTGCTCACCAAACCCAGGGATGCATCTTGTGAGTCTTGTCTTTTGATGTGACTAGGATACGAGAATAACTTACAAAAGAATAGATAGTACAACTTGTGCATATATTTAAAGAAAGAAATACTTGTGCGGATTGACTTTACTAATTTTACGCTGGAAATGTTGGACCTAGAGGACCTTATGATTTACTCTTCTTCTCCCCCTGATATTAGGTGGCACTGTGGCAGTACTTGTGAGATGTTACTTCTGTTCATGGAACTAGATACTCTCTATTGTAGTTTGATATTTTTTGTTTTGTTGGGCTCTGCCCTTATTTCAACAAAAAAAATAATATGAATTTTTCTTATCTAACACGATTTAATTCGGTCCGAATAGTATCGATCTCTCCCCACATAATCCGAACTCCTTTTACTCAAGCCAACACATACTACCTTAATAATTAATTGATAGCATGTAGAGTAAAAGAGAAAAATTAAATAAATAGAAATAGGTTATAATACACTAGTGTTGCTTGTGCCAGGTTGCAACATAGATGAATAACAGATAATTACAGTAAAACTCCAAAAGAAAAACGGATAACTATAGTTTAAATAGTCCAACGTTTTTTGGCCAACCAAGCGGTTCAATGGCTAAATGAAAAGATGTTTGAACTTGGAAGACAAACAAGGCATAAATCCCATGATAAAATGGACACAACTTGAAAATGGGGTGTAATAGAGAATGTTGTTTGGCTACATTTTGGTTGTTTTGTATGGCCAGGCTTTTAGATTTCGACGACACGATCTTTGTTTTGTTTTTCCTTGTTAAATTATTTTTATTTATTTTAAATAAAAATATAAACCTTTTGAATTTGGAGTTACCAATCAATTACTCAACTGTAGAAAAGATAAAAAGGCAAAGCGGCAGGATTCACACACATACAACGGCATCAAAGATCGAGTTTGTGCCTTGCATTAGTTACCTACGAACAACGATAAAGCACATGGAGAGATTCATTTTTTAATTTTTGTTTTTTGGTATACAATTTTTAAATATTATCACTACACAGCCATCATCTTCCTTCAAATTATATATTTATATATCTCTACCTTTATTTATGGGAAATGATAGTCTCATGCTACATAAGATATCTATCTCATGTCATACACCCATAGAATTTTGTGCCAATCTTTTCTTTTCTTTTTAAATTGTGGACCCCACATATTTGTATCATCCACATGAGATAGTACTCTCATGTAACATGAGATTAATAAACCCCTTTATTTATATATATAACTTGAAAACCTAAACACCGAAGCGCCCCGAACACTACCACGTTTCCTTCCTATTAATAGTATATTCTGTCCGTATATATTTCCCTCATTTATTACACGGAAAATTAGAATTTACGAACAAAAAAAAAAACTGCAGTTGACGAAGACATTAATTAAAAAAAGTTGAATAAAATAAAATATAAAAGAGAAAGAGAAAATGCGGCTTCTGCTGACGGAAGCTGTTGGGGCATCCAGATCTTACTCACGAAAGAAGTTTCCTCTCTCTCTCTCTCTCTTTCTTTCTTTCTTTCTTTCTTTCTTCTCTCTCTCTCTTATTTCGAGCTGAGTAATTTGGGGGAACGAAACGAAACCCGGACATGAATTGGGTGAAACAAAAGGGAATAAGGAAAACCCACAAAAATTCACCATGAAAGCTCGTTGCTTAAGCTTCTATATCATCATTATCTCACTGTCCCTGTTCATTCCAGTCAACACTGCAAAAGGGGTAAACACCACCACTGCAACTGCAAATGAATCTGACAATAGAAGAATTCTTCACGAACCATTGTTTCCGGCGAGTTCTGCTCCACCGCCAGCAGGCACGGAGTCACAACCTTCGCCGCCTCCGCCGCCGCCTCTGGAGACTCCGCCATCTCCGGACACCGACATTCCTTTCTTCCACGAGTATCCGGCGGGGCCACCCCAAGATCAGAACCAAGCAGCACCTTCAACTTCAAACAGCACAATAGCGAACCCAACGGCGACGCAGCCAGCGAAGGGGACAAAGAAGGTTGCAATTGCGATCTCCGTTGGGATTGTGACGCTTGGGATGCTATCGGGACTCGCTTTCTTCTTGTACAAGCACAGGGCAAAACACCCCGTTGAGACCCAGAAACTCATGGGTGGGAATCCACAGAGAAACTCTGAGGATTCAACGGCGCCACCGTCGAGCTTCCTCTACATTGGGACCGTTGAACCAATGCGAACGACATCAGTGACAGTGAATGAGCAAAGAGAACCCAATGGAGGGGCAAAAGGGTCACCTTATCACAAACTCAATTCCATTAAGCTATCAGATCGGTACCGTCCAAGTCCTGAGTTGCAACCATTGCCTCCTCTGAGGAAACTACCCGACGGTAACTTCCCGCCGGCGGTGTCGTCGTCGTCCTCCTCTTCCGACGAGGAAAGCCACGAGACCGCGTTTCACTCGCCGCAGAACTCCTCGCTCAGTCACGAGGATGGGTTTTACACGCCGGTTTCGCGTCAGAGTTCTCTTGTTAACGGTAGCCCCGCCGCGGCACCGGCCCGGAGAGAGACTCATTCCACTCCTCCGGTTCCGTTCTCGAAGAGGACTTCGCCAAAGTCTCGGCTTTCGACTTCCTCGCCGGATATAAGACACGTCATCATGCCATCTATAAAGCCGGCTCCGGCGCCGCCGCCTCCGCCGTCGAGAAAACCAAAGTTCTCAGCGCCTCCCCCAGCTCCGAATTTGACTCATCTTCAGTCAACGACCAACACAGCGTTACCCGTATCCAGGACTTCACTTAATCCCCCTCCTTCTGCTCCTCCTCCACCGCCGCCGCCGCCACCACCTCCTCCACAGCCACGAAAAACACCAGTAAAATCAGGGTCACCGGCGGTTAGCGTTTCCTCTTCTTCTGCATCTATAAAGCACCAGTCTTGGTGTCCAAGTGAAGGAGCTGGTTCTGGTGGAAGTGTAACAAAAGCTTCAGAGAATGTTGATAAAATTGTGAGGTCTTCTGAGAGTGTAGAAGCCAATGACATGGATGGGGCGAAACCCAAGTTAAAAGCTTTGCATTGGGATAAAGTCCGTGCGACCTCAGACCGAGCTACAGTGTGGGACCAGTTAAAATCAAGCTCCTTTCAGTAAGTAAATTAACTCCTATAATTTTGGTCTTCTAGTACATACATACATACATACAATTTCTGAACTGATATTCATTTCTGTGCTATGTAATTTTATTTTATTTTTTGTTTATTAGATTAAATGAGGACATGATGGAGTCCCTTTTTGGTTGCAAAGCCACGAATTCTGCCCCTAAAGAACCTCCTAGAAAATCAGTTGTTCCCTCCACTGATCAGGAGAATAGGGTGTTAGACCCCAAGAAGTCCCAAAACATAGCTATACTACTGAGGGCACTGAATGTGACAAGAGATGAGGTGTCCGAAGCTCTTTTAGATGGTAAGTTGTTTCCTTCATTCTTTCCCATTTATACTTGCACGACAGATGACAAAAGTTTCAGTCACATTTTCCAATTTGGGTAAAATATACAAAATTGGTGATTCATGGTTTTATTATGTATAGTGATTGGGCTACCACAAATTTGTATTTTTCAACTTTCTTGTGCCCTGTTGATTCCACGGTTCATGTGTATTCCAGCCCTGGAACCTGCTGCAAAAACATGTTATTTTTAATATCAACTGCAAAAAAATAACTTCTAAAATATGTCAGTGTATTCAATGTATGTGTATATCTTGCTGAAAAACTTGGAGTGAGGTAGTAGCAGTTTATGTGAACAATGTAAAGAGAACGAATCATGTAAGAAATAGAGTGCGTAGCTCAAGAACTTAAACAAGAAGTCATCATCATTGCATCTGAAATTAAGTATGAAAATGTCTAATCAGTATCATGCCATGTGCATCATTATGTTATTTAAAGGGAGGTGCCAAATTAGGTATTCTGGAACTGTGAATCTCAAAATGTGGTAAAAATCAAATCCAGCTCATAAACTACAGTGCTCTGGTCATAAAACGTCCTTTAGAAGTATAAAACAACGACCAAACATGTATCATGGCGTTATCACACTGCTTCTTCCTTCACCTCCAGCTCAGAAAGATTTGGAATTTAAAATTATTTTTTTGTCTTCTTTTCTCATGAATTGTTGTTATTAAACTTGATAGTTGATACTGCTATTGCCACCATAATCAACCAGCCTATCACTTTAACAATTCCTTAATTATCTAGCTCTGCCTTTTGGGCTGTAACTATCGTGTTTCCTCTAAAAGCAATTGCAGTACCCTTTTTTTGTGAGAGCCATGAATTTCACTAATAATAAAACCAGTTCATCACACTATGCTTGCTCCGGTGCTCTAATCCAAAAGATGGACTATTCTATCTTCTCTGAGTGTACCATCTTTCTTTTTAATCTATTTCTTTCTTTTTTAATAGAAGTACAAATCTCTAATTCCTTGATGCTTGATATGAACTGGGGATAAAACAGTAAGTACAATCTCTACATTCTAGCTTCCCTACGGTCCGCTGGTTGTCGGACATTATTCTTAGAAACACATTAAAATGTATTGATGTCAAAATTTTAAATGCTATGCATGCTTACTGTCTATTCATTCACCATAATTGAGGAGCCACGTTACTTTAGTGCCTCCATCTCAAATGACACAAGTAATTATATGGCAGTTATATCTGAAATAGCTTCCTCGATAATAAAGCTTGCCATCACATTTTATTTTCATGCATAACATGAAACAATTTTTATTTGTTAATTGTTTTGTTTGAAATTACTACACACCTGGTGTTTCCAGTTTATATTAATATACTAAATCATAAATAAATATATAAATATGTGAAATATCTGAAGATAGGTATGTACATAGGGTGATGTCTTGGAATTGTTTCCTTGACAAAACTATTGTATGTTTTTACCCTGAACCCATTACTTATCTACATCCTGTCTTTTCACTTTGCAAATATCATGGGCGGTATTATGATACCAACCCACTCCAAATGCAGAAGTTGGCCCAATGGCCCAAATGAAGTTACTGACCAAAATGCCCTCCATCAGAATGCAAGCGTGGGAGAGCAAGTTAGTTGTGGGTTAGTGCTTAAGAGGGGGAATGAGTGCTTGAGGGGATCATCTTTGGACTTGGGACTTTTGGGCACCTCTGGGTGAATTAGAAGAGACTAGAGCCTCTCGAATTACTCTAGTACCTATCTTTACTGTCTCTCTTTTCATTACTGTTATTGTATCTTTCCATTACTATTCCTGTAATTGCTCATAGAATTGTATTGCCTCTGTTATTGTCATCTTCTTACTGAACATTGTACCTGGTTCATATTAATGTACTGTCTCTTTGAGTTGTTTCTTCAATTGTACTGTTGGTTCCTATCATATTTTTTTCGGATGAAACAGGGAATCCTGAAGGTTTGGGTGCTGAGCTATTGGAAACCTTAGTAAAGATGGCTCCTACTAAAGAGGAAGAGATAAAACTTAAAAACTTTGATGGTGACCTCTCAAAACTTGGATCTGCAGAAAGATTTCTTAAAGCTGTGCTTGATATCCCTTTTGCCTTCAAAAGAGTGGAAGCTATGCTGTACAGAGCCAACTTTGATGCAGAAGTTAATTACCTTAGGAAGTCTTTTCAAGCCCTGGAGGTCTGGTTAACTTACAGCAATACCTTGTTATATTTGATCGTTTGATAGAAACTAACAAATCATTTGTTAATATTTGTCAGGCAGCAAGTGAGGAATTAAGGAACAGCAGGCTATTCCTCAAACTCCTCGAAGCTGTTCTCCAGACAGGAAACAGAATGAATGTTGGCACTAATCGAGGTGATGCTAAAGCTTTCAAACTGGACACACTCCTAAAACTTGTAGATATAAAGGGAAAAGATGGAAAGACCACATTACTCCACTTTGTGGTTCAAGAGATCATTAGATCAGAAGGTGCAGGAGCTGAATCTGCACATGAGAATGCTCAGAACAAAACGGATTCCAAATTTAATGAGGATGAATTTAAGAAGCAAGGATTGCATGTTGTGGCTGGGCTCGGTAGGGACCTTAATAATGTAAAAAAAGCAGCAGGAATGGACTCAGATGTCTTAAGCAGCTATGTTTCAAAGCTTGAAACGGGGCTTGATAAAGTTCTATTGGTTTTGCAATATGAGAAGCCAGATATGCAAGGCAATTTCTTTAAATCAACAAAGCTATTTTTGAAATATGCTGAAGATGAAATTACAAGGATTAAGGCCGAGGAGAAAAAGGCCTTATTCCTTGTGAAAGAAGCTACGGAATACTTTCATGGGGATGCAGCAAAGGAAGAAGCCCACCCTTTCAGAATTTTCATGATTGTAAGAGACTTTCTGAATATTTTGGATCTAGTGTGCAAAGAAGTGGGCAGGATGCATGATAGAATTGTTGGTGGCTCTGGAAGATCCTTCAGAATAGCTGCAAATGCATCATTACCTGTTCTCAACAGGTACAATGCAAGACAAGATAGAAGCTCAGATGAGGAAAGTTCATCCCCCTAGTATTGTGAATACAAAAAAAAAAACCGAAAGTCTCTCAGAATAACAGTGAAAGTAAATGAATATTTTTGCAAATTTAAGTTGATCGCCAGCATTTTGGTATTAGATTCATTGGGCTTAATCCCATTCCACTAGTAATATTGAAGAAGGACAGCATTCCATGAGATTGAACATCAAAACATTTTAAATGCATGTTGAGGGAAAGAAAGTGGATGCGCTATTGAAAGGATTTCCTGGTTTACAGAAATGGGCTGCAAAGATTCATGCCATCTTCATTCAACTTCATATGAAGAATAAATGAATTTTGAAATAGGAGTTGCAAGAGATGCATCATTTTGTTTCTTCAACACATGCTACAGGGAAAATAGGTTTTATTAGATCAGAGCTCCACGGATTTTCATATAGTAGAATGTTTTGATATTTCCTAAGAGGCTCTTATATGTATTTTTTGGCAATTATTAATAATAAATAGCAGCTTTGCGGCAATCTCTTTATATATGCCTAGCACTTGAGATTTACGCCAGCACGCTAGTTTTTCAATAGAAAGATGAAACAGTTAACAGAGAGCTGGGAGAAAGAATAGATACTTATTGAATAAAAGCAGCTATGGTTGCTTTTGTAGAGACCTAGCTGCAAATCACCCTCGTTTCATCATCAAATGTTCCGTTGGCAAAACGCACAATATATTTGCCTTCTGAAGCCTTTTTGGCCACTGATAGCCATTGCTCTTATTAACATTATATACACTATTCTTAGTCTGTTCTCTTTTATGTTCTCTAGTATATTTAATCCTGACACATTCTAGAACATTTTATCAAACCGATACGAAAAATACCCTTATAAAATAAGGGGTAAGTTATATTTATAAATTTTTTATTTTTTAATTTTCATAAATTATACTATGTATTACGGGTAGTACATATATGTACTACCCGAAATATATAATGTAGTTTATAAAAAAAAATTATAAATATAACTTTGCTAATAAAACAAAAGTAAGGATGCATTGCAAATTTGCAATAATAGTTAAGTTCAAACAATTTTTTATTATTTTAACGGTTCACAATCACATATAAATTCTTGTTAACTAAATACAGTCAGTCACTCATATTACGTTCATATATCCTAACAAAGAATATCGGACGTTTTTTTTTTTTTTGGTGAATTAATATTGGATTAATTTAATTAATAGTTATTCGTCCTAAAAACTCACATGTGGCCTATGTTAATAATACCTGAAGCATGCATCTGGGTCGTTGAAGAAGTACAATGTGCACCAAGAATCTACTATTTCGACGAAAAAGAGAAAAAAAAAATACAACATGAAAAATGAATAACAACAATTTTTCATGTTGATACCCGCAACAACAAATGAGCTTATATATTTTGATCGGACACACGTACGACAGGGGTACCAGCGCGACGACAAAGACTCCAATTAACGAGAACTAAAGCGACAAACAAAATCTGGCCAGCCTTTCTTAAAATAATAGGACCACCGATTTCCTTGTCCCAAGGTTTCTTTAGGTGTGTTTGGTACAAGAGAAATTTTTTGGTAACCGGGAATCATGATTAATGGGAATTCAGTAGAAATTGAGTTTACTTAGAATCTTACGAAAGATGTGTTTGGTTCGCCAAAATATTACCGGGAATATTGGGTAAAAATTATTGATTCCATATTTGGTTTAGAACAAAATATGACTTGGAATATGAGGTTATTTTACAAAAATAACTCCAAACTATTTTTACTTTTGTAATTGATAGATTGGGTCTAGATTTTTATGTGTATTGGGGTATTTTTGTCTCAAAATTTATTGTTGTGCTTTCCCTTTACTTGGTATTCTGATTGGTATTCCGAATTACCATATTATTTTTGGTAATCTGAATAGTGACTTTTCTTTATAAATCAAATTACCGGTAATCCTTTGATATCCGGGAATCGTAATTTATTCCTTCTACCAAACGTGGTAATTACATTTACCAAAGAAGGATTACCGGTAATCTTCTCCAAAAACTTGAACCAAACACCCCCTTAAATGCCGTTATAATGTCATTGTCATTCTTTCTTTTCTTTTTTTAAATGGTTTCATGTTTCGTAATAATAGGAAATTGAGTTATTTTATTTAAGGTTCACTCTTTCTATAGTCAATGTAGAAAATCTATAGTTTAAAACGACATCGTTTTGAGGCAAAAATCAAGATATTTTTGTAATTATAATTTTTTTCAGGGTTATAATAGTCTTTTTTATTATAATTTTTTAATTTTTCAACTCAAAACGACGTCGTTTTAGAAGCGAACATAAATAACTTATCTATATTCACTGTAAAAACATTAAAACCTTTATTTAATTCCAAAACAATGATATTTTTGGTTGAAGAAAAAAATGTCATAATAAATATTAATATATTTCTCAAATAAATTAAAATTGCAAAAATACATTTCTCCCAAATTTTGAATGATGTCATCTCGAAATCATCATTAGGAAAACTCATTATTTTATGGAATTAAAAAAAACTAATTTAGACTATTTTTAATTCTTACCTTAAACTCTAAAATTACAATTCCAAACATAAGGGTTTCTATTTTATATTTTGTAGACTATTGAAAGATAAATAGTTAGGAAATATTCAATCTAAAGTATTGTATATAATTCTCCACTTTAGACGTTAAGTTAGGACGCATAAACTAGATTCATACATGATTGATATAAGGATTTAATATTTTCATATGGTATAAGAAATAAATTTATCTCCTACACATATATAAAAGTGTATAAATCTATATTTTCTTTTTGAAAAAAATTCAAAATACCCCATTGCGGCTTGCCTTTAAATCACTTACCTTCTAGTGCTCTCTTTTTTTATCATTTACCCCTGTATTTTTTTCGATCTAAGTCTCTCCTTAACAGTTTTAGAATTTTTTATTAATATGACAATTTTACCATTCTTACAAAAAAAAAATATACTTCAACTACTTTGTATCAAATGACTCACTAATTCATCTTAATGTTGACTTCACCTTAATACTGGAGAAATTTTACGAGGCAGTAATGGGTATGTTTGCCTCTGACTTTGCTGTTCAATTCATTTCATTGTTAATCTCTAAACTTCATATTAAAAAATAAGAGTAAATACTTTTTTGGGTTCTCAACAAAAAAATGGAACCCATTTTAATACTTTAAAAAAAAAGTCAACTTGTGATTTTTCTAAAATTCAAATTCTTTGAAATTGTTATCCCCCAAAAATTCAAAAAAAAATCCACATTAATCCCTAAAAAAAACTAATATAAATACTTTTTTTTCTAAAAAATTAAAACAAGTTCCATATTTTTTGTTGATAACCAAAAGAATATTTACTCTAAAAAAAATAAGTTAACTTTCTATGCAAGTCCTTCTCAATGTATGTTTGATGGTTAAATTGCCATATGTAATTGCTGCATGTACCGGAAAAAACATGGTATGAATGATTCAACTTCAAAGGCCCAAACAAAATTATGAGTGTCAGGTAAGAGCTAGCAGCTAATTTGTTACTTTGAGCATCTGGTTTATGTGGATAGGACAGCTGTCAACCCTTTATGATTGCAAGAGTTTCTAATGTATCAAACTCTTCCTGAACCTTCTCCGATCTGGTTCTCGTGTCAACCTTTTTCCCTTTACGATGGAGCAACTTTTATGAAGTTCATGTTTTAATTAAGGGTTTTATTTTATGAGACAAGTTGTCTCATGCAACACACAAAAAATGAGTGGGACCCGCTTCTTTATTTTCTCTTTCTTCCTTTTTAGTGGGTCCCACCCATTTTTTGTGGGTTGCATGAGACAACTTGTCTCATGCAACATAAGAAAAATAAAACCCTTTAATTAAAGCATCCACTTCGATTATGTACTAACAAAATCCTTTGTTTGTTCTATTTTATATTTCATTTAGCAGTTTTGAAAAACATCCTAAGTTTTAAGTATTTTGAGAAACCATTCTCAATATATTTTATTGGATTTATCTAATTTCATGTTGCATAAAAGAAGGAATTTTATGTCATAAACATATAGTAACAGAGCCCACCATCTAAAAAAGAAAAAATAAAAGAAAAAGAAAAAAATTGTACGATTATCAAAAGATGTGTTGAAATGAAAACATACCTGGTTTAACATGAGAATAATTTTTTCTTATTTTATTCAGGCAATTTTTGTTTTTTGCTTTTGAGATTAGATTCAATAGCAATTATTATTAGTGAATTTTTATTTTTTTTTATAATCTGGAGGTATCCTCATTCAACCTCATTTGATCACTTTGCTCTCGGGGTTCGGTCCTGTAAGCTAGCCGCTCATTGGAAAGCGGGTGCATTGAACTTTGCTACCGGAGGAAGGATGAGACTAATCCTCCATTCGAGGAAGGAGGCACATCACCTGACCTCTAAAGATTTTTTAAAAATTTGCTTGAGGCAGAGTTTAAACCCCTGACTCAAACAAACCCTATTAATGAATTTCTTTTTGTTTATGTAGTAATTCATTTTAATTTTTCAAATTTGGGTTGGGTAAATCTTATAGCAAGTGCTGAACTACTAAATATTTATTGAAGTTGCTCAATTGTTCTAACTTTTGATCTTGATTTGCTCAATTGAACCAGTTGGGGGTGCAATGATGGAAGTTGTGTTATTTGGGATTTTGAAACCAGTGGCATTGTTAAAGTGCTTCGCAATGATGAAAGTTCTTCTCCAATAACCAGTATTTGTTGGTCAAAGTATGGTCATCAAATTCTTCATATGCTGCCGATAAGTCATTAACATTGTGGGATGTTAATTTGTGGTAACAAGATAACACGAGTAGTTTTGCAACAAACCCCGCTACACGCTGGTTTTCACCCAGAAATTTTGTATGTTAAACACCATTGCAAAGCTTAAGGGGAAAAAGAGATGATACAAGAGAACTAATAGGGGTGTTGGCGGTCTGGATTGGATCGGTTTTGGATGCAAAAATCATCCGATCCAATTCCTTTGATTTGATCATGTAATGACCATTCGGTTTGTATTTTTTTTCAAATCCGATCCAATCCAATTTTTTTCAGTTTGGATTGGATAGATTTTTAGTTTTTTGAAAATCTTAAAATTTGTTTCATGATTATTGTGCAAATAACATCTTTTGTATATAGTGACTTTGTAAAAAAAAAAATTGAAATATAAAAGCATCAGTAAAAGATAATATAGTTTTTTTTTTTGGGCAATGAGATATGAAGCTTTGCACAGATGAAATTTTGTTGATGAGATGTGACTATGTTTTTTCTTGGATTTAGATGATGGATTAATGGATATTGGGTTTAGAAATTTTTGGACTATTATTGGGAAAGATCCAAGTAGGTATAGAAAAATTAATATATTGAATCGATTTTCATCAACTAATCCAAAAATTGATCCAATCCAATTAAAATTGACGATTTTTTTTTTTCTGTTTTCGATTTATTCAGTTATCGATCTTTTGATTCGGTCACCGCAGTTTAAATCGATTTGGATCGATTAGGTACATCTTTATAAGAAGGGTATAATATTCATAATAATTAAAAACTATTGATAAGTAAGGACTTGAGTGAAAAAAAAGCGTAAGGAATAACTGATTCAAAGGCACACACAAATGGGAGTTCATTGGCCTAGGCTTGTGCCTAGTGTGTTTTAGATTTGCTGTTTTGTCTTTTACTTTCCTTTTGTTTCCAAAAAAAAAAGGCACACATAAATGGTTATTTAAATTTTTCACTTTTTTTTCTTCTTTCTCCTCATATAAATTCATATGAATCCCACATATTTATATTTATTTATATATTATTTATATATATATAATAAATTTATCTCCTATAAAATAAAAAATGTTAAACCCATAATTTAATATAGTAATTAATACTTTAATAGTAATACATTCTGCTACCTCATTGCTGCAACACTTTTTTGAATGAATACCAGCTTCCAAGAAGTAGGCAAAAAGTGTTTTAAGAAAAAGGTTAATATTTAAATTCGCCTTTCAAAAATACTGAATATGAAGTTGATTCCTAAAAAATTTTAAACATTAATTTAGGTACCAATTGATATTTACATCAAATAACTAAACTAATGTCAATTTTAAAAATTAATAAATAAATTAATGTTTAAATTTTTTGAATGACCATCTTAACCATTTAGTTGCCGAAAGAATAAGAAAATAAATAAATCAACACCTGGAAAAAGAGAAAATAAATGTTAGAAGAAAGTGCTGCGATCTATAATTCTACATCCACACCACAAATCCATAGGTTATTGTGGTGGAAAGCACGGTGCTATCCCAGTGCCTCTTGTTCTCAAGATCTTCTCAACCAATATTTTCCACCTAATTTCCTCTTTCTTGCTTTGTTTTGATATTCGCTGCTTAAAGTTCCTGAAATGACAGGATTTGTTACAATTCAGGTGAATGATTGAGCAGCATGAAGTAAAATCTTAGTTAAACAACTCATAATATATTATTACCCGCACAAAGGAACTCTGCAGTTATCTGGATCAGCACATAATCGGGAGTGTAGCTCCAACAATTGCCACATCCTCTTGCAAAGAACACAACCTCCTGGGACTCTCAACTTGCACCCAGCAAAATGACGGACAAGTAATTCTAGCCCCTTGCATGCTACATACCTACACGGTTGGTTTGCTTTGAAGTCTTTATCGTAAGGACCAATAGTTCGACAACCATCTCTACATATGTGAACAAGAGCTTCCATTGCTTCGTATAATTGCAGATATATCTTTCTTTCATTGATTTTTCTGATCCTCTCATTTTTACTCTGAATAATCAGTTCATTCAAAGTCAATTAGACCATGGACTAATCAAGTTTCCTGTGTGTAAGATTAAAAAAAACAAAACAAAGCAAAGAGGAGAAAAAGACAGCCTTACATTTTCTTCTTCAATCACTGACTCCAGAACTTCCTTTTCTAGAACAGGGTGGCTCTGCTTCATTGTTTTCCATCCTTCTGACTCCGAAACAGCTTTAAAGTTTTTTAGAATCATTCGGTGGCAAATGAGGCTGAGCCGTGGGGCATCACATAGTAATGCAAGTTGAAATACATCAACTACATTATCTGTAGTGAGTAAACCCAATTCTAGTTTCCGTTCACATTCACGCTTCAAGTGAGGGACCACGAATACATGTGACAATACCAACAAATGCAGGATGAATTCCTCCATTTCTTCTTTCTCAAAACTATGAAACAAAGGCACAAAACATTTCAACACATTTATATATCAATATAAATTAAGTAGGACTAGGATGAGTTATTGGCAGTAAAATCTTAAAGTATAGACCCTATCTCCATTACCAATTGATGTTGCTTAACATTTTACTATAGAAAGTGAATGGAAGGACTTGACAAGATCAATCAAGCAAATGCATCTAATTTGAGCAAACAAAATTCAAGATAATATCATCAAGCCTTACCCGATAGCATGGGTGATGTTAATGATTTATACACAAACATTCTGATAATTTTTAAGTTTAGTAGAGGGATCAAACGTACCAGGAAGAGTACAAGAAACGAATAAACACTCGAACTGCATCATGTGGAACACCAAAGATTGAGATTGATCGCCATCGATGATGATGACGATTTGCTTGTTCCAGCATGCCTCTCATTACGGGAGAAGCCATGGCCTGTTCATATAGTATGAAGTGAGCGGTATTACAAAAAATGGTTTCAAGATAACCTAAAGATCCATTTATATTGTATATCAATCACCTCTTAAGGCAGTGACATGTTCAGCCTAAAAAACTAACTAGTAGCTTATTTATGGCCGCTGAACCTATGAAAATCTTGGGTCTATGATAAGAACCTTGAGGTGTACCACCCCAAAAGCTAGCTCAAAGGGTGGGAGTGTCCAAAGTCTTATAAACCCCACATTAGTTGCCCATACAACTAATGTGGGACTCCAAGTCCCATACCTTGCAAATAGGATCGTAATATCGGCGCCCACACGGGCTGGTTTTGCGCTAGTCTGATACTAGCCCCGGGCGAACACTGCAATGCCGGCGTCACCACCCGCGCTGCTCGATTGCAACCGGGAGGCATAGTGGAAGGCTTTGATACCATTTGATAAGAACCTTGAGGTGGACCACCCCAAAAGCTAGCTCAAAGGATGGGAGTGCCCAAGGCCTTATAAATCTCACATTAGTTGCCCATACAACCAATGTGGGACTCCAAGTCCCATACCTTGCAAATGGAATCGTAACAGTCTACTACTAATTCGTTCAAATAAGTAGGACGCAGTCCATTGCAGACATATTCTAATTATGTAATTTTGATGTAGCTCACCAGTAATACATGTGCATACCAAATATAAAGAATACTATTATACAAAATCAAGTGGAATAAGACAACTTACAAGAATGTTAGAATGAGCATAAACAATGCCACCGTTAACAGTATTAATGCGAACATCTGCTTTATAACCTTCATAAAAAAGACGCTCCCACAAATCTCTTGTTGCTGAAAAGACATAGCTGCTGTGCCCGCTTGGTGCTGAATAGTTCGTCACCAAACGCTTGCAGGGATAAACTGTTGCTGCAGAACGTGGCAAAGGAGGTGGTGCCAGAGTGAATTTCTTGTCATTCTGGAGAGATTTACAACAATTGCCGTCCATAGTAGCCTTCAGTTTATGGTTCGCTGCTGCATAAACAAATATAAAATCCAGTCGTCTAATGATCAAAAACCTGGTTCTTGGCAGAATACTTATCATATAAAAGGGCCTATTAAAAAGATAGGGATCTTAATTTTTCTACTTTTGGCAATGGCTCTATCCATATCTATAAACATTATTGAATTTCCAAATTAAATTCAAAGAAAAAATGCCAAGCATTCGATTCAATCTCATTTTTCGGTTATTTTCATTTATTATAAGATTAAGATAAGCTGTTCCGCGCATATTTGGATAGAATTTAATACTCTCTCTTAGTTGTCAACTTTTAAATTATAAAATTATTTTGATACAATATCAAGAAAAAATATTGTGAATAAATTTTTTAACATAAGATTTTTTAATCTTACACCGAAATTAAAAGATCTTCGTTCTATGTATATTTTTATTATAGATTTAATGTCAATGTCACTCCAATAATTAGAGATGACTTATCTCCTACAATTTTAATTTAAAATCAATGTCGTTTTAGGTAACTGGAGATAATTTTATACTAAAATTCATATATTTAAATTGATCTAACAAATTGTAACTTCATACAATTTTTTTAAAAAAATGATATTTTTAAAGTTTGAAGTAACACGATTAATACAAAAAGGTCCTTGAAATGGGATGACTTATCATTTCCCAAAAAAATCTCTACATTTAGTTCTTTTTTTTCCTGGTGGTATTAATTTTTTTGGTAAGTATAATAAAATAAAATAAAAATCACATCACACATATCTAAATTGTTAAGAACGAAGGCTCTCGGACATTAGTTTTAGAGAGATATTATATCAATCAACTATCCCAGAAACTATTCAGCAAGAAGAAAAAAAAAATGCCAGAAACTTCAATAAATTTATACCTCTAATGTGAGCATCTAAAATTTCATATTAAACATGAGAATCTTAGATCTACCATGCTCAAATACACCTTATTAAAGCCCCGTAAATATCTCATTATGGTCGATTTTGATTGCGGATTGCAAGGTCTTAAATTATCAAACTCATTACATAACCTTTCCTGCAATCTAAATAACATGAGATGGTTCATTTTCATTGACAATTTGCCATGCCAGATTATACGACAACAGCATCCTTCCGGTCATACTTCCAATAACTACTTGGGGGATTTCATTAACTAATGTTTTAAACAATCAAGATTTCTTATGAAACAAATTAAAATTTTACAAAGGCCAGAGGATCTATCTGATCTGTATATGGGAGTGAATTAAAATTCGCATCTAGAATTAAAAAAAAAAAAAACATGGCGGTGCGGGGAACAAATCTTAATAAAAATCTTCATCAAGATTTAAATGAATTTACTCGAACAAATTAAGAACCACGTAATGGAAGGAATGAAGATCGATTAGTTTACCTTGTTTGAGCTTTGAAGCGTTCCACTCTGTATTAAGAGAGAGAGAGAAAAAAAAATGCCGAAGAGGATAAGAAGATGGAAAACCGCTTCCTCCGGAACCTTAACCAAACAAACAAACAAAATGCAATAAGCGGTTCAGGTCGAACTCTTTTTTCTCAACGACGACACCACCACCTCCCACGCCAAACGACGACGTCTATTCCCCTCCTTCCCCACCCAGATAACGAAATGGAAATGAGAATCGGAGAAAGGAAGAGTTGTGAGGGGTTAATTACTTCCTTCAGATAATTCCCGTGAGGGATATAAATAAGCTAAAAACTCACAAAGTCTATCTGTCAGTGTTGCTCCTTCCTAAAAATATCAACAACAAAAACAGCAATGTGCACCTTGCCACCTTTTATTAAGGCACGCTTTTCCATACCTTACAATATCGTCTGTTTATTAAAGGGGCATTCGATTACGATTTTAAAATATTTTAATGAATTATTTTAGGACAAAAATTTCATTGGTATTCGTTTGAGATTTTAAACAATGGAATCACAATGTCGTGATATTAATAAATCCGATAATTTTAATGAATTTTTTATCGGTGTAGATTTTGTAAGACTTTTTAGTGAGAAATATAAATAAGATGCCTATCTCACAATCTCACCCCAACTCCTAGGATTTCTTGAGATTCTTCTATTGCAGTGTTTTCTTCTTCCTTTGGTAGGTTGACTACTCAAAATTGGGTTCCGCCATAGGAGCTTCGTCAAAACTAAAAAAAATAGCATGTTTTTGAACGATTTTTATCACAAAATAACCCAGAAACAACAAACCAACGAGATTTTAATATAATCTATCTCAAAAATAACATATTTTTGAGCCATTTTTGAGAAATTTTGGAAGTTTAAAAAGTGATTTTTCAAGCTATGGGTCGCGGTTTTTCTTAGCACAAAAATGTGCTTTTTGTATTAAAAATAACATAAAACAGTGAAAGAATAACAGGGAAACTTTCGTATTATTTTTTTTTACATCAATGAAACAATATCAATTTAAAGAAGAGTTCGCTTTTTCTGCAGTTACTGCATATAACTTATCTACAGTAAGTCAACACGACATCGTTTTGGGAAATTTTTAGGGTTATAATAGTCTTTATATTTATAATTTTTTGAGATTTCAATACCAAAACGACGTCGTTTTGGGAATAAATGCAGATAACTTATCTGCATTAACTGCAGAAATATTTTTCCCTTTAAAGAAAGATTGAAACTTTCATAATATGAACCCTATATTTCATAGCAATACATTCGTGAACGAAATTCCTTCACTATAGAAAACGAGTTCAAACAATTTTTGTGTCAATAGATAACTAAAAGCTAGTTTCTCAAAAGTCCCAAAGCAATTTAAGGTTTCAATGTATCGATTGAAAAAAAATTGAAATTTTTTCTAAACTTTCATGTAATTAAACCCAAAATTTCAGATTCAAAATTTTCTTAATATTCAATGAAAATATGCATAAGATATATAGTTAGAAAATTCCAAAACCCTAAGGTTTTCAAGATCAATTGCAAAAAATTTCAAACGAAATTTTATCATGAACTTTAGGTTCTATATGCAAATTTAGAATTATTTTTATAATTAAAAAAATTGGGTCTTATAATCATATATCCATAGTTTTGATACCAAATGAAGAAGATGATTTTTAACCCATTAGATATGTGAAAAGCTGTTGTTTAGTAATTTTGAATGTTTGTTAAAAATTATATTAATGTTTGGGGCAGGATATAGTTACCACCAAAAAATGTTACCACCTTTACAACCAACCTAATCACCCTTGATTTTCTTCAATCTAACGGTTATAATTTAATGGGAATTAATAAATACGACCTAATAATTTCCAATAAATTATAACCGTTAGATTAACAGAAATCAATGGTGATTAAGTTAGTTGTAAAGATTGTAAACTTTTTTGTGGTAAGTATATCCTTCCCATCATGTTTTACGGCAAAAAATTGATTTAATGTTTTTTAATAAATTAATTACGCATTTATTACAGTTTTGGAAATAATTACATATTTATTGCACAATATGACGCGATATTTCGGCGTCACTAAAGACGCCTAAATTGGGCGTCACTCAAGAGGCAATCACGCCTAATTTAGGCGTCACTCATCAGGTGTTGACACGTGTCATATTTTTTTTCAAAAAAAAAAAAAATTTGATCATAAAACTTCTGAACGCCATAACTTTTGACTCGGGTATCCAAATCAGGTAATTCTTTTTTTGATTCCACATAAATTTTCGAGATCTACGCAATGACATCTCATTTGACATATTTTATTTCTCACAAACACAATTTAAATTTGCAAGAATGGTATTATAAGAGCGGTTAAACCCATAAGCCTCTGAGTTCTGCATTTGTGATTTAATATAAAAAAATAAATAAAATTTTGATTTGTGATTTAATTTTTTTTATAATAATTTTTTTATTATAACAAAAATTTGGTTTGTGATTTAAATTATAATAAAAATAAAAATTATTATTAATAAGGAAAACAAAATAAAGATTTGATTTGTGATTTAAACTAAAAAATCAATTTGAAAAATCTGTAGAAATAAAGAAAATAATTAAATAAATATTCTAAATCACTAAGGAAGAAAGATATTATTTTTGAAATTAATGATTAATGCTATAAACTTCTGGGTTATTATTTGTGGTCTGAAATTAATTATGGTTTATGAATGTTTTTCAAAAATAAAATTACCTAAATTAGGCGTTATTGCCAATTGATTGAAACTCAATTTAGACGTCGTTGGTGACGTGTCAAGTGTTGACACATGTCATATTTTTAAACTCAGAAGCCTCTGAGTTCTGGTTTGTGATTTAATATAAAAATAAATCAAGATTTGATGTGTGATTTAAATTAAAAAATAACAATTATTATTAATAAGGAAAACAAAATAAAGATTTGATTTGTGATTTAAACTCAAAAATCAATTTGAAAAATATGTATTAATAAAGGAAATAATAAATAAATATTCTAAATCTTTAAGGAAGAAGGATATTTTTTTTGAAATTAATAATTAATGATATAAGCTTCTGGGTTATTATTTGTGGTCTGAAATTAATTATGGCTTATGAATGATTTTCAAAAATAAAATTACCTAAATTAGGCATGATTGCCTCGTGATTGAAACCCAATTTAGACGTCATTGGTGACGTGTCAGGTGTTGACACGTGTCACATTTTTAAACTCATAAGCCTCTCGGTTATGTGTTTGTGATTTAATATAAAAAATAAATCGAGATTTGATATGTGATTTAAATTAAAAAAATAACAATTATTATTAATATTAAAAATAAAATAAATATTTGATTTGTGATTTAAAATCAAAAATCAAATTGAAAATTCTGTATTAATAAAGGAAATAATTAAATAAATATTCTAAATCTCTAAGGAAGAAGGATTACCTGACTTAAATTTAAATTATTTTTGTGAGAAATAAAATATACCAAATTAGATGTCATTGCGTAGATCTCGAAAAGATATGTGAAATCAAAAAAAGAATTACCTGATTTGGATACCCGAGTCAAAAGTTATGGCCATCGGAAGTTTTATGATTAAATTATTATTTTTTTGAAAAAAAAAATATGACACGTGTTAACACCTGATAAGTGACGCCTAAATTTAGGCGTGATTGCCTCTTGACTGACGTCTAATTTAGGCATCTTTAGTGACGCCCAAATTGGACGTCATATTGTGCAATAAATTGTAATTATTTCCAAAACTATAATAAATGCATAATTAATTTATTAAAAATCATGAAATTAATTTGTTTGCCTATGTTTTACTGATTTAGAAAATTATATTTGGTTTTACTTTTTTTATTAATTTCATTGTATTTCATTGTTATTTTTTTTATGGAGAAGATTATACTTACAACCTATTTTTGTCTACAACATTTTACAACCATATCTTAACCGTTGATTTCCGTCAATAAAAGGTTATTATTTTCGCAAATCAAACGTATTAATTAATATTTAATTTGCAATGAATGATAACTGTTGATTGACAGAAATCAACGGTTGAGATATGGTTGTAAAATCTTGTAAACAAAAATATATTATAAGTATAACATTTCCCTTTTGTATTGACTTTTGTAAGTTTGAATGTTTATTAAAAATTCATATGATTTTTTAAAATCTTATAAATCTATATTGTCCTTTCAAATCTTATGAATTCTATTAAAATCCTTTAAAATGCAATCCTATGAAATCTTGATTGTAAAAAATGTCTTTTAAAAAAGTCTATAAAATCTCTCCAATTCTAAAATGTCATTTTAAATTGTAGGATTTTTTATCTCAAAAAAGTCTTTTAAAATCCTAATCCAATACACCCCCCTTAAGCTTTTAATAATGATACCAACAAATTCCCCACACTTGTGCATTAAAAAATGTTTATAAAAAAAATACTTTGATAGTATTATTTTAAAATTAAAAAATATAATTTTTGTACAAATTAATATTTAGTGAGTATTTTAGCAATATATTTATTTATTGTAATTAATATATGTGATAAAATATGTATTATTTTTAATTTGTTCAAAATTTACACTTAAATTTCTATTTGAAATCAGGTAAAATATAAATGGGAAGAATAAGAAGTCAAAAACAAAATAATAATAATAAATTTATGATTAAAAGAGATGTAAACTTAAAAAAACAAGAATTAATTTTAGGGGAAAACATAAAGTATAGAATAAATTGATAAATATATATAGATTTCAGCAAATATATATATATATATATATATATATATATATATATATATATATATGAGGTAGGATCTTTTGACACCTCGTCTGAGAGCTGTTAGATAAAAAAAAATTACTGGTGTCACATGCTTGGAAATCAGAGTCGTTGATATTTAAATTTATCAATGACTTTGATTTCTAAGCATGTGACACAATTGATCTTTTTTGATCTATCGGGTCTCAGATGAGGTGTCAAACTTCAAATTTAACACCAGTGTCAAAGGATCCTACATATATATATATATATATATATATATATATATATATATAGGGGTAAGATCCTTTGATATCATTGTCAAATTTAAAGTTTGATACCTCATGTGAGAGTCATTAGATTACAAAAGATCAACGACTTTGTTTTGTAAGCATGTAACATCATTGATCTTTTTTGATCTAATGGCTCTCAGATGAGGTGTTAAAGGATTTTACCCCTTATATATATTTATATATATATGGACAGATCCTTTAATATCGGTATCAAATTAAAAAATTTGATACCAAATTTTAACTGATGATTTATGCTAATCTAATGGTTATAATTGATTAGGAATTAATAATTAATAAATAAGTGTGACCCAATATATTATAATCGTTAGATTTACGAAAATTAACAGTTATGATTTGGTTTCAAACATTTTAACTTGACACC
Organism: Gastrolobium bilobum; assembly: GCF_033153095.1. Lineage (NCBI taxonomy): Eukaryota > Viridiplantae > Streptophyta > Magnoliopsida > Fabales > Fabaceae > Gastrolobium > Gastrolobium bilobum. The sequence goes on from NW_026898943.1 coordinate 229,635, forward strand.
GGTATTAAAAGATCTTATCCCTATACATATATATATATATATATATATATATATATATATATATATATATATATATAAATGTTTTTCTCAGGTTACATTAGAAATCTTATCTCATGTTATACACACATCGAAATTCGAATCAACATTTTTCTTTTCTTTTCTTTTAACTGTGGGACCCACCTAATTATGTCTCTACATAAGACAATGCTATCTCATGTAACGTGAGAAAAGCTCTTGTTTGATTTAATGGCTCTCAGATGAGGTGTCAAAGGATCCTACCTATATATATATATATATATATATATATATATATATATATATCATAAATTAAAAAAATAAGGAGAAGATTATCGATAAATAGATAATTATGCCCTTACTCCATGACCATTTAAACTATTGAAAATATAAAATAAATTTCATCTATTCGTGTAAGTTTAGGGTCATTTTCAATTAGTGTAAGTTATGTTCTTAATCATTAATTTTATTAATATATAATGACTCTAATTTATTATATGTTGGACTACTGTGGGAGCAATTAAATCCTAGCAAATTAATGATTAGGATTTAACATAAATTTTCTTATTCTTATATGCGTGTAAGAATAATATACCCTATATAATAAATATTACCGATTTAGCACAAAAAAATGTTACTCATTTAGTTTTTTTTCTTTTTTTACACCATCCTTTCACTAATACTTCTTATTTTAAAAAAAAAAAAAAACCGAAGAATAACTCTCGTTTTCTATCTCTCTTTTTAATTAAGAATAACTGTTAAATATAATATACAAATTTAAGTAAAAGGATAACATTAACGGAATGGATCCAGCTAAGATTTTGTTGGTTCTCTCCAATTGTTCGCATATATGATTTGTAATCTCCTTAACTTTGGCACAAACACGTATAATAGCACTCCACTGTGAATGAACTTTACCATGCAGCAAAGGGATTTTTTTAACGTGCTCCAGGAGTACATTAAAATTTGATGGTCATTTATCATCAAAAGAAATTTTCTTTTCATTTATACCCTTTTCTTCTTTCTAAATCTCCCCCCAACTTTTTTTTTTCTTTTATTGAAAAAGGAGCTCGTACTCGAGGCTCATAATAAATGAGCTCGCAGCAAAGCCAAGCCCGTGAATATGGATTAATATCTCTCACTCAAAATTATAGAAGGTGTGTGATACGGGAACAGTAGCAATTTCTCTCTTCGAGGGAGAGTACCTCCTTTAACACATGGTTAGCCAAAATATTCCTTGCTCATTCATTGTAAAATCGGGTCTCTATACAGCAAAGTTACTATCAGTAACTAAAAGGCAAGCTAAAGCAACACCTCATAATCTCATAACAAATTCTAATAACAGAAACAAATACACAAAAGCATAACCACCTAACAGCCTAATAAGGCATTGCTCTCACACGCACACTGCTTATATGATAAAAATAACTCATCCACTTGGGTTGGGATCTATTCCTCTTAGTCCACCTGGTCTTGGGACTGATATGATGACTTAACTGATGTTGCTTCAGCCCAATAACCACTTGATCAGTCTCCTCCTCTGGTTGGCCCAGTTCAGTAAAGCCATGTGTATCATCCCTTTCTCTTTGAGAAACACCTTGTCCTCAAGGTGGAATTCCGGTTGAGAGCCTAAAAGTTCCTCCAATGATTTCCAAGAAGAATCTTCTAGATACAAACCTTCCCAGAGACTCTTGACCCCTAGATGCTATTTGAAACCAAAAAAAATCCAAGGACTTCTATGAGAGTATCTCCTAAACCAAACAATGGTTCAAAAATTTTCTTCTCTATTTCTGCAACTCTAGTCTCATATGCCTCTACCAAATACTCTTGTACAATTGCAATTGATGGTTTCCCATTCCGTGTTTCACCTTCTGCATTTCCCACTTGCATTTTAACCTTTAACTCTGATGGAACAGAAGCATCATTTATGTTGCCATTTGCCAAGTATAATAAAAACTTTGTTCGATTCATGGCACTAAGAGGTGTGCACCCAATAAATTGGAAGTAGTCCATTGCTTCAGATGCTTTTCCAAAGCAAAGCAAGCTCCTTCTTCCTAGAAGGATCAACTTATCAAATTTATGGAAGATTCTGCTTGATGGATGATGGATTGTTGTCACTACGCTTTTATCAGTCGCTGCTATATCATGTAGCATCTGAACTTTCCTCAGGGCTGTTGTAGAATCCAAACCAGAAGTTGTTTCATCAAGAAACATAAGAGAAGGATTAATTATGATCTCAATGCCATTACAAACTCTTGTCCTCTCTGGCTACTTGGGAATCATCCCATTCTTCCAAATCACAGTATTACCATCTACAACAAACAGTTCATAAAACAAGGCTCTTTCCACAGCCTGGAGATCGGACCATTCTTTATCTTGTTTAGGCCACTGAACAGGAAGGCCAGAGATGACTAAATATCCACCAGGGAGAAGTAATCTACCCACTTCAAGGAAATAAGTTGCAATATAGGCTGGAAAAGGGATCAAACACCAAGAACAATGAGCTAAGCCAAATCCAAATGCAGGGAACAGAAGTCTACGAGTGCCAACCAAGCAACTAAATCTGATATTCCTCCTTCCAAAGAAAATTGTATATGTGATTTATGTGAATCTCTTGGAGCAAAATATATTGTTAAAATATTTTGAGATGGAAAATATCCTCCAAAACTAGCAACCCCGCAACCCATGTCAAGAGCAGTCCTCATAATACCTCCATTTATTGAAATGTATTGACTAAGTTTTTTAATATATTGCCCTGCTCCATCTGGAAACATTATACGACCAACAGGGAAAATAAATCCAAGGAACAATATAATGACATTAAAATTATCCTTTGCAGATACTATGCTATTTGAAGAGCCAACTTGCACCCTTTTATGTCCCAACCTAATTCCAAAACAAATAATTATATCTATTCCCAAAGCTTGCAGAGAGTAAGGCAATTTAATATGGGTATTTGCATATGATCCTCCCATCACACCTGCCTTGACAATGGCCATTTTTAAACCCATCGAGACAGCATGAAGTACAACACCATCTTGGCCATGCTTGAAAAGGAGTAAAGCAGGAGCAATTAAGTGGCTGAAAAAAATAAAAGCTCATTCATTCTGACCCCATATGATCCATCTAATGAAGTTTTTCATCCAATTAAAATAGCTCTGCACATGTGAAAATTTTCTGAAGAAAATTGGCTTTGGTTGATAGATGAATTTCCAACATCGAGTAGGAATAGAAAAATCAACGTGAAATCAAATTTGCCAAACTTCTCTTTCCATAATTGTTTGTGGTTAAATGGGGATACTTCACGGATGACATGCAGAACATGCACATGAGGACCAAATAGTTTGGATTGATTAAGCAAGTGAGTGATCTCATCCAAATCAAAATGAACACTAAAAGGTAGTTTATGAGCCATTTTCAATCTTCTTTTTTCAAGTTCATCATCTAAAGCAGATATTCCATTTATTCTATAATCTTCATCCAAGAATACAACAATGTCCTCTTTCCATCCATTAAATTCAATTAATTCAGCCAGTGCAATCATTTGTTGTGAGTCACGTTGTGTAGTCCGTTAAAAGAAGGGAAACCAGAGGGATGACAGGGTTGGATCAGTGGCAACATATGAAAGAAGAGGAACTTGGAAAGCATCCCCAATTGGAGAAATTGTATAAACTATGGCAGATGACTGTGGGCTAATGGTAACAGAGGAGATTGTATACCAGCTGGCATGAACCATAGGTTGTTGTTCACGCCTTTCATCGAACATCATGCACACAAAATTAAAAAAACCACAAATATTCCCATCCATATTGATTCGCACACTATTGCCACACAACTCAGGGAAGAATGAATCAATCAACAATGCGAGGGCACGAGGTTGTTCATTCAAGTGAAGAATATCGAACCCCGGAGGGTCACCATCGAGCCACGGAGGACCAATGGAATCAGTGTCAAACCCCACCCAAAAGAGAAGAGTATATGGAAAATTAACAACGATGGAGATACCTGAGGTACGAAACGTCATTGTTTCTGGTAGAGGAATAGCTCCTCCAAATACGGGCTTCTTGATGACATCGTTAATGACTGGAGAGGATAATGAAGACAGCGCTGACGCATAGAGTATCAGTGAGGCTTCGATCTCTGGATATGCACCGACATTAACACAAGCAACTTGATCCAAAGGAGATCCATCCGCAAATTCATGAAACATCTCTCGATTGTTCAACGACTTAGCAATCGGGTGTTCCACCTCTGTCTGAGGCAACTCGTTCTGGTCGATCGATTCAGATTGGTGAATGGTTAGCTTCAACGAATACTTGAGAAATGCCTTCTGAATTTTGATAGCAGCTTGTTCTTTACGTTCATGGATCAAGTTCTTGAGCATGTGTATCACGTTCTCGCATGTGGTGTTCATTGCTGCAAAACTAGATTTCATCTCCGCAAAAATAGATTGAACTAATTCCTGGTGAGCGTCGTTGATGAAGGTAGGAGTAATGGAGGGTGAGATCAAGGATGAAAGCATGGTGAAAAGGACTTAATGAAAGCACCAATTGATACGGGAATAGTAGCAATTTCTCTCTTCGAAGGAGAGTACCTCCTCTAACACATAGTTAGCCAAAATATTCCTTGCTCATTCATTGTAAAATCGGGTCTTTATACAGCAAAGTTACTATCAGTAACTAAAAGGCAAGCTAAAGCAACACCTCAGAATCTCATAACAGAAACAAATACGCAAAAGCATAACCACCTAACAGCCTAATAAGGCATTGCTCTCATCTCACGCACACTGCTTATATGATAAAAATCACTCATCCACTTGGGCTGGAATTTGATCCTCTTAGTCCACCTGGTCTTGGGACTGATATGATTGATGACTTAACTGATGTTGCTCTAGCCCAACAACCACTTGATCAGTCTCCTCCTCTGGTTGGCCCAGTTCAGTAAAGTCATGCGTATCAGTGTGGTCATAGAAAAACGGGGGGAATATAGAAATATTGGAAAAAGATTGTAATGAAGAAGAGAAGTACGATTGAAACATCCAATTAGAGATGTGCATGGGTCGAATCGAATCGAATCGAATTTTTTGAAAAATCGAACCAAATTGATTTAAATGGTTCTCTTCTAAAATGGTTCAGTTTGGTTCAAAACTGATTCAGTTCGGAAGTGATTCGGTTCAGTTGGAAACGGTTCGGTTCGGTTCAGAATCGGTTCGGGTCGATCCAATTTTGAAAATAAAAAATTTAAAAAATTTAAAAAATAAAGCTATAAAAATGAATTTGGTTCGATTCGGTTTGGTTCAGAAACGGTTCAGTTCTTAAACTGGTTCTAAAAATCGGTTCGGTTCATGAATTGATTCTTTAAAAACTGATTCGGTTAAAAGCCGACTATTTTAAGTACAGTTCAATCTGATTTATGATTTGATTCAATTTTTTGATTATTTTTCAGTCCAACTACTTTGAAGTTCCTATAAGAAAAAAATATACTCCACAAATACCAAATATCCTGATAGAAGGTTGGCTCAGATGCAACTCATGTACACCTGGATGCCACTATTAGTATAGCAAAGAGACAGGGACGGTTTGTAACGCAGCAAGCGAGTGATTAAATGAAACGAAAGAAGTACTCAACTTGAGTGATTGTGATTTCAAAATACTATTTTAGGAGAAGAAAGAGACAAGTTGTGCTACGTCAATCCACAAAACTACAACAATCGCCAACTGGATCGTGGCCACAAAACTTCACCGTCACCTTCATCAAACAGGAAACGTGCAAATTTCAGGCGAAAATTGGGAGGCAAATAAAGCAGGGTTGTTGAGATATTGATGACCCTACCCCTAATTTGTATTTTTTTTTTATTAATTTTTGAATTTTTTTTTTTTTTGGAAACATAATTTTTGAAGAGCTGTTTCTTGAGATGGGTCAATTTTCCCATTTTTAAAACTTCAGGAGGAAAAGAAATAACTTAAATGTGCATAAAAAAATAACTAGTCAGGCAGGGTGTAAGAAGAATTAAGGTATCGGAAATAAAAGTGTATACCTAAGTAATGAGGCATGTCTTTATATTACACGGGGTTGGCCAAAATAAGGGCTCCCTTGTCTAGTTATTTGAAACAAGAGATCTAATTATGTGGTTTCTTGAAATCCCTTACATATACATTTAATCTCAAAATCCAAATTTCATGTCGGATTCTAAGATCTTCTTCACATCAGGAGGTGTCTTCCGCGCAAATACTCGTTTCACCTAGGTCTATATTCAAGTCATGTGTAACGAGTTGTTGGGCCTGAACATGAGTTTCGGTCCAGAATAAAACAAAAATTTGATTTGTATATCCAATACAGTTAATATGGACCATGCATATTATCACTTTATTTTGTATTAAAATTTAACTTATTTGAAATGAAGGAGGAAGCACGATGGAACACAATAAAGAACATAATAATATCATATTAATAATAAACCGCTAGACAAAGGTCCGTAGCTAGTTTTATAAAAAATAAAAAAAATAAAAAACTATGAGACAAAACAAGACATTGAAGAGCCATAACAATAATAATAAGTATTTCTGTATAGGCATGGTTGTGAATATCTATTCTCTTTTAAAAAAAACAGATTATGGTGTTCTTTATTTTTATCTTCAATTGATATGTTTTTATTAATAATTATAAATTTGTAACATTATTTCCATTATTCTCTAATTTTTATAGTTTTATAGAAGGAAATTACCCAAAAAAAAATTTCGTTCCTTGGAAAACTGGGTATGGAGAATTGGAAGACCATGTTTGGTAGCAAAAATATTACACTTTTCCGAGAAACAACGTTGCCCGATTTTTGCAGTTCATATATGAAAAATGGTACTAAATATCTCCATCCAGAAGTTGGAATAGTGGTTTGCCCGGGAAGTAGAAAAAAAGACCAAATTTTTGTGGACAATAATAACTCTACTTTTTGGTAGCAAATGAACTTCACTTCATCAACCGTTTATTGTCAAATGATTACGATAATAAATATTAAATGTTTAACGTTGATTATAATATAATATTAAAAAGTAAAAGTAGGATTATTTTCGTAAAATAACCTCACATTCCCACTAATATTTCACAATCAACCAAACACACATTCAATAAAATAAACCACAAAATTTCGAGAAAATTTGACCATACCAAACAATATTTTAGTAACATTTCAGCAAAATATATTTTCTATTATATTCCAGTAATCTATTATGTCCAAATAAATAAAAAATTCTCTTCTACCAAACGTCCCCTAAGGGTTTCCAACGCCCAGACCAACTCAATAAGCCGATATGACTTGAGGTTAATCAAGCCAGGTTGGATTTTAAGAAGAGTACCTCATATTACATAACATTTTAAAACCTTAATATTTTTAAAGGGAAAGTTTTAAAATTGATGTGGTTTTGCTTTAAATGACTTTATTTTTTATTTTTTTAATCATTTATTTTTCTATGATTTTTTTACATTTAAATTCATCTTTAATATTGTTGGAAATTCAACTAATTTGTCTATTTTACCCTTCTTAGAATAAGAAAATAAATTGGGCATAAAAAATAAAACAAAATACAAGACAAAATATGTTAAAAACTTACAACACTTATATAAAAAAACTAAAAAAAAGGGAATAAAAGGTCAAATAAAAGAAGAAAATAACTTGTACTAAAAAAAAATGGGACAAAAAATTAGAAGAAAAAAAAAAGACCAAATATGTTACACATTTACAATGGTAACAGAAAAAATAAAAGTAAAGATAAAAATAAAAAATAGTCTAAATCATAAAAGAAGAAAATAGACTAAGCACAATAAAAAATATAAGAAAAAATAAGATCAAATATGTTGGAAACTTACAAAATTAATTTTTTTGTCATCTATTTCTTGTTTGTCTTATTTTTTTCCTATTTCTTTTAATAGTGATAGAAAAAAAAAAGTGAAACAAAATACCAATAGAATATAAAAAGAATTTAAAAAAATAAAATAATATGATAAAAAAAAACAAGAAGAAAAAAAAGGACCAAATTAAAATATTGATTTCTTTTTCTTCTATATCCTTTTTAGTCTTTTTTGTCACTAAGTAGAATTTTAACATATTTAATCTTATTTTTTTGTCCTCATTATATTTTATTCTTCTTCATTTATACATATTTGTTTTTTTTTCATTTTTAATATTTTTCATTAAGTATTGTAAGTTTTCAATGATTTGGTCTTTTTTTTTTCATCAATTTATTTTTTTCTTCTAAAAATAATAAAATATATAGATTAATCAAGTTTATAACAACATTAAGGATGAGTTTAGATTAAAAAATATATGGGATAAGTGATTAAAAAAAATATATAAAAGGATAAGCGCTTCAAAGTAAAATCATAGGGAGTTTTTGAACTTTTTCATATTTTTTAAAAGGGAAATATGTTTCTACTTTCTAATGACAAAAAAAGTTAATGAGACTTACTAAAGAGGAGAGAGAAGGAAAAAAATAGGTCTCACTTTTTTTTATATGAAATAAACTATCTCATACAATATGAAGAATATATTATTTTTTTAAATTAGTGAAATTCTTTGACCTCTTTGTTTTTAAAATTGTTGATTACCAAAAAAAAAAAAAAAAAACTGTTTTTTGTTATTCAGTTTTTGGCAAAATATCATTCGGGCTTCTTGGCTATTACTATTTGTGATAAGAAATATTCAATTTGACCCAACCCAACAACAGGAAAGCTCGTGAAGCAAATTTACAAGGATGAAAAACTGTTTTGATATCTTTTGACTTTGCATTATGATAATTCGTTTCGGGTTGCGTAAGCAATCTTTTCTTCATTTGTCCAATAAATTTATAATTTTTTAAAAAAAATTCGTATGTTTCTAACCTTAAAAAAAAAATTCAATGAAGCCGATGTCAAATACAAAAGGAACTAATCCTATTATTTAGATAAGTTAAACTCATTTTGGTATCCTTTTTAAAAATTGACATAAAACCATTACCCAAATTTTTTTGGCATTCAGCAATGTAAATGTTGGTCTTTAATACAATTATTGTCCTTATAAAACACAATAATAAATTTTTCACCTTAAACTGAATAGTGAACACGCTCCAAAACGATAAAAACTCCTAATAGAAGAGTAGGAAACCCATGCGGACGTGGGGTGATCCTCTTATATATTATTTAATATGGAAATATTCTAATTATATAAGGGTAAATCAATAGTGATTGGAGAAGACAAAAAAAACATATTGAGATAAAAAGTTCTAAAATTATCAGTGTTAATCTGTTCATTGGTGGTTAAGATCTTCTCACATATATGATCATATTAAATAATGGGACAGGAAACTTTTTTTGCAATTACACTAATGTAGAACCGGTCGTACACTGTGTGATTAATGTAGGAACCGGCACTACCACAAAAACGGTATACAGTGGCGGTGGCTTCGTGTCATTTGTCCAAAGCGCCCTTAACTCTAACAAATAATTGTGATTAAAACAGAGTTAAGTGACCGCAGTGTTCACCACTTTTTATTTTCCCCTCAAAACTCCGTTATTTCACTAACATTTTCCCTCAAAACTCTCTATCTGTATCTTCACATATCGCTAGAAACATTTCCCAATCAGCTTCAACATTCATTTTCTTCGTTCGAATTATTTGTTGTTGATGATTCGACGCGCTTCTGAGCGCTTGAAGAAGAATGCAATTGTTATGGTAATAATGATGCAGAGGAACTTCAATCGATGAGAAAAGGGGGTTAGGGTTTGGAGAATTAATGCTTGGAGTGAGGTGTAGGATAGGCTTTCCAAGAACGGTTTTCTCTACCACGCCGATTTTGCTCCGTGCATGGGTCCATTTATTTTTGAAATCTCAATTTAGATTCTTGCATTGTTCGTTCAATGTTTAATTCGTTATCCTAGATTTATTTTTTATGCTTTTAAAGTTTTTTTATCATTGTTTTCTCGCAGGAAAATACCTCTTACCCCAAATTACCGGAGAAGCTGAATACTACTAAAAGCAAGAGATGTCGTCTGGGTAAGACTAAATTACATGTTGTTACTCCGCATTCGAAATTGCGTTATTGTGAGGAGTTTGCTAACAAATGCTATGATACGAAGTCATGCAGATAACTTTTAGAACTCATATTAATTGTAAGGTTATATTAATATCCGAGAGATTGTGCTCTGCTTGTATGTATGTTTATTAAAACAAAGGACCTGTAAATTTGAGAATCTGAGTACTGTGAGGAAGCCTGTACAAGATTATGCAAAATATCCTTGTTGCCTTTTGTGATAGGGAGGAACCTAAATCAAATTCCATCATGCTTGGCAAGTGTGAAGGAACTTTGTCTAATATAATTAGAGTTGTCTTATTTTTTATCACTCTTCCTCAAGAATTTTGATACATTGCCTACTGCATGGGTTTACTACCACTTGAAAACAAGTAGTGCTATATATATATATATATATATGTGTATTTATACATTTTTTTTACCATGTAAATTTATTAAGCTATTTTCTATAATTGATATGCATATTTGTCATAGATGCTATCTCAGTAAACCCTCTCAGCCCTACCTTTTCTAGTGACCATCAACAAATTGTGGAACTTGGAAAGGACCCTATTGCAGAGGAAGTAGTAGCTGTTGAGAAAACAATAACAACTGGTAAACCAAAGGCACAAAATTGTGTCATATTCTACAGTTGCATTGCGGTGTAGGGTTATGCCTCCTCCTTGCATTAGGAACCCCTATTTGAAAGATGTTTCAGAAAAGGAGGCAAATCCCTTTGGAAACCAAAGATCAAAATGTGCTGGTATAGTTTTGGTCAGTTTTTTCGCGAATCATTTTTAATAATTGTGGAGAAAGTAGTTGCAACCTGTACGATATTATATATTTTGGGTTTTTGTTCACACCTATTGCAATTTTCTAACTGCATAATGGTTGAATTGCAGGCCTCTTCCCTGCATTTACTGGTGGTGATGGATTTTCACGCTATCGACTGACTTTCACGAAATTGAGGTAGTATGTTTCAAAAAGAAATTCCAACTGAAATTGGAATTACCTTGCTGCCATTCAACTTTCTGATTTGATGTATAATTTTCCCTTTTCTTATCAACAAATTGGTCGAGGGAACTTTAGATGAGTTTTCAAAGTATTAAAGCGGATAGATGGTTGCTTGTATGCTGTGAAACACAGCACCAGGCAGTTATGCCAGGAAATAGAAAGGTACCATCTTAATACCTGTGGATGTTTCTTCCCTTTTGTTGTATTAATCCTTTGACATTGCAGGAGAAAAGCTTTGGCAGCCTCAGGTGTGCATTTTACGTTTTCAATTTTTATTTTATGTTGCATAATGACTTTTATATTAATTTTATTTTCCTAAATTTCATTTTCCATCTTGCCTCTAGGTTCCCATGAGAACATTGTGGGTTACTATTCTTCATGGTTTGAAAATAAACAGCTGTACATTCATATGGAGCTATATGATCACATCATATCCATAAAAAATTGCTCTGCATTAATACCAGGTTAACTTCCTTACATGACCGTGCTTCATGACATGGCATTTGTTAGAGTCATAGTTCCATTGTTTGCCTCTGTCTTAATTTGATATTTGTAGTTACTCATACATTTATTTTTCAAAGAAAACAAAAATTACGTATGTATAACTATTATACATTTTTATTATTTTGTAATCATCTTTATAAATTTTCTTGTATAATTAGTATTGTTTTTTAAATTTTAAGGAGTTCACAATTTTCCTGATGTTTTGTTTTGCTCTTTTTTTATTCAGATATTATGCCTAATTTGGTTGATTTGTCTAATTTTTTTGGTGATTCATTTAGGTCATGATGGACCCAGAATTAGTAGAGAACCCGATTTTTGGCAGAGCCTAAAGAACAGCCAAAATTTGATAAACCACGACTGTTTTTTGTTTGTTGGTTGGACCATCCTATATGTAAGATTGATCTTGATCACAACATGGTCAATTTGGTGCAATGATTTTTTTGGATATCGGCACCAGATTTTTTGTCAAGCATGGTGCAAGTAGTGTAAATGCATTTCAATTTTGGTTGTGATGGTTTTATATTGCATAAATCATTATGTCCGTATGAATTTGTTATAATTTGGCAACTGACCAAAGTGGTATAATAAAAATTAATCAATTTACCTTTATATTTTTTTTATTCCTTTTGCTATATATTCTTGTCTCTTTCTATACCAAATTATATTTAGCCTTAAATTTTGGTTGAAACTATCTAATAATTAAAGATACTGTCTAGGATTTGATGAGATAGATAATTGCTGTTATCAAATAAATAACACTAAAAAAAAACTGTTTCTTTTAAGATATGTTAAAAATTTAAAATTAATTTTTTTTTAATTTTCCAAAAGGAACAACGGCGGTTTAAAACGGCCACAGTGTTAAAAAATATTGAAAGAGATATCCAGGGGCGGTTATACCCACGATTGTCTAAAAGGTCGTTAAATCACATTAAATGATTTAACGGCGCCAATTTCGCAGGCGGTTAAGAAAACAGACGCTGTTCTTTTTAGTGGCGTTTTAAACGGCCGCTAAGCTGAAATTAAATCGACGTTATTTACCGGTTTTGTTGTAGTGCGGTCGAGTGTAATTTATAAGAGTTTGTAAACAAAAAAGTTTATAAATATAATCTGTCCCTTAAATAATATATGAAAGATCTATTTTCTCTTTATGATGACTCCATTGTAGTTAACCAAACAATATGCATAATATTTAGTTGAATTTAATATTTCTGTTTTTGCTGCATATTTTTTTTTTCTGTTAATTATGCACAAAACACGTTTGATTTATTTCCTTTTATCAAACATGTTTTCACTGTTGTGTTAAGGATAACTAATCACGTTTGATAAAAGGAAATTATCATTCTTCTAATTAAAAAATAACCAAAAATACAATCTTAACTATTTTTTTTATATTTAGTATTAATTTTATTTTTTTGTAAAATATTTTTATTTTCAATGTTGAAAGTGTGCTAAAAAATATATTAGTATTTAGTATTTAAATTAATAGCACTACCAATCAATCAATTTATATTTTTTTATTAGAATAACTAATAATAAATTATGAAGAATGCTTGAAGTGCATGGTAACAATACTAAAAACAAAAAAAAAATGGAACTTCGAAGGCAACTATATTTATAGAATAATAACTATTTTTGGTTTCATAGATTTTATTTTTATTTATAAATATTTTAATGAATATTTTTAATGAATATAAGATGTATTTATATTTTTTTATACATATTTTGATTCCCGATATTTTTAGAATTTCAAGCAGTAAAATTTTTTATTAACACATAAAGGAGGAGGAGGAGGAGAAAGAGTGAGATTTAATCACAACTTATGTTCTATAGTTACCTATTTTTATATATTCTATTCTATATTAGTATGAAGGGAATTGTCTCTTTCGATTACTATTTTTAATTTTTCAAATAACATTATTATAATTAAAAAAATACAAAAAAGGATAAAATTATACTTGTTGCACCGTCTTCAGACACTTACCCACTTCTCATATCATAATTATACTTTTTTGTATTTTTGGAAAATTTTGTAGTTATAAATTATAATGAACTCTTATTACTGTTCATTTTTTTTTAATTTTAAATAAAATAAATGCAGGTTCAGAGGCACATAATACTTATCAAAAGGCTAATTTTAATATACATTATGGAGAAACTAAGTCGGAAAAAGAAAAAGTAATAATAATTTCAAATGTTAAAAAATGTTTTTTTTTCTTTAAAAAATGTTGTGTTCTAGCTATTTTTGCCCCTTTAACTAGCGCTTTTGCCCATTGTCAACTAATCATAACGTACAATTACCTTTGAACAATGTAGATAATTACGTGAAATTTAAAGCAGATATCATACAATTAACTCACTTATCAAATGATGCTAATTATTCCATAAACTGTATTATTAAGATTAAAACACCTATAACGGAAACACTTGAGCAAAAAAAAATTCCCTTGCAAGTGTATATATATATAGTCTATCGTATTGTGCGACATTTTTGGCTCTATGGGCAAATTAATTAATGAGGTCACAACAATAGCAACCATCCATCATCCATCGTCATACAATTTGATAATGGAACAGCAACAACATATAAAAATGGAAGAGGAATAATGGGGGTGGTTGCGACATGATGAAAACCTACAACATTCAATTTGCTGAATGCTGTCAATGCAACACATATCACACACCCAGTCCCAGTAATTCTCAACATCAGTAATTCCAACCATGCTTTTTTTTTTAAAATAAAATAAAATATTTCCATATAAACCTCATTCATGCACAGTACATGTCTCTTATAATCGCTCTCTTGTCTCAGAAAAAATCTCACGCACTCATGATATGATACATACAAATTGAGCCTTGTCATTATTCTTTGTGCGAGTGTGTGCAGGCCAGGCCATTCAGTGACACATAGTGATTGAATTAAGAACAGAGTGGTCTTGGAACCATGATTTTCCCCACCCCCATTCTGCACCTGTAAGCAAGAGAAGAGAGAATCATACACGGTCAAACTTGCTGACCATCTTGGGTTTGCTGATGTTTCAGAGTCAAAGGTTCTACCTAGTCTTCCCATCACTGTTACCTAAGCTAAACACCATCAATAAAAAAAAATAAAATTAAAAGTTAAAGAAAATGTATCGTCCTAAGTATTCATTTATTTATATATATATATATAAAAATATAAGTATGTGTGTAATTAATAATATCATATGCTACGTACTAGGAGTCTAGGACTGTGCCACATCTCATGTAACAGTTATAATGATATATTCTATTATGAGTGAGTGGGTAGCAACTTAGGATAGACCAGGAGCGTCTTCTTCCTCCCTCTGCCTTTCTTTTATAAAATCTTTGATGCTTAAACAGACTGGAAGTGGTCCAGCCTTTCACACGTGAAGACGCTCCTCCCCTGCTATTTTATTCACGTGTGCTTTCATACTTTCATCAATTCTTTTCTTAACTTCTAATTCTGGCCCCCTCAATACACCGTACCCCCCCTTATCAATTATGATATTCAAAGAGTTTGTTAATTACTGATTATTGGATTAAAATGTATATCCTTGTCCCTGTGATATAAGCTAATTGATAAACATGCTTGCAATCTAATGATGATATATAATTCACTATTTATTATGGTGAGCAGAGCAGTGTGATCCTATCTGGCAGTCAAGGACTGTAAAAGATGCAAGTACACATGTTTTAATGGCATCCCAGATTTTGGATCTTGTGTCATTTAGTTTAATTAAATTCTAAAATTAACTAGTTAGTTATTTAAACTGCCATATGTATTAAGAAATATATTAGGGCCATAACCTCTAGTTTCTCTTTGATAAAAAAAGATTCACTGATTTCTTCTGCTCATTCTTGTTGGTGCATAATCAATTCACCAATGGCCAGGGTTTTCTGATTATCCGATTAAGAAAAGAGGGAGTATATTCATACTACTTCACTTTTTCACTATCATCTATCATAATTATATACTTTCTCGAATAAATAGTTATAATATTTAAAGTTATTTTTTTTTCTTTTCTTCGTATCAGCAAACAAGGTTTTAGAGAATTTCTGAAAAGAAAAAAAAATTAATATTATAATTATCTACTGGCCTTAATACATAAGGGATGGTAGTAAAAAAATGAGCTCCCTATTGAGAAAATGCTTTCTCCTAACAGTTTAGAAACAAAAGCGTGAAGACTTCGTGGTAAGTGAAGTCCACGTAGTTTTTCCAATTTTCCGCCCTTTTAATAATTAATATCCTCGTTTCCCAGAGAAAATAAGGAGGATAGCTGAGAACCACTATGCGCTTACAGTGATTTTAAGCACTTTTCATTGATAACAAACGACAAAAAGGTTAATTACATGGATGGAAGAAAGCTACAGAAAGAACATTAATAATCTTCATGCCTAAAATAGCGCGCACGATGAGTTAATGGTAGCTGAACTAGTTATTGTATCCATTTTACACTGATTCTGAGAATTATTTTGAAGTTAAAATGGATTAGTCTAAATGAGTAATAAGGAAATAGCAAGCAGTGGTTTTAAATGAGACGGATCTATTTGTTTGATCATAATTGTTATGTTCGTTTGGATGTGCCGACTCTGCGGAGAGAAAAATTATAGTTGTACATTCATTGTCTTGACAAGAAGCTGACAAGATGTGGATTCAATTGCTCATATTTGATGCTGATGCTTAAATGTGGACATTAGGGCCTAATTTGGAACACAAGGATGTCTGAAACCAAAAAAGAGACAGGGAAAGCCAACAAGTGAGACCATTGATAATAACATTTGAATGGAAGTTGGGCGACAGGTAAGGTCATGGAGCTCATACTATAATCCTTATAAAAAAAAAAAAAAACTAAAGGGTTTACATTTTAATTTGAAGTCATTAAAATTCAAATAAAAATATATTAAGGAACTTTTTTCAGTAATTTATAATTCATATATTCCACTTTTCGTGTGCATATTCTTCTTACAAATTCTACTTTAGCATGCTCAATGATAGGTAGGATTGAGCTTTAGTGGCTTCTTTATTGAAGGATAACATACACAATCAGAATGTATACCAGCACATAATTAGAGAAACACTGTAGCAAGAAAAAACAAGGTGAACGATGATGAAAATTAAGACCAAATGAAATCCTCTACCATCACATGGGACAAAAGTGACCATCCTACAGCTGTCCTAAACTGTTGGGCACGTACCATAGCAATACCCCATGGACTCCTAATATTGGGAAGTTTGCAATCTCCCAACATTTGGAGAGAGACTTTTGGGATGACTTAAAACCACTACACTCTACTCTCTCTCTCTCACACTCACTTGTGGGGTGTACAGAGTGTATACCCATACACACACAGCTCAAAACCCTGTAACCGCTAATTAACGTCCCTTTATATCTCATCTTCTTATTTTGGCGGCACCAAAAACCGCTGCTTCCCACTCATTCCTATCCACTCTTCACTCTACCTCCCCACATCTAATCTCTCTCTCTCTCTTTCTAGATTTCCTAGTATTTAGCGGTTAGATTCTGCGACAAGTTAAGTGAACTTTGAGAAATTTTGTTGAAACACATATTGAAACAAAATGGGAAGCTCTGG
This sequence comes from Gastrolobium bilobum, assembly GCF_033153095.1. NCBI lineage: Eukaryota > Viridiplantae > Streptophyta > Magnoliopsida > Fabales > Fabaceae > Gastrolobium > Gastrolobium bilobum. The sequence goes on from NW_026898943.1 coordinate 246,797, forward strand.
CACCACCTTTTCTTTGTCTAGCCTCATGTGTGAAGAAGGTGAAGATAGCTTCTTTGAAGCCGAAGATGAACACGCTGGCATTGACTCACTTGATAACCCATGTTTTGTTTTTGAGGACGATGAAGAGGAATACATTGAGTTTTTGTTCGGACAAGAAATGGGTTTCGGATCCCATAATCATTTCTTGTCCTCTGATGATTATTCAAGCAGATACTGGTTGAGGAGTGCTCGTATGGATGCCATTGACTGGATTTTCAATGTTAGTTTTCATGAGCCAAACCAAGCAATCTTTATTTTTTTTTCCCCAACTCTTATCATTGTGCTTGCTTTGCTTTTGATTGTTCTGCTCTTGAAAGTTTATATTGTTTATTCAGACACAAGCAAGATTTGGATTCAAAATTCAGACAGCTTATTTATCAGTGACTTACTTTGATCGCTTTCTTTCAAAGAGATCCATCGATGTAAGCATTGACATAATTTCTTAAACTCAGTGATAGTTTCACTATATTCTTAATCCTTTCTTTCAGATTGTTCTGCTTTTTAACTTTTTTCCTTTTTTGTTTTTTCTATCTGGAATGGAATGATGCAGGAATCCAAACCTTGGGCTATTCAATTATTATCAGTGGCAAGTTTATCCCTGGCAGCAAAGATGGAAGAGCAAAAGGTGCCGCCTCTATCTGAATATCCAATAGCAGAATATCGCTTTGAGAACAAAGTTATTAAGAACATGGAACTTCTGATTTTGTGTACCTTGGAATGGAAAATGGGATCAGCAACTCCATTTTCTTACTTGCATTACTTTGTCAGCAAGTTCTGCCCTGGATCCAGACCTGAAACAATAATCACAAAAGCCACGGAACATATTGTGGCTATGGTCAAAGGTGATTTTCTGTAATGCAATTCCCTCAATATGAAATAGTAGTATATAGATTTTACATATGAAGGTGAGTTTTTCCTTTGCAGATGTTAATTTGATGGATCAACGGCCATCTATAATTGCCTCTGCTGCCATATTGGCAGCTTTTGATGCTACATTAACAAGAAAGGCCATGGATCTTCGAATAAGCGTAATCTCATCATGGGGAAATCTAGAAAGTGTGAGTGTATTTAACAGTGTATTCATGAGTGTTAACAGTTGTTTGGTTGTTCTTCAAATCTTCTTATTTGGGTTGAGAATTGAAATAAAGTAACATAACACAGTTTGATGATGTTTGCTTTTTGTATGCAACAGGGACATGTTTTTTCCTGCTACAGTCTAATACAGGAAAAGAGGAGAAACAACGTTAAGACACCATCCTCGATTTTATTGTCAACCCAGACGGGCTCCACGTGTGTTCTTGAGAACCCATCTGAAACTTCTTTCGGAGCTAAGAGAAAACTTACTTTTGAGGACAGTGAATTTTGTCCGGAACAAAAGTTACATCGGCCTTAGTTTGCATTGCACCTCGCAGAGTTTGTGATCTATACAAGGAAAATTTGATTGGTGTTTACTGATTGGATTATAGGATATTTTTCTACTGAAAAATTTAATCTTGTTAATTTATAGGTGTAATGAGACGAGTGTCAGAATTGATTCTTGTTAGTTTATAGGTCTAATGAGTGTCATCCACCATTTTGTGGAATGATTTGGTATTGATGATTGGGGTTTTATTTCCAAGCACCCAACAAAAAGTTTCCACGAGTGACAACCAAGATGATAGAGAGAAGAGAAAAAAAAGGAAGAGTAAATAAATAAAAAGTGATTAGCTTTACCCAACAGTAAGTATGAAGCTGATTGAAAGTCCGTACAAGACATTTAAGGAGGAGGTGATATGAAAGATGAATGAAAGCCAGAAAGCTATATATTGAAGACCATTTGTCAGTAATGATTTTGGGCAGTGTTTGCTTTCTTGAAATGCTCTTACTAAATTTCTAGTCATTCAACTGCATTTTCTTTTTTTCTTTCCCCTTTTTTGCTTTGATGGGAATTATATTTTTATGTATGTATACAATAATAGCAACAGCAACCCTACCCTTTGTTGGGGAGCTTGGGATGCTTTCTATGTCTTTCGAAAGGCCGAAAGCCACGGAAAATGGGGAATTGGTTTTGTTTGATTTGATGTATCTGTGTAACATTTGGGTTGGGCCATTGATAAAGCTTGTAAAAGTTGAATGTTATTATGTGTTTGCTTGGGACGTGGGACTGGGAGGCTCCTTTTCAAGAGGACTTGGAAACTTTCTTTTAACCGTCAGTTGTGTACTGTGTATTATGATTTAGTGATGTTAGAGCCCTATAAATGGTATAGGCTTTGTAGTTATGGGACTAGTAGGGTGTCACTTCTTCCTAAAAATATCAAATTGATGAAAGGCTACAAAAAATTTGAAATGGTTACATTAAAGGAGATAATCTAACACAGCTTACCTAGCATAAGCTTTGGTTATCACTAATTTCAGAAAAAGGGGTTATTTTTGTCGAATTTTGTTAAGAAATATTTCTAAGTCAATTTTCTTATATAATTTTTCTATCTTTTCTATTAAAAACATTATATGATGTATCAGAATGTTTGTTTTTATTTTTTTTTATTTTAAACAAGTAATGTAAAATAATATAATAAAAGTTTTTAACAGATAACATTGGTGTATTCTATTACACACATTATACTTACATTTAAAGTTTTGTTTCATAGGACTTCGAGTTCAAAGAGAAACACTAATTGGAAAAAAAGAAAAAGAAAATTGAACCGTAGAGATTAGGCTCCTACTAGTCTATGAGGAATGGTGAGAGATGAGAATAACATTACTCATCTTATTATAAATGTGCATGAAATCTATTTTATTAACGAACTGTTTATTAAAAGAAAGAATTTTTTTTTCTATTTTTGTACCTTGTAATAATTTCTGAGAAAAAAAATGTGTTTGATAACATGTTCTATTTTTATTCTGAGAATGGTAATTGTTTTTGATAACACAACAAATAATAGAATAAAAAATCATTCTTATTATGCATAAAATTTTTTGGATCATCACTTTCATTTTCATATGATGTGGTGGTGGTGTTTGTGGCATGGCGGTAATGGTGGCGACAGCGGCGGCGGTGATAGTGGTGGTGGTGGTGGTGGTGACGGTAGTAACTGCGGCAATGATGATGATAATGGTAACAATGGTGGTGGCGGTAGTGATGGTAGTAATGGTTGGTGATGGTGGCGATGACGTGGAGGTGGTGGTGGCATCATGGTTGTGGTACAATGATGGTAGCGGTGGTCGTGTCAGAATGGTGATGGTGGTGATGGTGGTAGTGATGGGGAGTGATCGAGAGAGACAAGTTTTTCTCATTTATGCCAAGATAAAAAATTAATTCTTTTTTCTGTTCCCCAGCACATAAGTTGAATCAGTTCATTTTGCAAAACAAAAAAATAAATCAATATTGTCAAACACTGTTTCTATCCATTTTTGTTTATAGAAACAAAAATAAAAATAAAAAATTCTGAGAAGGTTATTATGCACATTCTATATCTTTATCCAAAAGAAGTATCCTATTGTATCATTGTATGTTTGTTATTTGAAAAAACTATAATTTGTTCAATTGGCCCGGTACATAATTAATTTTTGTAGAATCTTGTAGATTGTGTATTGTCATTATGGTTGTGAATGGAATCAAGGAACTCTTTTGAAATGGTTTCAAAAACATTGATCAGCAAAACCAAGCAACTATAATGGATCTATTTGTTTGATTGAAATATATCCCTGACAGCTTTGAAATAATATCTAAATGGACAAAACAAGAAATACCCTTCTAGGTTGCTATTAGGTGACACATTTTGCTGGGATTTTTAAAAGCTTGCTCTTTCAATATACTGTAATGGGGCCCAGTCTATCATAATTCATAGAATAAGAGATGTTGGTGCTCAATCCCAAAAGTGTACCTCAGTTATTAAGCGGACTTCAGTTTAAGGGTCGGATTCTGGTGACTAATGAAGTTATAAGTTCAATTTCTACGAGAAGTATTTTGGACTCGCTTCAAGCCACGAAGAGAATAATCTCATCCTATGGGACAATGACACCCTGAGTTTATTAAAAAAGTAAAATTAAAAAAATCCTGATGATCTTGTTTGGTTTAGGGTGGAGGGGAAGTTATGGAATGGGAAATTGGTGTCAGAATCTCTATCCCTCCACAAGCCCTTGTGAGTTGCATACTTATCCAGTCTGGCATCAACCTTATTGTTCCATGGTTCACATGAAGACTGAAGAAGTGATGGAGATTCTTTTAGCACATGCACATTCGTTGGTAAAATCTTGCTGTTAAAATTGCAGATATGGTCAAATTTCTGACACATAAGATCTCTGTGAGAGCAGAATTCACATGATCAATGATAGCTGAATAATTTATAAGCACAACGAAGAGTTAAAAGGGATTCACTGACTGATAAAATCTTCTTTGCATGAAAATATACTTTTTTTTTTTTTTTTTGTAATATGAAAATATACCTTTGACAAACAAGTGCAACTACCCTCTTCACAGACTTTAGACTCCGCTCAATTAATGAATCCTAGAGCTGCTACATTGGAGCATAATATTGATGAAGACAGACAGTTAATCCATGATGAAGGCTGCGTTGTTTTAGTAACTAAAATTTTACTGTGTAATCAATATGTAAGGTTGTGTCTTAATAAGGAACCAAAGAGATATATGGTGAGAGGATAAACACACTTAGTTCAACATTGGATGTCGCATGGTTTAAAGTTCAAATGCTTCCATATGCATAACTCTCATGCAGAGAGATGCTTGTTGGACCGCAAACATTTGCATTATACGACCAAGGGGTTTTTGCTCTTATGTGTGTCATAAGAAAAACGTTTTGTCATCTTTCTATTTTCTTCTTTCGATTGGACAAAAAACAATTGTCTCATTTGAGTGATAAATGACTTATGGACAAAATTAATTAGCTCGAGAACATATGGTAGAGGAGGGACCAAATTTCAAGATTTTAACCGGAGATGACAATGTAACCTGGAAACAAGTTGTTGTCTCGCTTGAGTGTCATAGTTATCTTCATTCTCTGGGAGACTATCTTATGGTCTATAACAATATTGACTTGAATTACAAAAGGAAAATGTTTGTTTATAAAGAAAAATAGATGGATTTGATTCTTTTAAAGTAAGGGATGTATTTTAAAAGGTAAAGTGTAAAGTAATAACTCTTTATTGAAAGATCAACAAGTAAATAATAACAACTTCATAATTTGTTATGTATGTATATTTATTGGATTTCTCTTTTTTCATATAGACACAATAAGTAGTGGGACCCACCACTTATTAAAAAAGAAGAAAAAACAAAAAAAATAGTTCGAATTTTAATATTTCATAACATGAGAAAAATATCTCATGTTATGTGAGAAAATAATTTTCCATATTTATTTTTTAGAATCAGTGTTTTAATTAATGTTCATAACTCCGTACCGTACCGTATAAAGTAAACCTCCTATGAGGGAGGGAGGGGGGCTTTACACTGTGATGAAACACGTGTTCTCCATTTTAAGATATGCTCTCAACTCTCAAGCGCTGTTCTATATCTGCACTCTCTGCTCATGGGTGATAATTGAAGGATTCGGATTGGGTGCAGTGCAAACTTACAATTATGACTGAAAGATTAATATAATATATTTTAACAAATTCATAATTTATTATGCACAATACATGTTTTATTTTGTTAACTTATTATTTTAACTCTCGATTTTATGTACTAAAAAATATCTTACATGACACCCCTTTCTCATTTGTTAATTCATCTCAAATTTTAAAAAATAAAACAAAAAAATAATCTGTTAATACATAGTGCACGCTTATAGGGTGAAGTTTTCACCCACACCTTTTAGATTTAATAATGGCTTTAATATTTCTACAGTAAATATAGATAAATTATTTATATTCATTCTTAAAATAATATCGTTTTACGTTGAAAAATTAAAAAATTATAATTAAAAAGACTATTATAATCCTAAAATAAATTATAATTATAAAAATACTTTAATTTTCGGCTCAAAACCACGTCATTTTGGTCTTAATATAGATAACTTATTAAATTTGAAAAACTTGTATTCCTTTTTTGCATTTGTTTAATAAATTAATAAAAACTATGAGGTCGGGCTATTATGGCGGTTGAAGCCCAATGGGGGTGAGTGTAAGAATTCTAGTTTGATATTGGGGGCCCAAAGAAAACATCATCAACACAATGTGGGCCAACGCACAACTTGACACTTACTCAGTTGGGAAATGAGAATTTGAAAGTTGAAACTTTTCCCTCTCATGAAGCTGTGCTATTCTTATTCTCTGTCGATCGGAAATTTGAATTGTGAATGAGAAAGTGCATGCGATGGAGAAGAAGCTTCGCTCATCTCTTCAATCCTCAGCACAAGAGTTTTTGTCTTTAGCCACAAAGCTGAATCTGAAATCTTCAAAATCCTCTTTCAAAACCCTAATCCATTCCATTAAGCCCTCTTCTCACCTCTGCTCTTCTCTCCCTCACTCTCTCTGCGACTCCATCTCCTCCTCTGTTCAATCCTTCCGGAACCTTCTAGAATCACATTCAACAAACCTCAGCAGCCCCCCTCACACCCCTCCCACCAAGCGCCTCCGTCGCTCTTCCCGCCATTCCAACACCCGCTCCGATCCCGAACCCGAACCCGACCAGAAGCAGAAAGTTCTAGAGCGTCTCGAAATTCTCGCTCACGTCGCGCTGTTATGCGTTTCGCACCCTAGAAAAGTGTTCTCTCCGTCCGATTTTCTTCCCGGCGTTCAGGCCTTGCACGATAATTTGGTCGTGTTAGAGTCCGATTCGGTTTTGTCTTCGGGGATCGAATCTTTGTGCGTAGCATGGTGGAAGGAGAATTTGCCGGGGCGAGAATCGTTGATTACGCAGACCCTCCCCTTTCTGCTTTCGAGATCGCTGACACTGAAGAAGAAGGTGGACGTGCACAGGGTTTATATGCTTCGGGAGGCGTTCGCTCTGTTTGATTTTGAGGATGAGAGCATCGAGGATTTGAAGCTGTTGTTGGTTCGATGTGTAATTTCGCCCTTATATTTGAAAACAGAAGATGGAAGGAAGTTCCTGGCTTTTATCTTTGGGCTAAGCGATGAGCTTAAGAAGGAACTGTTGGAAATGATTCGTTCCCAGATACCATTTGGAAGAAAGTCTATGCTGGAGTCGTATGGGGATATAATGTTTCGGGCATGGAAAGCTTCACAAGGCGATTCGAGGAATGAAATTGAGAATGGATTCTTACAGGATTTGATTGACGCTGCCATATACGCCAGTTCAAGTGCTTTTGCTTCGTATATTAGGAGGGTTTTGGAGGCTTTTATTAACCAGAGGACAACCGATGGGGTTGAGAAACTTCTTTATCGACTTTCCGAGCCTGTCATATTTAGGTCTCTGCAGGTAAACCGTTCACAAAAAATGAAACCCCCCCTCCCCACATTTTATCATATGTTGAACGTTGGTTGGCCAAACCTTCCATATAAAGACTTGTGTGTTACAAGGACGCTAAGATAAGCAGGGAAAGGAAAAATGTTAGGGTAGCACTGAAGTTGTCCTTAAAATTTCTTCAACGTGATTGTATACTATGATGTTGTAAGCTTTGTCCTATAGTAGGTAGGCTTTCACAACTCTAGGTGTTTACCACATATGCATCAATAATCTTTGGTTGTGAGCACTGAGCAGCCGCTGGCCCGTGTAGATGAAAAAAGGGCAGCATATGACTTTCTAAAGTTCCATGATTTTAACTTTTGAGGGCTGGTATACACAATTATAAATTCGTAGTGATACTAATCAATTTGGGTTCCTCTTAAGATTGGGTTTTCTAAAATAAATAAAAAAACATTTTGTTGGATTAGCTGGCTCTTAAATTATAATAAGCAATAGTTATGATATTTACTTAATTTGTCATTATGTTCAGAATTTCACTTTCTTTTCAATAGGTTGCAAACTCAAATGTTCGGCAGAATGCTTTACATCTACTTCTGGACATGTTCCCCCTTGAAGATCCTGATGCCTCGAAAGAGGAGAAAGATGCATTGCTTGATAAACAGTTCTTTTTATTAGAAAGGTTACTTATGGATGATTGTCCAGAAGTGAGAACAATGGCTGTTGAGGGTTCTTGTCGAGTTCTTCATCTTTTTTGGGAAATTATTCCTTCACCAATCATAACAAAGATAATTACAAAAATATTTGATGACATGTCTCATGATGTATGCAACGAGGTTAAGCTTTCTACATTGAATGGCATCATTTATTTGCTTGGCAATACCCACTCTCATGAAATCCTTAAGGCGCTCTTGCCAAGACTGCGGCACCTAATACTGGACAATGTCCTCACAGTCCGTATTGCTGCAGCAGATCTCTTACTCCATGTAAAGGATGTCAGAAATTTTCAGTTCAACAAGGTACATATATTTTTAAACTCAGAATTATTAAGAAGTTCCTGTATCTAATATATTTGCTAATATTATCAGTTCTGATTGGTTGGCGAGCTGTTCTTGTTATATAGGTGGTGGAGTTAGATTTGCTGTTGTCTGTGCTTGCTAGTGATCAACCCCCTGTAGCTCAGAAGATAACAAAATTACTTTTACCTTCATACTTTCCCTCAAAAATACCCATTGAAGAAGCATGTAATCGGTGCATTACACTTGTAAAAAGGTCTCCAATGGCTGGAGCAAGATTTTGCAAGTTTGCCATCTTGGAAGGAGCATCTAAAACTCATCTTATGGAACTGGTCAAAGTATTCCTGAGTTTGCTTTTGTCACCAGATAAGCTGGATGCTAATCAGATTGAGGGTTTTCTTGTTGCTGCTAGCTACCTTTGTGATAACTTAGCCTGTGAACCAAGCTATATAAATGCCCTCAAAGAGTTGCTTACTCGAGAGAAAGTGAAGGGTTTACTAACTGTTGCAACTACAGGGCAAGCTCGATCTTCCTTATTCAACATCATCTCCACTGTCGGTTTAGATGATGTTGCTGGGCTTCTTGAAGAATGCATGGCTGTTGTCACAAACTGCAGTGGTTCTCCTGAAGATGTTGATCGCCAATCTGAAATGAGGTCTGCACATAAGTTGTTGCTTTCACTGGGTGGTTTTGATGAAATGTTTGAGATCTTAACAGCCCTCTTGCATAAGGCTGCGTATCGTTGTCACATTAAATTTGGTGCAGAGATGCCCTCGCATAGTGTTTCATTTGCTAAAAGAAAGAGAACTAAATCCTCTGGAAAATATTCAATTAAATCAAAGATAATTAACAGAAAGCAATCTTTTGAGGATGATTATTTAGTAGCTGTTGGGATAGCATGGCAAGTTAGAGACTTGCTTCTGCATGAGGATACCAGAAAAGCTATCTTGAAATCTCAAACTTTAGAAATGTCATTTTTTTCTCTTAAGGTGATTTCTGATGTCAGCATTGAGCATTGCGGGCACTATGAATATATGGACATATCTCCTGTTTTGGCTTATATGTCACTTGCTCTGCAAATGACTGTCGATAATGTTGGGACAAATAGTATACAGAATAGTGATACAAAGAGGAAGAAAAATAAGATTGGCTCTTCGAAATTGCTTTCAGAGGCAAGTAGAATCTTCTTGCTCACTTTTTATTGTTGAATTTTCAGCTGTTTAAAATTTATCTACCCGACTTTCTTGCATCTCTTGCGTTCTCAATTTTCTATTTTGTATGTTTTTCAAAATGATTTTGTGCATTTATATTTTATTGCCTCGTACATCAATGCCTTCTGATATTCTTTGGTAATTTATCATATGAATATGTATTTGTTTGACTTAAAACTTTTGTCTCTCTTATTTCTTTTGTTTCTTTCTAATTTATAATACCTGTATATTATGAACTTTAAATCAAATACATAATATATATGGTCAGCAGCACCAAAGTAATATTTCAAGGAAGTATGAATTTCTTTTGACCTTACTGACAGTTGTAATTCCATGTTGATCCAGTGAGTAATATAAGTTTGCCTTGGAATATGGTTTTATTTGCATCTTCTTTTGCCCAGTTTTATTGGTTGATTTTCATTATCAGCTAAAAAATCAATTGTCCTGCAAAATGTTGAATTTGCTTTTTCCCTTGATATAATATTATCCCTAATGCACTGATTCATTTTGAGTTTTGAGACCCTCGACTGTATAGAGGAATTGATAATATCATGTTGTTTATAGTTATGGCTTGCCTAATGTTTTTCCATTTTTTTTGCTGATAAAAGTTTCTGTTAAGCAGACTGTCTTGGAGCTGACAATAGAGCATGTGCTCAACTGTTTAGAAAAACTATTTGGAGCAGATGACATCATAAAAAATAACAATGTGGATTCAGATAACTTTCAGTCTACCAATAGAACAGATCAAAATTCCACACGAAGACGTAGGTTATCTACTGCAAATGCATGTCGCCAAAGTACTGGTGGTGAGTAAATGCATATATAAGACGTATTAAACTGTTGTTTAGGTCTTATAATGGATCCGGTTGCTTTGACCAAATGTAAGTAAATCGAGCACTGGATAGAAGAAAATAAATGTAGCCCAAGCGCAATATTAGAATTACTTCAATTGATTATGAATCTAAATCAATCTTTAAAGTAAAAAAACAATTGATTTGGTCTGTGGTAAAAATATATAAGTTAATTGGGTCAGGACAAACGGATGTATATATTCACAGATTTCTCATACTTTTTCAGTTCTAACTATTCTGTACAGGTTTCTCCACTTTTGAGCATTGTATTTAAAAAGCATTATTCAGCATTTCCTTCACAAAGGAATATGGCTCTCCTAACCCTTAACTATTATTATTAGAAAAAAAATATAGACAGTATTATGCTGCAGAAGGAGCAAAAAATGCCAATTTGTTATTCTGGACTATCAGGACTTAAATATCATCCCTACTTCTACATTAAAATGTAGCTTTTTTCATAAATTTGTAGATGCTCAATTTGCAATTTAAATTATACGAGTCATTTAAGATTTGAATATCAAGGACTGATCATGAGTATTTGCTTTATGTAGTTCATTTTATGATTATGGTGTTCAATGTTTTCATTATTTGCTTAGCTTGGAATAAACTTTTAATTTTTTGCAGAGTAATTGGAAAATCTCTTTCTAAAAATCAAGTTTTTTTGTAGTGGTGTTTATGTTTGGCTCCTTGTTACTAACTGATTACAATATTTAGCAAGTTGTATTTGAACTGTGTACATTTGATATATATTTGTTATGCCTTTCCTGTCTTTGTTTGTCACTAAATTGTCTAAAAACATTTGCATAGGATCTGCATGCAATGAACCCAAACAAGTATTATGTGAGGTGAAGATGCTTACTGCTGTTCTCAAGTTCATGGCTGACACCACTGCTATGTGTTTTGCTCCTCACAACCATGAATTATTCTTAAATTACACATCAAAATGTGTGGAACATATAGTGTCTTCATTGGATCAGCTATATCATAAACAAATTCAATTTGAGGAAGAGGATAAAAAAAATACTATTTTTTGCCTGAAAAGCTCTTTCACCTATGCAGCAAAAATAGTTAATATGATATTAACAGATTCCAGTGGATCGTCCATAATTCCACCTAAAGCTTTTGCTCTTGCCAGTAGCTTACTTGATTTGATCATTTCAATTGAATCATACATGGGCTCTGGATACGCATCACGTCATGTTGCAGCAGCCAAACCTTGGCTGCCTGATATGGTACTGGCATTGGGATCTGCTAATATTCTAAAACATACTGACCTTGGTACGGAACAGTCAACTACATCTGAACAAATGAAATTCCATTTTCCAAAATGGCCCTTGATTGTAGCCAAGACTGAGCTCTCCAGCGTAAATGAAGGTGAAGATGATAAATATTATCAACCAGAGAAATTCTCAGCATTCAATAGATTTCTGGCAATGCTGATTATATTACTGAAAAAGAATCCCAGTATAATGGATGCAGTTGGGGTTATTTTCCTGGTTTCTTCACTTATTGGGCTAGAACAAAAGGACTTTGGACTGGCCTTAGGACTTTTGCAATTTGTATGTTCGAAGTTGTTTAAACATGATGACAGGGATTGGGGTGATATGATGCTGTCTTCTCTGCAAGAAATCTATCCTAAGATAGAGAGGGAAATTGCAGAAGAAAGGGATGAAGATGAACTGCAGAAATTAACCCGTGCAAAGGAGTTGATTGAACCTCTTTGGATGTATCATCTATATGAAACTGGAAGGGTCAACATGACAGATGACTAGAAATAATCATCTACATGAAACTGGAAGGGTCAGCATGTGCTCTGTGATGTCATTTATATGCCTGATGTACATAATTCTCTACTTTTACTGCCCAATCGAAATTGTAACAATAAAAAACGATTTGCTAATACCATCTGTTTTTCTTCTAAATTGTACAGAAATTTGCTACTGTCCAGTCTCTCAAGCTTGCTCTAGATTAAAACCTTCCTGTTTTAATAACATGTTTCGTTTTTTCGTAGTTAACTAAAAATATTGTCCTCAATTAGGAAAAGGTGTAATGCTGAACTGCTTGTTTGATATCACAGTTTACCATCTCCCTTGAAATTCATCGAAATACTGCTTTTAAAGAATGGAATAGCGGATTCAGAATCGCCATTATAAAACATAAAGAAAAATGGAATTTGTTCATTCAAAGTAGCAATAAATTGAAGAAGGCTAGTTATTTACTTATTTATCCTCAAGTTGTTTTTAGACAACAAGAGTCAACATTATCTACAATAAGGTACATCTATTATTCTGCTAGCCTTGAAAATAAACAATGTATTAAATAAAGGAAGCTACTAATCTCATGTTGCTTGAAACTTGGTGAAACAAATATGTGGAATTCACAATTTAAAAAAGAAAAAACTAACACAATTCGATGGTGTATACTATAAGATAGTTATCTCCAACGATACGAGACATATTTCTCTTAAATAAAATGGTTAATTGCAGGTTGTCAGTCACTTAAAGACAACTGCTACTAGTACTAGACTCCAGAGTTCTACTTGGATGCTCCATTTCTAATTCAAACCCAAGAAAGTCTCGAGCAATAACAGATGAGTTAATGAATGTACAAGAATAAAGGACCTCGAAGCACCGTTAACAACTATAACAAATCTTAATTGCTTTTTGAGGAAGAGTTGTCCATTCACGTGCTTCGAACAGGGATCTTCTTTAAGCAAGCAGCAATAGGCATGCCCAAAAATCCAACGAATAAGCTAAATAACCACTGTATCAGAGTGAGAGGTGTTGTGTTTGCGAAGGTTCCCAGGTATTGTACTATTATGATTTGAAAGAAAACAGTAGCACTGATGACACCCACGAAAACATAATTTTCCAATATGCCTTTAAAAACATCTATTTCCTCCATCTCACGTGAATTTATCTCATTGAAAACCTGCAGAATCAAATCAACCCACATCTGGTAAGGCACATTCATAAAACAGGTAAAACTGAAATACCATATACTTTGAATTTAATCTTTCCTCATTCTTTTTTTTCGTAAGCAAATTGTTCAGTTTTTCAGTTAAGTTACCTGACATAATACAAATGAGTTGAAAATAAGAGTGTTTAAGACCAGATCCGAATCGGGGCCGTTAAGTGAAAAGATTGATTTCCCTTTTGACTGAAGAAACCATATCACCATAAACTGATATAATGATTGTCCTAAGATATTCCTCCACATGACATTGCTGATGAAATTCCCTTTCCTTCCAACAGGGGAACGCTTCATTAAATCATCATTTGGAGGTTCGGTTGCGAGCGCAAGTGCTCCCAGTGTGTCCATTATCATGTTCACCCACAAAAGTTGAACAGCTGTGAGGGGCGCAGTTCCTGGAGAGAAAATGCAAGTAATATCATAAGATAAAGAAGAAGAAATATGTTTTTATGACCTGTCGTGCAGGCAAATGTAAAGTTCATAATCAAAGTAAACAAATTAGGCAAATTTTCTAACCTGTCAAGCAGGCTGATGTGAAGTTCACAATCAATGCAACTACATTAACTGTCAGCTGGAACTGTACGAATTTCTGAATATTTATATATACTGAACGTCCCCATTTGGCCACTGTTACTATTGTGGAGAAGTTATCATCCAGAATTATGACATCTGCACTTTCTTTAGCAACCTGTACAAAAATTATGATATAAGGTGGATTCTGGCATTCTCCTTGCAATAAAAGATTAAGAGTTAAATGACTAAAATGTAGCACAGCATTGCCATTTATTTTGGTTTCGATATCTGACCATTCCTTACAAGGCCCTCTTTAACAGGGTAGAATAAGTGGTTTACTCAAGGAAACATTGCACTTCACTCACCTCAGTTCCAGCAATGCCCATTGCAAGTCCAATGTCAGCTTCATGAAGGGCTGGGGCATCATTTGTTCCATCACCAGTTACAGCTACAACTTCCCCAAACGTGGTGCGCAGGTGTTTCACCAATGTGTGTTTGTCTAAAGGTGAGGATCGAGCCATAACCTAAAAGGAATTAAATATTATGTTAGGATCAAACATAAGTCATTTGTATGATTGAGTAGTATTGAAGCAATCAAGATATTGTGTAATGTGTGTATAGAAGGTATGAAGCACCTGAATTTTGGGAATCAGTTCAAGCAACTCCTCCAGACTCTTCTCTCTAAAGTCTGGGCCTTCAATGGCTATGCCATCATCTGTTAAAATCCCACATTCCCTGGCTATGGCCTTGGCAGTATTGATGTTGTCGCCTGTAACCATTCTTACTGTTATTCCTGCTGAACGACATACTGCTACAGACTCCTTAACACCGGGACGAACAGGATCTTTGATACCAATAACTCCTATGCAAGTATATCCAAAAACAGGAATGGGGTCTTTATCAGAGAATCCATTTTCCAATTCCATATAGGCAAGGCACAGGGTTCTAAGTGCCTCACTAGCAAACTGGTTTATTGTATTCTTAAGATGGTTAGTTGATTCTTCATCAAGGGGGACAACCTCACCATTTGAGTTGAGCACTTTGTCACAAGCAGCCAGAACTATTTCAGAAGCACCTTTACAGTGGGCTCGTAAACCTCCACCAGGGAGCTCCACAACTACACTCATTTTTTTCTTGGTAGAGTTGAATGGCTCAGCTTTAATAAGTTTACATGCCTGTCGCTCTCCCTGAAAATCGCCACCTAAAGACAAGCCAAACTCCAATATTGCAGTGTCGGTTGGCGTCCCTAAAATCTCATGTTTTCCATGTTTGTTAATAACAACCTCTCCTCCTGTATTATTAAATATTGACTGTAGCAGCAGTTTCACAGCAGATTCTGGGAGTTCAGAGCACAAACTAGAAGTCTTATTGCTCACTTCCATGCTATTCATACAAATGCATGTTTTCACAACAGTCATGTGATTGGTTGTTAGTGTCCCAGTCTTGTCACTACATATAGTTGTGGCTGACCCCATGGTCTCACAAGCTGCCAAATGCCGGACAAGGGCTTTGTCATTCATCATCTTCTTCATAGCAAATGCAAGGCTCAATGTCACAGCTAATGGAAGACCCTCTGGAACAGCAACAACAACGATGGTAACTGCAACTGCAAAGAATTCCAACATCTCCAACGCATCATCGCCAGTCCAGCTCCAGAAGCTTCCTTGTTGGAGTTTATGGTTCACAAGTCCTTGCACCAAAACTCCAAAAGTAATAACGGCGAAGAATAGACCTATCTTCCCAATAATGGTTGCCACTCCATTCAATTTTACCTGCAATGGGGTTTCATCATCTCCACCTTCACTGAGAGTTGCCATCAATTTACCCCATTGAGTCCTCATCCCAACAGTGGTAATCAACATCTTGCATGATCCATCTTGAACCTTGGTTCCAGAAAGAAGGAATGGATTTTCAGAATTCACCATCACTGGCTCACTCTCTCCTGTTAAACTTGACTCATCAATCAACACAGAAAATCCTGAAACAAATAGTCCATCAGCAGGGACTTGGTCACCAATGGCAAGATGCACAATATCACCAGGAAGTAATTCATATATTGACATTTTCTGCCTATATCCATTTCTTGTGACCTGAATGGAAATCTTCTTCTTCTCCTTGTCTAAATCCTTAAATTGTAAAGATTGGCGATAATCACTAATTGCTGTCACAAAGACAACCAGTAAGATACTTGCAACAATTCCAAGACCATCATGAGCCCCCTTGGGCCATCCTTCCGTTGCAATGCCAACTATGAGAGAAACAAAAGCACATACTCCAAGTATCATGAGAGTCATGTCTTGAAGGGCTTCCCAAACAAAAACCCAGAAACTCCGAACTGCACTTTCAGTAAATTTATTGATTCCATATATCTGTTGTCTCCTATTCAGTAAATCAGTATCACTGCTAAGCCCCTCATTGGTTGATGTAGAAAGTTTTGGTGCAATACCACTAACCCCACCATGAAATCTGAGCTTCTTTACATCATGGCCTTCAACAATGGACCCCAATTCATCACCACAGATTTGAAAACCTGCAGCTTTAACTTCCTCTGGAACACTGTAATCGCTTGGTTGCACACCTGCGGATATGAACACAAGTAAACACATTGACTCTTAAATTTATAAGCTATGAGAGTAATGCTGAAGAAATTTACCTTGGATAAATTGAAATGCGGCTTTGGAAACCAAAACTGCAACCCTTAGCTTCTCCTACAGCAAGGAGAGAATAAGTCTTCGAGAAATAAACATGGACATATCGCATTATATGTGTTGAGGAAACAAGAAGAGAATCATATTGTTTATAAGTGTTGTCAAGGACCTTATTAAGAAAAACAGTTCATTAATACAACAACAAAATTAGCATATGAGCCTGGGTGAAAACAAGATTATAAGCAGGCACTAACTAAGAATAAAAACTAGAGAGAATAAAAAAGAACATGAAAAAGAAAATGTACAGTTCAACAATAAATGGGGTGTAAAGTGTAAGTCAAAATTAAAAACAAGAATCAGTTTTTTTTTTTTTTTTTTTGAAACTTATATAGAATCATAGATCAGCTGTGGATGTAATCAAATGTTGGTCACAACCAAAAAGCTCCTGATGCTTCCATAATTATCTAGAGAAGTTTAATTTTATTACTTGTGTCTGGTATAATGCATTGTATATCTTAAATCCAAACTCTCCGTGCCTCATCAACAATATCAAATGTAAAACTCCAGAGTTGCTAACAATGCATTTTCTATTCATTGTGTCATTCTATAAGCAATGTAACAACATTAAAGTTGCTCAACTGCTAATCAGATAAGGTCAAGATCAATAAATACAAAAACTTAATGTCAAGTACATGCTTGTGTTTTTTACATATTCTGAATCAGATTTAGCAGAAAAACATATAAACAGCAAACTTGAACTTCAAAACCAAGAAGTCGAAGTAACAGGGGTCATGGGAGGTAATGCGAGAGCATGTTTTGGTATTTTGACTAAATTTTTAATTTTCGAAATTGCTGCTCTAACGTCTTACTATTCAATTTTTACATAGAAGGAATATTAATTTCAATATGAAAAATGATAAGAGTCTTTGAAGCAACGATACAGCTGAATAGTCCAAGAAATTTCCCCAAAACATAACGGCATGACAAATATATAATATATCATATATCAAGCGTATTTATTTATTTGGTGTGATACTGATACTGATACTTCACATGTTAAGAACGGTGAAAACTTAACCTAATATCCATTAATTTTTAACTACGGTTTAAAAAAAAATAAAAAAATAAAAACAGCATCGAAATAGGTTGAATAAAAATAGAAACCTGATTGGTTCGACGCATATTAGCAGCTTCGCTCCTCTTGGTGAGATTGGCAGTGAAACGAAAGCGTCTTTTGGGGTTCTTCACGACACCGCATAGTTTTCTCCATCTTCGAAGAGCTTCATCAGAAGAATTCTTGGACTTCACTTCAAAATCCTCATTTAACAAATTTTCAATCATCCTCCCTTTGCTTTGCTATGAACTGTTATAGTTTGATGCCTCTGTCTGTTATCTGTTACCAAATACCAAATGTATTCTGACACTCTCAGATCCTTATCTTATAAGAAGGCAGGCATGTCTTTCCTTCCCCGTGGTTTCTAAAAAGACATTTCTAACGGCCTTCTTAGATGCTAGGCACCAACTTTGAAATTTGAATGCCAATTCGTGGAAAGAGAGGGGACCGAGTAAAAGGCAAAACGATAATTTCCGATGAAAACCGATTATATATGATATGAAGAAACAAATAGAGAGAGAGAGAGAGAGTACTGAAGAAAATGAACGAGCAATGGAATTGGGTCAACGGCTGCGCCTAATATCAAATGCGTTATCTTGGTTCTTGTAACTCTTGTAGGGTTTTAATGGGTCATAGAGCCCTTTGTTTCGGGTTATAAAAAAAATAGCTTTTATCTCTTTTTAATTTTAAAAGTACTTTTTATAAAAGTTAATGTTATTTATATTTTTATAAAAATATTTAGTTTTTTAAAAAAATATTTAATTTTTGACTTCTGTTTTTACGAGAAGTTAAAAATTTTAGCTTTCGAAAAAAATAAATTTTTAGCTTTTTTTGTGACTTTTTCTTTTTTAAAAAAAACAAACTAAAATCGAAAACGAAAATGAAAAGTGCTTTTTTTCTTAAAAAAAATAACTTTTGAAGAAAAAAAAATAACTCTAGAAAAAAAATTCGTCCAAACGAACTCATATACAAACTTTCTGAAACTTATAAACAAATAAAAAAAAAATAAAGGTTAAGGAGGGGTTTCATTTTCATTTTATGATATATGAGTATATGGCTGATTTCAGTATATTCTCTCGTGTTACATTTATCGTTTATAAAGAAAGAGACTCGCCAACTTTATTGTGGTGAACAACACGCGGTATTCTTTTATATCAAATCAATCGACTCCACGCTTCCTCTGTAAATGTTTTATTATTATTGTCAGCAATCACTCATCACAAACGCGTAAATGGGGTACCAAAGTAGATGCACAAAACGCGTAAAGGACGCTGCATGACTCGGACATTTCGCCCCCACACAAGTACCAAAGAAAGATAGTTCATTGAATAAATGGGTCTTTCGCGATTTATTAATGGTTTAGGTACAAATATTGTACTGTATAACTTTTATATACTAAAATAAAATAGAATTTAATCAAATTTTAAAAATGAAGCAATTTTTAATTATTTTTTATACAAAGAGCCTGACACAAAATAAGAATAAAACTACAAAATAAATATGTATATTCTAAAAAATTGACATATATCTTAAAAAAAAAAATCTAAAAGTTTTTAACTTTTTTTTATTATAAAAAAAAAAGATTCTTATAACAAAAGCTTTCAAACTTTAACATGACCCCAATGATGGATGCCAATAACGACAAAGAGTTCACCGTCATTGAGCTTCGAGCTACTGCTTTATGTTTTTAATGATCTTATTTATATTCTCTCTTTACTTTATGGAAACAATTGATTGATGGTATACATCTCCTTATCGGGAAATTTTTAATATGCTCATGTCCCTTTATGGTTCTTTCATTAAGAGTTGACATATGGATTTTTTATTTTATTTTTTTTCTTTTTCTCTTTCACTCTCTCTCCTTCACCCCACCCAATCACCCATGCGCCGGGAGCGCCAAATTTAAGCTCCTAATTCGGACCCTTCACGAAAATTCCAATTAGTAGATGATAAACCTTGCGCCGGACATGATAGGATAAGGGTGAGATATGATATGAGGCTAATAAGGGTAGAATATGATATGGACTGATAAGCCGATATCATATCATGTGTTTGATAAGCACCTGATTAACAATCTAATAAGATTATATAGGAGGAGAAAGAAGAAAGAAAAAGCAAAATATAATGCAATAAATACAAATATATTAAGTAGCGTGGGAATATATTGGGTAGCATGATGCTATATTGAGTATCCAATATTGGTATCCTATCCTATTGAATCCTAACTCAGCTCCTCCTATAGGATAGAAATCATGTATTGGATATGATAAAATGACACAATAGGATAAGCTAATCATATCCTATTGACTCACCAAAAAAAGATAAAAATAAAATATGATAAGTTATCCTATCCTATTTTATTTATCAGGTGCTCCAAACAGGCCCTTAGTGTATTTTGTTTTATAGACTAAATTTACATATATTATCAAGTTAAATAAATGAAAATTAGGGTTTTTGATGTAAAAACATGAACTGTGTGAATTATGAATTAAACAATTAATATTTGTTTAAATTAAAGGTAATCGAAGTTAAACGGAAGCAAATATGAAGCCTAAAGATGTAGAGATCAAAAACTTGAAGACATGAAGATTTTAAATGCAAAAATAGAGAAAATCATGGTTCTTGAAAAGGAGGCTTAAGCTCCCAATCTGGAGCTTAAGCCCTCAAAATCACCAAAAGTCCCTGCCTAAGAGCGCTTAAGCCCTCAACTCAGGCTTAAGTGCGCTACAAGGGAAGAAATTCACCTTCGAAGAGCGCTTAAGCGCCCTACGTTAATTTGCATGGTTGTCCCATAGACGCTTAAGCGCCCAACAGTGTGCTTAAGCGTCCATCAAAGCCCAACTTAGACCCAAATGAAGTATCCACTTAGGGCACAAATTCTTTACCCATAAAAACACAAATTGGGGCAGAATTCATGATCATTGACAACCGGAGGCAGAGTCGAAGCAGAGGGAATCACAAGTTCATGTTCGTGAGAGTCGGAGACGGATCGGAAAGCCTGCACTGGAATTATTGAAGATCCACTATTCTAATATGGAAATTAGGGGAAATTTATTAATTATTTTCTTTCATGATTTCACTATGT
This sequence comes from Gastrolobium bilobum, assembly GCF_033153095.1. Lineage (NCBI taxonomy): Eukaryota > Viridiplantae > Streptophyta > Magnoliopsida > Fabales > Fabaceae > Gastrolobium > Gastrolobium bilobum. Next base: position 267,607 of record NW_026898943.1, read on the forward strand.
TAGGCTAAGTCTTTATAGTAGTTAGGGTTAGATGAAACTCAATTTATTTATTATGTTTTGAATAGTTCTTTACGTAAATTTCCCTTTTTATCATGAATGAAATTGTCTTTTTTTAATGCTTTCTGTGAGCTTGAATCTTATAGATTGATCTAAGGTAAATGCATGACAATAGGAATGTTGGTGTATGATCTGTATCTAATAATTTCATCGTAATCCTTATGATTCTATGGATAGACATAGGGTTTTACGCAATCATTTTGATTCTTGAACTCAATGCTTATTTTTTTGGGGAATAACCAGTGAACTAAGGTTCTTGCAAGATTATAAAGATTTAGGGTTTCAATGGATTGAATCCTAATTAAATTAAAAGATATGATTGAATTAATATTAAGGACGATTAATATAAAGAGTGAACTAAAATATAATAGAAAGGTTGAGGGAAATCAAAGCCCTGTCTACGTTTATTTTCTGTCAAGCAATCAATATATTTATATTCTTGTTTTTTATTCTTATTTTTAATTAGTTTTAATATTTTAAATTTCAAATCAAATCTTATTACAAATCCGAAATTGATTGTCTAACTTAAGTATAAATAGTGAACTAGTGATTGAATTATAATTCTCATGGGAACGATCTCTTACTAATATATTATATTACTTGTTAGACCGGTGCACTTGCCGAAGTCGCAACAGTAGAGCAGATATATTTTTTTTTCAGATAAATTACGAAATGATGTTTTGTAGGCCAAAAAATTTTCGAAAAATTTGGGTTAATTTTACTGATATTATATTTGGTTGATTGTAAAATATTGATGAGAATCTTAATCGAAATGACAAAACTATCCATTTTTACACATCTGCTGATATATTGTATAAGGGCATTTTTGTCTCGAAATGTGAAAATGAGTTTCCCAGTTGGTGGGAACAAATAATACCATGGATGAGATGGAATTAATTTTTTCCCATGTATAGTTAAAAATGGGAATGATGGTGAAAAAAGTATCCTGTGAATTTTTTACTTTTACTCATACTAAACATGGTAAAAAAAAATTCGCACCATACTTTCTCATCATTTCAACCAAAAACCCTAAAAATTAATGCTTGTGATTCGATAGAGTATAACTTTCAGGTGGGCATGGGCTTGTAGGCTTCTTGAACAACATAATTTATGTGCTTGTTGGGGATCTTTTAGAGGTTTTGTAGCTTGTGTTGAGGCCAAACAAATAAAATATGAGCAAATTGAAGTAAATAATCCATAAAATAAATCAAGAATAAAAGTAATTATAATTGGTACACAACACTTTTAACGTAGAAAATCCAATGTGATAAAAAAATTTAGGATCTTCTTTGAAGTCTACTCAAATCTCTATTGTTACCGTATAATAATAATAATGGGTAAAGAAATAAAATGTCCTCTCTCTATGTAGCATTAGAGGAATCAAATAAAAGTTCTTTGGCGAATGTCTCATTCACAACATGATGAAAACACTAATGTTCTAACCACTGTCTAATAGTGTCAATTATTTTTCTATTCAATTTAGCCCATTCTACATCTAACACCATCGATAGTCGCTTAAGATTACCCTCAATAGATTCATAAAGTCTTTGTAAAATAAATAATCCTTCATTATAGGCTTCCAAATCAACCATTTTGATCCATTAAGTTTAAGCATGGTGCTCGAGTCATCTTCCATTTCAATTTACACCACAAACACTCACAATTGCAAATCAGACTCTGATACCATTTTTTTAGGCTCCAAACAAATAAATGAAGTGCAAATTGAAGTAAAAAAGTCAAAACAAAATAATCAAGAATAAGAACAACTATAAGTGGCATAAAGACTTTTTTAACGTGGAAAACCCAACATGTGAGAAAAATCAATTAACCTTTATCGAAGTCCATTCAAATCCTTATTATCTCTAAATAATAATAGTGGGTACACAAACAATTCTTGGATGACATTTTGGTTTACAAAATGTTCACTGTTCGGTTATATTAAACCGTATAATGATACCTCAAGGGTATGCGCTCAGAGATATCCTATGGATAGGTATCTTGGTTGGCTTATAGCCAATATCCCCATCATTGCGCACAAGCAATAGGCTTATAGCCGAGACGTGAGTGTGTGCACAGTGTGGGCAGAAGTAATAAATGAGTTTAGAGTGTATACCTGGGGTCTTTAACCTCTTATTTATAAGGGTTACTTGTTGGGCTTGTGTAGATCTCCTAGTTGTAGTAGGATTTAACTTCCTTTCTGTTGGGATAGGGACTTTATTCTTAGCTGTCTTACTGTTTTATATTGTTAGGATAATTGGAGAATTATCCTTTAAGGGATCATTGGGTAGGTGGTTAGGATATGAAAATATTCCATAACAGTTGCCTCCCAGCCCGGCAGTTCGGAAGCTCGGACTGCTGGGGTGCCTAAGTTTGATTGATAGGTCGACCCTACCGAGGTACTATGATCATGCCTTGGGTCTGGTGTGACTACCTCTTCTGGGCTTAGCTTTTTGTATTGGCTTCTTTTCTCTTGAAGTCTCTGAGTGGTGAGGCGATGTTTGCCTTTTTTTGTTGACTTTGAGCTCGGCTTCTCTTGCCGAGGTTTTTTAGTTTTGACTAGGCTTATAGTCAGTCTTTTATATAGGCATTCGCCTAAGTTTTAGGATGGCATTTCGTGCCTCCTTAATAATTAATCCGACTTTGCACTTCCTAGCATTAAGTGTCGTGGTTCCAGATTTGGCTCAGTTTCGCATACCGAGATCTCTATTAGCATGGATTTGACCTTTTGCAAAGGTTTAGGGAGCACGGATTTTCTTACTACGACTTCCCCCTTTTGGATTTGACTTGCTGCATATATCTTAATTTTGGGAAAGTCTTTCGTGCCTTCTTGAACGATTAGTCCGGCTTCGAATACCATAACTTCTCTTGTTTTTTACGGACTTGGCTTCTTTTGCCATAGTCTTGGATTCTTGAAGGAGGAGTTCGTCTCCTCGATTTTAAGCCCGAATACGTATACTGTGGCTTTTATTTTGAGTCCCGCTTCATTCGCGATGGCTTTTTGATTTGAGGCCAGCCTGTTAGGCCGTTGTGGCCAAAACCTTAACGACCTGGTTTTGTTGTTGTAGTCTTAAGTTACTAGGGCAATTTTGAGCCCAGCTTCACATACCGTGGCTTTCTTTAAATTGACTTGGATTTTGCCTTGTCTGCACTTTTGAAGGCGGTATCATTGCCTTTCTGATTTTAGCCCAACTTAATGTACCGTGGCTTTACTGTTGGACTAGACTTTTTACCATATTTTGTTTGAGCCCGGTTTCGCATATCGTGGCTTTCTACTTTAAGCAACGCTTCATTAGCGATGAATTTTTAATTTAAGGCTGGCCTGTTGGGCCGCAAACTTTGTCATTTGGCTTTGTTGCCAAAATCTTGAATAGAAGCCCGACATCATATGCCGCCTCAATTTTTCTTTTATCTCAAATTGGGGTGTGATCCTTTTCTAGGATCACGATCTCTCCAAATTCGTCTTCTCGGATTGGGGTGTAATCCTTTTTGCTAGAATCACATCTCTCCAATTCCATCTTTCTTCTTCTTCTTTTTTTGGATCGGGGTGTGATCCTTTTGCAAGGATCAAATCTCTCCAATTCCGTCTTCATTTTTATCGCGGATTGGGGTGTGATCCTTTTGCTATGATCACATCTCTCCAATTCTAACTTCGTTTTTATCTCAGATTGGGGTGTAATACTTTTCTTAGGATCACGTCTCTCCTTTTCTGTCTTCACTTTGATCTCGGAGCTGAAGCTATGGCTAAGGCTGAGTTGGAGCTCAAGGATGAGGCCGAGCTATAATTTTGAAGCTCTTCGTAGGGCTAAGCTCAAAGCCCAGGCCGAGCTAATAAATTTGAAGCCCTTATCTGGGCTGAGTTGAAGCTCAAGGCTGATGCCGAGCTTTTAAACTTGAAGCTTTTCATTAGGTTGAGTTGGAGCTCAAGGCTGAGGCCGAGCTATTAAACTTGAAGCCCTTAGTTGGGCTGAGTTGAAGCTCAACGCTGATGCCGAGCTATTAAACTTAAAGCCCTTAGTTGGGCTGAGTTGAAGCTCAAGGCTGATGCCAAGCTTTTAATCTTGAAACCCTTCATTGGGCTGAGTTGGAGCTCAAGCCCGAGGCCGAGCTATTAAACTTAAAGCCCTTAGTTGGGCTGAGTTGAAGCTCAAGGCTGATGTCGAGCTTTTAATCTTGAAGCCCTTCAATGGACTGAGTTGGAGCTCAAGGCCGAGGCCGAGCTATTAAACTTGAAGCCCTTCATTGGGCTGAGTTGGAGCTCAAGGCTGAGGTCGAGCTATTAAACTTGAAGCTCTTAGTTGGGCTGAGTTGAAGCTCAAGGCTGATGCCAAGCTTTTAAACTTGAAGCCTTTCATTGGGCTGAGTTAGAGCTCAAGGCCGAGACCGAGCTAATAAATTTGAAGCCCTTAACTGGGCTGAGTTGAAGCTCAAGGCTGATGCCGAACTTTTAATCTTGAAGCCCTTTATTGGGCTGAGCTCAAGGTTGAGGCCAAGCTAACAAAATTTGAAGCCCTTAACTAGGCTGAGTTGAAGCTTAAGGATGATGCCGAGCTTTTAAACTTGAAGCCCTTCATTGGGCTGAGTTGGAGCTCAAGGTCGAGGCCGAGCTAATAAATTTAAATCCCTTAACTGGGCTAAGTTGAAGCTCAAGGCTGAGGTCGAGCTAATATATTTGATGCCTTTCACTGTGCTAAGTTGAAGCTCAAGACCGAGGCCGAGCTATTAAAATTGAAGCCCTTCACTGGGCTGAGCTCGAGGTTGATGCCGAGCTTTTAAACTTGAAGCCCTTTTTTAGGGCTGAGCTTAAGGCCGAGCTAATAAATTTGAAGCCCTTCATTGGGCTGAGTAGGAGCTCATGCCGAACTTTTAAACTTGAAGCCCTTTGTTGGGCTGAGCTCAAGTCTGAAGCCGAGCTATTAAAGTTGAAGCCCTTCATTGGGCTGAGTTGGAGCTTTTTCCTTATGATTTAATGACCTACAGGTTTTCACTTGCTCCATCAAGAATTGCGACGACGAGAATCTTTGTCAAATCGTCATCTGCTTGGATCTAGAGCTCCATTCTAGAGTCTCTTGGAGGATCAAAAGCCTTTTTTGCGGTAGGATTTGTCTCCTCATATGTATGTGGTTTCAACAATTTCAGGGCGCGCGAGGTCGCCTGCAATATGTGGCTTCGTGCTATGCCGCGCGTGTTCACCATGGATGAGAGTCGAAATTTGTCGTTTCCCACAGACGGCGCCAATGTTCGGTTCTATTAAACCGTATAATGATACCTCAAGGGTATGCGCTCAGAGATATCCTATGGATAGGTATCTTGGTTGGCTTATAGCCAATATCCCCATCACTGCTCACAAGCAATAGGCTTATAGCCGAGACGTGGGTGTGTGCACAGTGTGGGCAGAAGTAATAAATGAGTTCAGAGTGTATATCTAGGGTCTTTAACCTCTTATTTATAAGGGTCACCTTTTGGGCTTGTGTAGATCTCCCAGTTGTAGTAGGATTTAACTTCCTTTCTGTTGGGATAGGGACTTTATCCTTAGCTGTCTTACTGTTTTATATTGTTAGGATAATTGGAGAATTATCCTTTAATGGATCCTTGGGTAGGTGGTTAGGATATGAAAATATTCCATAACATTCACAAATCATGATCATGAGAAAATCAGATCTCGGGTAAATTTTCAAAAATCTTATACCAAACGTGAGTAAATAAGATTCACAATATCAGTTTCCTAGGAATCTAAAAAAAAACTCTCAACCAAATACCTCCTTAGATAAAAAAATCATATTATTGTCGGTGATTGTATGTGCAGGTGTCAAATAGAGAGAGAAAGTGAGAGAGATAAAAAAGGAATAAGGGCATAATTTTGTTGTTTGTGGTTGTTGTGGCCTATTGCAACAGTAACATATGATAGGTGGAAGATAAGAGTATTTTTGTCTCAAAATTATTAAATATGTTAATTGTTCTAATCTCAAAGTATAAGGAAGTAAATTATTTGAGTTAAAAGTAGGAGGGGGTGTTTTGAAAAGACACCTAACTACAAGGTGGTTGTACGTAATTTAGCCATTAAAATTTGATTAACCTTTATATTATCAAGTTTTACATTATTAAGGGAAAATTTTAAATACCCCCTCGTGGTTCCCCATTGAATCATTTTCTAACATCCTCTACAATTCACTACCACATAGGATATCACGTTACTTTTTAAATCTTAATTTAGATAAGAGAACGAGAATTATAATGAAATTCTAATGCAGCAGATATGAAATAAGGCACATGACAAAATATTCTTAATCTTTAATTATACAGAAGTCAGTTCACTATTACGTCATAAATACATCATAGTCTAAAGTGAAAAGAAACATTTTTCTTTCTATTAATTTTCTCCACTAAACTCTGTATAGCCTTCAAAGTCTTTAACCATAGTGCTTTACCCTACTCCAAAGCTACACATACTGGTCTGTTTACTCTGGGAAGGTTAGCATAAAAACAAACACGCGTGAGATAAATCTCAGTAATATTGTGGTTTTCGAACTATAACCAATTAGAGGTGTTCATCAACCGATCCAAATCGATTTGAACCGCAGTAACCGAACCGAAAAATCGAAAACCGAATAAACCGAAAACCGAAAAATCAAAAACCGAAAAAAAACTGTAAATTTTAATTGGATTGGATCGATTTTCGGATTGGTTGATGAAAACCGATCCAATATATTAATTTTCCTCTATCTACTTGAGTCTTTCTCCCATCATAGCCCAAAAATTTCTAAACCCATTAACCCATAAACTAAAATCAAGAAAAAATCTAGTCACATTTAATCAACAAAATTTCATATATGTAGAGCTTCATATCTTATTGTCCAAAAAAAAATTCTATATTATCGTTTATTGATACTTTTGTATTTAAAAAAATAAAATTCCAAAGCTAATATATACAAAAGATGTTATTTGAGCAATAATCAAAAAACAAATTTTAGGATTTTCAAAAAACCGAAAACCAATTCAATCCAAGCCGAAAAAAATTGGATTGGATCGGATCGGATTAGAAAAAAAGTCCAAACCGAATGGATGATTATGTGATCAAACCGAAGGGATTGGATCAGATGATTTTTGCTTTCAAAACCGATCCAATCCAGATCGCGAACACCCCTATAACCAATCCAGCCACTTTGGTGAAAAATATCATTCTCACAAAATAAATTCATAATAAGAAAATAATATCATAAATAATAAATATAAGCTCAGACCTTTGTGGATTCTTCATTTAGCTATACCCAAACCTTTGTGGGTTTTACCCAAACTTTTATGGGTTTCTGTATACAAACATATATAAGAACGTGTAATCTTTAACTGAAATGACTAATGCTCAATTATGCAGCGCCTAAATTCTGTGGGTTCTGTATGTTAAATGTTCTGTATGGCGGAGCTCAAGCCATGATAAAACGTCTCTTACCTTATAACCATTCTGATCCCCTTGTGGGTCAGTCACATCAGAATCATTCAGTAAAAGATTATATATTCCATTAGTATTCATTTGGTACCAAAGAAACTCTTTAATTTCTATAAATTTGATTCAAGATCATTCTCGTATATAATATAAGTAAATTCATCAAATTCACAAAGCCAAATATAAAAAAATAAAGTAAAATAGTAGAAAGAATTCATAAAATAATTTTAGCAGAGTAACGACATTTTCACAACTTTTAAAGAAATGACTTTAAAATACCAACTTTAAACATAACATAGATAACAACAAAACAACATAGCTTTCTAAAATAGGAAATATTACTCTCCTTTCACACAAGATGACTTTTCTCATGTTCTTTCACTTCGATTTTTGCACTCTACCTTTTTCTTTTTTCTTAAAATGGTGGGACCCATTCATTTTCTCTCTATAACATAAGATAATTATCTTATGTAAAATGAGACTAATAAAATCCTTCTAAAATATCTAAAAATTAACTTTAAAAGTAAAAGAGAGAATGAGTTGTTTACTCCCAATACTACTTTCCCTTTCTTTTTTCTTCTTTCTTTCTCTGTCTGTCTGTCTCTCTCTCTCTCTTTTCTTCTTAAGTTTCATAAGGGGGAGGGGTGTAAATGGGCTATGCTATGCTAGGCTTTGACTTAAATAGGCTAGGTCTGTATAAAAAAAAAATATGTATGACCTAGCTTGTTAGCCTGTTTAGATCTCAAATTACAAGTATGACATGACCTATATTTAAAAAATAAAAGCCTTGGCCTAGGCTTTTTAGCGTGTTTAAGCATATTAAACATTCAACAATTAAAAGAATAACTAAAATAATAATAATTTATTATTCAAAATTATTAAAATAATAATTTTATTTAAAATAAATAATATAATATAGGCCGACCTGAAGGCTTATAGGCCTGACATGTACAAAAAAATCTATAGCATGCTTTCTAAATAGGTTTTCTTACGAGCCTAGGCCTGTTCTATTTTACTATTTATAAAAGGCCAAGTCTAGTCTAATATAGGTTAGGCCGTAGGCCCCTGTAAGCCGGCCTAGCCCATTTACACCTATAGGGGAGTTATATAGAATTTGAAAAAGGAATGTAATCATTACTTTTTATAAAAATCAAAAGAATCTAATCATTACCTTTATAGATATCTAAGGATTCTTAACCATTACGTTTATAAAAATATAAGGAATCTAATCATCACTTTTATAAATATATAAGGAATCTTAATCATTACGTTTATAAAAATCTAAGATATTTTATTCTAAATATCTAAGATATTTTGCTAATTATTTAAGATATTTTATATTATATTTATTATTATTATTTTAATTTAAAATATTACACATTTGTCTCTCTATTTTTTTAATCACTTATCCCCTATGTTTTTTTTTTTGGTACATTGCCAGGAGATATCTCCATTCAACCTTCTCCGGGCACCATGCCCTCGGGATACGGCCCGTTTGGGCTAACCCTTCATTGTAACAGTGAGTCCTATGTTTTTTTTCATCTAAGTCTATTCTTAACGCCTTTTGAAACTTAATTAATCTGTCCATTTTACCCTTCTTACAAAAACAATTCAGCTATCTTACGTATCATCTTATTTTCCTAAGCTTTTGCAAGGGTTTCTTACGATACAACTAAATTTCTCCTGTATTCGATTTCAATTAACATCCCATATTATTCAATTTTGTTTATACTTTACAACTTGAAACTGAGATCTAAAAGTATTAGGTCTTTTATTTTAATCTATGAGTGATATTTTTATTTTAGCTATGGAAGGTTAGTATTGATTTTTTTTAATGTTTTGGATATATAAATATACGAAGTATTGTGGATGCAAAAAAAAAAAAAAAAAAAGCACGATGCGATCGTTTATGTATAGCTCTTTGTGCAATTGGATTATTTCTTGAATGAGTCCTACATTTTTTTCTAATATAGTGTTGATTGGACTAGAATTTTAAAATGAACTATGATACTTATTTTAGCCACACCAATAAAAACTAAAACAATCCATTGAAGACATTTTTTTTAAATAAACCAATAACCATTAGTCACATTGATTCAATTTTCAATTTGCTAGACACGTATTAGTTTTAATTTTTTTACTTTTTTGGTATACTTAGATATCGAGTTTTTGTGTGGTATAGAGCTTTACTATATGTAATGTTTTATTAATTGAAATTAATTTAATGAACTGGTTTAAATTTTCTAATACAATTTAGGAATAGTTTGTCATAGTGTGGGCTGTAAAATGAAATTAAGTAAAAGAAACTGGAACAAGAAATTAGATTTTGTAAAATAAAGAAATTTTTATTAGATCTAATATTTTTAATTTTATTAAATACAATGGCTCTATAGAAGCAAATTAATTATTTAATGAAAGGAATGCATTAGGAATTATTATAAAAGGTATATCATTGTATTAAATTCACAACAAATGAGGCTAGCAAGTTTCAAAGAAAGGTAAAATAGACATATTATTAAGAGTTTTATGTTTATCATGTAATATAACACGACTTCACTTTTCTACACACACATTAAAGAGGCGGGGTTCACATATTTTTCTTTCTCTTTCATCATTTCACTTTCTCTCTCCCTTTTTGTTGTGTGTATTGGAAACAAAAATTAAGTTAAGTAACATAACATTAATAAAACCCTATTATTAAATTTCTAAGCGTGTTAAGATGGATTAAAGCATAAGAGTAAGTGATAAAAAAAAATATATAAGAGGGGCAAATGATTCACAGAGAAACTATAGAATAATTTCTAAACTTTTTCCTATTATTAAATATCATATTATGTTGTATTAAATGGACCATTAGTCAAATTAAATTTGTCCCATGACTCACATGTGAATCTTCCTTTCAAAAAATAACAACTTACGATAAATAAAAAAATAATTAGTTAAATATTATAGAGCAAGGTTATAGTTACAACCTTTTTTTTCTTACAACCTCTTACAACTATATCTTATTACCGTTGATTTTCGCTAATCAACGGTTATTATTTTAGCAGATTAAACTCATTAATTAATTATTAATTCACCATAAATAATAACTGTTGATTGACGGAAATCAACGGTGATAAAATATGGTTGTAAGAGGTTGTAAAAAAAAAAGTTGTAAGTATAACCTTCCTCAATATTGTAATATAATATTGTAATTTTATTTAAAGGACACAATTTGTGTCATTTACAAGAATAAATATAGGAAATAATATTTTTTACGTTATACGATAAAATTATATCTCCTATATACACATAAAAAATTGTGGAGTTCATATTTTTTTTTTTTCTCTTTTCTTCTCACATGACCCCACATTGACCCCACACACTTTTATGTTTGTGTAGGAGATAAAATTATCTTCTAAACATAAGAGATATTAAACCCGTAAATATATATAAGTTTTTAAAACTATTTTTCAAAGTTATTTCTCATATTTTAGCTATGAGAGCTTGTTTGAAAAGCTATTTTCAAGCTATGAAGTTTTCGGGATGCCAATGCCCAATGTAGTTTGAAATTTGTGCTAATATGTTTGACATTATTAGAGTAAAACCAATTGTGCATCAAAACCATGGTTTTGAAGTCCGGTTAGCAAATTACAACAAAGAAAAAATTCCAGTTGCATATAATTTGACAAAAAATATCGTCATAATTTTTTTTAAATAATAATATCGTCATAATTTAATATTATATTTATGTAAAACTATTTTTTTTTTTTTTTTGTAAATTATGTAAAACTATTTGTCTCATGTGTAATATTATGTGTCAGTTAATTTAATTAATAAAAGGGGCATAATGGTAATTGACAGTTTAAGGGAGTTGGGAAGTTATTTATGAATAAATAACTGGTGACAGGTTCAGTTATTATAAGAGTTTTTGGTAGTTTTCTGAGAATAGTATCTCCAGAGAAACTCTCCTTCATTGTCTGCCCATCGTGGTTGTATCCAATCACTGTCAAAGAATATACAAGTAGAGAAAATGGTCAAGACTCTGAGAAAGGCATTCCACCATCAAAGTTCTTCCGCACTAATGGAGAAAGGTACACTCTTATGTGAAAATCATGAATTCTAAAGATCCTGTATCATGTTCTTGAATGGACATTGTTGAACATTATTATTGATTTACTTATGAAATTACTTATAATTTATACTTCAACAACATTTACCTATTGTTTAAGGGTTTTATTAATCTCATGTTAAAGGAGATAATTATCTCATGTCATAGAGATAAATTAGTGGGCTCCACCACCTGAAAAAATAAAAAAAAAAGTGACACAGTTATAAAAGAGTGTGTAGGAGAGAAAACTTATATCATGTGACATAAGAATAGTTTTTTCCATTTTTTAAATATTGACACACTTAGAACTTAGAAGTGATTTTTATCTAAAAATCTAAAAAACATTAATTTTATTGGGAGAAAAATAAGTCGATGTATATATTGACCATAAAAATGTGATTAACATTTGAATCACTTACGTAGAATCACGACCATTTGCCGTGGCAAAGACATAAGTTAACGAACGATTATACATGGACCCTGAAAATCAGATCAAAGGAAGAGGCAGTGCTGGCACGATGGGTCCGCGCGTCATATTCGCTTCCAAAATCAACGGCTAAAATCGACCGGGATCACCATAGATTCGTCGTAATGCGCACGATATGACACAACCACTTCGACCATCCAGATTGGCGATTCTACATAATATTATTTTACATTTAAAATAACAATGTGAAAAAAAGAAAAAAGAAGCATCATTTCCTCGCCACACCCTGCTTCGTGATCGTGAAGCTCAGTGCGTCAAGATCTCTCTCTCTCTCTCTCTACGAAATCGAAAATGAGCAAGGGACCGGGTCTATTCTCCGATATCGGCAAGAAAGCCAAAGGTGAAAGAACATGCTCTCTATTATCCTTCGCTCTATCTCTCACTATCTATGTTTTTGATTCGACATCACTTTCTCGAAGCCAAAATCAAAAAATAACTTCAATAATTTTGATTTGTTGTTGCTCGTAGATCTTTTGACTAAGGATTATAGCTCCGATCAGAAACTCACCGTTTCCTCCTACAGCGGCGCCGGAGTGGTACGCTCTTCGAAATTTCGTTATAACCAATCTGTTCTTATATATTTACCTTAGTTTACATTCTTGTTTGTGAGGTCTACTGGATTTGTGGTCAGGATCTAGTGTGATGCTATACATGGCAATTAATTTGTTCGCTTTTGAGGTTGATGATGTCTATTGACCGTTCCTCTCAAAGCCTCATTACGTCTTTTGTTGGTTTATTTTTAAATGGATCATGAAATTGCCTCCGAAAAATTATTTCACTTGAGGTTACGTATTTTTATTTGTATATTGAGCCTGTTTCAGATTACATTGTTAGTACGTTAAGTTAATTCGTATTCTATAGACAAATTTATCACTGCAAATAAAAAAAGAAAAAGAAATTTAGGATATTCCATGGGCTCGTACTCTTCTGATGTAGAGCCAATTGGATTGTATGTAGACTTGTGCAGAATGGCTTTGATGTAATAAGTAGCATGACCCGGAGTCAAATCTAATGGTGCAAGATATAGCATTGCCCTTGGATGGGTGTTGGGAATCAGAAATAGAAGAAATTTAGATCCATAGGTGAAATCAATTTAGAAAATGTTTTAAAAGCGGATATTCGATAGTCATTACTGATGAAAGTTATCTCGCAGGTGTTACCATTTTCATGCCTTTCAGACTCGGGTTCTGAATTCTGTTATCTACCATTTAAACTGATGAATTGTTTTTTACGAGTTGACATAATGACAAGCTTTTGTAGTTGTGTGATAGGCATTAGAAACTATCAAATAAGTTGTGCACCTTTACCAATAAACTATATGGTGATTGGAAACGCCACATTTGTACGTACCAAAGGTCATGAAAAAAAAGCTGATAATAGACTGCAGAGGTTGAGAAAAGTTGTTTGATGGTTGAATTTTGATTTGTGAAGATCTGAGTAATTGAAAGTATATAATTAAGGCCTAGGTAATGTAAGATTGATCACTGGGGTAAAGGTGAGTGAGATTTGGGTAGAGGGTATAGACTTAATCCCTTGTAAACTAATACGATAATGTAAGATTGACAAAGTGCACTAATGATCTCTTGACTTCTCTAATGGAAGTTTATGTTGAATTCATAAATGTTGACAGCTTCTTGTATGGGCCACTTAGTACGTTTGAAACACCAAATGATTAGTGCTGCTGTTAATTGTGTATTTTCATAATTCCTTTTGGAATTTCTTCTAGCCTGTTGCAAACTGCATGTTTATTGTCCGAGGGTTTGGGGATAAAGGACACGTCTTAATAGCAACGAAGGCTTTTCTTAAGTTGGGTTGTATCTGAATGCAGTTAATGTTGTGTTCATTAATTCATTTACTTTATTGTTATCCCATTTTTAGTAATAAGCACAAAAACTTTCAATAATCAACAATAACCTACCATGCATGACTAAGAGTTTATTCTAAATGTAGTATTGTAATGGATGTATTGAAGCTGATGCTTAACATCTTGTTAACAGTTTTATTTATTTATTTATTTATATTGGAAGGTGGTCATCTATTAACAGTTCTAAGTTTTTCTCAAAGTTTCATGTGACTGGAAATTATATGTTCATTTTAAATTCGTGTCTTGCTACTGTAATTTCTGGTTTTCATGGTGGCTTTTGTAATGCTAAGTATGTGTGACAGTGCATGTCGTCACTTGAGATCATTTGCATGGAGCAAAAAATCCCTAATGTTCATTTCAATACGATTTCTTCCTTTTTCTGCTGCAGGCCCTCACTTCAACAGCTGTGAAAAAAGGAGGACTCTCAACTGGGGATATAGCAGCCCTGTACAAGTATAAGAACACTATTATTGATGTCAAACTTGACACAGCATCAATTGTAGGTTACTTTGTCTTTTTAGATTATAATAGTGTATGATCTTGAGTAAATCATCTTATTTGTTTACTCTCTTTTTTTGACAGATCTCCACAACCCTCACATTCACTGACATTCTTCCATCTACCAAGACTATTGCTTCATTTAAGCTGCCTGATTATAATTCTGGCAAGGTACATAAGTTTGCATCTTTTGGTTGGGAAATTTGACCAACTGCCTTTCATTGTTTCTGAAAACTTGTCTGATTTATCTTTGGCAGTTAGAGGTTCAATACTTCCATGACCATGCTACCTTAACAACAGCTGTTGCACTGAACCAATCCCCTATCATTGATGTTTCTGCCATCGTCGGTACCCCAACCATTGCATTTGGTGCTGAGGCAGGCTATGATACTACATCTGGTGGCTTTACTAAATACACTGCTGGGATTAGTGTCTCAAAACCCGATTCATCTGCTTCAATAATCCTGTAAGCTTCTTTTACATGTAAATAAGATTCATGTTCCAAATCTCTTGCAATGGCAATCATGTTGAAAGCTGTCAAATTGATGTTTAACTTGTTTTCTTTTTTCAGTGGCGACAAGGGTGACAGCATCAAAGCGTCATACCTCCATCACCTCGACCAATTTAAGAAGAGTGCTGCCGTTGCAGAGATCACTAGAAGGTTCTCAACAAATGAGAACACTTTCACAGTTGGAGGATCTTTTGCTATTGACCATCTGACACAGGTCAAAGCAAGGCTCAACAATCATGGAAAGCTTGGGGCTCTCCTGCAGCATGAGGTGATACCAAAGTCAGTCCTGACTATTTCTGGTGAGGTTGATACCAAGGCCCTGGATAAAAATCCCAGGTTTGGGTTGGCCATTGCCCTCAAACCTTGAGGGTTTTTCTCTATTTGTAGAACGCATGATGGTATTCCAAACTACATTCAATTTTTTTTGGTGGCCCTTGAAGGGAGGGCAGAATAATTAGTTCCGCAGAAGAGTGTTTCCAGGTTCTTCATGAATGGATGAAATATCATTAACTTGGAATCAACCAATGACTTTTGTTTCCCATTTTTTATTGAATTTTATGCTTTCCTTCTGACGTTGTAGTAGACATTCTGAGATATGGAAGTCCTGTTCTCTAAGAGGATTTTTATCCTGTGTGCTTTTCTTAAAATTCTATGTTCAATATTATTTTCTGATGCATGGTTTTTTCACATACCGGAACAATTTTGTTCTTCTACAGTTCTGCAGTATGGCTGTTGTGCAGTATGGATAAATTTTCAGTGTTCTTGTGTTAGATTCTCTACCCACTTAATTTAGAGATACATGACTCACTTAAATGCATCTATTCCCCAAATTCTGAGACAACCCATGGATTAATCTACTATGATTTCAGTCACCTTTAATTTTGAAGAATTTGTATGAACTTATCAATTTTTGCAAATTTTGTTACGAAACATAAGCTTACCCTTCCTTCACAAGTTTAGCATCTTTAAATGTCCACCGAGTGTCTACAAAACTCAAGTTTATTTATTTAATTTATAATTTTTAAAATTAAGGAAGATTATATTTATTCTTAAATTAGAGAATTAATATCACGATACGTTTTAGATTAAATTAAATATAAATATATTTGTTTTTATTCAATACAAGTTTATTTAAAAAATATTACAACTCTATTATTATTTTGGTCGGTGAAAGTACAAATTGATGTAAGTGTTGTGACTGTTTTGAGAAATTTTATTTTTTAATTGAGAATGTGCTAAACACTTGCTATATTTTAAAATTAATATAGATTTTATATAGGAAATTTCTTCAACTTCCTTTGTTGTTAAGGGATTAATACTCTTAACCGTAAATGGGCTAGGCCGACCTAGTCTATATTAAGTTACATTTGGCCCATTAAAAATAGTCAAATAGAATATGCTTAAACTTTAAAAAAAAAAATTATTTAGAAAGCAAGTCATATATTTTTTTATACATATCAGACCTATAAGCTTACATGCTAACTTATATCATATTATTTATTTATTTATTTTTGGTAAACATCATATTATTTATTTAAAATAAATAAAATAAAATTACAATTTTAATAATTTTGAATAAAAAAATAATGTTAATTTAGTTATTTTTTAATTATTGAATGTTTGATAGGTTTAAACAGGCTTAGGCTAAGGCTCCTATTTTTTAAATATAGGTCAAATAGACCATACTTATAATTTGGACCCACACAGACTAACAGGTCAACCTAGACATAAGGTTTTTTATACATTCTTGACCTATTTAATCCAAAACCTATTTACACCTGTACTCTCAAGTAAGAGTGTAAATGGAAATAGCCTATAGTCTGGCCTACTTTAGGCCTGATCTGACCTACTCTATTTTCTAAATAGAACATGTTTCGGTTTTGAGAAAAGTTCATTTAAAAATTAGGACATAGCCCCCTTTAAAAAGCTTGGCCTAAAAGCTTGCATGCTAGCTTTTTATTTTTTTAATAAAATAAAATATTTGTGATATATATTGTTCACTTAAAAATATATTCTGAGATCATGATTAGTAACATTAATTTTCAAAGTAATAGAATTAATGTTATTTTAATAAATAATAAATATTTATTTAAAATTTAAAATATAATATTAAATTAACTTAGTAAAGAAAGTGATATATACATTTCTACATCCATTTTAGATAATGTTATCTACATCTACCCAAAAACTACGTCGTTTTGATTAAGGAAGGCTGTTTATGTAATTTTAGGTGAATTAATGTAGGGTGTTTCAGTAAAATATATATGATAAAAAATTAAATAAAATTACGAAAACACCCCTCATTAATTCACCTAAAATTATATAAACGCCCTTCATTAATCAAAACGACGTAGTTTTTGGGGTAGTTATAGATAACCTTATCTAAAGTGACTGTATAAATGTTTACCCCTATATATATATAGGAAAAATATTTCTGCAGTTAATGCAGATAAGTTATCTGCATATATTCCTAAAATGACGTCGTTTTAATATTGAAATCTTAAAAAATTATAAATATAAAGACTATTATAACCCTGCGATAAATTAAAATTACAAAAACACCATGATTTTCGTCCCAAACAGACGTCATATTGGGTTACTGCAGATAACTTATCTGCATTAACTGCAGTAAAAACGAACTATATATATATATATATATAAATTTTTCATGTGATCTTTATGATCATTCTTTCATGTGTTGCTAATGAAAATATTATTTTTTATGATCTTTGTGAATAAGAAATTTTATATTTTATAATTTTAGTTTGGTTTTGATCTATAAACTTTAGTTCCAACTTGGCCTATATAAACTTTAGTTTCAACTCCGTAGGCCTTATAGGTCGTGTTAGACACAGTGGCAGAGCCACATGTTGGCTGGGGGTGGCATCGGCCCGAGCTAAATTTTAACAAATTGTACTTATTATGTATAATTATAATTTAGCCCGCTAAAATTTATGATTAGGCCCTATCAAAAAATAAAATATATTTGGAGAGAAATTTGGGAAAGTTGTATTAAGTTAGGTGTTCTATTTTCACTTATATAAAAAAATTTAAATATATTTAATAAAATTAAAAAATATTTAATAAAATTATAACTCTTTTTGATACTGTCTGCTCAGGTGTTTTGTATTTAATATAATTTAAATATATTATAATATGAACTAATTAAAATTAAGAAAAATAAATACACATATAATTTTTTGGCCCGGGCTCCTGTTGGAGCCTGGCTCCGCCACTGGTTAGACATTTTAGTTTTTTTTATAATAAGTCATGTCAGACCTATAAATTAAGCCTTTAATAAGTTAATAAACCAGTATAAGCTCTAAATATTTTACATAGACTTAGGCTATCAAAGTCAAAATTTGGCCTAACCTGACACATTTACACCCTAGTCTAAAAAATTAACGATTACTATTTGGTTATACAACTTATTTATTAAAAAATACAAATTCAAAAATAACTTGTTTATTTTATATTGAAAAAAATTGTGTTATTTAAAATGACAAATACTTTTCCATTTATATTTCATTAGTAAATGAAATACCTGATTAAATATTTATCACCAATTACAAAAAGACATGGATATATTCAAAAGGAAAAGGAAAAAAAGGAAAGAATGCAGAAGAACCTGTACAAGTTAAAATTTGGATTAAAAATTATTTTAACTTAAAACATCAATATTTTTTATATATGTTTTTTAAAAACACCAATAGTTCGATTTTTTTTTCATTAAAACTTTCTAAAAATATATATATATATATATATATATATATATATATATATATATATATATATATATTTAAATTGGATCTGAATTCGTCGGTCGCACATAGACCTGCAGGCCCAATGCAACACGTCCTCGTGAAGCTTGAGTCAAATTGGGCTAGCTTTAGTTGTAGATGCAGGACCCAATCCAAGAGCACGCAGAAAATAAGCAATTAAAAAATTTAATTTAAAAATGAAAAAAAGAGCCTAAACTGAAAACCCTAGGTTTCAGTTTTCATATACACTCATTCTCCTTGCCGTCACAAAGCAGGGTTAATAAGAAAACAGAAAACCCTTCTTTCAGTGAGAGAGAGAGAGAGAGAGAGAATGAAGTTCAATCCAAGGGTTTCTAGTAGCCGGCGCAAGAGCCGCAAGGCACATTTCACGGCGCCGTCGAGCGTCCGCCGTGTGCTGATGAGCGCGCCGCTGTCAAGCGACCTGCGTTCGAAGTACAACGTGAGGTCGTTGCCGGTTCGGAAAGAGGACGAGGTGCAGGTGGTGAGAGGAACCTACAAGGGACGCGAAGGGAAAGTGGTTCAGGTTTATCGCCGCAAGTGGGTCATCCACATCGAGCGTATTACCCGTGAGAAGGTTAACGGGTCAACGGTCAACGTCGGGATCCACCCTTCCAAAGTTGTGATCACCAAGATCCGAATGGATAAGGACCGCAAGTCCTTGCTCGATCGCAAGGCTAAGGGTCGTGCCGCCGCCGACAAAGAAAAGGGAACCAAGTTCGCTCCCGAAGATATCATGCAGACCGTCGATTAGTTGGTGATATTTTCTTCATAATTTTCTTTTAATTACTACTTTTTGTTGTTACTGCCAAAATTTGGACTCGAACTCGGTTATTAGTGTTGTGCTATGTTTTTCTTTTCGGTTGGTACTTTGAGGGTCTTCTGGTTTGGATCTGAACGGTTCAATTATTTTGAGGCCTTTCCGTTTTGTTAGATTTAATGAAATGTTTTGACATTATTATTATTATTGGTAATATTTCTTACTTTCTTGTTCTTTTATTTTATTCTTTTTTGCTATTTTCACCTGCTATTGAGCTCTGCTTGTTGTCATTATTCAGATTACCGCATTTTTTTTGTTTTTGAACTGAATATTATTTGTGGGCAAAGTAAACAAAAATCTAAATACCTTTTAGGCTACTGTTTTTAAATGTAAATTGGATAGGATTGAAGATGTAATCAAGCACTTTTAGGTTAAACTAATAGTTGGCGTTCATATTTGATGTGAGATATCTTTTTTATTCACGGTGCAATCACTGTCCTGTTTCTGTACTAGTGAGTTGTAAATGTTTTGCTTGATATGGTGCTGTTTTTCATTTTTGTTACAATGGTAACATGTAAGTTTGAAAGAGTGATCTCATGTAAATTACCTTAACCCCTCATCATTATCATGCACCTCCACTAAAGCTTATATGCCTTTGCTCAAGTAAACCAAGGATGGTCGTAAGATGTGCTTGCTGATGCATGGAACTTTTTTTGGTGATTCTACAATGCATAACATTTAGACCAGCCTTGAGACATGTGGTCACTATGAATGTTTTGAGTGTTATTTGCTTGGAATTCAATGTTTTGTGTACTTATGATCTTACTTTGATGTTTAATGTCATTATTGTTTTACTCACCGTGGGATATTCAGTCCTTGATCAATTTAACAAGTGAAAGTCATTTGAAGAATGTTGAAATGATTTTTCTCTTAGGGGGCGTTTGGTTGAGGAGAAATTTTTTGAATACTAGGGAAATGATAAGAAAGTGAGATAAAGTGAGATAGATAGGAAAATGTTAAAAAAAGTAGTTTGGTGGGGAAAAACTTTACTGGAAAAATTAGGTAATTTTTAGGAAATGTATGTTTGGTTGGAGGTAATATATAGTGAAAAATTTGAGTGAACAGTGAGATTACCAGCTTTTTAACAAAAAACCATCTCCGAAAAAGCTTTCCAAACAGTACATAAAGCTGTCTTTCGGTTCCAAAATTTAAAAACCAATGCATCTTAGATGAATGGGTTTTTGAGTAAATCACCCTTCACCAAACACGACATTTCAAGAAGCCTCAGCACATTTGCATAGGAAAGTTGTAAAAAGCCTCAAGCCAAACACCACCTTAAAAGTACTGTGTAACTATTTGTTTTTTTGGCGTATCTATTGCTTGTTATTATTTGATTTTGAATTAGAACGGCGGGGGGGATAGGATGTGAGCATCGTGTTTTACTTGCAAATGGTTACTAGCCACTTAACTGTTTTCCTTGGTCACTAATCTGCTGTTTCGACTTTAAAAACTAAGATTTGTACTCCAAATGTTGATATTGAATGGAAAAGCGCCACTGTGACAGTTCAATTTTGTCCTTAAATTTCAGTCTCTATAATGGTTTGGTACCAAATTGTCAAAATAAAGTTTTGGCAAGTGATGTTACTAACGCTTCCCATTTTTTCTTAGCCCTAGGTATTGGGTTCAAAATCTTGTGGGAGGCGAAAGAAATACCCTTCGGGGGCTGGGGGTGCGGTTATATAGTCCTTTGGCACTTACTTTGGCACGTGAGTTGGGCTGTATGCCCCTTGTTTGGAGTCTATTGGAATATAAGTTATTTGAATTTCCTTCATGTTTATATTTTTGTCAAACATTTATTCAACTTGTCATTTAAATTGAAAAGTTCGCTTTTACTAAGTTCACCAATTTAGTAAGAAATTCGTTAAATTTCTAAAGTAAAGTAACAAATAGCCAGAAATTGGGGAGGGTTTGTGTAGCGGGTTTATATTGTTATTCGCGAAGAAGTCCATCTTCGGATTCTTGGAGTTGGGTATGTGACTCTTATAATCCCAAATATTTTTAGTCGCGAAGAAGTTCAGCAGCGTTAAATTGTTGTTCTGAGATGCCAAGGCATTAGATTAAATCTCGAAAAAGGATATTTTCAACCACGGGAGGTTGAGAATGTGTGATGAAAACACCAATGTATAGACGCAAGGGAAATTGAAGAGAGAGAGAGAGAGAGAGAATCTTTGGGTATAAACTTCATATTTTTTTTTATGAATATAGTTATATTTGTAAACTTTTACAAACTATAGTATGTAGTGTAATTTATAAATAAAAAGTTTATAAATATAATTTATTTCTTTTTTGTTACTTCATTTCACATATTACTCAAACATGGATTACCTATAGGGGGTGTTTGGTTCAAGTTTTTGGAGAGGATTACCGGTAATCCTTCTTTGGTAAATGTAATTACCACGTTTGGTAGAAGGAATAAATTACGATTCCCGGATATTCAAGGATTACCGGTAATTTGATTTATAAAGAAAAGTCACTATTCAGATTACCAAAAATAATATGGTAATTCGGAATACTAATCAGAATACCAAGTAAAGGGAAAGCACAACAATAAATTTTGAGACAAAAATACCCCAATACACATAAAAATCTAGACCCAATCTATCAATTACAAAAGTAAAAATAGTTTGGGGTTATTTTTGTAAAATAACCTCATATTCCAAGTCATATTTCGTTCTAAACCAGATATGGAATCAGTATTTTTTACCTAGTATTCCCGGTAATATTTTAGCGAACCAAACACATCTTTCGTAAGATTCCAAGTAAACTCAATTTCTACTGAATTTCCATTAATCATGATTCCCGGTCACCAAAAAATTTCTCCTGTACCAAACACATCCATATAGTAAAGTTTGTAAATAAAAAATTTATAAATAAAAAATTTATAAATATAAAGTTTGTAAATATAATTTTTTTTATTACTTTATTCCAATTTATAATAATAGTCCGCTATGCTGGATAAATTAAAATATATTGAAACACTTATGGGGTGTTTGTTTCAGGATATCTCAAAATTTGCCTAGGGAGACATCTGTCGTAAGAGACACCCGAAGACGGAACTCAAAACTGATACAATTAGGCAATTGTTAGCTTACTACTGCTTGAAATTTACTTCCAACACATAGGGAAAAGTAATATCAAATGTATACATCGGCTTCAAACTACCAAAGAGGGGGGAGGGGAGGGGAGGGGGGGGGGGGGAATAATACAACACCACAAAGGGTAAATCAAGGTATATATGGAGTGGGCATCCACAAAGGGTATATAGTATGTAAAGCCTAAAGTAGATGTCATAGGGGCAGGACCCCATAGATCACTAGAGCTGTCAAATAGGGCCAAAGCCCGTGGGACAACCCATTTAGCCCTGCATCTGGCCCTACTAAATTCCAGACACATATGTTGGGGGCTTTTTTTAGCCCCAGCCCCATATAGCCCCATTAATTATTGGGTAGGGACGGGCTAACCCGCGGACAGCCCTCAGTGAGGCATTTTAACATGATAGTGAGGGGACGTCGTCGTTTTAGGCTTTTAGCCATGACTGATTGTGGTTCTCATGTTGATCCTCTCCGGTGGAAATTCTCTCTAGTTTTCAGCGAGCGATTATAACACAACTCATCTCACAAATTTCATAACTATGACTGCGTTGGAGAAGCGCAGCGATTATCTTGTCGTTTTCGATAATAGGTTCTGTGAATTTTACTCACCTCAGGGAAGACAAAGAAGATCTGCGTGGGAATTGAGTTTGAGGGCATAAAACGAGATCTTCGAGCACTGCGAATCTAAAATTGATGGAAAAGAAACGCGAAAATCGTGTAATAAAGGCGATGAAGCTGGGAACTGCACATTTCATAGTTTGGCAGCTCCTTTATGACGAGTCATGTTCTTTTTCTCAATTGACCATAACACCCATCAATTTATTTATTTTATTTATTTTTTGGTACATGATTTACTTATTTTTAATTATTTTTGTAATACTAGTACACCATTTTATCATTAGTTGTATTTAATTTTGGATAAATCAAATATAATATTTATTTGTTACTTATTAATTTTTTAATTAATTGTTTTTTGGCCCACGGGTTGACCCTAACCCATAGGGCTATATAGATTTATTGGCCCATGCAAGCTTTTGTGTTAGTGGGCTTTTTGGCCCTGCGGGCCTTTTTGCCCTAACCCGCGTGGGCTAGGGCCTAACGGGCCGGGTTGGCCCATTTTGACAGCTCTACAGATCACTGAATATCAAGTCAAAAGGTTTTCATAAACTGTGGTAGATGGTGGAGAATGTAACCTATGTATTTTACCCAAACAACAAGCTGAGCAGAATTCAACATCATTTTTATTTGGAATAGGGAGATTACAAGACTTCAAAACAGAATTAAGTGCCTCAGTACGAGGATGACCTAAACGACAATGCCATGAGGAGTACATATATGAGGAAGCTACAACTTTCTGATGACTAGAGGTTACATTTATTGTAGACTTTGAATTTACACTGGAAGAAATAGAACTATGACCTATAGGTGTATTATAAAGAGACAGTGAGGTAGAATGACAATTCTGTCTTGAGTTGGGAGTGAGGCAGATTTCTTTGAAGCGATATAAGCCATCTGAACCCAAGTCACTCTCCAACAGCACTTCATGAGATTCCTGTGATTTTACACAACAAGTAAAGGGGTGAAATTCAAAATAAACTCCATTATCCCTGGCAAATTTACTCACACTAATGAGGTTCTTGGTGATGGAAGGTACAAGTAATAGATTGTCAAGGTGTAGTTGAGTGTGTGGTTTAAAAGGAGAGGGAAATGAGGATAAACTAGTAGCATTAACCCTTAGACCTTGGCCATTCCCTATGTAGACTTGATCTGCTCCTGACAACTGAGTGCTTTGTAGAAGATTTTGAGGATATGTTGTGACATGATGAGAAGCTCCTGAGTCCAGATACCACTCAATAGCTTGAACATTTTGAGGAGTTGGCAGGATTCCTTGTCCCTGTGAGGCAACATTACACTGTGGTTGAAGTGTGTTCTGAAGTTGATTTGTTGTGAATTGATTTGCTGTGAGCAGCACTTGAGGAGGATTTGCAGGAGGTCGAATATACTGATGTGGCCTTCGAAAAGATTGTTGAGTAACTGGAAAATAGTGTGGAGCTTCAGGTGAGGATGATTCAGTGCAAAATTTTCATCAAACCTGTACCAACAGCTTTGAACACTATGTCCAAATTTGTAGCAAAGCTGACATTGCAGGTTGTTGCGTCCTCTACCCCTGCTATTTCTGTTGTTACGAACAAATGACCTTCCTCTTCCTCTACTGAAACCCCTTTGGCTTTGAAATTTTTGATCGTGATTCTGCTGGATAACACCAAATGGAGTTCTGCCAGGTACAGATTCGTCCTTCTGATCAGCAGAAGTTGTTTGCACAATATTCACAGACATTGATTCAGCAAGGAGTGTTTCATTCTGCTTTGTTAGCATCTGTTCATAGGACATCAGTTCAACTCGCAAATCATTTATCGAGTAAGGATTCTCACGAGCTTTTACAGATGTGACAAAAGGATTAAACTCTGCAGGAAGTCCAGCCAAGATTATTTTAGTTTGTTCTTCAAAGGATACAGAACTCTTGATAGCTTTCAGTTCATCACACAGTGATTTGAAACGTCTGAGATACTCAGCAGCTGATCTTCCACCTTTCTTCATGGTTCGAAGAGCAGATCTAAGTTGATGAGCTTTAGATCTCATCATTCCTTGGAAGAACTTGTGGATCTGGTCCCATGCTTCGTATGCATGACTGACTCCTAAGATCTCGTTCAGTATATCTTCGGAGATCGTTGACAAAATCCATGAAATGAGCATCTGATCCTAACGGATCCAGTCAGTCTATGCAGGGTTGATTGCTTCATTTTCTCGATCTTGTTCTGACTCGTACTGTAGAGGAACTTTAGGGTTGACAAGAAATTTGTGGAGTTGGTGAGAAGTGATGACAGGTTCTACAACCTGATTCCACAGAAGAAATTTGCTCTCAGTTAGCTTGACTGAGATCGTGTGGTTGAACAGTGACGGAGACAATGAAGAGCGAGCTTCTCCTGTTGCGTTTATGGTGGAAGACAGTGACAGAGATGGCGATGCGGAAGCCATGGTGAACACGTTCGTATCAGGCCCTCAGGAAGAGAGATCTGATACCATCAAAAGAAATGAAGAAAGAGATGAACGAGAGAAAAGACATTCAGAGAATGCTGAAGAGGGAGAAAGCTAAAGTATTTCATATATTTTCTTAATGAATCAGGAACTGTACACGTTGCGCTTTATAGAGATACATTGATGACACGTTGTTGGTAGTAATTTTTCAAAAGAAAGAGTTATCGTTCTCAGGGAATGGCTTGTTTAGTTTTCTTTTTTTAATTCCTATTTCTAATTTCTTGAATTTAAGTAATCAATCTTTTAAAACTAAGAAAAGACTAAATGAAGCAAGGTATTTATCAGACTTGTATTAAACAAAATTAACAGAAATATCTAATCACAAATTCAGTAATGATAAGGTACTGGAATTCTTGAATCATGGATTTTTCAAAGAAATACGCATTCCTACGTTTTACAACTGCTATGGCACTTTAATCTCAGAATTTGAACTACTATGGCTATTTTACCTGAAACTTCTCAGTTCCAGATTTTAATCTTTAGAAGGATCTTTTCCCAAAGTCTTCTAAATCTTCAAAAATTATATCAAATATCTCCTTGGGTTATCCCTAACCTCAAGGGTTCAATTAGCAAAAGAACATAACCTGATTTCCCAATCACAATTATGCAAAAAATATTCCAAGATCTATTCCCATGGTTTTCTTGAACTTTAAATCAGAATTTTGCTAATCCAATGAAACTAAAGCACACATTACAATATTCAGAAAAATAAAGAATCACCCAATCATCTTGAATCCCATAAAAAGAATTTAGAAGATCATGCTGTCAATGAATGAAACTAAAAATTATGAGCTTGAAAATAACATGCATTACCAACTTAGAAAGAAAACAGTTTAGGAACAAACCAGTATTCCAGAATTACAATGGTCAGAAAAATAGAAAAACTTAGACTAGGGAAATGTAGACGTAGAGCTTGCATGTAGCTGAGTATTGGATCCCTCCAAGAACGGAGTTACACGCTTGCTCTTGATGTTGGAACTTTGAAGAACAGAACGAACACTTAAGAAAAATTCAAGAATCTAAGAGCGAAGTCTGAAAACGAAAAATAAACGAAAAGTTCTCTCTCTATGACCCTAATGACTCAGACTCCTATTTAACTAAAAACTAAAGAGCTGCCTCAAAATGCATTGTTGTCCATCCATGCCTATTCTCATCCCACGATCCAGATTTGTTCTTTGTTTTTATCACCTTGGTCACGTGCTTCTTTTTTAACATATGCAAGCATTGGGTAATGAAATTTATTAGTAAAATTACATTCACTTCCTTTCTTTTACCTTTTTTCAAATTGGGCCATATTGTTTTTCTTTTTGGCTGAAATACCTGCATATCACACTTCATCTAGCCCAAATAAATCAGAATTTAACCCATTAAAATATACATGATTCAAAGCTAACACACGTCACTGATTCTGTTTGAACAGAATCAATTCCACACTAACTAATCCTTACTTGAGCTATTACAAAAGTGTCCTCAGCTGACATTACAAATATACCTTAAGTGATATTTTACTCTATTAATTTTAAAATAGTACGAATTATTCGCTTTATCATAATTGATTTTTCAGTCAAATCAATCTCTTTAGCACTGTTTTTCATCGTTCATAATATACGTGTCGGACAACTGTGAAAGAAAACAACAAACAATGTCGGGGTTTGCAAGCTGCAAAAGAAAAATGATTTATATATTTTTCGAAAGGGAAAATCAATTGTCATGTTACTGTAAACATGTTTTTTTTGCTGCTCTCCCATCGAAAGCAGCGTTTTCTGTTTTCTTTATTTTTTTTATTTTTCTCTTGCGTGGGACCCATATCTCACTCTATCAGCAGGAAAAAAAGTAATTGGTCCTGTTACTTGATACAAATAAAATCCTTTTCGAAATCTCATCTCTGCACGTACGTGTAAAACGGTAATTCAAGGAGTTTATTAATTAGTTTTAAAAAACATTAGACTCTTTTTTAAAATTATAAATTTCATATTAAATGTTTAAAAAATTACGTACTTAAAATAAAAGTTATAAATTCATAAAAATTGCATACTTCTATTATTTCATTTATAAATATTGTTTCCAGTTTCTAATTTTTTAAAATAATACAATATTATGTTTTTAAAAATATCAAAGTAGATTCCTAAATTAAGCATATAAAAAAATAAAATTAACTGAAATTATATAATAAAAAATAACATGTGCGTAAACACTTGTATTTGATAATTACTCTAAAAAAAATTGCCCGTTTCACAATCGCGAGAACAGAAAGCAGGCGGCGGAAAAAAGATAAAGCAAGCACGGAGTGAGTGATTGTGGTTTACAACAAACTTTCCACTTAAATCATAATTATTGATTCAACTCAACAACTCATGCTATGTGTCTCACTCAATCTCATCACTTTATCATTTCTTAAAGGAAGTACATAGCCATGCCGCATCTACATCTAAATTAAAATGACAAACCGCAATATCTCTAGAATATATGTTTGGTAGATGAAAAAAAAAATTTATTAGAAAAATATAATTACTGGAGAAATAGTAAAATAGTAACTTTGATAGAAAAATTTAAAAAAAATTATTTGGTTAACCAAAATATTACTGAAAATTTTTATATAAATTTGCAAAGTCTATGTTTGATTGAATGTAAAATAATGATGAGAAAATAAGTTAAATTGACGAAAATACCCAATTATAAATTTTTTGTGGAAGTGAAGTCACTCACTATGAAGGTCAATTTGATCCATAACTTTTTCTTCATTTTTCCACTTTCTCATCTATCTCAAAATATCATATCTCAAATGATTTTTTGAAATACTAAAAATCAACACAAAATAAAATCTATACCAAACCCGTCCTTAAAGTTTTATCACAAATCGCAGCACTTTGTCTAATCGGTAATAAAGAAGTTTAATCGGGTACACGTGGCCGTATATCACGAATTGCTTTTTAGTGTGACACAACGCTGGACCGCAAATTTGAACATTATTATTAGAGAAAAGTTCAAAAATTCTCGTATAGTATTTTCTTTTTTTTTGGTAATACGTGTAGTATGCTTTTAAATTACTTATCTCTTTATACTTTTTTTTAATTATTTAATTTTCTGTGATTTTTTTATTTATACTTCTCTTAACACTATTAAAAAATTAACTAAGTATGCAGGTTCTATTCTTCTTAAAAGAAAAATATAAAATGAAAAAAAAATAAGACAAAAAAATTATGAAAAATTAGAATACTTAATAGATGACTAAAATAAACAAATAGTAAAAAAAATAAATCAAATGTTTTTAAATTAAAAAAGAAAATAGAATAAGAAAAAAATAGGAGAAAAAGAAACTATGAATTTTCAATATATTTGCTTTTATTTTTTTTTCTATTTATTTTTTTGTCCGTGGTCTATTAGTTCTTTCTATTTAGATATGTTTGATCTTTTTTATATTTCTATTTCATTCTCCCTCTTTTTTTAAAAAATCTTCATTAGATGAGTGGATGTGACACAAGACTAAAAAAAATCAAGAAAAAAAATAAAATAAAATAGACGAATGACAAAAAGAATAATTAAAAAAATAAAACAAAATATACTAGAAACATTTATTTTTTATCTTAAATTTTTCTTTTAATTTTGTGTCTTTGGTATATTATTTTTTAATTTTAGTCTTTTCTATTACTGTTGTGATTTTTAATATATTTGATTTTATTTTTTTGAGAATAAATCACTGATATCTTCTACGATAGACAATTCTATTCAGGGTAGGTTCATAATTAAAGTTTTAAATCCTTTCCAAAGATTGTACTGTGAAGGATCGAACACACGCTTTCATCCTTACCTGATCAGTTTTAATGCGTCAATTAATCTATCATCATTTGATTTTTCTATTTTTTTTCTTATTCTATATTCTTTTTTTATATATTTATTTTTTTATTTCGACAAATTTGATTTTTTAATATTTTTTAATTTTCTATTAAGTGTTCTAAATTTTTATAATATTTGATCTTATTTTTTTTAATCACTTTATTTTTTTATTCTAAAAATAGTAGAATAAATATACTTAATTAATCTTCTAACAAAAAAGAAGAAGAAAAACTACAAGAAATTACAATG
Organism: Gastrolobium bilobum; assembly: GCF_033153095.1. Classification (NCBI taxonomy): domain Eukaryota; kingdom Viridiplantae; phylum Streptophyta; class Magnoliopsida; order Fabales; family Fabaceae; genus Gastrolobium; species Gastrolobium bilobum. The sequence goes on from NW_026898943.1 coordinate 297,425, forward strand.
ATTAAAAAAAGTACAGTCATGTAAGTGATTGAAAGCAACAGCATGTGGATTTTTTTGTTGTTGAACTTTTCCCTGAATAAGAAGATCCCATTGTGATTTCTGACGTGGCGGCACGCATTACTTTTGCAGATCCCATTCACGGTTCAAATGAACATTTGTCATTTCTCACCTTTGCGTGGACACGTAGCTTTATAGTCCATGGCAGCTCATACAATGATACAAATAATCATGATATGCAAGATTAGGTGAAACTGGAAACCGTTACGGAGCCTGTGCCCTTTGGAGCATTGTACCACACCTCCTTCTCCCATTCTCTTTCAAACACTAATCATAATATTGATTTAACCAACTAATTCCTCTTCGTCTGGCGGAGATGAGCACCACCGTGCAAGCACTGCGTGCATCGTGTAGTTGTGGATTGTTCCTGAACGTCGAATGTAGACATTCGGCGCCAGAGAAGTTAGGGTTTGTGAAGTTCTGCGGGATCAATGCCGTTGGATTAGGCCGAAGTTGTAAGAGCTTGTTGAAGCCGATTATGGCGAAGGAGGACCGTGGCGCCTCTCCTACCGATGACGCTAGTCCTATATGTCAGGGGCTTTCTGTGAATAAGCCTTTTACTGATTATTGTGCTGCATTTTCCGGTACTTTCTTTTCGTTGCTCTTTGTTTATATCATGAGTATTTTCCATTGTTTGATTTTTACAAATGCTTAGAGTTAGACACTTTTCGACTAGCTTTTATCAATCATTACTATACTGAAGATTAGTGTAGGGTCGAATGAGATCGTTCACGACCTTGGACTTGTCTGTTTTGAAACCTTTGAAGACTGTGTAGTAATTTGTAGCTTCGTGTCCGTTTCCATCTATGCTCTTTCAATCAGAAATTCTTCAATAAAGTCCTGTTCAACCACTCAATGATAAGTGACATGGCTGATATGACAGAGTTAAATGATCTGATGTACCATGTATGAAAATATTTTTACAACAGTCGTGTCTAAGATTCTCACGTGCTAAACAATCAACTTTGAACCGCCACATCTATTCACCAATGCCTTTATTGCTATAAAATCTTTAGTGATCTATTGATCAGGAAGACCCGATTTTGCTGTCCAAGGTAATTTTCCAAATAAACGTAATTAAATTAGTAGTAAAAAGAGTGGTAAGCCTGTACAATCTTTTTTTTTTTTTTTTTTTCTTGTTTATCTTTTAAGTTTTAAGGCTTGAATGATCTGATTCTTCTGGAAGTTATATAAAGCAGAGAATTTCTTTTTTTATGGAAAACCTTTTGAACTGAAACTGGAAATCTAATGGACTTCACTGAATTACTGTTTAAGCGTTCATATATGCTGCTTACAGGCCCTTAACAACTTTTGTTTTTCAAGAAAAAAAAAAAACAGTTAATGTCTAGCTTCTAATTCTAAGCGATGCGATTACAATTTTAAAAAAATGATAATTCAAATCTTTAACCCTGTTATTATCTAGCTAGGCAAAAATATCTGCGAGGTGTCAAATATTGGGAAATCGACGAACATTTTGTGGCATGAATGTCCAATCCAGAAACTTGATAGACAGCAACTACTTCAGCAAAAAGGTTGTGTCATTTGGTTAACTGGTCTCAGTGGTTCAGGTTTGTGAAATTCAGTTAATTTTTAGATACTCACTTTTTCTAAATGTTCGCTGTAGTTCATTGATATCAAGCTGAAATACCCAATTATGTTCAATAATCCATTTATCAGTCTTAAATACCTCCAGGATTCCAATGGTGATTTGATTTTTCCGTAGTCATGCATTATAAGCAGAGCAGAAATAGTGAGCATTCATTTTGGTATATGCTCCTTTTTCATAATGTCTCATATTGTTGTATAACTAAACAGTTAAAATACTGCATCGTCTTGTTTGCTATGTATCATTCTCTGCTACGTTTCTTCCCTATGTACCCGTCTCAGCTTCTTTGCTCTGACCTATGCAACCACAGTTGATAAGTTTTTGCCTGATATGATCATATGATGAACACACTAATTACCCTGCAACTGAGCTATTATGTGACAGAACTAGCGCAGACTTTTCAAATTTTTGTTTATATCTGACATTGAATAGTTGATATATGCATGTGAAAGAGGATAAAATACATAAATGGTCAAGACTATATATTGATCCAGAAGAAGCACGTTAGAACAGAACACATATTTCTATCATTATTCCATCAGGTGGTTTGATCATCTCTCTTATAGTTAGATTATCTATTTGCACTAAAAAGTCCTTAGTTATAATGTTGCACTAATTTTTGCTTGTCTTCCTTTGAACCGAGATCTATACTTTTGTTATTCACTCTCAGCTTTTAGGATATGACTTTGAGATAATTTTAGTTGCACTTATTCATGTGAAATCAAAACTGAATGTTAAGAGTGTTAGTGTTAATAGTGTAGAAGTCTCACATTGAGTGTGTCTCTTAGTATTCTTCAATTGGTTCGCTATATAATAGCACCAATGTTGTGTAGTTTAATACAACAAGGATTACTATCATTTCCTCTTGTATCTATGATATTCAACATGGTATCAGAGCCCAACAAAAGGAATCTTAATCCGTTTAACTTAGTTCTATTTTCCATAATTTCAATATGGTTATAGAGAGATAACACCCTCCTTGAGGGATTCCCGTTGCTATTTCTTTTTCGGGTTTTTCTTAGTATGCTCTGTGACTGCAGCTTAGACTGATCTGTCACATCAGAAAAGAATGATCCTTGGGAAGTTGTTGGGTTGACCACCGTTGTCGTTGACCGCGTCATCCGCTGTTGACAGCCGTCCCCAGCGACTTTTTCGGCGATCCACTACCGTCTCCGACGACTTTTTCGACGACCCACCGCCGTCTCCGGCGACTTTTTCGATTCCGCGAAGCTTTGTTTTTCTTTAATCTTCTTTCTTCCCAAGATGGAGTATTTATACTATTCATCATCCATCTTAAGGGGGAGCACTGTCCATGTTGCTGATGGTCATTCCAGCACAATTGTCTTTGCCGATGATAATTTCGGCACTGTTTAGAAGTTCCTCTTGAGGGGGAGCACTGTCCATGTTGCTGATGGTCATTCCAGCACAATTGTCTTTGCCGATGATAATTCCGGCACTGTTTAGAAGTTCCTCTTGAGGGGGAGCACTGTTCATGTTGCTGATGGTCATTCCAGCACAATTGTCTTTGCCGATGATAATTCCGGCACTGTTTAGAAGTTCCTCTTGATGGGGAGCACTGTCCATGTTGCTGATGGTCATTCCAGCAAAACTGTCTTTGCCGATGATAATTCCGGCACTGTTTAGAAGTTCCTCTTGAGGGGGAGCACTGTCCATGTTGCTGATGGTCATTCCAGCACAACTGTCTTTGCCGATGATAATTCTGGCACTGTTTAGAAGTTCCTCTTGAGGGGGAGCACCGTCCATGTTGCTGATGGTCATTCCAGCACAATTGTCTTTGCCGATGATTATTTCGGCATCTTCCATGTTGATGTTCATTTCGACGCCATTTTTAGCACATTGTTGATTTTTGGTTTCTCATTTAGGAGATTTATTTTGATGTTATGTTACTTGGTCTTTCTTGTAATAAGCTTGTAGCATAGTCAAGGGGAAACCACGGTTGCTCACAAACTGTTAAATGAAATGTCTGAGAAGGATCTTGATGCTGATGTCCTGGTCAGCTCAGTTGTCTTTGTCGATGATAATTCCGGCACCATCCATGCTCTGATGTCCATTCCAGCACTATCTCTTTATCAGCTCTTCACACTGATGGTCATTCCAGTTGATTTGTTGTACTTAGTCATTTCATTTCGTTGATGTAGCATTGTTGTTTTTGGTTCCTAATGGGAGTATTATTTATGTATCAAGCTTGTAGCATATTAACTATATGCTACAGCTTGAGGGGGAGTGTTAAGAGTGTTAGTGTTAATAGTGTAGAAGTCTCACATTGAGTGTGTCTCTTAGTATTCTTCAATTGGTTCGCTATATAATAGCACCAATGTTGTGTAGTTTAATACAACAAGGATTACTATCATTTCCTCTTGTATCTATGATATTCAACACTGAACTTCTTGCTCTCTCTCTCTGTCTCATTAATTACAGTATTAGACATTGATTTCAGGAAAGAGCACTCTGGCATGTGCTTTGAGTCGAAGCTTGCACCGCAGAGGAAAGCTAACTTACATCCTTGATGGTGACAATATTCGGCATGGTCTAAACCGTGATCTTAGTTTTAAAGCAGAAGATCGTTCAGAGAACATACGAAGGATTGGTGAGTTACTACATATATACATATCAATATACAAAAGTTATTCGCTCAATCTTCCAAGTTTTTTGCTATATTATTTGTTAATAGCCAAACATCATGACTAATAATTTTCAGGTGAAGTAGCAAAACTCTTGGCAGATGCAGGTGTTATTTGCATCACTAGTTTAATATCACCCTACCGTAAGGATAGGGATGCTTGCCGAGCTCTGCTGCCAGAAGGAGATTTTATCGAGGTACATTCTTATTTTGGTAAACCAAATTATGCAATTGGTTTGGCATCTTCTAAGTGCTAATAATAGGGAATTCTAAGATAATTGAAGACAAGATTTCTTCATTGTCAATGCAATGTTTACAACCCTCAACCAACACGTGTAGCAGGTTTTCATAGACGTGCCACTAGACTTATGTGAAGCAAGGGACCCAAAGGGACTCTACAAGCTTGCTCGAGCCGGAAAGATCAAAGGTATCTTATTTGTTTTTATTGCATTACTGCTTTGTATCTAATAGGTGTCTTCTTGGTATTATGTGCAACAACTTAACAGTTATGTTTGTGTTGGAGTTGTTATTTAAGTACTTTAGCTTCAGCAGTTTAGCTATATAAATTATGCTTATTTCTCACTAACTGCTGGTCGAATCGTGCATCAGTGTTAAATTATCTATTTGGAAATCTGCAGGTTTCACAGGCGTAGATGATCCATATGAACCACCATGTAGTTGTGAGGTGCGTATTTATTGTGTTGTACAAATGCTAGTGTTGTTTTAGAGGAACATAGAACAAATATATACCATACTGGGCTTACGATGAGAATATTTTAGTTTTAGTTCTCTTTGCCCTGGATTCAACTTTGAAGGGAAAAATTGACCTTATAAACAAGATGTCAGAGTAATCCAGCCTCTGCTTTTCCTTTGAAACTTTTCCGAACTTTCGTTAATTTGACTTTACTTTCTCATCCTCTTGCAGATAGTATTACAGCAAAAAGTAAGTGATTGTATGTCTCCAAGTGACACCGCAGAAATAGTGATATCCTACTTGGAGAAGAATGGATACCTGCGGGCCTGACCTTGCTTGAACGGGTCCTTGCTTTCTTGTTTGTTGTTGGTATATTGTATATAACAGTCTGAGGCACATAAAGAACTGCTGCTTCCAGCAGCGAGGAAATCATTGTATCCTATGCATCTGCTTCAATCTAGTAGCAAGGCATATAAAAAATTGCTCGTTACAGCCACACTGTATTTACGACTTAATTATATGGGTTCCTCATTTCTGCTGTCACTGCTGATGAAAAAACTTGCAGCAAATATATTTACATAAGACACGGAGCCGGATCCTGAAATTAAAAAAAATAAATAAAAATCTTAGATACGAATCCGGATCCTGATGAAAGTAAATGGTGCTGCAAATTTTCTGATCTGCAGCAACACGAGAGCTATTAAAGCTTAATTATATAGATGGAAATAAGTGAGGTGGTACCATGAGGAAGGAGTTGGTTTTGATTGGTATTATGGTATAGGAAAGAGGAAGTAATAAATTTAGTATATATGATCGGTATCTTTTAGCAAAAAGATGTTTGTAGTACAATATGTAGTGTCTGTGAAGATTTGTTTGCTATCCTACGTGACATCTTCCTGCTGCGAAAGCCGTAATCCGCAACTAGTAACTGTTAATACTAGGTCTGGGAGTCCTTATCCTCAACATTCTGCTTGCTTACTTAAGGTTAAGGCCCTTGGTGAAAGGGATATAGAGTTTTCAGATAGTATTAGATGATCTGTAAATGATTATCCAAAGCCAACAAATGTTAGCGGGCTTAAAAAAAATCAAGCAACTGTCTGTTCTATTATATCGAGACCACATCCTTACTTTATCCTGAAATAAAAGAAATTGGTGTTGGCAAATTGTTTACCAAGTTATATCATATATGGTAATGCTAACCAGTCGCCGTCCTCATTTTGTTTTCACGATCCCATCTTTCATCTTTGACGTCTCGCATTACATCTTTCGAATTTTTATGGAGCTCAAACGTATGCTCCATTAGCATTACAGCCCATGTTCAAGCAAAAGCGCTGAAGAAAAAAAACTACTAACTTTAATATTATAATTATATATTATTCTTTGTACATAATTATAAATTATTAAAAAATATAAATTATATATTTTACAAAGACAAATCATTTTCCCATAAATAAAAAAGGTTCGCTTTTTTCACAATTAATGTAAATAATTTATCTATATTGAACCTAAAACGATGTTATTTTAAGATAGAAATCAAGATATTTTTGTAATTATAATTTATTTCAGGGTTATAATAGTCTTTCTAATTATAATTTTTTAATTTTTCAACTCAAATCGACATCGTTTTGAGAACAAACATAAATAACTTATCTATATTTACTTTAGAAACATTAAAACCAAATAAAAATCAGTAAAACTTGGGAAAAGTGTAACATAGTCTTAAACATCAATTTTTAAAGAAATGGGTTTTATTATGTTGGCCATTTTATTAAAAGTGCTGCTAAGTCGCCTCCCACGAGCGCATTTTCAAGTATCACCGTCACACTTATAATTATGTATTTGAAATGGTGTATAATTATAATATTAAAATTATTTTTTTTCTATCTACTTGTAAACTTTTCAGCCTAATTGTCGTAGTCCTATTGGTCCATCTAGGGACTACCGTAACTTTGTAGATTTTTCTCTCCGGAGACATTCTAGACGTTAAAAAAAGAAAAAGAAAAAAAGTTGACTAAGATACATTTTGAGTGCTCAACAAATATTATGGGATCCAATTTAATTTCTTAAAAAAAAAAACAGATTCCTGATCTTCTAAAATTTAAAATAGACTCATTTTAGTCATTTTCGAAGAATTTACGAGGGTCTTCTTTTAATTTTAGAGGAATCATAATTTTAAATAATTGAGTTTATTTTAAATTTTATAGGGACCAGAAGTTGATTTTTTTTTTAAGAATTAAAATAGGTCCATAATTGTTTACCAAAAAAAAAAAATAGGTCTATAATTTTTGTTGAGGGCTCAAAAATTACTTTATATATAAAAAAAAAGTAGGCGAGGTCATGGTGTAAGACCCATCGGCTAAATCCCCTAAGGGCAACTTCTGCAGAAGTCTTTTTTTTCTCTTTCAAATATTAGGGTCACACTAGCCTTCTGCAGAGGCCTTCCAAAATCTTTAGCTCTGATACCACTGTTAAGAATGGTATGGGGGAGCCCAAAATCCATTGCAAGGGATACATCCATGGGTCCAGCGATAAACCATAATAAGTGGGCCGACACCACATCTCAACCCAAAACTTTAAGGCTGTAGGTTTATGGGTCTTTCACACTTATATGGTCATCACTTGGTCTATGTCTAGTCTATGTGGTACTTCTTTACAACTCATACTTATTATTTCCAACAAAGATATCAATCTAAATAAAGTGATAATGTATAATTAGATGATAATATAGTAAGTATAATATTTATATAAAAACAAGAAATTAAGTTCAATTGTGATTCGTAATATTGATATAATTTATTTTAATTATCATTCAATAATGCTTACATTATTAAGAGTTAGGCCTTCAAATAATTATCATAATTAAATTCTTTTAAAAATATAATAACACATGATTAGATAATTGTGGTGCAAATATTTTAAAATTAATATTTATCATTATTAGCGTATTGACTAGCTTTATGTGCTTATGAAATAAAATATAAATGATAATAATAGATATTTGAAGTAGATTATAATTATAAAACAAAGCTTAAAAAATATTTAAAGTCAAATATAATTAGAGAATAAAAAAATTTATAATTAAATTTAGCTTTAAATTCAATGGAAATTATTATATTTATCACCATTTTAGACTTAACATTTTTGTTGCCTTTTTAATTATGGTTAGATTAATTTAAAATCAACAATAATTAATTTATTTTGAATTCAAATAAAATGATGATAAGCATAAGCTTCTTCAAAATTAAATAAAAAATTGAAAATGCTTTTTTCTTAAAAAATAAAATAAAAAATCAAAGACCCAAAATAACCTGGCCCAGGAACGTCGCACGGCGGTGTTTTGTGAGTGGCGGAATCTGTGAAAGGCGGTTGTGCAGAGGCGAGAATAGCATAAACAAATTTGGAGTCGCTTGGTCTCTCTCAGAAGCACAATCTTATAGATTTGGTGTGTGGAGCTTAAAGAAAGCAACTAGGTGGTGATTAAGAAGAACCCTAACAATGGGGAAGAAGCAACACAGCAAGGATAGGATGTTCATCACTAAAACTGAGTGGGCAACGGAATGGGGAGGAGCCAAATCCAAAGAAAATCGCACTCCTTTCAAACGTCTTCCTTTCTATTGCTGCGCGTATGTCCTTTCAATCCTAATAACTCACTCTTAGCTTTCTCCTTTCACTCTAATTTTCATTCTTTTTTTATTTTTTTGATTCAGGCTTACATTTACGCCGTTTGAGTTCCCGGTTTGCACAGCTGATGGCAGTGTTTTCGATGTTATGTCAGTATCTTTGTGATCCATTTAGTCACGGTTATAAGTTTTCTCATTTACTTTATATTTTGAAGTATTACCTTTTTTTTTTCTTTCCTCTTTTATTGCCAATTATTTGATAGATTGGCTTTTCAATTTGGCTGCAGGAACATAACCCCTTATATTATAAAATATGGTAAACATCCTGTCACTGGAGCTCCCCTTAAGCAGCAGGATCTCATTGCACTAAATTTCCACAAGAATTCAGAAGGTTTTACTTTTTTGCAATAAAATTGTTCTTTCAAGTTTGTTGCTTCATTTCATTGGGAAGTTTTATTGACAGTTGTAAATTAATCTTTGGATTGAGATTTAGTTGATTAGCTTCACTTCTAATTCTTGGTACGAGACTCTGCCGCCATGTGTAGTCTCCTCTAATTTAAATCCTTGCATGTCCCCGAATATAAATTTGATTAGTTGACATTGAATAATCATTGAGATTTTTCATTTACTTGATTGTACTATTGGAGAGGTGTCTGCCTTAAAATATGAATGAATTTTTTTCCTAATCATTTTGTTATTATTAGAAGCTTAAAAATTGTATCTGTATCTTGTAACATTGGCCAAAACGGTTCTGTCACCAGTAGTATCTCCTGTTCTGTTTGTGGATGAAGGAAAAATTTTGGTTGCATTGAAAAAACTGTTGCTTTTTTCAAATGTTTTACCCCGAATATTCTTAGGTCAAGTCTTGGTAATGACGTAGTTAGTTATTTAGTTTGGTAGGTTTTCATGAGGAGCTGATATAGGGGATACTTGATAAACTGGCTGCTCTGCATTTTAGGCTATTATTGCTTGTAAACAATGTAAATAAACCTAACTGTGTGATACTGTGAATTCAATAGGCTTACTTTTGAACTATTTCTTTCACTTTGTGGAGTTGATGTGCAAATGTAATTAAATGACATTGTCATGGAATGAAAGAACTCAGGGACCTTATTCTGTGTTACATGGAAGGTTTTTCTCATATTTTTGCATAGTTCTTTTGTGTGTGTGTGTGTGTTGAACTAATATCTAGGTAATCTTTCCCCTAATTTCTCTTCAGAATGATTTTCATTGCTTATACTGTTGTAACATTGATGAAGAGATATGAAATTTAATGCAGGAAGAGGGTAGTGAATGTTGCATTAGTTTGGGTATGCTACCTTATTTTTCATGAAAATAGTGTTTACACTAGTAACAGGCATGCACTCTAAAAGACCACATCAGATTTGCCAAATGCGGTAACACTTCTGGTTCCTAGGTTTTTGTGGAATAGAAAATGATGGTATTATCAGGAGAGAAACAGAGGATACCTTTTGCTAACATGTCACACCCTGAAACCCACCCAAAAAGAAAGGAAGAAAATTGAAGCCACTTTTCTATTACTAACTTCAATCGTAGCAGAGGATTATTTGTAGGTTTTGGACCCTTTCAGTTTTCCAAGCCTCAACATTTTGAATGGAGATATCTCTGCCTTTCAATTGGCATGGTGTCAAATGGAAATGCTATGGTGTGCTGTGCACCTGTTATTTTATGGTCACTTTATTGGTACCATAGCATTATTCACTAGCCTAGTTATTCTCGCATTGATTGTGACACAATGGAGTTTCAGAAGGTCAGAAGATTGAAATAAATATTTGTGAGGATTGTGCATTGTTGTACAGCTATGAAGATGTAGTTTATAACAAAAGTCTGGGATTTGTTTCAGGTCACACTTTCTACACAAGATATATATCATTAATGGAAATTAATTGAAAGTTCAAGCACACTTTTTTGTTCTCTGAAATTACGTAGATATTTTTCTTGTGGAGCCATGTCGTTGTTCAAATTCAAACCAATGTTCTCTTATGTTACATACAGTTTCTTCAATTGTTTGGGGAAGGGGTGGGGGTGGGTTTAGCATTTTTGGTTTTCCTGCATGTGTTTTCTATATATCCAGCGTACTAGCCATTTTGTATTGACTAACCTTTCTTTGATGTTCTGCAGGAGAATATCATTGTCCAGTGCTAAACAAAGTTTTCACTGAATTTACACATATTGTGGCTGTGAAGACCACAGGAAATGTGTTCTGCTATGAGGTTTGTTCCTGGATCCTTAGTGTTAATAATGCTAATTTACTTGTGTTGATGGTATTTATATTTATATATGTTATTGGAAAATAGGCCGTTAAAGAATTAAACATCAAGACGAAAAACTGGAAAGAGCTCCTCACTGATGAGGCATTCACCAAGGATGACCTTATAACAATTCAGGTAAGTTGGCTTTGAATGAGAACATTTTCTTCATTCCTTTATCTTTTATTGGCTTGCTTTATATCATGTTGACGTTTGTGCATGTACTCTTTGCAGAATCCTAATGCACTTGACAGCAAGGTTCTTTTGGATTTTGATCATGTTAAAAATAGTTTGAAAGTTGATGATGAAGGTATGCTACAGCCTGCAGCTCCTCCATCTTTTGTCAGCTATAAATCTCTTGTTGGTCTTGATGTTGCTGCTTTTGTTGTTGTTATTAGTATTAGTTATGACACATTCAGTTTTCTGTTCTCAGAACTACAGAGAATGGGTTCAGATCCAACCTATAACATAAACATGTCGGGAGATATCAAGCAAATGCTTCAGGAGCTTGGAACTGAGAAAGGAAAGGAAACTGCGATGCATGGGGGAGGTGGTGGCAAGGCACAAAAAGAAAGGGCTGCTGCACTTGCTGCCATCTTAGCTGCAAGGTCACTTGTTAAAGAAGATTCCAAATCAAATCAAAATGGAGAGGTCAAAGCTCCTCAGGCATTTAGTATTGTAGATGCTGCATCTGCTTCAGTACATGGGAGAAGTGCAGCCGCTGCTAAAGCCTCATCAGGTGATAAAACTGCTGCTAGAATAGCTATGCACGTAGCTGGTGACAGGGCGCCAGTGAATGCAAAGATGGTGAGTTTCCTAGTAGTAACCTCTTTTTAACCAAGTAATATATATTGGGAGCTCCCATGCATAATTAAATCATCCTTTCTATGTACTATATGAACAGAGGGCCATTAATCACTATTCTATGTATTATCAACTTCTAATGAAGTCCCCTATTTCAGGTGAAAAGCCGTTTTACTACTGGTGCTGCTTCCCGGTCTTTCACTTCAACATCATTTGATCCAGTTACAAAAAATGAATTTGAATATGTGAAAGTTGAGAAGAATCCAAAGAAGAAGGGATATGTACAACTGCGTACAACACACGGTGATCTGAACATTGAGCTGCATTGTGATATAACACCCAGGACATGTGAGAATTTTATCACGCTTTGTGAACGTGGATATTATAATGGGGTTTCTTTTCATAGAAACATTAGGTATATGATGACAACCTTTTGTGAAAATTGTGTATTTATACCAGGGAGAAAGTCTTTCACCCTGGAGTAAATTAAACCTCACATTTATGATGTCGTATTATCCATTTTATGCAGGAATTTTATGATTCAAGGCGGTGATCCGACTGGTACTGGTAAAGGAGGTGAATCAATATGGGGAAAGCCTTTCAAAGATGAACTTAACTCCAAATTAATTCACTCTGGAAGGGGTGTGGTTAGCATGGCAAACAGTGGCCCACACACTAATGGTTCCCAGTTTTTCATCCTGTACAAGTCTGCAAATCATTTAAACTTCAAACATACAGTTTTTGGAGGAGTTGTCGGTGGCTTGACTACACTAGCAGCAATGGAAAAGGTTCCAGTTGATGATGATGACCGACCTCTTGTGAGTCATTTATTCTTTTGACTGTTGATGCAATAGATTGTCTCCCCTTTTTTTAGCTTAATTCTTCTCAAATGCATAAAGATTCAACCTGGGTAATTACAAACATATGATCATTAAACATGGATCTGCTTTAGAAAAAGTAGATTCTTCTGCGTTATGCATATTTTGTTATCTTTTGCATAAATATGTTCTTTACCTTTGCATCTGTCGAGCTAGTTTGGGCTTTTAGTTTCATGCATAAATTTTCAATGTGGGTACTAATATCAATGTATAACTCATGCTTTTTGTGTCTCATTGTGCCTCAAGAGCTTGTTTGTTAAATGGAGGCAAGTTTTCACTGGTTTGAAGAGTTGATATATTAAATAACAATGCTTGCTGGGGCATTTGATGCCTTCTGATTGATCCATTATCCATTATCAAGCGTGCTATGCTGCTGCCACTTCAAACAATGCATTATGTTCTATATATTTTGTGTTGCAGGAAGAAATCAAGATAACAAGTGTCACGATTTTTGTCAATCCTTACACTGAACCAGATGAGGAAGAAGAGCAGGATAATGCCAAAGAGAAGAATGATGAAGATAATGTTTGTTCAATATTCTTTGAGATAACTCTTACTCTTTCTTTTTTCACTTATGTAAGGTTTTTTTTAACTAATTCTGTAGATTTTTGTTTTTTGGCTTACCTTTCAGGATAAGGTTGGCTCATGGTATAGCAATCCTGGCGCTGGAATTTCTGAATCTGGAGGTACGGGGGTTGGCGGTGGTGTTGGGAAGTACTTGAAAGCTAGGAATGCTCCAGCTGAATCTGATACTGTTCACACCGGTACTGCCGTTGTAGGAAAGAAAAGAAAAGTGGAAGTTGCCAGTAGTGAATTTAAAGATTTTTCTGCATGGTGACAATCCCAATTTCGTACCTTGTGAAAAAAAAAAGTGTAAACTTATCTTGTTGCAATTTTTTTGCATTGGGAACATTTCTCACGCCATTCAGGATTTGTACATTGAGTATTGGAATGGAAGAATAGAATCATTTTGTCTCAAGCATGTCTTCCCTCCCCTCTCTCTCCCTCTCTCTCTCTCTCTCAGGTTCCACTCATGTTTCGTTGCTGCCTTGTCAGAATTTCAGAATTTGCTTATGGATTTGATTGATGGACTGGCTTTCCAAATAGTATTAGAAATTTTACAACTTTATTCGATGGCAGAGATTTAAGTTTTCCCCTATGTAATTCTTTTAACCGCTCTGTTCCTCCCTTTCTGAGGCGTTTGTCAATCCGATCAACTTTTGCTTGCAGGGAATTTACTTATTCCTTCATGCTCAGTTGTCTGGCGTGAAGGCTAAAAATTCAGCTAAGGTTGTCCTTCACAAGAGTACTTCATGACAGCTAGCCTAGTGCTAGGGTTTTTGGTGTACTAAATGAGAACAGATTATAATGATTTTTTTTTTTTATATATTTACTTTTGCCATGACTCATGGCTACATCTGGCTTCATAGTATAGAACATGAAACTACTGCTAAAGTGAATAATGATTTTATGCACATGTTATGGAGAACAATCAAATGGATATTATGTTCCATGTTAGATTTATAGGAGATTTTCTCTACGCATCACATACGGCAAGGGTAACTTTTTTTTTTTTTTTTAAGCTAAAGTTAAAAAAGAGAGTTTAAAAAACAGTTAAAAATTGTTCCGTGATTATATAACATGTTCTGATAATTTTGAAGGAAGAAAAATAAAATAATTTAAGAAAAACTTTATTTTCACCTTTTGTGATTTAATGATATTTTACTTAATCCCTTGTAATTTCAAACTTATCATTTATACTCATTGTGATTAAATAAGTTTATCATTTAACTCCTTGTAATTTTAAACTTTTACTTACACCCATTGTGATAATAAAAATATATCATTTAGATCCTGATGATTTTGTTGTTGTTGTTGGATAGAACCCGATAGTCTTATAAATATAAAAATTCTTTATTTTTTCTAACTTTTATTTTATATAATTCTAATATTATCAAATAATCTTTTAATAAAATTAATTATTAACGATTAAATTAAAAAAATTAAAGTCATTTATTTTAAAAATTTAAGATGATTTTTTTAATTAGCCAAAAATATATATTTAAAATTAAGAATATTATTCAAGATAAATTAAAGATGTATTAGTTAAATAAATTATTTATTTATTTGATTACTAAAAAAATTATTTATTTTAATTTTTTAAAAATATTATGACAATATAAAATAAGTAAATAAATAATGATATTTGACTTTTATATTATTTTACAATAAAAATAAATGCGCATCATCTAATGAATTTAATTCAAATAAAATAAATAAATAATTTATTTTTATGATTACCAAAAAAATATATTTATTTTTAGAGTTCACTTTTTCTGCAGTTACTGCAGATACAGTAAACCCAATACGACATTGTTTTGGGGCGGAAATCATGGTGTTTTTATAATTTTAATTGATTTCAGGGTTATTATAGTCTTTATAATTATAATTTTTTAATATTTCAATCCCAAAACGAAGTCGTTTTAGAAGTAAATACAGATAACTTATCTGCAGTAAATGCAGAAATATTTTTCTATTTTTTTATCATGAATTGAACACTATATGATACATTTATAATCCTTTGACACCAAATTCTGAGTGTTGATTTATGCCAATCTGATGGTTATAATTTATTGGGTCAAACTTATTAATTATTTAGTTATTCTCAATAAATTATAACCGTCGATTGGCGGAAGTCAACCGTAGAATTTGGTGTCAAACTTCTAAGTTTGATATTTGAAATCGGTATCAAAGGATCTTATCAATGTATATATATAGAGAGAGAGTTTAATATTTCTCATGTTATAGGAGATAATTTTATCTTCTACACACACATAAAAGTGTGTGGGGTCATGTGAAGAAACGAGAGAGACAAAAAATATGGGCTTCACATACTTTTATGTGTATGTAGGAGATAAAATTATCTCCTACAAAATGAGAAACATAATCCCATATATATAATTAAGACCGTAAGGGTGCGTATATGTGATACAAGTGATTAAATGTTGTAATTACAATGGGTCTAAACAATGTAACCACAAAGCGTCAAAATAAAGTTATCTCAATAATTTATTCTTAAAATGAATTATTAGGGTAAAGTTAAAATTTATAAATACAAGTTTAGAATAAAGGCAAAATTGTAAAATAAATATGAGGAGTAAAAAAAATTGCATACATCTTTAAAAAAACACTATTCTTCGGAACTTTTAGTTTTTAATTTTTTTTATTATAAAAAAGCTCTTTTTATAATAAGAACTTTTATAAAAATATATTTAATTAAACTTATGCTAAGAAGAAGAGAAATTAAAAATAAAACAAGCCAGGCACTAATAATCAAAGCAACTATGGCTTGAAATTCGAAAAAGGTGTTTATTAGATAATTATAAATAATATAAATTACTTAAATATAAGTTGAATTAGTTGATAATGCTCTAGATATACATTAGATATTAAACATCAAACCTCTGAGTAAAACAACATATGCATTAGATATTAAACAGTAAATAAAATAGATAATCAAACTTTAATTTTTCTTGGTTCATCTGGTCCTTAGTGTTTGAGCGTCGCAATCAAAAGGATACCTCACCCGTAATCTCACTTGAAGGAATATCAAATATCAACCCTCTTAAAAGCATTTGCAGCATAAATAAAAAATATATATTCTTTCTGGAAAAAATGGATTATAACTTGAAGAATTAATGAGATAAAGAGATATTGATTATTAATAGCTCGAAACTTGATTTGAATAGAAGAGATAGAGAGAAATCGATAATGAAGAGTTCAAAACTTGATTTCAGTGAAAGAAGGATTAATTCAAACTTCACTTATATTCACAACCCAAGTGATAAAACAGTTATTACCAGTGTTTTGAAAAAGGTATTCTATGAAAACTAGCTATTACTAGTTGTTAGAAAGTTTTGAATATTGAGAATAATTGATTACTGCATGAGATAATTGATTATTCGTCTTCTCTAAATTTCTGACAACAAATTAGTCAATTATTATTTTATTTTTTTGAAAGATAAAGGAAATGAAAAACACAGCAAAAAGGCTTAAGTACAGAACCTAGCCCAGCGAACACCTACAGTGTCGCTGTATAAACTTTGAAGACAGCCAGGAGGAGGGTCATCAAAGACTTGCACATCCCATGGAAAGCTATACGCATGTGAAGCTAAGAAATCAGCTACTTTGTTTCCTTCACGATGGACATGAGAAATCTGGACCTGCCAGCATCTTTGCAACATTCCTCTAATACGTTGCACCAAGCTCGACGAAGGGTGATCCTGACGACACCCATTAGAAATAATCTGTTGGGCTGAGAGGGAATCTCCTTCCAGCCACACTTTTCTAAATCCTTTTTCCCAAGCTAAACGCAAACCTTCCAAACAAGCCCATAATTCTGCATGCAAAACAGTACCTGGCCCCAAACTCTTGCAGAAACCGATAATCCAAGCTCCGGACGGGTCACGAATAACACCACCACATCCTGATCTGTTCCCATTACCAGCTCTAGCCCCATCAACATTAAGTTTAACCCATCCTAACGGAGGACAAGACCAAGCTATCATCTTCTCTACACTTTTTCTCGGTTGAAGACCTGCTGCATGGAGAGTGGTAGCTGTATGCTTGACACAATTGCTATACCCCAAGGCTGAGTGGGCAATTGTGTAAGCATTATTGATTTTTCCTTCAAAAACCCAAGTGTTTCTGCTCCTCCAAATGCTCCACGCTAATATCCCAAAAGTCAAAGGCCAATCATCGTCCATTGCCAAGCTTCTACAATTTTTTAAGTTAGAGAAGATCCAGTCATGCAGATTAAGCGAGAAGAATACCTGCCAACTGGTTTGATGAACCACCAACCTCCAAACCTCTTTTGACTGAGGGCAATCCCGGATAGCGTGGAGATTAGTTTCACAAGAGATATTACATCTAGGGCAAACACCCGAAGAGGTCATGTGACGTTGAAGCCTCCGACTATTAGTCAACAACTTTTCTCCAACCAACAACCAAAGGAACATACGTATTCGTTCTGGTCCCATCCACCTCCAGATATTGTCCCATTGATAAGCTAGAGCTGTAGCTGTGTTGTTATTTACCAAATCATAAGCTGACTTTAGAGTGAAAATCCCATCTGATGTCTTGCTCCAAATGATGTGGTCCTTACCATCTTGATCAGAGGGGGGAAGAAAATTCATGAGCCGCTGGATGATGCAAGCAGGAAACAGATGATGCAAAGAATCCCATTTCCAATAACCCGACACATCCACATAGTCTGTCACATAATGCAATCGATCAGCATCAGAAACATGAGATTGAGCATAGGTAATCAGAGGGCCACATTCAGGAAGCCAGTTATCAAACCAAAACATAGTGGATCTACCATCACCAATTAAGACTCGACTGTGGTCTAAGATAATGTCCCAATGACGCTTGATTCCCTTCCACAACCGAGAACTGTTGTTTGGCGCATTAATATGGGGCGTCATACCTTCCTCAACTTTATACTTTGCACGAAGAACCCTGGACCATAAAGTATCAGGATAAGTGAGAAGATTAAATCCAACCTTAATGATAAAAGCCGAATTCATCTTTCTCATATTACGCAATCCCAGCCCACCATGACTTTTATCCAAGCAAACTTGATTCCAATCAACAAGATGAGGATGCCTGGTCGTGGAAGAAGAACCCCAAACAAAGCTTCGGATCTTCGCATCAATCTCATCACAAGTGGAATGAGGAAATATACTAACCTGCATCGGGTAGGATGGAATAGCAGTCAACACTGCTTTGGATAATGTTACTCGACCAGCAAGGGACAAACTGGCATGACTCCAAGTACTCATTTTAGAATGAAGGCGATCCAACACATAGGAAAATGATGATCTGCCCACCCTCTTGTGATGTAGGGGGATACCCAAATATCGGCCAAGATCTGCAGTAAGAGAGAATCCTAGATGATGACTAAGCTCTCTTGCTTTAGTGTGCCCCACATTACGAGAAAAATAGACTCTAGTTTTTCCCTGGTTAACTTTCTGCCCTGAGGAACTGCAAAAAGTATGAAGAATATGTTGTATTACAGTGACTTGCTCCTGAGTAGCTTCTGCAAACAAAAGAAGATCATCAGCAAAAAATAAATGGAAGATTGGCGGGCCTCCCTTTTTGATCACCATCGGCTTCCAACTTTTTTGCTCCACAGTCTGGTTGATAAGATGAGCCAATCTTTCTATACAGAGGACAAAGAGATAGGGAGATAATGGGTCTCCTTGCCTCAAACCTCTTTTGGGACGAAACACTCGGCCTTTAATAATCAATCATTATTACTTTCTGGTTTCAAAAAGCTAACTTTACAGAAAAATGTTATATGGGAAATTTTTTTTTATCCTTTTAAAGGATATAACATCGTGTTATTTTATATTTTAACCGTTGATTTCTGTCAATTAATGATTAATAATAAGTTTGGCCTAATAAATTATAATCGTTAATTGACAGAAATTAACGGTTATGATCTAAAATGACACCATGTTATATCCTTTAAAAGGACAAACGTTTTTCCAATATTATATTTACAAAAATTTTATTTACAAACTCTTAAAAACTTGCTTATATACTCCGAGCAGTACAAAAAGAGAGGAATGTACTCCCCGGAGTACATAGGCAACTTTATATACCATAACTTAATTTCTTTTCTATTTTAAGCAAATGAGCATTGTTAGAAAAATCTAGTCTACTTTTTTTACAAGTGTTTCTTATCAAGACTCGAAATATTTTGGAAGATATAATCCAAAGAGCAATCAAAGGTTATTTTTCTAAAACGCAAAATGCTACTTTTCATAACTTTGAACTGCTACCATGACTCACTTCTAAGAATATGTTTTGTTGTATCTTGTAATAATAATTCCTCTTAACTTTATGGTGATAACCATCACCAACAAACTAATATCCATCATACCAAATCATAAAGGAATATTAACAGAAAGATAGAGGCATACATGTCTCCATAGCAGCGGAATAACTTCAATCTTCACCTTTGGGGTATGCAATCTTCCTCAGTCAAATTACCCTAATCCTTATTCTTTAGTGTGTTATCTCTCTATTGATAAGGAAGAAAAGCTAGGGTTGTTATTTAACATATCGGGGATCATAATCCTTTATAGTGTTTTTCTTTATTGTTGAGCAGGTAAACTCCCATTATACCTAGTTGGTCCAACACTGGTATCCATCCATTTATCCCACACTTACTTAGGAATCTATTGGGCATCTTTATTTGATCACTTTAATTTACCCAATATATATTAAATAGCATAATATAAGTATTTATACAATATGTAGCCCACAAACATATTAGGAAATATAATTTCCTAACAATCTCTCACTTGGGCTACACATTGACCTGAGATAATTATATCATGTATCCTTAGTACGCAATTGTATGCTATTTATCCTTAGATTCCTCCTTAGATACAATCTGGTCCATCTCCTATATTAATATGAGATCATGGTGGCTTTTGTCACTGTCAAGCATAACTAAACCTTCCATGGTCATTACACCAATATATCCAATGACATAGATCAAGTATGGATAAGTGGCATGGAAATTACATGCAATGTGATCTCCACCATGCCTATTTCCAACTGGTCCTACTTTAGTCCTTATGAGATCAGTCCTTAATTTTCTGCATAAACACAAGCACAAAATATACACAATCAGAGGGAAAATAACATCAAAATCTTTATTTTGCAAAAAACAAACATATAAATGTTTTTACATAGAACACCAACATAAAGAACTCCAATTAAACCATAATGTTATCAAACTAATCAACACCCATATGAGCAGTATGCTCGTGAAAAACCTTAGGCACTAAGCCTTTAGTAAACGGATTCGCAAGCATGGAGTTCGTCCCTATGTGTTCTATGGAAATCTGACCACTCTGAACTCTTTCTTTAACAACCAGAAACTTTATATCGATGTGCTTCAATTTTGAAGAGCTTATGGTATTGTTGGAGTACAACACTGCTGACTTATTGTCACAATAAATCTTTAGTGGCTTTTCAATACCACTTACTATACGCAACCCTGTGACAAAATTTAGCAGCCATACCCCATGGTTGGACGCCTTAAAACAAGCTATAAATTCAGCGGCCATATGACGTGGATCTTTTACCGTCTTGACATCCATCAAAATCAGAGTTAGAATATCCACTAATCTCTAATTCATCTGACCTCCGATATGTGAGCATGTAATCTTTTGTTCTCTTTAAATATCACATAACCCTATTGGCTGCTTTCCAATGATCCACTCCTGGATTGCTCAAGTACCTACCTAATACTCCCACTATAAATGTTATATCATGGCGAGTATAAACCTGGGCAGACATAAGGCTTCCTATTGCCGAAATATAAGGTACCTTTGTCATTTCCATCATCTTAAGCTTACCTTTGGGGCATTGACCGATACTAAACTTGTCTCCTTTAGATATGAGCGTGTCTCTTGATGTACAATCTTTCATGCCAAA
Organism: Gastrolobium bilobum; assembly: GCF_033153095.1. Lineage (NCBI taxonomy): Eukaryota > Viridiplantae > Streptophyta > Magnoliopsida > Fabales > Fabaceae > Gastrolobium > Gastrolobium bilobum. The sequence continues at coordinate 318,512 of NW_026898943.1, forward strand.
TCTATCAGGAATCTTTTCAATATAGGTTTTTTGTGATAACCGTAAGATACCTTGAGAGCGATCTCTAAATATCTGTATTCCTAAGACAAAATATGCATCGCCAAGATCTTTCATCTCAAAAAATTTAGTGAGAAATTTCTTGGTTTTATGCAATAAGCCTATATCGCTGCTGCCTGCTGGCAAGTATATCATCAACATATAGTATCAGGAATATGAACTTACTCCCACTGAACTTATACTATACACAATCTTCTACCAAGTTCACCTCAAAGCCTTAGGAGATGATAACCTGATGAAACTTGTGATACCATTGACGAGAAGCTTGCTTTAGGCCATAAATGGACTTCTTTAATTTGCAAACCATAGACTTTGAATCTCCAAATACAAAGTTTTCTTGTTGCACTATATAAATGGTCTCATCAATGTTACCATTGAGAAACATTGTTTTTACATCCATCAGATGTAGCTCCAAATCCAAATGAGCCACAAGTGCCATTATAGTCCTAAAAGAGTCCTTCGTAGAAACTGGAGAGAAGGTCTCTTTATAGTCTATGTCTTCCTTCTAAGTGAAACCTCTAGCAACTAGACGTGCCTTATATCTTTCGATGTTGCCCTTGGAATCCCTTTTGGTTTTAAATATCCATTTACAACTAATAGGTTTTGCACCTTTAGGTAACTCAACAAGATCCCAAACGTCATTATCGTTCATAGACTTCATCTCATCTTTTATGACATTAATCAATTTATGAGCATCAGAGCTTTCTAAGACTTGTTGGAAGTTGATTAGATCATCTTCCTTCAAGCCTAAAATATTTTCATGCTCTTAAAGAAACACAACATAATCATCTGGGATTGCGTTTCTCCTTTCTCTAATGGATCTCCTTGATGGCACTTCTTGAGTTTGTTTTTCATGTGGCAAATGAGGTGGTTCATTGTTGTCTTGACCCAAACTAATGTTAGGAATTGAAGCTTATTCCATAACAATGTCATGAACAAGTACCTTATAATTAATTGTTCTTGAGTCCAACTTTCTTTCATTTGGCCTATAAGGCCTTGCTTCAGCTGGACAACCCCAAATGTGTAAATGCCTTATTGTAAGGCCCGAACGCTTCATGAATCAATGACTATCCCCACATACTAACACGAGACTTTTCAGTGTGTTTTTTCCCCACTCGCACACTTCTCGGGAAAACTTTCCAGGAGGTCACCCATCCTAGAATTGCTCCAAGTCAAGCACGCTTAACTGTGGAGTTCTTCCGATCCGGGCTACCGAAAAGCAGATGCATCTTGTTAGCATAGGTAGTACCAATTAATTCTTATAAGCTATCCCAAACTGTGCAGTCTCATACCTGCACAACCTTTGGAATCCCTTTCTTTCGGCTGTCGATTCGATTCATTCATGCATGTAACCCCCCGCTGGAAGCCTGTCAGGAGCCGCTCCTTGTCCGTGCCTCTTTGCACCGGCGATCACTCCCCGCCCTCGTCAGCGCTCGGGATGTTACATGCCCACCATCTTCCGCCTGGTTCGTCCTCGAACCACACCGTACTGGATGAGAGGCCCTGCTCTGATACCACTTGTAACACCCGACCGCTTCAAGAATCAACGACTATCCCTACATACTAACACGAGACTTTTCAGTGTGCTTTTTCCTCACTCGCACACTTTCTGGGAAAACTTCTTAGGAGGTCACCCATCCCAGAATTGCTCCAAGTCAAGCACGCTTAACTATGGAGTTCTTCCGTTCTGAGCTACCGAAAAGCAGATGCATCTTGTTAGTATAGGTAGTACCAATTAATTCTTATAAGTTATTCCTAACTGTACCGTCCCATACCAACACAGTATCTGGAATCCTTCTCGTTTGGGTGTTGATTTGATTCATTCATGTACCCCTGTCGCTCGAAGCCTGTCAGGAGCCGCTCCTTGTCCACGCCCTTTCGCACCGGCGATCACTCCCCGCCCTCGTCAGCGCCCGGGATGTTACACTTATGCTAGGTTTCTTGCCAGTCCATAGCTCATAAGGGTTTTTGTCACTGCTTTGCTTGGAACCCTGTTAAGGATATAAACTGTAGTCTTTAGTGCTTCTCCCCAAAGTGATTATGGTAAAGAAGAATGGCTAAGCATACTCCTCACCATGTCCTTAAGAGTCCTGTTTCGCCTTTTCGTAACACCATTCATGCTACGTTTGTCTGGCATTGTGTATTGTGGGATGATTTCACACTCCTTTAGGAAGACCACAAAGGGCCCTGGGCGTTGTTCACCTGAGCCATCAGATCTACCATAGTATTCACCACCACGATCAGATCTTATGGCCTTAATTTTCTTGCCTAGTTGAAGTTAACCTTCAACATTAAATTCTTTGAACACGTCCAATGATTGTGATTTCTCACTAATCAAATATAGGTAGCCAAATCTTGATTAGTCATCTATGAACGTGATAAAGTATTGTTGACCATTCCAAGAAGCTATAGGGAATGGTCCACAAATATCCGTATGAATCAGTTCTAAGACGTCTGATGCCCTATTGGAACCTATTTTCCTTATGTTTGTCTTTTCCCTTTTATGCATTCAATGCACACCTCAAAAGCATCCCGATTAAGGCGTTCAAGAATTCCATCATTCACAAGCCTCTGAACTCTCTATTTAGAGATATGACCTAAACTCTTGTGCCACAGAATGTCAGAATTCTCATTTAATTTTTGTTTTGTACCTTGTGCACTTAAGTGCATTATTTCATTATCAGTAGCAACAGTATCAAGCATGTAAAGATTAATAATCAAAGAACCAATACCAATAATATTCGAATTAAGAGAAAGACAAACTTTAGTATTTCCAAATGAACAAGAATAACCAGATTTGTCCAAACTTGAAATAAAAATTAAGTTTCGTCTAAATGACGCTACAACAAATGTCTCAGTCAAATCCAAATAAACACTAGTCTTTAACAATAATCTAAAATTCCCTATAGCTTGAACTACAATCTTCTTGCCATCGCCCACAGAGATATATCTCTCAACATCACTTGGCGGTTGGCTACGTAGGCAACCCTATATAGTCATACTTATGTGAGTAGTAGCACCAGAATCTACCTACCAAGTATCAACAGGCACAAAAGCTAAATTAATTTCAGAACAAACAAAAGTGAGAGTTATACCCTTCTTTATGCGCCATGCCAAATATTTGGAACACTCTTTCTCAATGTGTCCAAATTTCCTACAAAAGAAGTAAGTGAATTCCTGATCCAGCTTCTTTTGTTTCTTTTGCACGGGCAAAGCTTCTGCATTATCCTTAGCTCTCTTCTTTTCTTGCCTTGAGAAGTTGATGCCAAGTGAGCACTATCAGTCTTTTCTCGCTGTAACTTTTTTTCTTGCACACAATGAGCAATAAGCTCATTAAAAGTCCATTTTTCCCTTTAGGTGTTATAGCTGACCGTATTGTGCAGAAAAAGAGATTATAACTAAGTGCGTGAGCAACTCAGATGGCAGCTCTAACTTTAATGCCTTTAGTTTTTCAGCAAGGTTAAACATTTCCATAATGTACTCCCTTATGTTTCCTTTTCCATTATACCCCATATTAATGAGTTTGGATAAGGTTTGACCCATTTCGGTCTCTTTCATTTCGAGCAAAGTATTGCTCGAGTTCCTTCAGAAACATCTTGGCATCAGTAGTCTCAACTATCGAGCCCCTAAACGCCTCCAGAATAAAGTGTTTCATGATCATCAGACACATGCAATTTAAGCGTTCCCACTTCTCAACCTTATCAGTATTCAGATTTTCTGAAGTAGAACTGGGTTTCTCAGTCCTTAGTACATTGTCTAAATCCATGCAGCCGAGAACAATTTCCACATGCTCTTTCTAAATCTTGAAATTCACCCCATTAAGCATGGGAATCATATTCACTTGAGCAACAAAGTTAGCAGAAGTAGCAGAAACTGTAAAGAGAACGGAATAAGATAACATACTCATAATAGTCATATCATGTATATATTTAAACACCATCATAATCATGTTACATGCATGATATTGACAAATAATCTGAAGTCAAATGAGTTTATTTACAAGATACCTAGCACAACATTGACATTCTTTGGACAAAAATATCAACTTGTAAGTAGTACTCTCAATGAAGTAATAAAAAATTGTCAATAACTCCTGTCAAACCATAACCTTCCTTTGGGCCGACTATGACTCACATGGTGAAACCTTAATAATTGTCACATATTTATTACCACAGGTATGTCCATTACTTGGCCAAATAATAATCTTCCTTTGGACCGACTATTATCTGTATAAGCAACAAACACACACATGATCATACAACATATATTATTTGGCCAAACAACTACCTTCTTTTGGGCCGATAATTATTCGCATAAATAATATATATTTATATGATCAATCTATTTGAAATCAAATTAACCTTTATAAATATGGCCACTTTGGCGGCTAACAAATCTATCATATTCAATTTCAAATAGAAACTTTGGATAATAAACCCATTTAAAAATAAAATAACAACAATAAAGAAAATTATTCTTTATCAATCCTCAATGTACATACATATATACTATATCAATAACAATAAATACCTTTTCATTATAAGGCTTAAAAATGATGCACAGTCGATGCACAGGTAAGTCTTTTCAAATGAAAGCTTGAAAATGATGCACAATACCCCAAAAAAAATTATATTTAGCTTTTAACAAAGAATATCAAATATTACATCTTTATACAGATTCAAAAGTTTAAATAATAAACCCTCATTAAACTGAGAATCCTAGATTTTCAAAAGATTGCAACTTTTGTTCCAAAGTCAAACAAAAATAACACTACATAGCTAATACAAAATACATGAGATGAAACCCAAGTTCAAAAAAATTTATGCCAAGAGACAATAAAACAAAAATTTTCATGATTCATCATATATAAAAATCACAAAACTTAATTCCCTCGTGATTCAATATGATGATGACTCTGATACCAATTGTTGGAATAATAATTCCTCTTAACCTTATGATGATAACCATCACCAACAAACCAAGATCCATCGTACCAAATCGTAAAGGAATATTAACAAAAAGATGGAAGCATACATGTCTCAATAGCAGCAGAATAACTTCGATCTTCACCTTTGAGATATGCGATCTTCCTCAGTCAAATAACCTTAATCCTTATTCTTTAGTGTGTTGTCTCTCCCTTTATGAGGAAGAGAAACTAGGGTTACTATTTGACATATTGGGGACCATAACCTTTTATAGTATTTTTTTTTAATTTTTGGGCCAGTAAACTCCCATTATACCTAATTGATCCAACACTTATATCCACCCATTTGTCCCACACTTACTTAGGAATCTATTTGGACATCTTTGTTTAATCAGTTTAATTTATCCAATATATATCAAATAACATAATATAATTATTTATACAATACATAACCCACAAACACATTAGGAAATATAATTTCGTAAGAGCAACCCCAAATTATTAAATAAACGGTAAGCAGCTCTAGACATTTACAAGCACAAAAAACATAAATTATCGACTAGATGCAAAATAAGAGTCATTCTCAACAATTCTTTATATCAACTTTTTGGAATGGTTAGTTTTACAGAGAGATAAGTCAACATTTTGTATCCGTACAATGCTTATGTGGCATGCTGTAGGCCGTAAATTTTAAGTGCAAATTGATACAAGTTTAAGAGTAACACTCAAATGTTACTTTATATTGTAGTGTTGAATTATCTACCAAAAAACTTTATGGTGTTAAACTAAACACTAGCTTTAAAGATTGTATATGGTTTTGTCACTTTCATTTTTATTTTATTTTTTATTGTTTTGTTAAAATTGAGATTTAAAATTTGTTGTGTAGAGTGTGCCGCGTGTTACACTATTTCAACAAGAACAATATCGATACACTATAAAATTTGTCTTTCGAAAGCATAAAGGGAACAATTGCTACTGATCGAGAGTAAAATAAACTCACTCACATATATCTTAAGAAATGATTAAGTAAAGATGGTCGGTCCGTTACATCACTTTAACAAATAAAGAGTAGTTTATGTCCTTGTTTCTATTTTACGAAATTCAATTTATTAATTATAAAATGAAAGAAGTAAATTACTAATTATGAAAATGACGTACTATACTAGAAGTAAAATAACAAATTTTTTTTTATCTATCTACACTCCAAAAGAAATTGTCTAGTATTATATATAATTGAAGCAGTTGATACGTCAACTATATCCTTTCTTAAAAATGTAATAGCTTTCAATATAATTTAAAATGGGGATATGGGGCTCACCTCAACGTGTAGGAAAAAGAAAGAAGAAAAGTCGCCAAAATTAAGTGGTACACGTCCATGTCTTATTTGCTTTATTTATTCATTTGTTGACAGGGTAGAGAAGGGTATTGAATTTCTATTATTTGTGGCTAAATTCATAAACTAAATCTAATATATAGCTCTGGTAATGGGTGCAAATTGGGAAGTTTTCACTATCTTGGTTGAACTTGAAAGCAAAAGATGGATCCCTTTCACTATCACTCCTCACCTCCACAATTAGGGGAAACAACAAAAGAAAAAAAAAAGAAAAAGAAAAAGCTGATCACGAAACCACCTTTCCCATTTGTATATACGGTCATTGATATTTCAATATGGCTAATAACATGTCTCATCCTGTCTGGGAGTAATGGCTTAGAAAAAGGAAAAATAAAAAAAGACTAGACTCACTTTAAAACAGATAAAATAAGATAATATTTAGCGAGCGAATAGAGTATATAATGTTTTGTCCGGTTGTAACATGTTTATAATTAAACGTAATTGTAAGAGATTATTGAACAAGAAAAACAAAGAGCCCGTGTACGTTTCCAAACACGTTCCCCTCTAATCAATAATCAATTGGCCTATTTAAGAAACAATAGCTATACGGCAACCGCACTCTATAATAATAATTACAATGACTACTAAAAAAGCAGACATACTGAAAACCCCTCCAAACTATATATACAACAATCAGAGACTTGGTTTTAAAATAAATAAATAATAATAATAATTGGGACATCAATATGTAAGGAGGGTAGTCTAGTCCGGGCAACAAATGGGGAAGTAATTTTATTCTAATACCTAACAAAGATTAATTAAGGGGTTGTAGACTGAGTTAGACCAACGGAAAGTTGAGCAGAGTTTTTGGCAGCAATCATTATATATATATATATAAAAATAAATATTTGAGGAGTAGGACATGGGATGAGAGCAATGGTTGGGTTTGGTCTTCGAAGTTCAAAGAAATGGCCTAGCTAGCTAGAGTTTGGGTGCTAGTAATTAGTGCGTGCTTATAAACCATCAAATAGGAGTGCAGAAAAAGTAAGAAGGCATGCCCTAGAACTTTGAGAAGGAGTGCATTTTGGTATTAGAAGAGAATATTATTATATATATGACATAATGATGTGTGGGTTTTTGTAAATAGAATAGAATAGAAAAGGGAAAAAAGTTGGTTGGAATTTTGGCAGGGTTTGGAGAGGGATTAGGAGGCAAGTAACGTGAGTGGGTTTTGCTGATGAGAGATGAATGATGATAGTGGGTTTGATGAAGATGATCCACGCCGGCAGCTTTACTCTCTCTCTCTCTATACCCAATTGGCAGTTTGGCACGCCTGCTCCCACTCATCAAATACTTGTAAATTTCTCTTTCTCTTTCTCTTTCTCTTTCTCTCTCTCTCTCAAAAAGAATGAAAAGGATCTCTTCTTTCTACCTTTTGCTCACACTTTGTTGTTTTTCATCTTTTGTCAGACACCAATTCTATTCTAAGCATCAGCTAGGCCACAAAGCCCTACCAAGTCATTTAGTTATTGACTAAGAAACACTTCTCAGTGAATCCACACTCTCTCTCTCTCTCTCCATACCCATTTATTTTCAATAAAAGAATAACCCAACCCCACTAATTCCCCCTTCCCCGCACATCGATTAATTGCACAAAAAGGAGAGCAAATTAAAGCACAACTTAATCAACTATATTAGCTACATTAATTTTAACCCTCTCATCTATCTCTTTTCTTTCCCTTAAAAATTAACCGAATTTTGTTGCAAGGTTAACTATAGCTAGAGAGAATCCTAATTGATCCACGACAATACCCCTCCAAAATTCCCAGAGTTAAAAACACGTTACGCACCTTTGCTAGCTTGTGCTGGGACGCGACCATCCATATCATCATCAGAGTCAAAGTTTATTGATCGATGTTGGTTAAATGGATACGTTGTTTAGGCTAGTGAATTTTCCACACCAAGAAGATCATCAATCCCTCAACTCCACAACCACCACCACCACCACCAGAACAACATCTAGCAGCTCTAGATCCTCGACACAAAACTATCATCACTACTTCCAACAACAACAAGACGAAGAAGAATGCTTCAACTTTTTCATGGATGAAGATGACTTATCCTCCTCTTCTTCCAAACACTACGTCTATCCTTATCAACCCCACCCATCCACCTCCACTACCACTACCACTAACACTAACACTAACACCAACACACCCACCCCCACCACAACCACAACCACTGATTTCTCCTTCAACTTCAACTTGGAATTCTCAACCGGCAAGTGGGCCCAGGACATCCTCCTCGAAACAGCACGTGCCATTGCTGAGAAGAACAGCGCTCGTATTAACCAACTCATGTGGATGCTCAACGAGCTAAGCTCACCTTACGGTGACACGGATCAAAAACTCGCTTCCTACTTCCTCCAAGCCTTGTTTAGCCGCATGACCGAAGCAGGTGACCGAACCTACCGAACCTTAGCCTCCGCATCGGAGAAAACATGCTCCTTCGAATCGACGAGGAAGACGGTGTTGAAGTTCCAAGAGGTGAGCCCATGGACAACATTCGGCCACGTGGCTTGCAATGGTGCCATCTTGGAGGCCTTAGAAGGACACCAAAAGTTGCATATAATTGACATTAGCAACACCTATTGCACCCAATGGCCTACCCTCTTCGAAGCATTGGCCACTCGCAACGACGACACACCACACCTCCGTCTGACCACCGTCGTCACCGCCACTCCCGGTGGCTCCGTTCAAAAAGTCATGAAGGAGATAGGCACCAGGATGGAAAAATTCGCCAGGCTCATGGGTGTTCCCTTTAAATTCAATGTCGTTCATCATTCCGGTCATCTTTCCGACTTGGATTTCTCCGAATTAGACATTAAGGACGATGAGGCCTTGGCTATTAACTGTGTCAACGCTTTCCATTCGATCACAGCCGTTGGTAACCACCGTGACGTGTTGATATCTTCGTTATGCAGGTTGCAACCGAGGATTGTGACCGTTGTGGAAGAGGAAGCTGACCTTGATGTGGGTTTTGAAGGGTTTGAGTTTGTGAAAGGTTTCCAAGAATGCTTGAGATGGTTTAGGGTTTACTTTGAGGCTTTGGATGAGAGTTTCTCGAGGACGAGCAATGAACGTTTGATGCTTGAACGAGCGGCGGGGAGAGCCATCGTTGATTTGATCGCCTGTGCTCCGTCAGACTCCATGGAGCGGCGTGAAACGGCGTCGCGGTGGTCGCAGCGTCTGCATGGGGGTGGCTTCAATACTGTGCCGTTTAGCGAGGAGGTTTGCGATGATGTGAGAGCACTTTTGAGGAGGTACAAGGAGGGTTGGTCAATGACACAGTGCTCCGACACCGGAATATTCTTGTCGTGGAAGGATCAGCCGGTGGTGTGGGCCAGTGCATGGAGGCCTTGACGTGGTGGGAGGATGACTTGACGTGACTGATTCGCACGTGTTCTTTGTTCTCTTAGCACGTGCCTGTGTTGGGTTTTCTTTTTTCTTTGTTTCTTTTTTCAGTTATGGGTTTTATTTTTTTAAAGTTTGGTAAGTAAGACAATAGGATTAATTGGTGGTTATGAGTTTGCTTGTATTAATTATTCAAAAAGGAATCATCAACTAAATTGGTTTTGATTACTATTCACTTTTCTTTTCTTTTTTTTAATTAGAAGTATAGTACAGGTTTTGGCTTGCAAATTTTTATATATGTATGAATTAATTGAAACGACTTTAATTTCAATTGTTCAGTGTTAAGAATTAAAACAATGCATCTCGATCTTACTAGCACCAAACTTATTATTTTCTGATTTTTTTTATTGGTTATTTTAAGATCATTATACAATAACTAAGTAAGTTATTAAAATTTAGTTATATCTATAAAATGTAAATACGTTTGAATGAATTGTCCTATATTAAATTACTTAAAATATTTTTTAAAGATTATTCAAAATATTATCATCATTCTATTAATAATTTCTCTCATTTATCAATATCAAGGATAGAATTGAAGAAAAAAAACAGAAACAAATGCTTGGTTAATAAGTTTGAACGAGTACTTGTTGCTAAGCCTAATTTGTAGTGACTAGTGAGTGATAATCACATTTAATATTTATTATTTATCTGATTAAATACAGGGACCTTTTCAATAACTAAGAAAAATAATAATGAATTACCAATGATAATGATTGTGAAATTACTCTGTCAAGTATTTATTATTTTATTTTGTTATATTAATAACAGCGTCCAAATTTCTTAGGCTAAAATAACTAATTGTCACCATCCAAGTTTACAGGTTCAAGCACATTGACTAATTTCAAGTTGGCGGTTGTTGATCATTGATTTATATGTATTATCTTTAAGCTTGGTTCTGTCCAAATTTGACTAGAGATGAGCTACATAATTGTTTATGTTCTTAACTAACCATCAAGGCAAGGCAAGGAAAAACATAATTAAGATGGACAATGTTCTTGTAATCTCCTGTTTTATAATATTTTAGATAATAAATAGTAATTAGCCGTATACTGGCCCACCAAAATAATCTTAATTTATGTTCACAAAATTAATAGGTCCATGAAAACAAACAGGGTTTGGTATTTTGACGTACGAAGATGATATCAGCTTCAAGGATATTTGGAGTTTAATAAATAATATTAAGAGTTTAATGACTAAGTGAAGGCGCAACCATAAACCTGCATATATAAAACGAGGTCGTTATCTAGTTTTTGGGCAATAGAATCTTAGGACGGTCACCAAGTTGGGTTAATGCTTGAGGAATCTCATTAAAAGGCGTATTGGCGTTAGTGGGTTAAGGGTTTTAGTGGCCAGCACGCTGCCTTTGAAATGGTCTTCTTCTTTTTTTTAATGTCTTTCTCTCTTTCTAACTCTAAATTCAATTATTTTTGTATATGACACATATTTTAGCTTTACCTTCTGTATGGCCCCACAAAACCCTGAGCTCTTTGATGAAGGTAAGATAGGGGGGGCTCATAAGAGGCTCCTTTTTCCCATGAAAGCCAATGAATCGTACGTACACATAAACAATGAAAAGGAAATAATATGAATAGTGGGTTCATCTTTTAAGGGTTGCATATCTTGAACTTCTGATGAGACTTGCCCCCTCCACGTTAACTTATCCACTCTCCACTCTTTTGCATCTTTCCCCACCTCCCTGATTTAAAAACATTTATTAGTTGCTTTCTTTTGGTGTTTGTTAATAAGGGAGTTTGATGCTGGCCCATACCACCTTCTGCAGGTTTACGCTTTAGTATCCTTTTCTATAGCAATGACAACGACAAGCTGATCTTTATGTTTTTTATGGGACCAGTTCAAGTACAAGCCTAACTCCAGTGTATAATTTCCAACCCATGGCACTTCAAGATCTTTGTCTCTCTGTATTAACCCGTTTGGGTAATAATAATAAATATAAAAAAAGAAAAACCTCTTTCCGACAATACTGGCGAGATTATATTTTGCTAATTTAATAATAGAAAAGCTAAACGAGAATGACTAAGAAAGAAAATAAGGACCAAACTTACGATTAAAATTAATTGAAATTGTCATATACCCAGTCTCCTGCTCACTTTTTCAGTCACTTTTTGCCTGAGACGGTGGTTTGATGCAACTTGAGATCCCACACCAGATCCAAGCATATGTTGAAGCCAGCTACTGGGATCACATCATTTGGGCCACAGAATTGGGCCCAACATTAGGCCTTCCTACGGGTTTTATTATTAGAAATATGCCACAAGCTAAACCCAAGCCCAGGAGGGCCCTAATTACGATAATGATATATGTTCAAGTTTCAACAGCCCATCCATCTAACTTTAGGGAAATTCTTGGCTATATGCAATTGGTGATTGTACGGATACTTTGCTTTTGCCAAACCAACAGCATATTCTTATTGTTCGTAATCTTATGCACAAACTGAAAATGCATGTGAAGCAATTCCAAGAAACCCACCAAAAAAATAAAAATAAAAATCAACATAAAGTACACATATGAAAGAATCATTTACATAACTAATTACACATAATGTCGCGACACAACTAATCAACAATACTGAATTATTAGCAAAACTCGAATTATGTGAATAATCTTTCTCAATATACATAAGCTCCCTCAAATTAATCTCAACTTCCCCTAAATTTAAGAGGTTTCAAGTCCACTGCATGTTATTGAGACTTAAAAAGTTTCTATGTCTGATTCCTCAAGCACTCCACGAACTTTCCAACAAGTGCATGCAAGACATGCAACACGGTAAGATATATACCGAGACTTTGTATATGACCACAAATCTACAAAGAGAATCTACATCATTTCAAACCGTTCCAAACCTGAGGCAGTTTCCACTTTCTATGCCAATAGATAGACACTCTTGACCACAATGGGAATTCAAAACTGTACTCCAGAGGCTGATCAGCAGGTCCTGCCACTATCAAAGGCAACCATACATATCTTGAGTCCCTTAAGTCAGCTGGATTCCACCGATCTGCCATGAAAACAAATAAACCTGGGAAGCCAGGTAGAGGAAGCACAAAAGTGCTCTGAGCAAAGAATGTTGTAAGCCGAAACATTTTATTTCCTCCGAGGCATGGATTTCCCATTGTTTCCCAAGGCCCCATGATTGACTCAGCTGCATGAGCCAGTGCCTCATTTGGGGCCCATCCTGTGCAGCCCGATGTGATCATGTAATATGTACCCTGATGCTTGAACAAAGCTGGTGCTTCTCTGTGCTGTCCCACAAGAATCCTTCTCATGACAGATGTCACGTTGACATAGTCTAAGGTAAGGGGTCCAATGTGCAGTTCACTATTGTCTTCAGAGGAGTAGATTAGATATGCCACACCATCATCATCTTTGAAAACTGTCATATCCCTGCTTTCATATCCATGGGGTCTTTGGCTACCGAGATAATCAAAAGGACCATCAGGTGCATCACTGATTGCTACGCCAACAGCCGCTTTGGTATAGTTGGCATCATCAATATGCATCCACATCACATACTTTCCAGTCTTCTCATTGTAAATCACTTTTGGCCTCTCAAGCACATTAGACTTGTGCAGATCATGCATTTCATTTGTTTCCTCTGCTGGCAATACAATTCCCTCATGTTTCCAGGTCCACAAATCCTTAGAAGAATAGCAACCAACTCCAATAATGTCCACCTGATGGAGAAAGAGATAATGACTAGTGTTTGGACACAAAGTTATGCATCTAAGTAAATGTGCAAGGTTGGTTTAAAAATATAAATAAAAAAGTATTCCTGTTGTAGATACTGGAAGGTGAGGTTATAACGGCAAGATATATAGGCTCAAATTATCATACAAAAACACTACTATAACCACAAGAGTAAGGAAAATAGTTATTTCAAAATATACAAGTAATTGAAAGCGAATTCTGATTTAAGGAGAAACAAGTTCACTTTATGTTCATAAAGCAGAGGGAGGAAAAGGAAAAACATAGATTAAAAAACATAAAAAAAAAACTCCTATTGGTACTAAGAATATCATTCATGATGATATCTACTTGGGCATGGAACCAAAAACATTCTAAACTCAAACTCACTAGTAATACAAGCTTTGCTCTTCCTAATAGAAAAATGAACAAAAAGGATAAGATTGCCTAAGTTATTTGGATACAGGTACAAAAGTTCTTCCTCAGCCACTCCACTTGTAAACTTGCTAGTTGACCAGATGTGCCTTTCAATTAGCACGGAGAATTTTGAGTCTTGTAAAAGAAATTTCCCTGACTTTTGCGCATCACTTAAAGCCATATCAACTGGGTGAGGTAAGGGAATACCACGAGGAAGGTAAAAAAAAGCCAGTATCTTTTCTTTTCTTTGTTGTGAATATAAAGCCATGTAAATTCAACTTAAAGAAATTGTTACCTTTGAGGTAAGCAAGAAGTGGTATTACTGCAAGTATTAAGAACTTATAATCAGTGGATTTCTGAGGGGCTTTGAACAAATAGCCAATGGAATTTTTGAGCTCTAGATAGGTGAAAAAGGCTGTGCATAGAACCTATGCAATTTCACTTGTAGCAGAAGGTCTCAACTTTTTGCAAAGGTATTTTTGCATTTTATTCTGTAAAGTGCATCCTTTAGCTTTATATCTCTTAGGATGACTACTTCTTTTTTTTAGACATGAACTCTCCTAAAGCTGTTCCTTTGTGACTGAAAGGTCACAGGTTCGAATCCGGGAAACAACCTATTTGCAATTATGCAAAGGTAAGACTGCGTACAAGAATTACCCTCACCCCCACCTTTGCTAGTCGAGGTTTAATAGGGAGTGATTCTTTTTTTTTAAACATGAGCTCTCCATATGTTTGCATTTAATCCAAATTGAAAAGACTCTTACATTTTCTAATATCTGAACCTGTCAAATTGAAAGGTCATTATATATCCCCCTTTTAGACTAACTTTAGCATCTCAAGAACAAAATGAGACCTTGGAAACATATACCATTTCTCAGCCAAAGAATTGAATTACTAATGCTGATACTAAGAATGTTAAGAACTTAAACGACACAGAAATTACTTACTTGAAGCATACAGCACCTTAAACAATAAATAATCTAACACGAATTAAATGCATCTCTAAGTAAGCAACTGGAAACAGAGAAGGAATCAATGCAGATATGAGAATCAAACATGCATCTCTAATCTAGTGAGTTCTAGCTTACCAGGAAGTCTTCTTATTGTTTTTCTACATCGAAATAACCGAAAGATGCAATCATATAAAACATTGCATTTGCATAAAGATGCTAACCACTACGACAACCATTAAATTTTTACAATAATAAAAAATAAGCTCCATAAAATCTTACAACCATAACGGCAATTTTTTTTTTTTTAGGTACAGTATAACGGCAATTATTAACTAACAAACAAAAGAGTTCTTTAAAATAAAATAAATTACCCGAGCAGCTCCTTTCTTATGAGCATGGTAGGTGGGCCCATCTTTATATTCACCATACCAATAGTATGTCCTTGATTTTTTATCATACAGAACACCCCCTCCATGGGCTTGAATGGGATTTCCATCAGTATCCAACCAAAGTCTACCAGGGTAGTAGTAATAATTATCATTTTCAGCAGCCTGCATTGGATTTATAGCTCTTTTGTAACCAGGAAAAAACACATGTCTCAGTTGAGAATTTTCATCCAAGAATTCCTCAATCAGTGTGGTTGTCCGTTTAGGTCTGCGTTTTGCAGCCCGAGGGGACCTCTTTCCCTTTGGTGGGGGAATCTGAATGTTCTCCTCTTCCACTTCTTGAAGTTCACGGAATTGGGGATGATGAACCACACGCACTTGAGACTCTCCACCATCTCCATCTCCTTGACGAATATTGGAATATAAATGAAGCAAAAGAAGGCATCCTAGCAAGCTCAATACCACAACAGACGTAGAACATCTGCTCCCTGCATTGCAACGTAAAGTTGTTGGTTTCCTGTATTTGTTCCTCATCCTCATTTTCTCTTCCCTTTTATCTTCAAGAGAATGCTGCAATTAACAAAATGCAACCTATGGAAACCTGATAAAGTGACCAAATAGAAGTCACAAACATCTAGCCTACATGGTACAGAATTTCATAAATCATTATGATAACTGCAAATGATGACACTGAACTATGCCTAATTGGGTTTGTCCCCTTTTCGGTTTCATGAATTATGCATATACTGTAATCACAAAATTAAAAATTAAAGAGCAAGCAGTCTCAATGCTCGATTTGTTATAATAACTGACTCTCTCTTCCAGGTTTGTTAGATGTAATTCAAAGCACTATCTTTAATTCGTACCAATGTATTAATTATCACCATGAATTCATCATTCTAATCTTCAGCAAGATAAAATCAGGACTATGCAGTGAGATGTTGTAACAGTAACAGACATGAGGGGAAGGGAAAAATAAAAAAAAAGATTGATTTTCCATCAAACTATAGGAATCAGAGTTCAACCCCATGTGTCAGATCCCAATCCCACAAAACAGCTCACACCCAAAAATTAACAACGCTTGAAGGTTGAGAAAAGAGGAATTCATATGCAGACTCTAATAAAATAAATAAATAAACCTAATAGATGCATGATAAAAGCGAAGTGTAACTGAAGTGGAAGAGTCGCACTCTCACCTAGTAGCCCCCCAACAACGCGATGAGCAAAACTCCCCGACATGCGGTTTTGTTGGTGTTTTTTCAACGTTACAGACACACTGGCAGAACACAAACACCAAATTAAGCTGAATCCAAATACGAGGTCAGAGAAAGAGAGAAGGCAAAAAATTAAAAATTAACAAGATGATGTTGGGTATGGGGTAGTTAACTTCCGATGCAGTTTGGATCTGAGTCTCAGTTTGATGACATTGATTTGCAACCAAAGCAATTGTTACTGTGTTACTGTGTTACTGTGGCTTTTGGTACCGACCACAAGGACAGTTCTAGAAGTTTTCCTTTTACCATAAATATGAGATGAGCATCAAGGAAACAATCCTTTCCCTTGGTTTATTCTGTTTTGTTGTTGTTTGGTTTCTTCTCTCCTCTTTCTTTCTTTCGTTGATTTTGTGTCTACTTAACATAAATACGAAGCCACTGCCTATATCATAGGGTGGGATTAAATACTAGATTTTTATTGCCGGGTGTCCATTATATCATGACAGGTAGCGAAATCTCAGCATTTAAATACAGTGTATTCAATTATCTATAGTAATCTGGTGCCAAACGGAGATCATGAACATGATTGATGACCGAACACGACTCTTATTTTAACTTTTCTGTACCGTGAACATTAGAAGGCTTTTTTTTTTTTCTTAAGCAGAAAAGGTGAATAAAACGGACTTTGGCGTGAAAAAAATGTTATGGTGACGCTGGATGTGAAAATAACATTAAAAAAAGGACTTATTAACTATTAATTAGTTGTTAAAAAAATTTAAAATTAAAGTTTTTTTCACGATATAGAATAATTTAAAAAAATAAAATAAAATTTAACAAGTGAAACTACCAACTACTGGGTTTTCATTTGTTTTAGTAAATTTATATATATAAAGTGTACAAGTTATATTCACTCTTTAATTTCAATGGATTAAGATAGAGATATATTTTAAATTAAATTAAGTATAAGTATCATAGTATAAAATTATTTTACATATTCTATGTCCTGTATTATTTTTTTCTCGTAATAAAAAAAAAATGTATGTTTTGTCTCATAGCGACTTTTTAGTAATGGTTGGAGCAGAGTAGAAAGTACACACAGTTCAAACACAAATAGCAGGTCATTTGACTGGTTAGTTATTCTTTGATAACATGAGGAAGTTTGTTATTATTCATTTAAATGGTAATGCCCGCAACATTTTTTTTTTCTTAATTATGCACTACTCAATATTTGTGCATTATTTTTTTTGTAGTTCATTTTTCACAAAAAAAAAAAATTGGAAAGGAAATGTCCTCTCTGAAAATTTGATTTGGTGGTTTTTTTTTTTTTTTTTTTTTATAGATAAACTAGAGATAATTCCTAAAGATAATTTTCTTTAGCCATCTTCTCTGAAGATAATTCCTCGTTATCGGTGCATTGCTCTCGCACTCTCGAATTCATGATACCCAAATTAAAACCAAGGGTTTTAGTTTTATCCTTTAACATGACATAACAAACTTTCCTACCTTCACAATATTTTATGGGGCCCACACTTTTTAAAACAAAAAAATAAATACAAAATTCAGGCACGCAAAACGAATCTCTATAACATTACACAATCACTTTTCGTACAACATAACTCTTATAAAACCCTAAAACCAAATCAATTTCGTTTTCATTGTACCATTTGCGAACAGGACTACAACTCTGATTTCATTGGGATCTCCCTCAATATCTTGAAAATGAAATAGGTGGCTTTCCGAGTCCCTAAATTGTGAAGGCGATAACCCCCCTCTGTTTTTTTCTTTTTTTTTGAAAGATAGAATGCCCCCCTCTCTTTCTCTTAAAAATTCATACTTTGATTTTGCACAGGCACGATTTTAGTGACAGGAGTAAGCACTGGAAAATTTATTTATTTTCTTGGGAGAGGAAGGTTAGCCCTAACTAATATCCACCCCTGTTTGGACGTTAGCTTTGTGAATTTAATTAGGTGTAATTTTCCAATGGAAATAATTATACATCCCAATAGTCTCTTATTTTTTGTGTAGTGGCATATTTACGTCCTCAAACAATACTATCGCAACCAACTTCTACTATTTTAGACATAATTGTTAGAAATATTTGGCAATGGATAAATTTTTTTATGTCCGGCAACAGTAGCGGAGCCAGCCCAAAAATTTAGGTGGTGCCAGAAAATTTCACATATTAAATTATAAGGAAAAAATTTTACTATGAATTCTAGCATAATTATCAAAATTATGTACTAAATAATATCACATAACATTGAAAATTCAAATGAACAATTATCATTGATTATATATCAAATCAAATATATAAAAATGCACTGACATTTTCGATAAGCATTTCAAACATAAGAATTTCACTTTCCTCCCACAACATAATAAATAACGAACCAAACATTTTTCTAAGGATATGAAAACACACAAATATAATAATTATATATATAATAAGCATTGTCTTTCGTCTCTTTTTCATTATCTCCATTCGTTAAAATTTCAATATCTCTCGTTAGAGAACATCACCCTTATTTTCAATAGCCATAAGCACAAAGGAAAGTTCTCACATTTGATAATTAGATTTTTGACTATTCTTTGGGTCTCCAATAACTCAAAGCACAATAGTTTAATGGACCTTCATATTCCATAACTATAAACATGTTATTCATTTGGTTTCATGATTGTTACTTTTAAGGGTTAAGTGTATATCCTTTTAAATGACACAAATTGTGTCATTTTAGTTTTTAACACTATGTCTATACCGTTAAGATATAGTTATAACATAAAAAGCTATTTTCATGAAAAGTTATTTTCTCTCTCTACACGTCAGCTAAAGTGACTGAGGAAAAAGAAAAAGAAAAAGAAAAATAATTTTTTTCATATTATAACTATGTCTTACCATTAAAAAATAGTGTCAAAAATTAAAAAGACACAAGGTTCTGTCCTTTAAAAGGACAAACCATTTTCCCTACTTTTAAGGGGTTTATTTGGTTTAGTTGAGTCCAAATTTTGAAATATGTCAACTAATTGTTTTTTTGATTAAGTTTAGAAGTCTTTCTTTTTTAAAATAATAGGAATAAGAATAAATAACATAACTAATTAGAATAAAGCGAAAAAAAACAAATATACAAGATAAAAAATAAAAGAAGGTGAAACACAAAAATAACAACGGTACATGTTTTTTATTATTTGTTTGCATTTACATAGTTTGTTGTTACTTTGTATTGAGCATTTAATTTTTTATTTAGGTGGTGCCAAATTATAATTTTAACTTTGATTAATTATAATTAATTATGTAATATATATAATAAGTAAACAAAAAATTAAAACAAGCAGGTGCATGTTCTGTCAAAAAGGACTCAAGCCCTACGGCCAGCCCATTAAGCCCTAGGGCCAGCCCATCAAAATTTTAGCCCTCTACGTAATGGGGCCATTTTAAGCCCATCCTTTTAAAGTCCTCTCATTATAGGGTTAGGTTGGGGCTGGCCCGCGGGCTACAATACTCAACCCAATTTACAACGAAAAAAATTTCATCAAAAGTTTTGAGGGAAAAAAGAATTCTTTCAAAAAATTTGACGGAATATTTTCCGTCCAAAATCTTCGATGAAAATGTGACCCAATGAAAATTACAACGGAAATATTTTTTTTCAAAATTTATGAGGGTAATGTATCTGTGAAACTTTTGACGGAATTTAGATTTCGTAAAGATTTTTGACAAAATATTTTTTTTCGTTGAAATTTTTTACAGAAATATTTTCGTCAAAGTTTTTTACAGAAATAATTTTCGTGGGAAATTTTTAACAAAAATGTGTTCCGTTTAAAATTTTGAAAGAAATATCTTTTATCGAAAATTTTGTCAAAAATAATTTTCATCAAAAATTTTTGACAGAAATGTGTTTAGTCAAAAATTTTGTCGAAAAATTTTTGCGTCAAAAATTTCGACAAAAACTTTTTTCATCGAAAATTTCGACGTAAATTTTTAAGTCAAAATTTTTACAGAAATTTTTTTCGTCAAAAATTTCAACAAAACCTTTTTTCGTCAAAAATTTCAACAAAAACTTTTTCCGTCAAAATTTCGTTGGAAATATTTTCGTCAAAAATTTGGACGAAAATTTTTTTAATCAAAAATTTCGACGTAAATTTTTAAGTCAAAATTTTGACAGAAATTTTTTCGTCAAAAATTTCGACGGAAACTTTTTTCTTCAAAAATTTCATCAAAAACTTTCTCCGTCAAAATTTCGTTGGAAATATTTTCGTCAAAAATTTCAACAAAAACTTTTTTCATCAAAAATTTCGACGTAAATTTTTGTTTCAAAAATTTTGACAGAAATTTTCGTCGAAAATTTCGACGGAAATTTTTTTCGTCAAAATTTCGTTGGAAATATTTTCGTCAAAAATATTATGGAATTAAGATTCTGTAAAGAATTTTGACAATTTTTTTTTTCGTCAATTTTTTTACAGAAACGTTTTCTGTTAAAACGTCTTACGAAAAAATTTCTATGCAATAATTTTTTAAAAAAGTGACAATTTTCTAAAAATTATTTATTTATTTTTTCTAATAATTTCTATGCACCATTTTATTATAAATATTTTTTTAAAAAAATACGTTATTTTTTTAGAAGGCCCGCGGGCTGGCCCTAACCCATAGTGCTTTGGCCCGTGTAGATCTATATCAATGTGGGCTTTTTGGTCCTAACCCACTTGGGCTAGGGCTAAATGGGCCGGACTGGCCCGTTTTGACAGCTCTACATGTGTGGCTACGCCACTGTCCGGAAATTATAATTCTTTAGAGAGTTTAGTAAAACAAAGTACATTGTTTCTTTACGGAGCGTTTGGACTTTTTTTAAATTTACGAGAATTCTATTTACCAATATTTGGTAGAAGGTTTTTAAATTTTTTTTCAGTAATCTAATTTGTTTGAGATTCTGATTTGTGAACAAATTGTATAGCAAAATGACATCCAAAAATACCACTAGGAGGGTGGTATTCTTGAAATCTCAAGTATCAGAAAAATTTGACATTCCCATTAATATTTGACAATCAACCAATCGAAAAATTCACTTTCCCACTATATTCTTGGTAATCATGATTTCCCGACAAAAAAAATTTTACTCTACCAAACACCCCTTAATAAAACTAGTAATATAACATAATTATTCCTATTGTTTTAAAAGCGAATTCAATATTAATACAGGAGACAATTTATATCAGTAACATCAAATGACTGCAGTAATATATTGTCATATTTACAATTACAACCAATTGCATACAATGTATCTCACACAAATCATTAAGCTGCAACTGCAATGTACAACTTTTTTTTTTTCCACAAGCATGCAATATTCACACTTGAAACAAATTATTTTCATTTTTTTACATTGTTCTCCAGTTTGTCTTACGAACTGCATGGAGTGCTATTTTCCCAGTTATTAGGCTGAAATTGGAAAAACCACAGAACAAAAGAAAAGGAAAAGAAGTATATACCTCCTCCCCTGATTACTGTATCTACCTTTAAAATGTGTAAATAGATAAAACCCCCTATGTAGATCTTGGAGTCCTAGAATACATAGAGAGGGGTTTTTCCCAGCATTGAAAAGCCTCCACCACCCAGGTGAATACCAAGACTACCATAATAATGGACAAAGACATCATAGATGACCACAACAATCTAGTCCAAATTCTTATTGGCCTGCATTGATGCAGCACAATTTCAGCAATTTTGTTCTTCACAATGGTGCATTTTGACAGTCTTTCCAAGTCTGGATATATATCCAGCAAATCCTGGATGGATCTACTATAGGCATGAGCCATGTTGTAAGAAGCTTCTGGAAGAAATCTCCCCTTTTTTGTGCATTCTTCCCTTTTGTCCTCTTCGTGACATGTGAACCTTGCAAGAATCTAATTACGAGTTTACTTTTCAGAGATGTTGTAAAAGATATAAATAGCAGTCTAGCTTTAATTTAGTGTAAGACTTACTTTTGGTAAATCTCCAATCCGAATGGCATCCTGAGGGCAGTTCTGTGGAATGTAGCTGTAGTTTGGTGATCCTGAGAAAGGGTCACAAATCTTTATGACTCCCATTAATTCTTCATTTTCTTCACCTACTCCTAGGAGCCGATAAATCACCGACATATTAGAATTCAACTGAGACACAAAGAAAACATTATATCAAAACATAATATATTAGAATTCATCTTGAGACAGAAAGAAACCATTCGTTTGCATTTTCTTTTGAATGAATGAATGAATGGAGTTCAAATTTTGTACCTCAACTATGAAATTGTGGATGGTGTTGCCAATTTGAGCTATCAAGTTCCCTGAGAATGATTCGTTCATGCACGGCAACATCGAACCCAGGCTACTGTTTTGTGGGTTTTCTTCAAAGTCCTCTAAAGCTGAGCATGCATCATCTGCAAAACTGCATGCACAGTTTACAGAACGTCGTGACACTTGAAAAGAGGTTTCAATGACTTCAATCCCACTTATAACTCATGCATGAACAGTTCGTTTACTCACGTGTGAAGGAAAAAATCAAAACCAGTCAAGAACCAGCACAGGCTTGTTAAGATCCAAAACAAGAAAATTATGCTGAAACAAAATAATGCTAAATAATGTTAAGTCATAGCAAAATAGTGAACAGAGCTACTAACTCTGTAGTTAATTAAAACATTGAAAATGATAGTATATCATACATTATAAACCCAGGACGCCAATGCAGCAGCAGCAGAACTGAGTCAAAACAGCAAAGTGAGCAAACAATTAATGAAACCAAATTAATATCAATCAATTGTCTGAGGAAATTAGCTAAATATAAACAATATAAAGTATATTACAAGGTATAAGAATGAGGCTTCTCATGTTGTGCTGGATTAATGCTTACCTAGTGCTGCAACCAGTGTCACTAAGTTGATGGTTAGAACAACGAAATGAACTACATACCTATGACACATTAAGATCGCGAAATCAATGAATTAGAAAGTAAGAAACACAATTACAATCAACTTCGAAGTTATTTAAAGGGAAAAAAATTTATACGAAGTATGAGTGGCTTTGTCGAATGATTGCCCACTTGTTTCAACAAAACGGTGGATCACACGCGAGTTGCTTCTAAGGTCTTCAGTGGTGGAATTCAAACTGGAACATATCTGTGGATTATATGGAAGCAAAAGGTATTGCATTTGTTTCGTTGTTCTTATTACTCTGCCTAAGGTCCCAAGAGCATCTTCTCCTATATCCAGCACAGTTTCTTTCAGTTTTTCTGTCCTCTGCAGGGTCTTCTGACTCGTGGCGAGGACAAAACTGGAAGCAACTCTGTCATACACCCAATTGCTTCAATTACAGTTTCATCTAATAACGTTGAATGGTGCATGCGTAGGAAGATAAAGTGTATGAAATTGTGAACTTACATGGCGAGAGAGGTCAAAAAGAGAAGCAAGAAGAAAATGTGGAGATAGAAATGGTTCAAACATGGTAATGAAACAGAGCCACCACTTAGACACTTCACCATCATAAAAATGCCGAAGGCCACCCCACATAACAACCAAACTCCCGCAAATGCGTATCCGTGGACTCCTGTAAATGCCGCAGACTGAAAAGGATCAAAACTTTTTTGTTTATAATCAGCCAATAATAATATTAATAATGATGATGATGATGATGATATAAAATCATGGTTGAGGTTATGATGAACTGTATGTGAAAGTGTAGAGTGACACCTTGCCTTGGCTTCAAATTCCGATATACATAATATAATACGCTATATGTGCCTATAGTAGACATACATATATGATGATGGTACACGTGATTTCAAAGAAAAATAAATATATCATAATTTAAGAAATAGAGAAGGGAAAAACGACTCACAGACAAGTAATGCTTGTTTCGAACATCGAAATATCCATTGTAGTATTTGAAATGTCGCAAAGGATCAGGTCTCTTGAAGCTCCTTTCATGCACAGGGGACCCTGAGGCTAAACATTTTTGTTGAAACACAGGAGCGGAAATCAAGAACAAGAACAAAGGAAGAAATAACAAACGGTCGGTTGGGTTGAGCATGGCAGAGTCGTTTTCTGTGTTTTTAGCAAAGGGTAAAAAGACAACATTTGCTGTCTCAAAATAGTTAGAACTTTTTGAGTGAGTGAATTTACGAGTGTGACTTACTGGGTACGTTAAGAATAGCGTGTGGCATGGTTTTGTGGAAAAATATTTGTTATGGTGAAGGAAGGATAAATGGTAATGTTAGAGATGCAGGTAACGAATCAGAAGCCGAATTTGTTGGTTCGTCAAATGTAAGGAATTGACCCCTTTTAATTATTTACTCCGTGTTCTATCACAGTCTCTGTCTCTTTCTTTGTAAGCTTTTTATTTCCAAGAGTCATTTCTGTTCGAACTTTGAGCCTTCATAAAGTGAAACTAACAAAGAAAATATGGCTTCGTATATACTTTTCTTTTGAAGTGGCACACGAGCGCCTTACCTAGCAGTTTTTATTATTATTATTATTTCAAAAAATAATAGAGTAATCTTAACAGTATTAAATTTTTTAATTTGCCCAATAATATGAATTATTTGGATTACTGGCTATGATGAAACTGTCTGTAACTAATTTGGACATAACTCTTTTCTGGACTCCGATGTGCCTAGAAAATGTTTTGCGTAAGGAAATAAAAAAAAATTCGTGGCAATATATACAAAAGCATTCATTGAGTGATGCTTAAAAGGAGTAGAAAGGAATAGATAGCTACAACAACAACAAAAATGTTCCAAGAATTAAAATCTTTTATTGAATATTTACAAATAAATATGTATCGAGAAAGTTAGATTCATAAAGCAATTTATTCATACTTTGAGTCAGGGTCTTTCAATTTAAATAGATCCACAAGCCCTATAATGATTGGGCCTATTTCCCTTATGGTTTTCAGT
Organism: Gastrolobium bilobum; assembly: GCF_033153095.1. NCBI lineage: Eukaryota > Viridiplantae > Streptophyta > Magnoliopsida > Fabales > Fabaceae > Gastrolobium > Gastrolobium bilobum. Next base: position 343,888 of record NW_026898943.1, read on the forward strand.
CAGGTCCAGCACTGGTTCCATTCCTCTTCGGAGGCCAATTTACCCATGAGCGAATAACCGATCTCTATCCCCGTACTCTACGAAGCCCCGTTGCCAGCGCAGTTATAGTTTTATGTGTTGTTTTAAAAATAGAAGAAATATTTGTCATTTTAAATGATATAAAATTATGTTATTTTAATAGTAATATTTTTTATTTAAAAATTAAATTACAAAAAATCACTCACTTTCTCTCTATAATTTTTATTTCTTGTGTCTATCTCTATCCTAAAATGACATAACTTATTTCTTTTAAAAATATGTTGATTAGTTATTGATTCAGATTATTCGAAAACTTAGAACGATCAAAGATTTAATGATCCAACAAATTCAGAATTAATAAAAATTAGTGGTGAAAAAATGGTTTCAAGAAATTCTTCGGTTATTTTTATATTTTTTATAAAAGTATTATTTTGAGACAAATAAATTTATAAATTGTTTTTATTATTTAGAAAAAGGTTATACTTACTATTTACTATCTCTTACTACCAACTCTTATTCTTTGATTTTCGTCAATCTAACAATTATAATTTATTAATAATTAATTAATTAATAAGTATGACCCAATAAATTACAACCTGAGGCCTACCACATTTCAAAGATGAGTAAATGTAACCTCCCCTTTTATTTATATTATTTTTATTTGATTAAATGAATTTAGTATTAATTTTCAAATAGAATAATAATTATATTATTTACAATCTTCATTATATAATAACATTTATTTATAAAATTAATTAATATTTATATGTAATGAAAAAATCAAGATAATAAAATTTAAAACAGACAAACAAAATCATATCACGTGTTATAATCTAGTTATTTTTATCTTTTATTTTTTGGTGAAGATAATCTCATTAATTATGTATAGGAAATATGAACAATTCACATATTACTTTACGCTAACAGATAGGCTCTTTGACCAAATAAGGATGTATGAACTTTTAATATACTAATTTGATATTTGATTGAGATATATTAGTGTCTAAGATCTTTAAATGCTGCAGGAGGCCATCGGTCTAAATCTCGCCCCAAACCTCTCTTTTTTTTGGAGTTATCCAACTCTAATTATCTCTTTGAGACGAGTTGGTTTCCTCTGGTATCCCCACGAGCTTCGACTCTTTGAGCCGGCTATGGGACTAATCCGGAGTGCGGGGGAACAGTGATGGCTAAAGGTTCAGCCCCCTCCCCAAGAATGCATTCAGCGGGAATCAAACACATATCCAACCCCTACTAACTCAGCGCCAAGTTACCAACTGAGCTACACTCATTAGGTCTCACCCCAAACCTCTGCGAGACATTTCAAGATTTTTTTTTTTTTTTTGAACTCTGTCCACAGTACTTACTTTTTTTTCTATTTGTAAATGCCGCTTCCACCTGAAAAATAGTGTACCAAGTGACACAATCTCAATCATCTGAGCCCAATATAAAAATCAATCAAAAAAATCTCCCAGTCACTTTTTTACTTCCACTCTTTCTACCAAATCTGTTTCATTTCTCTTCATTCAAATCTCTCTCTTTTCTCTTTTATTCAAATATCTTTCTCTTTCTTCAAATCTTTTTCTCCCTTTCTTCCAAGAGTTCTCAATTGGCTGCCGGGAATTTGGCCGAGGTAGCAACAAAGAATTTGGTCAAAGAGCATTTTATTCAACCGGTTGGTACATTATTAAACTTTCTTCGTTTTTCTAGGCGCAACACTAAGGTAAATAATGTTCTTTTTTTTTCAACTTTACTGCATATTTAAATTTGGTTATGTTAAAAAAAAAATTGGTTATGTTTAATTTTATTTTATTTAAATATGTCATGATTATATTTTAATGATTGTTTTAATTATTTATTACTTATTAGATGCAATACTTTTTTATGTTATTCTAGATATTTGATATGTGTAACTAAATAATTATATAATAATTAAATAAATAGAATATTATGTAATTAGATAATATTTAGATGTATGACATGTGCAATATAGAGAATTAATAATTGGATAATTAGATAATTATGTAATTAGAGAATTATATAATCGGATAATTAGATAATAATTAGATAATTACGTAATTAGAGAATTAGATAATTGGATAATTAGATAGTAATTAGATAATTATGTATTTACATAATGAGATAATAATTAGATACTTCACATGTGTAATTACATAATTATATAGTATTTACATTATTATATAACAATTAGATATGTAGATAATAATCCAATAACACAAGCATGTATAATGTTTAATTATTTACAAAATATTAGATATTTGACATGTGTATTCTGCCAGCGATGTGATGAAGCATCATAATGTGGCAAATTTAGATCTAATGACTCAACTGGCAATGAAGAACTGTCTGCACAAGCAATGTCAGCATACAACTTAAGCATTGTCATTGTAGATTGTTGTTGAAACAGATTGAACATTATATCAACATCATCAGTAGCAACAATTTCCAGCACCGTGATTTTTTCAATCGTACAATAATGGCCGGTTATCTGAGACATCGATTGATTGGGACTGAGCTTCAATTTCTATGCAATCTTTGATTTTAAATCATGCAATCCCACTCCGCATCAAATTTGTATTATTTTTGTTTTCCCCTTAAATGTCCATCCTGAAGCACCTTCATATATTCTATAATTGTAATATATGATTGCATAAACTGACCCCATATCTACAAGAATATAGCAAAAATGTTAGACAAAAAGAAGTAGGAAAAATTAGAAATAAGATAAACAAGTCAAGTATTATAAATTACATTATTAACAAACTAATCACTATTCATTAACTAATAAGCATTACATAAAATCTGTACATATAATTAATTATACATGTCGATGTAAGGATAACACCAAAAAATTAATTTAAATTTACAAAAAAAAAATTAATTTAAAAAAAGTATAACTATTGACTAATTAAAAAAAACTATGTATAATAATATAAAAAATCCAATTCCAAGAGGGTAAGAGCGGGACTAGGTGACAAAAAAAAAAATTAGAACAAAGTGTTCCGCAGGGGGAGGGGTGGACTCAAAGTCGCTGGTCCACCCCCCACGGGACTTGAAGACCCCATCAGTAATATATATTACCTGGATACCAAATTGATAGATTAAAGGGGGTATATTGGATTAAGATATTAAAAGACTTTTTTGAGATAAAAATCTTGTAGATTTTAAAAGACTATTTAGAATTTGAGGCACTTTAAATATATTTTTAAAAGACTTTTTTTTACAATCAAGATTTATTAAGATATAATTTATAAGATTTGAAAAAATAATATGGATTTACAATATTTTAAAAATCCATATGAATTTTAACAAACATTCAAAATTACAAGAGTCAATAAAAAAAACAACAAAGAAATAAAATGCTATTAATAAAAAAAAGTAAAACCTAATATAATTTTCTAAATCAGTAAAACATAATATATTTTTTAACAAACATTCAAAATTACTAAGTAACAACTCTCCACGCATTAGCATTTTCTCGTTCATGTTTTTGGGTTTGACCAATGAGTTGAAGATTATATTCTTCATTTGATATATGAGCTATGCATATATGATTATAAAACCTAATTTTATTATTTATTAAAATAATTCTTAATTTGCATATAGAATCTAAAGTTCATGATAAAATTTCGTTTGAAATTTTTCGCAATTGATCATGGAAACATTGAGGTTTTTGTTCTACGTGATGAGAGTTTTCTAACCATATATCATATGCATGATTTCATTGAGTATTCTAATAAAATTTCGAATAAGAATTTTTGGGTTTTATTATGTGAAAATTTAGAAAATTTATTACCTAAAGTTATTAAATTGCTTTGCGACTTTTGAAAAATAAGTTTTTAGTTATCAATTAACACAAAAATTATGTGAAATTGTTTCTTATAGTGAAGAAATTTCGTTCATGATATATTGTTACGAAATATAAGGTTCATATTATGAAAGTTTCAATCTTTCTTTAAATTGATATTGTTTTATTAATGTAAAACGAAAATTGATTTGAGGGTTTTAGTTCCCCTTTTGTTTTCCCACTATTTTATGTTTTTTTAATACAAATTATATATTTTTATGCCAAGAAAAATCGCAACCCATAGAATTTTTTTTTTTAAAACTTCCAAAAGCTCTAAAAAATATGCTATTTTTGAGATGTATTATATTAAAATATTGTTGGTTTGTTGTTTTTGGATTGTTTTATGATGAAAATCGCTAAAAATATATGTTTTTTAGCTTTGACGAAGCTCTCGTAGTGTAACTCGGTTTTAAGCGGGTCAACTCACCAAAAGAAGAATAAAAACATTGCAATATAGAAATTTCAAGAAATCCTACGGGTTATGGTGAGATTGCGAGAGAGACATCCTATTTATATTTCTTACTAAAAAGTCTCACGAAATCACACCAATAGAAAATCTACTAAAATCATCAATTTTTTTAATACCACAATATTATTTTTTCTTTGTTTAAAATCCTGATTGATTACCAATGAATATAGACAGACTCTAAAACAATATTTTTAAATCCTAATTGATTACCATTAGATTTTTTTTGTCCAAGAAAAATCTATTAAAATCATTTAAAATTCAAATTCAATACACCCCATAAATGATCAAAGAACCTCATTTGATCAAAGATCCTGAACTGTTATGTATTCTTTTCATACGTTATTGATTATATTATTTTGAAAAATAATTTCGAATCTGTTTTAATAGTTTTTTAATTTAAATTTACACAAAATCTGTTATTTTTTCATTTATAATTCTGTTTGAATTTATTTTCTGTAAAAGCATTTTTGAAACTTGAAGTACTAACAAATCTTACGTTATACAATCGCTTGGGTGCACTCTGATAAACGTATTTTTTTGAGTATAATGCTATACAATTACTTATCGATTTTTTTTTGTGACAAATCAATTGATTTTTTTTTCTTCGTAAATTGCACGGGTCATATACTAATATTTGAAATGTGTAGGCCGCACAGCCCACACTCACAAGATATGAGCTGGCTAAGATATTACTTAATTAAAATATATATATATATATATATATATATATTTAAAGGCTTATATTTTTTTATTTTGTTGAAGATATGTAACTCCTACTATAACATATAATATGATGGAATCCATTATCCAAAAAAATAATAATATAATTTTTTATGTGAAAAGAAAAGAAAATAATTATCTGATGTAAAGTAAAAAAATGTTTTTCCTATATTTAAAGCTTAGATTTAAAAAGATTGATGAAAGATAATAATTACATATATTACATTTTTGCTATATTTTAAACTTTTAACCATTATCCAGCTCACACTTGGCATGTTTACAACCTACACTGATTGGTCATGATAATTTAAGATAATCATAATTTCGTTGTCGGATGCTCTTCACTTTCACATGTTGGCATCGCAGCTATTCAGTGAGTTTACCTACACGCTCTCCGATCATAACCTCACATTCCAGCTTTTAGTGGTTCGTGTTATCCACGCACAAATCATTTTCAGTTTGGTCCTGTCATAAGCACTCGTGGCTATCCATTACAGGTCGATCTAAATAAAGATTACTCATAAATCTAAGATTACTCATAAATCTTTGGTGCATCAAATATACTCAATTTAATATATTTTTTCTTTTCTTTTTTAAAAATCTTTTTCAATATGGCCAAAAAAAAAAATATGGAGTTGGATACATATGATTTACACATCGATCTAAATAAAGATTATAAGAGGAAATAAATCTCTGGTGTATCAAATATACCCAATTTGATATATATATATATATATATATATATATATATATATATATATTTTTTTTTAAAAAAATCTTTTTAAATGCGGCGGAAAAAAAAAATATCGAGTTGGATACGTATGATTTACTAAAGATTTGTTACACGAGAGGTATGGTCTGCTGTATCGCTACTATTAAGAGTTTCGTCATCATATGGGATCCACCATATTATTTAGCGGATATGATTCAGTAGATCCTCCACTGCCGTTCGATGTGATTAAAATCGTAAATATAAAATAAATATAAAAATCTGTTTTGTTTTTGATATGGGTGTGATATAAACAGTGGTAAGGGAGGGAAAAGGGAAGGAGGAGGAGGAAAGGTGAATTGGATGCAGCGAAGCCTCTAGATCGTTCTCTCTCTCTCTCTCTCTCTCTCTCTCTCTCTCTCTCTTTGTGCTCGAAGAGGGAAATCGTAGATCTGTTTTCTTTCTATCTTTCTCCCTATCATTCTTTTGATCAGAAGAAAAATCAATGGGGTTGTGGGAGGCTTTTCTCAATTGGCTACGCAGGTAAGCTTTTATTGATTTCGCTATCATTATCCTTTTTTGGCGATAGCTTATCATTTTGTTCTTTTCCTTTAAACTCCAACAATGTCATTCGCTTCACAGTTTTTTGCTTTTAACTTTGATCGAGCAGGGTTTTTCTCATTCATCGCCTTTTTTTTTTTCATTTACTTTTTCAAAAAACAGGTTTTGGTAATTGCATACTATGCTATAATTACATAATTACATAATTCTTTATTTATTTTTTTTATTTTTTTCAATTTGAGTATCTTTGGTGGTTTGAAATGTCTGTTCTGTCTGTAATGCGGTTAGGAATTTCGTGATTGTTGATGAAGAGGATTTGTTTGTATTCTTAGGTTTTCTTGCATTCATTTGTAATATTTTTAAGGTGTTCAATCCAATTAGTTATTTATTTTGTGAGTAATGTTTCACGATTTTGTAAATCTTTCCACCTCTGATATGTTTCGTGAATCATTTTATTTCAGATGACTTCTTTTCTATTCTAAAGTTGCTGCCTTCAAAACTTTGGATGTATAGGAAATTTGTGTGTGTACATTTCTGAATGAGTTTTTTTTGTGTACGAATGTTGTTGGCACTAATGAAATAAAAAGCAGATGGAAATCATGAGTGAGAAAAAAGTGGAAGTACTTGAGATGGAAAAAAACCACCCAATCAAACATCTTTCGCCCAGCACTCACGAAATCTTTCTCATGCAAAACAGCATTACATTTTTTGAATGGCTTTTTATTGCACTAAATTTTCTTCTCTTTTTATAACATAGAGTTTCAGTTTTAGGTTGCACCTGGAAGTTGAAATTTATGTCAATGCATGATCTGAGCTTAGTGGATCATTTTCTTTGAAACTTTTGAGCTTACTACGTTGTAACTTTGATTGCAGCCTTTTCTTCAAGCAGGAAATGGAGTTATCTCTGATAGGACTTCAGAATGCTGGAAAAACTTCCCTTGTAAATGTTGTTGCTGTAAGTACAATAATCTTGTTGACGTTTCCCTTAGAAACTTATTGTTTAATTTATACTTTGGGGATGATTAACTGACAGATTTTTTTTTTAAATATTGTTTCTAGACTGGTGGGTATAGCGAGGACATGATTCCCACGGTAAGTTTTTTTCACCAAATGCTTTTGGCTATTGTTTTCTCCTCTATTTGATTATATGAAGTTTTCTATCTCTCCAGGGCAAGAACATTCTGATCGATCTATTGTTATTTGATTCCAGGTGGGATTCAATATGAGGAAAGTAACAAAGGGCAATGTTACAATTAAGTTATGGGATCTTGGAGGGCAACCTAGGTTCCGCAGCATGTGGGAACGTTACTGTCGTGCGGTTTCTGCTATTGTGTACGGAACAAACTTCTTATTTTATTCTGACTTTGAAAATTCTTCTCTGTGTGTGTGTGTGTGTTTTCTCAAAGGAGCATTGGTGCATGCATACACTGATGCAGATACAATCTGATAAGTGTATATGTGCATTAATATATATTTTTAGACTTGTGTTGGTTATCAACTTATATGTTGTCTATATGTTTGATATCTTGTCTAGTGATGGATATGAGGTCTATCTAAAGCCATACTTTTCTTTTGGTTGATCAAAATGCATAATTGTTTATTTTAGTCTTCATAGTGGTTCCATTACCACCAGATTATGTACTTTTTAATGATAACTGTTAGTTGAGTTATTATTTTTTCTTCTATGAACCCAAAGTTCTTTTTGATCAAATACCAGTGATGCAAAACTGCTTGTCACTTACATGCCCGAGTAAATAGCTCCTCCCTGGTGTATTCATATATTAATTTAAAAAAAAAAACACTTGTATGTCCCTGAAAAAGCTTAGAGAAATTCGTCAGTACAATTTGGTTTCATAAATGCCTTCTACAAGCAATATCTCTCAGGCTATGAGTCATAATTAATACTACTTATCATTGTTAAAACAGTTTGTGCTGCAAGGAAGTGAATATATTATAGCTTCTTGAAACTTTGCACAACTTGATTACATGTGAGTTCTGCGGTCCACAGGTTAAAAAGTTAAAACTTACACTGTGTATGCTTTGCTGCTGCCTATTTCTAGAAAGACTTGGTTGGTTATATTTAAAAGCGATTTTCACTTTTTTCTGTTGAAAATTGTGATACTGCTGGGTATTCTCTGCCTCTTACATCTAATGCACTTTTGTAATTGGATCATGTTCTCAAATTTCTCCGAATTGAAGTCTTGTCTCCTTTTACATTTAACCTTGAGGTAGAAACCATTGGTTGAATTTGTGAAACTTAGCAAGTTCTCGTTATTTGATCTTTCCTGCAGTTACGTTGTTGATGCTGCTGATCCAGATAACCTTAGCATATCAAGAAGTGAACTTCATGATTTGCTGAGCAAACCATCATTGAGCGGTATCCCTCTGTTGGTGTTGGGGAACAAGATTGACAAAGCGGGGGCTCTGTCTAAACAAGCGTTGACTGACCAAATGTAAGATACGTTGTCTTGGAGCAATAACGGAGTAAACTAAATTATTTGAGTATCACATTTTCTTCTTCCATTTTTTAATTCATTTACCTTTATATTACTCTAATGCTGAAAAGTGCTCTCTGTTGTGCAGGGATCTGAAGTCAATTACTGACAGGGAAGTTTGCTGCTTCATGATCTCATGCAAAAACTCGACCAACATTGACTCTGTTATTGACTGGCTTGTCAAGCACTCCAAATCAAAGAGCTGAGAACCTACTTTCTGCTTTGAACTCTAATGTAATTTCTCGGTGACACATTTCTGGATTTACTAGAGGCATGTTCATGTCTAACCTGGTTGATGATTGATTTATTCTTCCTTTTTCCCCCATGCTTTGCAATGTAATATAATTCTTATTTTATAGGCAATTAAACGGTATGACATACATGTCGAGGGTTACTTTGAGTAAATCATATTGTGTATTGACGGTGTAGCTATATCATAAAAAATTCACAGAACTGCATTTGTGCGAGGAATTTATGCTTGTCTTTGTAAATTAAATAGATATTAGGTTCTTTCTAATGTTCAGCATTTCAGTTTTGCTTGTTAATTATGTTTGTTAACTCTGCATTTCGATTGATCGGCATTGCTTAATTATTTCGAATATATATTAGATTCTTGTCTCTGCTTATTCTTATTTATGCATGCATATTTTAAATAGTGAATAAATATTTTATATTTATATACATCTTAGAATTTCAAATTTTCGTAATGTTGACGTGAAATTTATTTTCAATGATGCTAAAAACTAGCAATTTAGTCTCTGAAATTATTCTTTTCTTGCAATTTAGTCGTGGGATTTAATTATAGATGGATTAATTTCTGAATTTAAAAAATTTATATCAACTTAGGTTTTTTGTATCTTATTTTAAGTTTTTAAAAACTGGGATGTGAGTTTTGTCAATTTATGTATTAATACAATAAATAAATTAAGGGAATAATTAACTTTAGATTAAATTGTGATGGAAAGTAATTCTAAGAATTAAGTTATTAATATATCCAAAATACAGTGTGTACTAATATAGTTATTGTATTAATACATAAATGTACAAAACTCACGTTACAGTGATGCCAAAATCATGTAGAAAAATAGACAAACAGAAAGTTAGGTTGCGGTAAAAGATTAAGGGTCTTTGATTGTGTTTTGGTTTTTTTGTTCTTAAAACTAAAAAATTATTTTTAAAAACAGTAATCAAATAGAGCCTAACTCTTTGATTTTTAATTTTTATTAATAAAATAACAAAATTGAATTATTATATTAAGGATTATAAGTATTGTTTTATAGATTAATTGCAAATTAATTTAAAATTTAAAATTCTAAAAATAAAGAATTTTTTTTAAAATAAATACAACCATAATTAACTTTTAAAATAAATAAATAAATACAATTAAATCATTTAAAATACGATTCAAATCTTAGATTTAAAATCATTGCAAATTTGTTGTTTTCCCTTTCTTGCCATATAAATTACAATTGGGGTGAAACTGGGCAGAATCAGCGTACAGGGGCCTACGACTCGGTCTATTTTAGACAAAATCTGACCTAGTATATTTCATAAAATAGATCGGGCTTGAGCCTTGAAAAAAAGTTTGTTTAATAAATAAGTTGTAGGCCCACTTTCATAAATCCTAGCCTATAAGCCTATAAGTCAGCCTATATTATACTATTTATTTTAAATAAAATAAAATAAAATAAATATGACTTGAACAAAAAACAAAAGATATAAATTTAATCAATTGAAATTATTTTATAACTGAATTATATTCGATTATATTTTAATAAAAATCTGACTTTATTTCTTATGAAGGAGAAATCAATATCTCAGCATGTTAGATTGTGTATATAAATATATTAAAAGATTTTTAGAAAAGGTTATACTTATTTTTTTTTTCTTTCTATCAAATCTTAACTGTTAATTTTCACCATTGTAATAGTTATAATTTATTGGGTCACACTTATTAATTAATTATTAATTTTCAGTAAATTATAACTATTAGATTGACGAAATTCAACAGTTAAGATTTAGTGGTAAGAAAAAAAAAAGTAGTAAGTATAATCTCTCCCAAGGTTTTTTGTTTCTTAATCTTATTTTTTTCTTTCTATTCTTTAATACATTTTTTTGTTTTCTATATTTACAAATTGTTTGCCAACTTATGTAACCTTGGAATTGTATTTGCACGGGAGAGAACTTGATAAGAAGTTTTTGGCTACTACAAGTATCATGATGTGTTTGTTAGATTCATGTAGTTATTTTAATTTACATAGTATGGATTTATTGGTTGGATCTGAAGAAATATATGTTATTTAATTTGGGCATTTTGCTTTTGAGAGTGACTGAAATGCAGGTTGTGATAAGCCTTTGTTGTGATTTATGGTTCTGTTTGGACAATGAAATTGTGTTTTTGTTTTAACAACATAATTTGAGTTTTTGTGAATTTGATTCATATTTTGCTTGGAAGCTAAAAATTAACAAGCTAATAGATCAGGTTAGGCCATTTATTTTTTTAGCCAGATCAGGCTAATAGTTAGACCTGTACTATGTTATCGAGCTAGGTCAAATTGGGATTTTTAGTCATAGACTTGAGCTTTTCAGAACAAGGTTCAACCCAGCCCAATCCACTTTCACACATAACAATCATATCCGTTGCTTTATTTAGACTTAGATTTAATTGTTTTTTGTTATATTTTAAATTACTACATTTTTTAATAATTCAGTCATACTTATTAGGTCACAATTTTGATTGATTTCAAACTTTTTGAATCAGCAGTTGGATCATGTATAGTGAGCAAATTGTAAGTACATTATACAGTTTTCCTTTAATTATTGCCTTATATTTTTCTTACATTCTAATTGTTGATTTAGCTCAAAACGCATACTTATATTAACATTACATATAGACACAAAGTAATATATATATATATATGGGTTTTCATTTTATCCTTTAACATAACACAACAAACTTTCCTACTCTCACAACATTTTGTGGGGTCCACACTTTTTAAAACAAAAAAATAAATAAAAAATTAAGGCACGCAAAACGAATCTCTATAACATTACACAATCACTTTTTCTACAACATAACTCTTATAAAACCCTATATATATAGAGAGAGTTTGATGTTTGTCATTTTAAATGACATAAGTTATGTCATTTTAGTAGAGAGATAAACACAAGAAATGAAAATCATGGGAGAAAAAGTGGGTGATTTTTTTTTTAATTTAAATTTTAAATAAAAAATATTATTTTGTGTCTATCTCTCTTAAAATGACATAACTTTATATCATTTAAAATGACAAATACTTTTCCTTATATATATGAGAAAAGTATTTGTCATTTTTTTTTTTTTTGGTACATAGTATTTGTCATTTTAACCGATATAAAATGTGACAAGAACTACCATTCTCGCCTGTCACCTAAAAATTATATCATTTTTTGTGTTCGAAATCCCCAAACCGCATTCAAAGTTTCCAGACTCAATTACTTTATCGAGTATTAAAGTTACCTATTTTAACACTTTTACTTTTAATGAAATATCAATACATAAATAGATTATAAAAAATAAATAAATAAAGGATTTATTTTTTCTAAAGTTATTTTAGATAACTTTATCTAATGTTCATTGAAACGACATCGTTTTGAGGCGAAAATCATGGTGTGTTTATAATTTTATTTTATTTCAGGGTTATAATAGTCTTTATCATTTTAATTTTTAAATTTTTCAATCTCAAAACGACGTCGTTTCGATGAACATTAGATAAAGTTATCCAAAGTAACATTAGATACTCTTTTCCCATAAATAAAATAGAAACTTTGAACGAAAATAGATTATATATATATATATGAATTAATATTTTTCCTATAATAAGAAATAAAATTTTCCCGTACAATTTTAAAATAATGTTATTTTAAAATTTGACAAAAAAATACAATATATTTTAATATAATTTATAATATAATTTTTTTTTAAAATACCGTCAGTTTTTTTTTTAAATTCCAAAATAATGTCACTTTAAAATTATAGAAGATAATTTTATCTCCTAAGAAACACTTTTTCCATAAATATATATAACCATTGAATTAGAATGTCAAAAAGAGTTAATGTAGTACAGTGTTTGTGGTAGAATTTTTCTAATTGAATTCCTTTCGCAATTATTTTAACTCTAAATGGACCCATCATACATATATTATTTGAATTAATGTGCAAATATCATTTCCCAAAATTATCTACTCTATCCGCGAGAAGGAAATTCAGAACATAATTGACATGTGCCCATGCCCAAATATCTGACCAGCCCCCTTCACGAACCCAGTCCCAAAAACAAGCATTCTTCATAATACCTCTTTCACAAGTTTAGTTTTTACAAACCTCAAAAAGAATTCAGTATAATTATAACATAGTCAGAGTAATGTAGCAACAATTTACAACAAGGATCCACATAAATATGACCTACGAGACAGAGACACCCCATATTGCAATTGGAACACTAGTTAAAATTGTATTCTTTCATTTACTATGAGCACTTGATCACTACTTCCAATAATACTTTGTAACCCTCGCCTCCTTGCCTTCTTTTGAAAATAAGAGAAAAAATAATAAATAATAAGCTCTTACCAACTCTGACAAAATGTTTCATGGATCAAACTCTCATATTCCAGATTTACAAGCCTAAATTATGTACAGTAATTAAATACATGCAGGAAGCCTAGCAGCAAAATTATGATCTAACCCAATATACTGCTCATGTCAATCATGCAGAAGCTGACACCATCTGCACAAATTTGCAAACATAAAACGGTTAGCTAAAAGAACTGACAGAAACCAATTCTCTGGAGGAGTCAGAATAGTGGGGCACTAATGAAAGCTTCGAGAAAACCTTTTACCCGCAGTAATTAACAAAAATAGGGTTTGTTCGCAAGAGACAGGGTTTTGGCTCGCGGAAAATGTAATGAAGGTCGAGATCTCTAGTGAGAAAAGAGGGCTTAATGTTTTGTTTCGTTAGACACTAAGTCATAAGAGTGAAAAGAGTTTTATCTAAGAAATTGTAACACGTTATTCCGGAACAATCGGATAGGCATTAGGAAATGATGGCATGGAGCTGCAGAGTAGACATTGTCAACAATTAAGAGATTAGCTTGGTAAAAAGTTGGGCAAAGACATTGGGAAAATTAACCACTTGCAGAAAGCATTCAAAATGGAAAAAGGAATCTATAAGCATCACAGCTATAGGCATTAATTAATTTTCTTGTTAAGGAAGCTTACCAAATATGAAGTGTTTTGCATTTTAGTGCCTTCATTGCTGCTTTTGCAAACACTCGTGCAGCCTCTGCTTCGGCTTCTGCAGCCTCTGCCTCTCTAGCTGCTGCCTCAGCCTCGGCAATGGCGGCTTCTGCCTCTGCCACCGCTTTTGCAGCTGCTGCCGCAGCCTCTTGAGCTGTCACACCCTTCATTTTTGATAGTTCTGCATCAATTTGGAATTTTGAAAGGATGTTGACATCAGTATTCTCTGCTTTTGGAGAATCTTTGGGCCTCCCTTCCATTTGTAACAAGGAAGAGCATCTTCTTTTCTCTGGTATTGTTGAATTTGCTGCAATTCTGTACTTATGCTTTACCTGTCATTAGATATGTCACACTCAGGATCAATTGATCACATATTGAATTTAATTACATGCCCAATATTTATGTCACAGTAATATTGGTTTATTAGATGGGAAAATTTTATGAACTTCAATTGAATTTTCACTCCTGCAAAAGAAAATGCCCAGATATGCACAGTTCAACTGCCACAAGATAACCAATATCTATTTACATCTGGCAACCAATTAATTTCTCAGTGCAAATCATTTTCTGTTAATAACTTCCAGTAACATCAAACATGTTATTAGCAAAGTATCTATGTCGTACATGATCCAAAAATTATCCAGATTGACTATGCTTAATTACACAGGTTTGCATGCATGTAAGGATGGTGCTTCTTGAGCAACTAAGTTCCAAGAACCCGAGCTCATTGTGCTTTGCTAAGGCATCAGCAAACAGTAAAATTACCTTGATTAATTTGCCACTTGCCACCATATGCTTCAGTTTTGTTGAAAGTAACTTTCTGAGGTTCGGCGGAGACCAATATTGATCCTAATGAGGTGGAAAGCTTCAGAATTAGTTTCAATGCAATGTTGCAGACAAGAACATAAAGGACAGTTAAATTGCTAGTATTCGCTGTATTCTCGAATGCTGTAAGCTTCTCAAGTTATTTAAAAAGAAAAGCAATAGATAGCATATTATGATTGGTTGAATTATGCTAAGCCTTTATGAACATGGGAGGGCAAAAAATTAACAGCTTGTTACTTGCCAGGTGAGAGTACATGTTTAACCTTGACAAAAGGAAACATTTAAACAAAAAGAATGCCAGGAACTTTCGGTACCCAGCAGAAAGGAATTCTACGAGTTACATGTTACAGCTAGTTCAAAATTGCTGATAGTTAATAAACAATATATAACTCCATGGACATAGGAGAGAAACATTTACAAACAGTTTAAATATTTTTAATGTTGTAAACTTGATCACATAGCAGGCTGGTACTTACATAAATTTAGTCATAGATAGGTGATACATCAATCACTATAAAACATATATATTTAAAGGGGAGTTATTTGATAGCCGAGGAAGAAATGAAAATAATTTACTGTCTAATTCTAGATGTAAACCAATTCATAAGATATTGACCAGAAAAAGAAGAGGCCTACAAAAGCAGAAATTAAGTATTTTTTGTAGAAATGAAGTATACATGCACCAACATTTTGAGGATCATTTGTTTCTTGAGATGTTTAAATTCTATTACCGTAAGTGTAGGAATTGAAGTATTAGTACCTCTATAAAAGAAGCAATGGCAGCTCTGTCAGAACCCTTTGGCTCCTTCAACTTCATAATAGACTCCGATATAAGATTATCCAACCTGCCATTATTAAAAAGCATATTACTGCAGTCATTGAAAAGCATATTGCCACATAATTTACCACAGTTTCAACATTTCAGCAAAATCACTGCAAACTTGACAGGATGTGTCATCAGCAGTGACAAAAGAAGATAACTATATCAATTATTTGTAACTGCAACTGGAACTGATAAATTAGTAATTGAATCATATTTTTTGTGTATCTTTGCCATGCTTAGAGCAGAGTCATCATGAAATTCAATAAAATAATGAAGAGTCAGAATACAAGATACCCAATTGGTACATGGAAAATAGTGAAAATTGTTTGCAACTTGGTTTAGTTATTTATTCATTTGAAAAAATTGGTATACTAGCACACCACTTTAAGCAATCTTAGAACTAAATATTTACAAGGGAGGTAATACGTACAATTAGACAATGTTTGTTCATTTGCTATTAAGAACAAGATCAAACCAACCAAGCACCACAGACCATTTAATTTCTGTAAAGAGTAAACAGTAGATATATTTAAATGGAAGTTCTGTAACCTTGATATTTGTTCTTTTGAATTAGGAGATGTTTCACCAGAAACTGCTACGGGCTTAGTATCTGCAACTTCTCCATCGCGTTGGACTATGGTACGCAAGGCCATGTGGTTGTTATCGACTTTGGGGGTTGGCAGGTTCCTTTTTAGAGCAAGCTTTGCCTTCTGCCTGGATCCCCATATTGCTGTCACATTTATGTTCCTCCATTTGTCCTGTTCACAGTTCAAAGCATGTATACAAATACACCTTGGTATGCCATAAGTTTGTCAATTTTCTCAAAGAAAAGGATTTCGTACATAATTATTATGATACAGTAAACAGAAGGTCATTCAACAAGGGCACTAGTAGTAACTTCTCAAGTCTGACATTATAATAAAACTTCTTTTGTGACACTTCCCGGAACCTGCTAGGCCCTTGAAAAGACTTACCTTGAGATCTACATTTGAACGCATGCGCAAAATGGCACTAAACTCAGGGTCTGTAAGTATAGTGCGCCATTTTCCAGCCCCATGTTTGATTACTCCAGCTTTCAGCGCTGCTTCTTCTTCTGCAGTCCATTTTTGCTTAGGAGCACCCATTAAAATAAGTCCACAACCTTTTTTACAACGGTACGAGCTTTTCTTTTATCCTAGAGGAAAGCTTGGAAGTTGAGGGCAGCCTTCTTCTGCATTTCTATCCACAAACAAGAAAAATATGACTATTATTGGCCTACAAAACATCAGAATAAAACAAATAATAACAATAAGACGACAAGTTGTAGATACATTTCATCCTTCAATGGTTATAAACAATCCAATAAAAAAAGAAGAAGGAAAAAAGCTCATCCCAAAATCACACTTACCTCAATTCCCAAATTGGCTTCAATCTCATCTACTAGACATCCAATGTTTGACAATAGAATAGAACAACTCAGGAAAGTCCAGCAACCGCTGTGTCATATTATTTATCAGGCGAAGTGTATTATAACATTGAAAGAAGCATCTTGCAATGCCAACGCAATTAGGCTAGGTCTTGTAAAAAGCAACGCAGAACTGCATATACGCGCAAACAGAAAGATTTACACAACCAAATACGTGTAAATTGATTCTTGGGGATGGAGAATCAACTTAAACCCATAAAATTAACAACAGTGCCGTAATATCTAAGGATTATTGCATCCCCTCAAATTGAAAACCCACATGCTATTGTCTCGGTTTCAAATTCATAAAGCAGACGAAATTTACGTTGAACAAACAAAATGACAATAGAGAAAAGGAAACGCTTTTCAGCTCACACCGGCACAATTAGCAAAAATTGAGTTAGAAAAACACAGAAAATAATCACGGATGCACAAATTACAAGAATGCACACTGACCTGGGAATAGAAAAAGGGATGAAAATCAAAGAAGAATCGGTGGGCAAAGGTGTAACGCATCAGAGAATCAGCGGGCGTAGGTGCAAATTAGGAAAAGTTCAAGTATTTACACGCAGATAAATGGAATTGATACGATAGATTTTGCGAGAAACTGGAGAATAACGAGATATATGATAAAAATAAAAAATGTGTTTTTCTTTATCTGTGTGCTTTATGAAAAAACTTGCAGTTCAATATTTTTGGAAATTGTTAAAAGATCCCCTCATTTTCTCAAAATGCTGTGTGTTCCCATTGTTTCGCAATCTCCTATCTTTTTCGTCGAGCACAAGAAAAGACCCACCCCGGGAGACAGAAAAAGAATGTTAACACTTGATTTCAATTTTATTATGTAGATATACTCCGAATGCATTTAAATAAGTCATTTTGTTTAATTAAACTAGAATGGCACTATCACTCTTTCGAATTAATTGCAAAATGTTATGTGAATAGTGAAAAAATTAAAGACCACACATAATTTACATTGAATAGTGAAAAAAATTAAAGACAACACATAATTTATATTCTTTCATGCATCGCACAAGTAATGCACTAATAATATTTTATAGGAGATACTCTTTCTTATGCCATAAATCCAACATATGATGAGTTTTATTATGTGTTAAAAAAAAATAAAAAGATATATTTATTAATGTATTTATATAAAACAACTTTTTACTACTACATAAGAAAATAATTTTCCATAAAAATATTACAATATTATATGTATATAAATGTTTGCCATGTATTGGGCAGCTAATGGCCTCCCCACATAGGAATGTGCATAATAACCGGTGCACCATAACCGGTTATGGAACCGACCCGCATTAAATAAAAATAATCGGTTTTTTTAAATTGGTTCAGAAAGTTAAACCACTTTTATTATTTAAATTAATCCAATTAAGACCCGTTTGAAAACTGATTTTAAATCAGGTCGACCCAAACCAACCGGTTATAGCAAACACCATCGTTCCTAATCGAATCATATTTTTCTTCACCGTTCACACCCACATCATATTTCTTGGCGTAATTTTTTAAAGCGATAAAGGATTGTGCAGAGTTTGTTTTTGGGCTTAAGTACCCACTTTATTTTTGAGATCGGAATGGTTTATGGAATTCTTGAGGAACACCTTCGTAATACTAAAATTAAAATCTTGCTGTGCCATCGCATAGGTAAAGAAAGGAACTTGATACTAAGATAATTCTGTTTATTGCCAATCGTTGTTAGAGAGAGAAGTAGCTAAAAATCTCAATTAGAGCCTCTTTAGATCCTCTCTTTTTTTAAGCTAGAAGCTATTTATAAGTTAAAGTTAAAAAAAAGAGCTTAAAAAAACTAAAAACTGTTTGATAATTACATAAAATTTTTAGCTTAAAAGTTATTAAGTTACTTAAAAGCACATATTTCAAGAAAAATATCTCTCTCCTATCTTTATAACTCTTTATTTAAAAAAAAACATACAATTCAAGAAAAACATATAAGAGCTTAAAAAAAAGCTCCTTCTAGAGCTTTTAGCTTTTAGTTTTTTTTTTTTCATTATAAAAAAAGAGTTTTTCATTATAAGAGCTTTTCTCAAAACTTGTTTGGCCCAGCTTATAAGTAGCTTCTAGCTTAAAAAAGAGAAGATCCATTATAAAAAAATTAGGGTCACAATAAATTTACACCGCCGCCCAATTAGGCCTAATTGAATCAGATGTCACCAGTTCAAAAACACAATATGATCACAATAAGCTTAATAAAAATAATTAATCAAATTGAAATATTATTAACCCAAATATTTTAAAATGCTAAAACATAATTAATTAATAAAGTCCACACAATTAAAAAATTGTAAGGAGTATTCTCTTCTAATTTCCTTTCATGTCCTTGACACACTCTTCAATTAGTATTCTCTTCTAATTGTAAGTCAATCATGTACAAGCCAAGGCATAATCACAAGTTTAGGAATTTGGAATACTTTTTTTCTCCTTATTGTATGATAATTTAACCTAGAGACTCACAGCTCTCAGGCTCATGCTGTGCTAGTCTAACAAACAATATTCTTACAAATTTCTTATTGTCTTATTGAAACTTCTGCTGTCATTGGCATTTCCTAGCCTATGGCAATATGCAGAGATTCAATATGAAAATGTTTATCCTTTTAGTGCAATAGCTCTTTCGGAATCATTAATAGAAAGTGATTAATATCATTTTTAGTAGGAAATGAATCATTATTTGTTGAATAATACAAAAGATGAAATATCTCCCAAGGGAAACAAGTTGATCATACTAACAAAGAATTCTGTTGCAGCAAAAATTGCAAAAGAGGTGCTTCTTTTTAAAGTTAGAAGAAGACCTTTATTATCACAAAGTCAATTTTGTTAGAAAATGCATTTGCATTACCTTTGACAGCCTTGTTAACGGTCACTTGTGGTGGTTGTTTAGGTCATATGCACACAACTTCAAATGAAAGGGCCTCCCCGAATTTGATGAAGAGTATTTATTTGAATTCGTATTGCTGTTAACGGTCAACAAAGTGAAGGCAATGGCCACTGCAGTTTCAGTGATCCAGTGAACCTCCCTTCTTGTTGGGTTACTGGGATACCGCTAACACCATCACTAGAATTCACCCTCCATTAATTTTAAGTTGGCATTTTACTCGTCGTGAAATGTGTAGACGAGAACATGAACATTTATCTACTGAAGGAAATCTTTTTGCATATATACGCATGATTTATAATTCAGCTTGTTCCTGATAATCAAATTACTTCATCAAAAAAATTCTAGCACAACCCTTTTTCTTTTGTATGGGTATAATGTCAATAGTTTTATTGGTCTCGTGACCAAAAAAAGGGTAGCAAAACTATCAATCCCTTGAATAAAAGTATCTTTCAAACAAGCACATCAATAATTATTTCTATCGGTAAAGAGGAAGGTGGACATGAGGAAAATAAATACTAACTATAAATTAACAATAGAAAACTTGATGCTACTACACGTCGAAGACCTATAAGAGATACTGATTACAGCTACCATATAATTACGACATTACAATCTATTGTCTACAGAAGTGCCTAACATATGCATCTAATCACCCTTCACCCCGTAGTGGGAGGAAAACAGGAAAATAGCGCTAATTTGAAGCAAATTTTCTACCGACAATAATTCCACTTTTATTAGGTAGAAGCTTCTTCATATAATACTTGGAATTGCGGGACAGATTGATCATTTTCCTCTTCTTTTCAGGGATATAGTCAATTGAACATTCTGAAAATCCACGCCTCACAAACCTGTCAAAAAGTTGGGAATCCTTTCGTTTAGAAATGCACCCATGAAGATACTAGAACATACATTAAAATGTAGGTCACAATCTGTATACATCACATGTAAGCACGGTTCTATTTTCCATATCAAATCAAACCAAATCGGAAAAGTGGTCCAGTTCGAAAAAAGGGAACCAGTATTAAAGTGATTCAGTTCTTGAAACGGTTAGGAGAAAATGGTTTGTTATCTTAAACAAGTTCGAAAAAATATAGTACAACTAAGTTTAGTTCGTGATTCGGTTCGGTTCATTTGGTTTTTTCACACTCTTAAGAGTGGGTATCATTCGATTCAATTTGGTTTTTAACCTAAACCAAACCGAATCGATAAAGTGGTTCAGTTTGAAACCCTAATCGGTTTCGAAAAAATGATTTGGTTCTTACACTAGTTCAAAGAAAATAGTTCGGTTCTTAAACCGGTACGAAAAAATATGATACGTTGGATACGGTTCGGATTAGTTCACGGTTCGGTTCATTTGATTTTTTTTCACACCCCTACTAACTCCATGTATATAAATGTATCAAATTTGTAATCCACGAGTGGATTACAAATGTACATTTTCGTGACGAAAACTGTTTTTTTTCACCCGAGGAAAACTTACTTTGAATTCTAGAAACGGAACAGAAAAATAAGAAGACATGCTAAACATCAAACTAACAAAATGGGATAACATTTCATATGCTGTGTACAAGAATCATTGAATATGCAGTAACAAGCCACTAGGTGAAAAATGGCATTGATTGCAGACAAGGCTTACATGCCATGCATTTGGGAAGTTACTTACCAATCAGCTGTCCGAGTTGTGAGCAGGAAAAGCATATTCAATCCAAGAGATGATGCTTTCTTCTCCATATAATCTGCATATATTTAATCATATAGTTAAATAAATATCGTAAAAACCTGTGCCAAGCAGGATTATAGAGCAACCATATTCAAAGATGAGAATAAACAGCAGCTCCAAAACTGAAGCCTATACCAATCTTCTTCTTAATCAAAATCTAGGTTTATATAATAAGGTCCTTATATTTCTACTTTATTAAAGCTTTTTTGCAACAGATATGTTTTCAAGCTATTTAACACTGTACAAGCGAGCATAACAACAAAAAATACCCATGACATTTCACAAATTATTAGTCACTATCCATCAAGCACAAGAATCGTCAACTACAGAAGAAATAGCATACCAAGCAATTTGTCTCCCTGTCCTTGGCCACGACAATCAGGAGATACTGCAATGGCAGCAACCTCTCCACACTTCTCCTCAAAGAAAGGAAAGAGGGCAGCACAAGCAATTATTTGACCTTCTCTTTCCACAACAATGAAAGAATCCAACGTTTGTAGCAGCTATAACCAGAGAATGGTAAAATGTGAGAGACATCTAGATAAAATTACCAGTAATGGCCATGTAAGCTATGGTATCTACAACGAAGATATAGCAAAGCAAACCTCTCCATCAGTCCGCTTAACCAATATGCCAGATGCCTCCAAGGGCTGAATAATTTGTTTTATCCCAGAAATATCTTTTACCTGTGCCATCCGAGTGCCTTCATAAAGGTCACTGCAAAATTTAATTGAAAGATAAGAAAATGAAATAAAGGCTTTTACTGATAAGAAAATCTTAATGAAGTATAACACCGTGAACAATCTGCTGCATATAGTATATTGCTTCGTGTAGGAAACCCCATGAACATCACAGATCTTGGTATCAACTGAATTTTGGATTTTCAAAATAAAAATAAAAATTGATAGGTAAAAACTCTTCAGGGTTGTGACATGTCTGTAGTGATACGGTATGTCAACTTGAGAATATAACAAGTTGCATTTGTGCATAACAAGCATGAGCTCTTTAACAGTAACATGGACAGTTATCTGAACTAGTCCTTCAATCTTTTTGTAACTTATGGTTTCATAAAAGGGAAAAAAGAGGAATGCTCAAAGATGGAGTTCAGATCCAACCCATATATTCACAGCCTTACACAATCAGAATCTCAACAAACTACCATGTAATCATCAGCAAACAATAAGGAGTTACAAACAAGTCTGAATCTCACTCATGTCACCTATATGATGACACCAGCAGGAAATCCACTGGGATGCCAATTAAACAATGGTTAAAACAGTTGGACAGAAAAGTCAAGGATACAATTTGTTTCAAAGCATCATAACTTACCACCTATTTTTCTTACCAAATAGTTAAAAACCCTTGCACAGAATAATTCACAATCATAAAAAAACTTATTCCAGAGACAGACTGCAAAACTGCTTACCTAGCCACCATTGTTCCCATCCCATCTCTTTTAAACAATTCCAACAACAAAACTCCACTAATAGTGCCATCCAACAAGTGAACTCTTTGAACACCACCCTGAGAAATAGCAGATGGTATTTTTAGCAACATGCTTGAGAAACATGCATCAACTGGAATTTCAAGCAGTCACTATTTCAACCAGCAACTTCTCAGAGAAATTTAAATGTAAATCCAAACCAACCACTGTACAGCAGGAATATTTGAAACCAGTCAAAGATCTAATATTATTCATCACATATTGCAGTAGCAGAAAGTATAAAATGATGTATAACATCTGCATATTTTCACTCTGGTCATGATTTGGAAAATGCCTGTTCTCAGAAGTGCTTGTATACCAATATAGACTTAAATAAGCACAACCAGTGCACTTGACATGAAAAATAAAGGTGAATCATGGACTCACTCTGCAAACGAAAGCTGCAGCAGCCAATTCTGACAGGTAACCATTCATTCTACTAAGTCGCTCTTGACCTCCGATAGCAAAACCTTGCTCACCAGACTCTAAGCCATTTCCATTGTCAAAACCAACACCATTATGGAAGGTTGCATTATTATGCCATTCTGTAAAAGGTTTTCCATTAGGTGGAGATTGGACTGTCCCATTAAAACTTCTATGCTCAAGAGAGTTGAAACCTTCTTCATCAACGGCTTTCACATAGTTAGCAGCTGTTTCACTTTGCTCAGCCCGTTTACGAATTAACATGTCTGCTTCTTGAAGAGGTAAGAAACGGATTAGGCGTCCGCTCTCATCAAGTATTGGACCATCTATAATGCATATTAGCTTGTCCGCTCCTATAGCTAAGGCACAAGCAGTTGCAACTTCATAGGTGCTGGAGGAAAAAAAAAATCATCAATGTCCAGAATACAAGCATTTGTCAGACTCATCAATTGGGTGAAGGGGCACCATATATAAGTCCATCAACTATCATGTGTCTATTCATACAAGCAAGAGAAGTGGGTGATGCAAACATGATTTCAGCTGCCCCTTTCTTCTCTCTATTTATTTATTTATTTATTTTTCTCTTGGATGATTGGATCATATCCAAGTAGCAGATAATAACATATAACAGAAAAAGAAATTGAACATATTGGCACAAGTGGAATTCTGATTAACATGCTCACTGAAAAACTTGTACCATTAATTTCTCAGTATTTGCTTTTTCACATTTCACAAGAAAAAAGTCCTAGCAATCAGCTATTTTACCAACTAATGAATTGCATGATAAAACCTTCTATTATTCTTTCCCTATGAAACCAACTTCTTCTTTGGCTTTAACTTCTATCACATTCCCCATGAGGCTGTTTTTCAGATCTATTCATAAGTCTAATTCTTAAAAAAATTACATATTGTTCAACATATTGATACAAGAACAGAGCATGAACTTGTTGTTATATAAGATATGAATAATCAGAAACTAAAAAAATGTTATGACAACAGCATGTCAGCATGCAATCAGTTAAGCCAAGTTGAAGAAAGTAATCATCAAAAGCTCCAAAGCATACTTGCAATTTAATACTTGTCCAGAGCTGGAGTAGCCCAAGTTGGTTAAAATAACTATACAACCACCATCAAGCCTCTCACGCATGCGAGATGCATCTACTTTTTTAACTTCCCCAGTTGACCCAAAATCAATTCCACTGACCACCCCTCTTCTCTGCCAAAAAAATAAAAATAACAAGACGCTCTAACACAGTAATAGAAACAGAAAGAGAGGGGCAATTTCAGAACACCATTGATTGTTACTTTACAGTAAATGAATCAAAAAATTCGAACCTTGGCTGCAAGAAAGTTACCACTGGCAACACTGACACCGACTTCATGCCAACGACTATTGTCACCATGTCGACGAATATTACATATGGAAGGTCCAGGAGAAAGTTTTGCTTCTATCATCAATCTTATTCCCCCAGCTGCTTCCATTGCAGCTTCTAGAGATTCATCATCAGTTATTCTATATCTACCAACGTACTTAGGCTGGCTCCCTACAAATACAATAATTTTCCTTTAAATTTTCTACTTTTTTGGGGAAGGGTGGTGATGGGGTTTTGCAAGCAAGCAACAATGTTAAGGTTAAAAAGCACTCATTTTCACAAGCAGGAAGAGCCTAATTAAACGACCCATTATTGTGACTAACCTCTCTCAGTCAAAAGCTTATCTATTTGCACATGGGTACCCGGAACAAGAACAAACCGGATTCCCAGGTGATGAAGGAAAGCTATATCCTGCATGCAGAAACATATTTTAATGCATAGCTAATGGATCAAAGATCATAAAAATAAAAATAAAATAAAAAAATCATGGTTTAAACAAGATTTTTGAAGAATTAACAGGTTAAAATTTTTGACGGACGTGCCTTGAGAATGGGATCCAAGAAAGGACTAGAGACAATTTCACCGGAAATAATAACAACAAAGGTATTGCCACGAAAGGCCCACAAGTAAGGCCATGCCTCGCGAAAGGAACGCACGAATTGCTTATCCTCAAGATTTGAGTTATTGAAGCTCTCATCTTCCACGCTCCCATTCACTCCTTCGCTCAACACATTGCATTTCGTTGACACTCCCTTCTTTCGGTTAGCGAAATGGACCGCCAAAGGCGATTGTTTTGGGGAACGAGATTTATATTTTAGCTTCGCTTGTGGGTTGTGAGAAGAACAGCATACTTCATTGAAATCACAAAACTTAAGAGGATATAGAAGGAATTTGTAACAACACGATAAGGAAGAAGCCATTGAAACCGTTGAAGAAGAGCAAACGATCAGGGCTTGGCGGTGGCGGTGGCGGTGATGGTCGGAGATATATTATTAAGGCAGACACAAAGGTTAGCCGCCAGGCGAGTGTGAGAAAGAAATGCTTGGTTTGTGGCAATATGTAAGAGAAGGAAAGAAAGAGGGTTAACTAATAATACTACGAAACGAAGAAGAACAAGACAAAATAGAATGAGGTATCGGTGAAGTTTTAAACAAAAGGCAGACACAGAACTAGAGTTAAAGAAAGGGGGACAATAGTAAAATATGGAAAAAGAATAAATAAATAAATAAAATTGGAGTTTACTTCGTGATTTCTTTTAAAAAATTTATTATTTTTAAATTATATACTGAATCATAAAAAATTTAAAAATTTAAGAAAAAAAATTATAATTTTAAAATTTGAAAGTAATGAAAAGTATTATTTGTTAAAAAATGAAAGATCAAGTAATTAAGATAAGCAACGGAGTATTTTTTAAAAATAAGATCGCATTTTGAAAAATATTTGTTAGTATACAAACTTCAATGTGTATTTTATTTAATTTATGTTTTAAAATAATATATTTTATTATTTTTTATTATGCTATATATGAGTGAATATAATTATAATTATTATTTATATTTTTTGGTAGACAATATATATATTATTTTGTTATCCACTTGGACTACATCTCTAACCGTTAAATCGTGGCCTAAAGTCATTATTTTTTAAAAAAATTGGTTTAATTTTTAAAACATGAACATGGAATAGTTTTTCATGAATAGGTTGTGTTTTATTCTTTAGATTTTGCCGGCAATATAAAATATAAATGAATAACAAACAAATTTTTAAACGTTAATTTTGGTCGGTCCCACTTGTATAAATTCATTTGTCAAAGATAACGTTGTTCGGTCCTACTGATATAATTTTGTTTTTTAGGATATGACATAAATTCAATATGGACCAATTGACGGTCACGTCACAAATTGGACGAGAGAGAGTCTTCAACAACATTACACTGGTTTTGTTTCTGACGGTAGAAATGGTATTGGACATTGGTAGAGATAAAAAGAGGGGAGATTTGAAGATCGATCGGTATTTGGACAACATCTCCGTCTTAATTCTTCGTCCTTCCTTCTTCTCCTTTTCATATGCTGTAGCAGTGTTAGATTTTTCCATCACACTACACGTAAAAATAAGAGTGACACGTGTCTGTCGAAAACATTTTTAAGCAGCAAAAAATGGAAAATATTCTACAGATTTATAAAATAATAAAAAATTAAAAAGTTTTATAATAGTAATTATACTATAATTTTAATATTTTTTATGTTGCGAGAGATGAATCAGGATAAGCACGTAAATTCTAACTTTTTTATTTTTAAATGTCAGGATTCGCAAAATTTAGCTAAGTTGTGAATTCTTATATCATTCTCTTTGGTTTCAAAAATTTTTAAATTAAAATAAGAGTAAATATCTTTTTGGATCTTTGACAAAAAATACAATTTCTATTTTAGTCCCTTATAAAAAAAATTACTCTCGAGGTCCCTAAGAAATTCAAAGTAGATCCATTTAGTTAAAATTGTAGTCTCTCACAAATTTAAAAAAGTCTCACATTAATCTTTCAAAAGGATCAAAATAGATCCATTTTGAATTTCTTAAGAACATTGAGACTAATTTTCTTTTATAAGAGATTAATGTGAAGACCATATTTTTTTTTGTTAGGAACGAAAGAAGTATTTACTCTTCAAATAAAACTCGAAAGTAGTGTTTGGTTAAAGGTTTATTTTGGGATTGATGAGAAAGTGTAAGTGAATATTGAAAAATATTACGTTTGGTTCAGTTTTTTTCAAAAAATACCAGGCAAATAGAATAGATGTAAAAATGACTTTTGTGTTGATTTTTGGATGAAATTTACTGTTACAGAATATTACTTGAGATGTGGTATTTTGAGATAACTGGAGAAGTGAACAAAAACAGGTGCAAAGTTTCTCCCGAACATAAATTTTGCATATTTAAATAAATTTCCCTGGTAATATTTGGGTCAACCAAACAACTTTTTTTACATTTTCATACCAAACTCACTTTCCAACCATTTTCTTAATAAAACAAATTTTCTCCCGAACCAAACACTACCGAAAGCTCTGTTGTGGCAAAGTACTTTAAGACATCGGAAGACAGTTAACCGTAACAGTTTTGAAATATTAGAATCCAAGTTATGGTTTGGGCAGCTAAACTAGCAATAAGTGGAAGAATCGGATGAATTTGTCTCTATCATGTCATGAACCATGCCTTCGTCGCAGATGAATTTCTGTAAACAAGCGTTGCCATAACCACCGTGAGGGTTTTAATTTTATTGGGGTGGAGCCCATTTGGTGTTATTACGTGAATATTTTTAACAAATTAAAATTAATATGTTATAGTTTCGGAGAATAAATTTTTTGCAATGATCAATACTAAAAAAACATATGTGTGTGTATCGAACAAAGTTGTCACAAATGATAAGGAGTTTGTATTCTTTAAGTTGAGATCTGGAGTTCGAGCACTGAAAATAAAAGAAAATAGTTGTAAAATTTGAGAGTGCTCGAATTAAACTAGTTTGAAAAAAAAAAAAAAAAAAAAAAAAAACATGTGTGCGTAGGAGAGGGAGAGAGGTGGGTACCTTGAGAATGACATCCAAATAAGAACTAGCAACAATTTCTGCAGATATGAGCACAACAAACACTCTCTCCCTATGCACAGAAATATAAGGCTGGGATTCTCTTAGAACCTTCACAAAATCTTGGTCTTCCTCCATCTCACCACAGTCCTCGCCACTACTTTGGTCACACCCACACCCTCTCACCAAAAACTCTGCCTTTTTGCTTCTTTCTAACATGGAAATACCACAGCAATTGAGTCTTCCAATTCTCACTCTTGAACCAAAATTGAAGAATTGGTAACAAGTGGGGCCACGTGAAAACCAAGTTTCTCCTTGGCTTCGCAGAGACATCGGTGGCTTCGAACTACTAGCACTCATGGTTCTCCTTTTTCTTTTTCTTTTCTAACCTAACTCAACAAGAGAGAGATTTTCCTTTTGGTACTACGAGAGAACGAAATTTTTAGCTAGAGTGTTCATTTTAAAAAATAAATAAAAAATGGCCGCTAGCAAACGTAAATTACGCGGCAACACGGTAGCGTTGGATATAGAGTGAGAGATACTGAGGCTCGAAACATAACATCATAATAATATTATTAATAATATATAATAAGGTAGTTCTATTTTATCTGAGCATGCGGTGGACTCCACCAAA
Organism: Gastrolobium bilobum; assembly: GCF_033153095.1. Taxonomy (NCBI): domain Eukaryota; kingdom Viridiplantae; phylum Streptophyta; class Magnoliopsida; order Fabales; family Fabaceae; genus Gastrolobium; species Gastrolobium bilobum. The sequence goes on from NW_026898943.1 coordinate 373,207, forward strand.
ATTAATGTCTACGGGTAATGTTTACTTTGTATGTCAGGAATCTTGAAAGGTCGTTTTAACAATAGCCTTTGAATTTGCATAAAAAAAAGCATCACTGACAGGAACGAGTTACCGGTTACTGGCTGAATAGGTAAAAGCAATATTTGTGAATAATTATAAAGTGGGTGGTATCAAAGAATAAAGAAATTGCGTACAGTTAATATGCGAAGGAAGAACCCCTGTTTTCCCATTTTGCAGAATCTGTTTTAATAGCGTTTAAACGCAACCCCAAACTTAAGGAAGCACCCGTCCTCAGTGAAGGATTGAAATGCAACCTTAAATGGTTACTTTAAAGAAGTGTAATATTGCAAATTAATTCCTAAAAAGTAAGGAATTATGAGCATAAGCTTTTACAGAACGCTGGATTGTTGGCTGTGTGTTCAGGTGGTGGCCATGGATATGGTTACCTATTTTGAGAAATATGCAAGTTTTCTTTTTATAAATAATATGCATTAAGCAAGAAGTATACACCGTTTGAAAGAGTAGATGGACTAAAATATCTCCAGTATGCAGGAGAAAATTTATAGAAATTCGCACTGTTGATTTTATTTTTTTTTACATGTGAGTCCCACATTTTGTTTTTTGTTGACAATGAATCTAACCCTAATAACACATAATTGGTGCAAAGAATTAAATAAAACATAAAAGACAAAAATTCAAAGGACATGGTTATTTTATCAAGGAATCCGCTATAAAAGTCACACAAAAAAAGTCTAGGAGAATCTGTTTTCTCCTGAGAAGATTTTAATTATTCGTAGATAACTTAACGTGATGATAGAAGAGAGGAAAAATATTTTAAACTATAAAATGACAAAAAAAAATGATTAATTTATTCATATTATTCACATAATATTATTATTTATTTATTTTTGGTTATATTCTAGTCCGTTCATTATTTCACGACTAATCCGATTCGGGACATGAAGATAAAACACATATTCTCACTCTCACCTGTTCAATCTCGTAGCAATAACTGAATTATCATTATTTGGTCAGATAATTTTTTTTTTTTAAATAATATAGGGGAGGATGACTCCCGTTTTCTTTTGTGCATCTTAAATTCTCAGTAGTCAATGTCTGAACCTTTCGGTTTTGAGCACTAGGTCTAGTTGGCCTCCTAGTCTGAACTTCCAGTTAGCCACCCGTTAAGGTAAACGACATGCCATAACAGCCTGTTGAATGTTGATGTTTTTAGCATTATTGTAGCATGGGAATCAAATAGAAATATCAACAAGGAACGTCAAGTAAACTTTCCTAAAGTTAGGGAGGGCCACTAGGGATATGATAGCACAATGCATCAACGCCTCAGCGATGGGGCATATATTAAAGAAGCTAAATGTCATTGTGGTTAAGATTACACCCGAATTAAACAGGTGAGACTGACCATTCAGGTTTGATTAGTTCATAACCCGTTTTTAAATTGAATCAGATGATATTATGAAAAGCATTTACAAAATATAAAAAATATCGATTTTCTTTCTTTTTTTTCTTTTTAAAAATATACTGATGGTCTTTGGTCTAATAAATAAATTAACTAATTTAATTAAATTTTGATTAATTCAAAATGATCTCTCCCTCAAATAATTAAGCATTTGTTTTAAAGTCTAATCTAGTCTGTTTTATAGTTTTTTACTACCCTACTAAATGTTGCCACCGTCCTATTGGTCTCCGAAAATTCAAATATCCAATGAGCCATGAAGTGATGTCATTGCTCTCCATCGTAGATCCTAAAACTTGACGAAGACAAGGCAATTATGCTCTCTATTATTATGGTGATATGTGTCACATATATTCTACTTGTAACAACTTTAATCTAGATTCTATTCTAGAACTACTGGTTTGGACTTAACGCTGTAACGAAACTGTCAGTTGTAATGAGTAATAACGCCTGGTTCGTTGAACTATACACTTGCAATTTTCCAACTCTGGTTTGGGAACTAAGATTCACCGTATCAACGCAGGCTAAAATTTTTTGTTTAAGATCCAGCACATGGAAGACAATAATGAATAGTTCTTAGCCAGACCTTAATATGCCCAAAGAGGAATTAGAAAACAACGGACTAGCCGTTGATTTTACCAAATAAATAAGTTTATTAGGTTAACATTAGGCATTCAAATACGTTCTCATTTTCAAGAGTGGCTTTTGTTCCATCTCACTTAAGTCTAATTTTAGAACATTTTACAGAAAAGGCCAGTTTATTAACTCATGTATTACTAATTTAATTGGCAACTTCGAATTCTGAATTCTCGGTTTGCAGTGTAAAAACGTTTATGGCTTTAACAGTAGGTGGACTAAGTTGATCTGCATTCACTATGTATATATATAAAATACAGTAAGTAATGCACAAAACAATATATAATCCGAACACCAAATTAAAACAGATTCAAGATTGAAAAGCTTACAACCTAAAGCATTACATGCTTCGACCAAAAAATACTCTACAACCACCAACAAAATCTTATAATTTGCTTTACCATGACATCATAAACACAGTACGTCTAGAGACTACATGAACCATGTAAAACACCTCTCGTCATCGATGGTCGTATACAAATGAAAACATATCCCCGAACCTTTCCCAGTGGACGAGAACTGTGAATCCACCGGCACACAATGAATATCTTACACCGTGGAAAACACAACTTGTCACAAAAAATTTACACCATTTAAGTTTCTCTAATATACAACATTGCCATTCTCTCTTTCACTTTCTGTATATGAGAACCGGCCGTTGGACTTACAGGCATGAAACCCTCTATGGTTATCTCACCTACTTCTATCAACCTGTCATGATTTTGTGAAGAACGCTAACGTGGCTCAAGACCACAACTGCCACCTGTGCTGCCGATCAGTTTTGGAGTTGGGCGTTACACTTATCCTATCTGCATTGGTGGACAGCCATTTACTGAAATCAGGAGATGCAACAAGTTCTCCCAAGGCTTTTTCAGTGGACTCCTTTGTGAACGCATCCCATTCTGCAGCTGAATATTTTCTTCTCTCAGGGGTCGTGTGAATGATGGACGGGTATAACTCCTCTGTCAGTGTTTTAGGTGGAGTCCTAGTGAAACCTGATGATGTCAATTTAGCATGTTAAGCACCACTTATCCCGATGCTTACCTTTCTCCCCCAATCAATTAGGAAAATAGATAAGAGGCGACATTTCTATTATGAAAAGTAAGGATAAGCGGTGGAGCAAACCTTGTTCAGAAGATTTGCAAGGGCCCAAGATGAAGCTTTCCAATTTTGGCCGAAGAAAAGGAGAGTCCTCTTTATGTCGGATGTTGTAAATATGTTCATCATGTGAAACATCAAAAGGTGATGATGAATCAGGAACCCGGGATCTCCTCCTGTTTTTCTTGGGTGATTTAAACAAACTCCTGCAAAATTATTCCACAATAAATGCATACGGAAAATCAAAGGACACATTGAATCAATAATTACAAAAGGAAAACCTCATGATCACAAAGTGGCGTATAGTTTAATAGGTTATAGGGCAAAACCAGGTAAATGTAAATCCCCAAAACAATCCACAAAAATATTTTATATTACCAGAATTTGCAACTTTCTACCGAAGATTAACAAACATGTTTTTTCATTAAAAATATAAAGACCTCCCCGGGGGCAGAAACAAAGTAAGCTCCAGAATTCAAGAAAGTGGACTAACCTGCCCAATCGACGAAGGAATCTCAATCTATGCATTCTCTTCAACAAGGACAGAAGTGATCCACATAATAACCCCAATGTTGCCAACAGAGGATCCATAGAACTCTGGAAATACCATATTAATATCAAAACTGCAATCAACATAACATAAAATAGGAAGGTAGGGATAAACCAAAAATGAAAAGAACAAAAACAAAATACCTGAAGAATCATAACGGCAGCCAAAATCCTTATGACCCATGCAACAAATTGAGCAGTGCTTATGTCCACTGATCCATCTTCAGTCAGGACAAGCTTGCGGACCACCCAGAATCCCAACCACGCTCCGGCTATTGCAACAAAAGTCACCAGAAATATTGCCAACTGCAGTTGGCATTTAATGAGTTAAGCATTCAAAGACCCTCTCAGATATTAGTACATGGAAAACAAAACAAGATAAATAAGAAAAGGCAAAAATAATAAGCAATGCATCCTGTAGAAAACAGGAAAGCAATGACAATTTAATGGGTGACTGCAAGAAAGAAAAAAGTTCACTATATTAAAGCTGCTTGAACGCTGAATATCGCAAATTGAGAGCCATATTAACTATCTGATGTTTGAAAATCAAATTTGATTCAAATCTATCCAAACTCACTTTGCAGTCATAATATGTTTACCCTTCTTGTAATTATTGTATCCATTATCCATAGTGTCATGGCTGGAATCACAATGGAGGCATCTATCTAATTTTTGTGGGGGGAAAGTTGAAAACCCCAAAAAGTTTTTTAAAAAAAATAGTATGCAAAACCCAAGTTGTTTTAATATTTTTCACCTTACTTAGGATTTGAAGATCAGTTCTTTATATAAGAGAGAGGGGGGGAGAAAGAACGTGATTTTCCTAATGTTAGATGTTTTTCTTTGCTTTCTTTTCTTATTCTTTTTTATTTCAATCTTGGGTTATTTTCTTTTTCTTTTTGAAAAACTTTTAAGGGCCTGGACAAAAATGGGTACTGACACATAGTCTTTCCAAGTTCCTAACACTGATCTTAGCATTCCTAGGTATCTGACTCCTCCTAACCCTCCTCCTTTGAGATCCATGCTGCCTAGCTACATGCCTCTTCTCAGAGACATCCAACACAGCAAACCTTGTTTACTTTGCACAGCAGAAATTTAATACATCCATTCCAAGGAACACCCTAGTATTAGGCTATTAGCGAGATTAATTCATCTATAATTCATGGCGTAATATGGTGACATGATCTTACAGCTGGCTGTCAAACAAATGCCAACCCTCCTCCATACCCCATGCTTGGAACCGGCTATGAGAACTTAAGGCTTTCATTCTTCAATAGCTTTTCTTTTGTAGATGAAGTAACAAAAATGCAGAAAATGGAAACCCTGCATAAGTTATTTTTAGGGACTTTTATTAGGCCATCCACTCTTGGATAGTTAATTGTTCAAATTTACAGACAAATGAAGTGAGCCTGTAAAGAACCACTTCAACCAAAAATCTTAAGGTGTTGGATGAGGGCCTTTTTAATGGTTTATATTATTCTCTAACAAACCCCTCACACAAGAGCCCTTTGGGCTTGAAGCGTGGATATTACATAGGCTCAAATTTTTTTTTTCCTGGTTTACTTTATGCTTATTTAATTCCACATGTTAGGGGCGGTGATGATCGAACTCGTGACCTTCTGGTCACTGAAGCTCTGATACCATGTAAAGAACCACTTCAACCCAAAACCTTAAGGTGTTGAGTGAGGGCCTTTTTAATGGTTTATATTATTCTCTAACACCAATCAACACAACCATATCTCAGAATACATACAAATAAAGTGAAATTATTTTTTAATCAGAAGCACATGTCAAAGCAAATTAGCAGAAAGCAAAGAGGAGACTTACATACAGGATTATACATGTCTTCATCAATTCCTAACTCTGTAAGTACTGAACAAACTAAGTCAGGAACGTAGCGAAGTAGAAAAGTCCCAAAACCAACCTGATTAAAACAATGGTTGAAATTATAAGATCCACATTGATTATAAGGTAGTAGATAAGATAGAAGAGAACAGCACTGAGGTTACACTTACAGCAGATGAATATAAAAATATAGCAAGGGAACTCTTCCGACCAGTTGGAAGAAGTTTCATTCCCTGTCAATTAGAAGAGGCCAATTCCATGTTAAGGTCAACAAGAAACTTTCTTCACAATCAAATATCAGAATTGGATTTGCAAACCAGATAAATCTCATAAAAATTTGCAAGTGTGGCATCAAAGTATTAATTATGGAGAGAAATGGAGTTTTGACCTCAAAATCCAGCAACCACATTATAAATTTGAATTCAGATAGGTATAAAACTTATTAGTTGTTCTAGTCTTCTCACTTACTTGATATTCAACAAATTTCCCTCCCAAACTGCCTGGATTGATTAAAATTACAAAATAAAATAAAACAAAAGCTAATGAATTAGGCAACGCAATTCCAGCAATCAACAATGTCTATGTTGCCATGACCACAGAGATCATCTACGACGAACAAAAACAAAAATCTGTATTTAGATAAGATAATGTACAAACAAGGCATACGAATAGTTTTCTTGAGAGAAAGAATTGAAGTTGAAGGATTGGTTCACTGGTCAACAAAAAGATTCATCATACAAAGCAAACAAGATTGAATATTAAACATTTCAAACTTCAAAATTGAGAAGCAGAAATAAGTTACCTGATAAAGAATAATCAATATGACAAGAATTATCCCAATTGCCATCGCGCTGCTATAATAAAATACTAATGATTTGCTTAAAAAAGATGCCAGGCTCATCAGAATAATACCCGATATTAACAATACAATACGATATACAAAAAATTCTGCAAATGAGGGGGAAAAAATTATATTAGTGCTGGATGTCACTGTTCTTAAAGAGGCATCAATATCACTTCAAGAAATTTTAACTCATCAATGATAAATAAAACTAAGAGCATTCACCTTCTTTAATGGACACCTCAAAATTTTCCAGTGATGAACCAGCAGTCCTTATGTCTAAGAGCTTGTGATCAAAAGGAGACATTGATCGTGCCCAGGAACTCTTAACAACTTTCTCCCACTGGCCTTGTGGGCACATCCCCACTGCAAGAGATGCATTCCTGAACAAGACACACAGAAATGTCTGAATCGATTATATTGATTATTATTTGAATTCTAGTTTGACACAGGACAATCAGTCATAAAGCAAAGTGATAGCCCTTGCATAAACAAATTCAGACTTGGGGTATAAAAGCAATGTTCCTACCTAAAATTAATGTTCAACGTGTTCACTCATCAATACAATTACGAGAACCAATCTAAACAATAAAAGAGATACTAATTAAATACACAATAAGATGCGTTGATGGTAGACACTCACCTATGGAAACAAACCTCTATGTTCGGCAAGCGAACATCTGAATTTACAGGTAACACATTCACTTTCATGGAGTGGGCAAATTTCCCCAGGTTTCTAAACCTGGACAGTCCATGTATATGAACTCTTTCGACAACCACAGTAGCCCCAGGCTTAGAACCAGGAGAATTTTCCACAGGAAATCCACGGGATAGCTGCAGTGTGGCATTTGGTATGAGAACTGCAAAAGAAATATGGAGAGGGATAAATGAAATTTCAAAATGCATATGACACCAGATTTAGTGGGTATACAACCGCAGCCCAACATTCCAACAATATACAAACCACAATCTCATACTATCAACCATAATCCATACTTGAAGAAACAATTTGTACAGAATATTAATATTGAAAGGAATATTAATAGAATTGTAATTCAATATCTTCAACTAAACTATCTCGAGAGCCAAACTATCGCGAAATAGAAACAAGTAAAAGTGTAACCAAACCCTATATTTGAATCAAAAAAAAAAAATGGAGAAGAAAGGGAGAAGAATGCATACATAAGGAACGTTCATTGGCGAATACCAGAACAGAAGAAGTCCAAAGAAAGAAGACGCGAAGAATCCAAGCAGATTGTGGAGTGTGAGTACCCGCCATCGCCATGCCTGGGTTTGGAACTGAAAGAAAATACGAACAAGAGGCGCGCGTTCAAAATCCGCTAAGAGTTGAGGGTAATACTGCAATTTTATTTGGGCCTGTACTAAACTTCCTTCCGTCTCCGTCTTGTTAAACAAACACGAGCCCAGGCCCAAAGAGAGAAGTGCCACCGCTGTTATAAAAATCGCCAGACAGAAGAAGAACGGAGTGAATAATTCAATTAATTAATATCAATGGTATTTTTTAAAAAAATATTTATAATTTATGGGATATATATTCAAAATCGAATTAAATTTTAATCTCTTTATAATCAAATTAATATACAAGATAATAATTTTCTAAAATGGTTTTTGGACATTTTCTTTTCATAACATTCACCTCTATGACTTTTTAAATTTTATTGACTCAAAAACCTCGCTGGCTTATCTTGGGCCAGGTTTATATTGGCCCAACCTATTAAGCCTCCTGTTGAACCAAAAATAAATCTACCTAGTTTGACAAAATCATAATTCAAGTGGGACAAAGTCGTTTGAGGCATTAAAATTATTTTATTTTATTCAAAGGATGGAGCTTTCGAGCATGGACTATCTCAATATAGAGGTTTATTCTCTTACATGAAGACAGAGTATAGAGAGATAGTGTTATTACCATTTTGCACAAAGAATATATTGTCTTATCCCAAGCTAGAATATAATTGTTTTATCTTTATTTAGAGAGATACACAATTGTTTTCTCCTTATATGCAAATTAAAGATGTAAATATATTATCATCTCATTTTAATATAAAGTGTAATTATTCTCCCTTAAGTCCTAACACATAAAGAAAAATTATAATTGCTTCCACCAAAAAAAAATTGTTATATACGGGTTAAGTACCCTTTATATTGGATGAGAAATACAAGCTACTTTTTTAGTTTGTCATGCATCAGCTGCTCATAAGACAAAAAGTCCATGTCTTATGAATTACATTATCCATTCTAGCTTAAAATTTCTTCTTACAGAAATATTATCCTCTTGTCTCTCAACCAGATATTTTGGTTAAGACTTACGAAATCATTGATGGGCTTCACTTACCATTTAATTGAGATGGATGTTTGAGAATAGTATATATACAAAGCAAGGGGACAAGAAGCTATGTTTTTTTTCATAGAAATTTTTACACTTACCGATTCCAGAATTTTATGTTTTTGTTTTCGTTCATATTGCTGTGACATTCATTATACTCATTGAATTGATACAACTGTCATTTGAGAATGAAATGGATACAGAGAACAAGATATTATTGATCATTGTTTTGGACATGAAAGGGTTTTCCTCTATTTATACTAAGTGTTAAACTTGAACACCCTTCTTGCACTTTAGAAGTTTTGAGCCTCCTCAGTATGTTCTGGCATGCCTGCTATGTAATCCAAGAGCCCTTCTCCAACTCTTTTCACCATGAACTTCAGTTGATAATTTGGAAACGCCTCCAAAGGCTATTATTGCACCCAAGAATACAGTTGTGGAAGCCAACAAAGGCCAAAAATGAAGACAGTTCAAGTGGCGGTGTCCATTTGGGAATTGGAAATTTGAAATGAAGACTATGTGCACAGGAAAAAAGGAACATATTCTTATTCTTCTTTATGGTAATACCCTGATGAATATCAAGAAGACAAGAACACTTGAATTAATCAATGCATATTTCAGAGTCATGCGAGCTAATACATTCTTCATTTGCATTTTAGTTTGCTTTAAACCAGACAAGGAGTGTCTTCCCCCCACGTGGCAAATCTAAGCCTTAAAATCATCATTTAATGAAAGAAAATTCTACAATTATTTCTCACCCATAAAAGGTTGAGGAAATATCAAACTCTGTTTTGGGAGCCAGATTTCCCATTTTAACATCTGCTTTATAACCTGAGAAGCTGGTTGGATCAGTTAAATTTGCAATGGAGCTCAAAGTTTATACATGGAATTTTAACGAGTAAAGCAATTTTTATTTATTTTTGTTTCCATAGGTATCTTCCAGCTGAAGACTAATCCTTTCGAGGCGGAAGATCACATTAAGTGAGTAAACCTCTCCCAAAAAATCCTTTTAACTGAGAACAGATGAATAATGATAGCTGCACAGGCGAGAATGTATCTTGCTCTGACCATTACCCTTTTTTCACCAAATATATTTGCCATTTGCAGTCCTTCACGGCACTTTTAAACACCCCTAAACTGTTGCACTCCATCTCGAAGTCAATAACAACATCCCCATACTTATATTCATCCTTAAACTGAGGGTATTTCTCAGTCGTAGCAGTATCCTCCTCATCAAAGTCAACTAGGCTGACAAACTTACTCGTATTCATCCCCCAATGGGTTAACACCACCTTCAGGTCTAGTAGGTCTGACTGGCCTTGATGTGTGCTCTCTTCTATTCTTTTTTCTGGATTGATACCAATTGTTGTTTTGTTTGCTTTATTATGGAACGTTTTAGGTGTACTAGGAGGCACCTCAAAATCTCACATGCAAGCTCTTTACCTTTATTCCTACCATGACATCAAGCCTCTACTGTGTCAATGTCGCCATTTGGGGGTGGTTTATATATACTATCTTCTGCACTGTCAAAGTCATCATGTCTTGAACTTCCATCTTCTCCTTGTTCAGATTTCGCCTCGGCATCACTTTCTTCTTGCTCTTCCACATCAACAAGTTTGTCTTCTTCTGGTACGTTGTTTATGTAGTGGGTCATACTACAAGTGTTAAAAACTACTTTAAGATACCAAAACAATGAATAATATGCTAAACGAATGAGGAAAGCAACAAACAAATTAAGGGGAAAAAAAGAGAAAAGGGAGGGGAATGACAAGAATTCAATATAAGAAAGGGAAAAGTTGCGGTCCAAGAAAAGAGAAAAGAATTGTCATAAAGTGCTTGCATTTGGAATCTTAAAAGGTAGTTAGTATTACATCATTTCAATCATAACAAGCACAGAAGTTGTCGTTGATTAAGAAAAAATTTAAACTAAGAATAGATAAGAAGTATTGTTGTTGATATTGTTAAAACAAAAGGATGGTTATTGGGAAAGATGGTTCTCCATTCTTTCAAAAGTTAACATCAATACAGACTAACAATGGTTCTTGAAGAGCAAAATGAAAACAAAGTCATTAAAACAAGATAGTTCTCCAATCCCTCTATATGCCTACCCTGTGGACTTTATCCGGGGGGAAAACCTATGTGTTGAACACTAAAGAAAGACCATGAAAATGCCTGCTCCAAACAAAGACGCCAAGGGATAGTATACATAATAGCCCACCATAACATGAATGAAGACAAGTTTCTATACATAATTAGTTCCTATATGGGCAGTAATAGGAGACAGAAGCACACTCGTTAAGGGTCAATGAGAGGACAATGAATCGAACATTAATAGGAGCTATGTACAAATATTTACAGCTTGTGTTCAAGTACTTAGATGGGAAATAATAGTCCATATTTTTATCCTTTTTAAATAATATTCATACATCAGTATCCATAATTTGAATAGAAAAATACATTTGATTGTCATAATCCACTAACAATAGCACATCAATCTAAGACTGATATGGAACCAAGGAAAAGAAGTAGCACATTTTACAATAGAAGAAAGAGAAAAAATAACACCAGACAACCAAGTCCACATTTCTAATATGTGCCAACCATCCAACAAAAGAATATATAGTATCATAAGCAACAAATAAGTACCTTTCTCTCCTCTTCTGCAGAGAGGAAAAGAAGTGACCTACATTGAAATAAATAGAATACTTTTCTATTTGACCCTCTCACAACTCATCGACACGAAGAAGAAAGCAACTCACAGCAAGCAATTCCGTGTTCCCCCACATTATAACGCATAATCATCTCTCCAAGAAATGGATAAGTTCCTTTAAACTCGAACTACAGATCCCATTTAAAGGTTCCCCGAAAGACATGAACAGTTAGGCAAAAACGACATGAAATATGTGGGCTAAATAGTCACAAAAGCTAAAGAAGATTAACTATTTATTATACAGGAAAAAAGATACTTACATAAAATCATTAAATGCCATCACAACACCACCTCTACAGCATGATTCAGCATTATGGGCATCATAAATCCAAATGCCAAAATAAATACCTAGCCAACTTATTGTGTCAGTCTGATCAAGCAACCTTCGATATGCTTTTTCGCCTCTTCAAGAGCCCATCCATTAGCTTGATATATGTATATTTATTTAAACTAACTCCTTTCTGCTCCGTCTCTTGAAATAGTTTCATTGCCTCCTTGTACTTCCCTTGAGTACACAAATTACTTATTTGCTCTGAGTACATCATATCACCTGAACCAAGCTCTTGGGAAGTGTCATGAGTTTTCACATCTTGCCCTGTCTCTACAAGTTTTGACCTCAACTTCTCTGCTTCCTCAGCTCTACCAGCATGAGTAAGTGCACTAATGATGGCATTATAAGTATACCGGTCATGCCCCAATTTTTTAGCCTCCATTTCAGTCATAAGATCAAACGCATCCTCAAGTCTCCCTTCTTTGCAAAGGGAGGATATCAATGTGTTGTATGTAACTACGTCAATGGGCTTCCCTTTAGATATCCATGTGTTAAAAAGTTTAAGAGCCTTCTCCAACATGCCCTCTCTGCAAAGTCCTCGAAGAAGAATGTTACATGTAAAGATATCTGGTTTGAATGAGTTCTCTACCATTTTGTTATGGAACTGAAATGCTTTCTCTACCATTCCCTCCCAGCAGTAACCATGAATAATTATGTTATATGTAGCTTCATCGGGGACTAAACCCTTCTCTAAAAGCTCATTCAATTTATCTATGGCTTGACCAGTTTTTCCAGACAGGCATAGCCCTCTGATTACAGTGCTATAAGTAACAACACTAGGAACAATCCCCTTCTCCTTCATCTCATGCCAAAGCTTCAAAGCTTTATTTTCTTGTTCATCCTTAAAGTATCCCATGATTAGAGTTCCATAGGTTACCTCGTCAAGAATATAACCTCGCTTCCCGGCCTTTACAGCTAACCCGTACGCCTCTTCAAGCTTCTTCTCCAAGCACAAAGTGTGTATTATGGTGTTAAGAGTAAAAATATCTGTTTTCAATCCTTTCCTTCCCATTTCATCCATCATCCTAAATGCTTCTCCCAACTTTCCCGCTTTACAATAACCGTTAATCATAGTATTATAAGTAAAACAGTCAGGAGAAAACCCACTTTCCACCATCTTCACTATGATATTGCTTGCTTCATCGATCTTACTTTCCTTACAGAACCACTTAACCATTATATTGTGAGTCACTGCATTTGGCTTGACTCCCTTTACCTTCATTTCCTCAACTAACTCAAATGCCTCCGTACTGCCCCGATGCTCAAAACATCCATCAATCAAAGTATTATAAGTAACAACATCCGGAATCAATTTCAAATTCTCCATCTCATCTCTAAGCTTAATCGCCTCATCAATCTTCCCTTCATCACACAAACCCCTAATCATTGTATTATAAGTCCAAATATCCGGCAACATATCATTCCGCGTCATCAACTCAATAACCTCGGCAGCTTCCTTCAACCATTTCAACCTACAATACCCATGAACCAAGATATTATATGTGTTCTTATTCGGAATCAACCCGCTATTCTTCATTTCGAGCAACATATCACGCACCTTGGTCAACTGACTTCTCTTACATAGCGCATCCAACACGGTGTTATAAGTGACATTATCAGGGAAACACCTAAACTCACCCATTCGATTCATCAACTCAACAGCTTCATTGAACTTATTATCAGTGCAATACCCATATATCAATATGTTAAAGGTGTTGGTGTTAGGATTGACACCAAGCTGAAGAGCATCCTTAAAAACTTGCCTAGACAAGAGAATAGAGTGGGAGGAAGAGGACCTAACCAGGGCATTGAGGAGTGTGTTGCAAGTGAGCAAATTGGGTCGTAAATGGAGGCGCTTCATCTTCTTGAAGATCTGAAAAGCAAGGTGGGGTTGACCGGCTTGGACGTAGGCACCAATGGAGGTGTCAAGAAGAGATTTTGAGATGGTGGGCAGGCTTCGATTGGGGTGGAGGAGGAGGGAGTGGAGGGCGTGGCGGCGATCGGAGGAGATGAAGTTACGGAGGAGGGACTTGGCGTCGGAGAACTTGTGGCGCGAGAGGAGGGGATGGAGGAGGGTGAGAAGGGGTTCTGGGGAGGAGGAGAGAGGGGAAGGTGCGTTGGTTTGGAACCATTTGAAGAAGGAAAGGAGGGTGGTTGGGTGAGCGTGGAGGTGCTTCGAGGAGAGGATTGAGATTATGAGTGGTAGGGTCAAGTGGGGAATCAAGGGTTGCAGTCTCTGTAATGGGTTCTCATTGCTCCTTAGGGTTGAGATTATGCTATTCAGAACCACTTCGTTGTTGCTTGTGTTCATCATTTACCCTTTTCCTTCCGATGTTTCTGGGTGTGTTTTTTAGGGTTTTGTAACATCTGCACTTTCAGACTTCAGACGAGGGAAGAAGAAGAAGGAGCAGGAGGTACGAATATGTTATACGACACTCTTTTACTTAGTTGTAATGACGGGCCGAGCGCCGAACTTTAGTTTAAATATGTATTTAAATATATCAGCCTCACAACGATAATTATAAATATAATTATCGAAATGTGACTTGTTTATAAAAAAAAAAAAAAAAATTATTTTCTGGTGGAATTAAAAAAAGCACTAATCAGACTAAAAAATGGGTCAGCACAAAACAAATCAAAATTAGACTTGTGTCATATTCACGTTTTAAGTTCAAAGGACTCTTGCGTGAGGGGTATGTTAGAGAATAAAATATAAAGTATGAAAAAGATCATCATTGTCACCTTAAAATTTTGGGTTGAAGTGATTCTTAGCATTATTCAATGTTTCCATAGAATTATTTCAATTATTTTCCATCATGAATTTATGTATTTCTTCATTCGAATATTTTTCCTTCAAATATAAACCAGTTGAATTACTTAGGGACGTTTGATAGAGGAGAAATTTTTTTTATCCGAGAATCTCGATTTTCAAAATATAATTTTTATATTCAATTTACGATAATATTTAAAACTTTAAAAAAATTTAATTTCTCGGAAATCCTACAAAATGACGGGTACCAAACGCCCCCTAGGAGTTTAAGAAAGAAAATCCCTGTCTAGATTAGTAACTGCAGTTAACATTGTCAAATTACTAAATATCTAATAAACTCGGGAAAAGCACATTTTTTAAATTTTTGGGCAAAAGAATTGTCCATTTAAAGTTGATTGGATAAATTTTTTTAAAGTAATGCAATCAAACATGTCACATATGCTGACGGGACTAGTCTCGTCAATGATACTGACGGGACTCGTGCCACGTCAGCGCCACGTAGGCACCTATTATCGTAAAACTTCGAAAGGTCATAACTTGTGACTTGGGTATACAAATCAGATGATTTTTTTTATTTTACACTTTTCTAGATCTACGCAATGACACCTCATTTGACACATTTTATCTCCCACAAACATAGTTTGAATTTGTAACAATTGTACCACAATCACAAGAGCATTTAAATCCATAAGATCTTCAAACTATGTTTGTGAGTGATAAAATATGTCAAATGAGGTGTCAATGCATAGATCTCGAAAAGTTATGTGAAATAAAAAAAATTATATGATTTGGATATCCGAGCCACAGGTTATGGCCTTTCAAAGTTTTACGATAACGGGATTGTCTACGCGGTGCTGACGTGACACGAGTCCCGTTAGTATCGTTGACCGGACTAGTCCCGTCAGCATATGTGACATGTTTGATTGCATTATTTTGAAAAACTTATCCAATCAACTTTAACAAAATAATTCTTTTACCTAAAAATTTTAAAATGGTACTTTAGCCAATAAACTCGTAGAATAAAAGTAATCATAAAAGTGGTTTACCTTGCGCTCTTCAAAGACAAAAGAAATAAAGATTCATTTTAACTTTTGATTATTTAGAAAATAAATCGAAGGCAAATTCCGCACGACTCTACTGAACTTGAAATTTTCTATCTACCAAGTTATGCAATGTGCACAAGGTACATAAGCCGCTCCAGTCGACGAGATCAGCTTGTATTATGGGGTGATTTCGTTAAAATTTGCTACGAAACGTTATATTAAACAAAATTAGACACTCCATATATTATTATATCATTGAATTCCGACAGGAACAACCAACTTAAAAAATATCAGAGACGCTTGCAATTATTAAGGACAAGATTCAAGAGAGACACTACCAATGTTTCTTTTGGAAATGTACGTACATCTACATCTAGGACTTCAATTACGGACATGAATTCCTAAGTTGTTAGTTATTATTAATGACGCTGAATAATTTAAAAGAGGAAGTTTCACGGCAGGCCCATACCCATTGAATGATAGAAGCATATCAATATTCTACTATGTACTGCTTAGTTCAATTGCTGCATGAGCGGCCTTTATATCTCATAGAAGCATTTATCATAAATATCTCGTATATCTATATTTTATAATATCGCACAATTAAGCCATTTGTATTAATTTAATGGTAAGAGATTTGAGTAATTTATATGATTTGATTGGTTCAAATCTAAATGTCACCATTGTATTAAAAAAAATCACACAATTAGAAATGTAATGTAAGGCTCAGTTTTTTCTTATACAGGGAGGAAAAAATAAAGGTAACACACCATCCACTCCCCATTCTTTATCATTTTCTCAAAGACTAAGCAAATGATAGTGGAATTTAATAAGATGTTAGGGGTCTTCATTTCAGTTGTACATTTCAGTTGTATCGCCATGTATATTATCTTAGCTGGTTTTCTATTTTCTAAGTGGTTAATCAGTTTCTATTTCTGTTAGATAATTAGAAATCTCAGTGCCACGTAGGATTACCTTTAGGGTTTATATCTTAACTCCTTCTTGGGTTTAGTAAGTATTATAAGTACATGACTTCACTTGTAACTTATTAGATTTTTCATTCTCAGTTTTATGAATATAGTGTATTCACTTTCGCTTCGTAAGATGGTATCAGAGCTCTTCGCGGAGCTCTGATATTCATCGTTTCTTTCTTGACACTTCTTGCTTGAATTCTTGAAATTCTGATGTTCATTTCTATAGCTATATTTCTTGAATTCATTGAAAATGGTGAATTAGAGTTCTGCTTCGGTTCAAGAACATGTGACTGAGCCAATACCAGTCACTAATCATTCTGCAAATAGAGGTAATTCCTCAAATTATAATAATGTGTTCGATGCATCTGATCCAGGAAGTCCACACTTCCTTCATCCTAATGAAAATATGTCTTTGGTGCTGGTTTCTTCTCTAATGAATGGTAAGAATTACCATGGTTGGGCCAAAGCTATGAGGATGGCTTTATGGTCGAAAAATAAGTTGTCCTTTGTAAATGGAACTATCACGATTCCAGATGTTTCAGATTCACGTTATAGAGCATGGGAACAATGCAATACCATGGTGCTATCATGGTTGCATCGTTCAATAAAAGAATCGATATCTCAATCAATCTTACGGATGGATCGCGCTTGCAATGTTTGGAATGATCTAAAGGAGAGGTTTTCACAATCTGATGTGTTCAAAATCTCAAATCTACAAGACGATATTCATCGTATACATAAAGGAGATTGCATGTTTTCAAACTATTACACGCAGCTTAAAATTCTATGGGATAAGTTGGAAGCACTACAACCAACTCCAACCTGCAAATATGTGCATCCTTGTTGTAACATTTCCTCTGAGGTGAAAAAATGCGTGACACAGACTATTCCATAAGATTTCTTAAAGGACTTAATGAACAATTCTCACATGTAAGATCGCAAATTATGTTAATGGGCCCTTTGTCGTCCATCAATCGAGATTTTTCTCTTGTTGTGCAACAAGAAAGGCAGCTTCATTAGGAAGGAGGCATTCCCAGTCATGATGCCACCAAGATCTTCTACAACTCGGCAGAACAAATACAAAGCAGAGGACATTCCTCTACTCAAAGAAGAGGATGCAATTTTAATGGTGGGCGAGGAATGTCAAATAACTTTAGGCTATGCACATATTGTGGGAAGACTATCCATATGGTTGAGACATGTTATGAGAAACACAAATATCCTCCTGGATACAAGCAGAGGAGTCCCATGCATTGAGCTAATGCAGCTGCCTCTCAGGAACAGGTTTCTGATTCATTTTCTATATATCTTGGAAACAATGTTATGGTGAATGATTTGAAGGATAATTTCACAAAACATCAGTACCATACCATACTAGAATTATTCCACCAATCAATGCAACAAAACTCATCTCATTCCAGCAATATGGTGCAATCAAAGGCTCTTAATGCAGAAGCAAAAGAATCATCTTCAGGTAATTATGAAAATAAGTGGATCTTGGACACTGGAGCCATTGATCACATTACACATTCTCTTGAAAATCTTTCCTCTATTCAAAAGATCAAGCCTATTATTATTTCATTACCTATTGGATATTAGGCGACTTATTTATTTTCTGGAACTGTTATGTTATCAAACTCACTTAAATTGACAAATGTGTTATTTGTTAAGGAGTTTAGGGTGAACCTAATTTTAGTCAATAGACTAGTGTGTGAGTCCATCTGTCATGTGGATTTTCAGTCCCAGAAGTGCACTATTCAGCAAATTTCTACCAAGGAGACGATTAGTTCGACTAGATTGCATAAAGGGTTGTATATTCTTGCTGGACAATGTGATCTTGAGAATAAGCACTACATTCATGCAGAAGGATACAATAGAAGATTCACATAACAAACAATTATTGTTGACATATGGCATATAAGATTAGACCATTGTTCAAAGACTGTAATAACGTCAATGATGAAACATTTTCCTTTTATTTCTTGTAATAACATAGATGATCCTTGTGACGTGTGTCATCTAGCTAAGCAAAGGAAACTTCCTTTTAGCCTTAGCTCTACTATTTTTAATGTAGCTTTTGATTTAGTCCACATTCATATATGGGGACCTTACGCGGTACCTTCTATCCATAGGCACTGTTATATGCTAACAATTGTTGATGATCACACACGATACACTTGGTAAATTCTTATGAAACTAAAATCAAAAACTCGTAATCACAATCGTACTTTTGTAGTTCTCAATGAGAATAAGTTTGGAACAACTGTCAAGGCATTTCGTAAGGATAATGGGCAAGAGTTCATGATGCGTGAGTTTTTTTATCCAGTAGGGGATGCTCCATCAAACTAGCTATACTGAGTGTCCTCAACAAAATGGAACCGTGGAGAGGAAACACCAACATAGCCAGAGCACTTCTCTTCCAAAGTAAGCTTCCAAATAATCCGTGGTGTTGTTGCATTTCTTATGCTATCCATCCGATCAACAAATTGAGTTCCCCATCGCTACACAACAAGTCCCCATTTGAAATTCTATATAATAGACCACTTGTTCTTATTACCCTGAGAAGATTTGGTTTCCTTGTGTATGCTTCTACCATCATGGCTGGACTTTCAAAGTTTAACCCTCGAGCTAGTAAGTGTGTCTATCTTGAGCACAAAGATGGAGTAAAGGGATATGTCTTTTTTTATTTGATATCCAAAGAGGTTTTCTTATCACAAAATGTGATCTTTTATGAACATCGCTTTCCTTTCTCTGACTTGCAATTGGAGACATATGAACATACTTGGCCTTTCATTGTTGATTCTTCTGTCTCATATGAAACACTTGAACAATATCAGCAAGCAACACCTTCAAATAGCTTGACTGATCATCCTTCTTAGCCACTATCACATTGTCTCAGCCAAATAGCAACTCAATTGCTCCACTCAATAATCCTTCTCCACCTATTGCGCAAAGATGACCATCCAGAATGAGGTCACGTCCAAAACACTTAAATGATTTTAATTGTAATATATCAGCTGCTAACACTTTGTATCCACTTTCTTATGTTGTTTCTTATGACAAGTGCTCTCGAGCTTGTTCCTCATTTTGTCAAACCAGCCTCTGCTCCTATTGAGGCCACTCTTCGCTTAGCCCAAAATCAAGGAGATCCGTACTCAGATCCTGTTGCGTACCACCGTCTTGTGGGACGTTTCCTCTATTTGACAAATACTAGACCCGACATCTCTTTTGTTGTCCAGCAACTGAGTCAGTTTGTTGCCAATCCCATAAAGATCCATTATGAAGCAGCTTGCTGTGTATTAAGATACCTTAAGGGCTCTCCTGCAAAGGGTCTTTTGTATTCTTCCACCAGTGCACTTATGTTATTTGATTTTGCCGATGCTAATTGGCAACATGCCTCGACACACGGCGTTCGACCACTGGACTTTGTGTCTTCTTGGGATCTTCATTGATCTCATGGAAATCAAAGAAGCAGAGTACTGTAAGTCGATCCTCAGCTGAGGCAGAATACCGCGCACTAGCCACACTCACTTGTGAGATTCAGTGGCTCACTTTCCTTCTTCATGATTTTCACATTGTGGTATCAAGTCCAGCTATGGTGTACTGCGATAACCAGATGACTATTCACCTAGCACACAATCCCTCCTTTCATGAGCGCAGCAAGCATATTGAGCTTGACTGCCATGTCACCTATGAGAAGATTGTAAAAAGGTTACTTCATCTGTTACCTGTTTCTTCAGCCCAACAACTCGTAGATGTGTTCACCAAAGGGCTGCATCCTGCTCCTTTTCGAGAATTCATATCCAAGTTGGGTCTTATTAATATTCACATCCCAACTTAAGTGGGGTGTTAGGGGTCTTTATTTCAGTTGTATTACCACGTGTATTATCTGAGCTGATTTTCTATTTTCTTAGTGGTAATCAATTTCTCTTTAGTGCCACGTAGAATTATCTTTAGGGTTTAGACCTGGGCTCTTTCTTGGATTTAGTCAGTAGTATAAGTACATGACTTCACTTGTAACTTGTTAGATTTTTCATTCTCAGTTTTATGAATATAGTGTATTCACTTTCACTTCGTAAGATAGGAAAACCGAAAATGGGAGAAATGATTTTTCTGAAATACTTTGTTAGATATCAATCAAAAGTCAGTAAACTTGAAAACTACATTTTATTCTTTTAGAAAGTCTATTATGATAGGATTAACTTGTTAGTTTGTTACTTGGTTTGTTAGTTTGTTACTTGGTTTATTCTATGTTTGTATTTTAGTTGCAGACCTTCCTTTATCTTAGGAGTAGTTTCCTGCGCATCTGTATTGTAGTTTGTTGCTGATATAGGTGTATTTAATTGACCAATACATGAATAGAAAAGCAAGTTGTTCATTCGATAACAACTTCCTTTATGGTATCAAGAGCCTGACGATTCTAAAGTCAGTTTTTTTTCACCACAACACTATGGCTGCCACCCTTAAAATCACCGACCCAAAATCCCCATTTTACCTTCATCCCTCTGATCACCCTGGGGTTATCCTCACTACTGTCCTTCTACGTGGCCAATCCAATTATGAAAACTGGTCCAAACTCATGAGCAACGCCTTGAAAGCCAAAAATAAGCTTGGCTTTGTTGATAATAGCGTTAAGCAACCCTCTGATACATCCTCTGATACATCCTCTGATGAAGCCCATGCTTGGTCCTTGTGCAAGTCCATGGTTAATAGCTGGATTCACAATACCATAGATCCTCAGATGCAGCCATTCATCAAATGTTTCGACTCTGCGAAGAGTCTATGGGACGATCTAAAGGAACGTTTTGCCGTTGCAAACATTCCTCGTATTTTTCATCTCAAATCTTCTCTCGCCACCATGAAGCAAAATGATGCCCCTGTTACTGATTACTACACCAAGCTTCGCTCGATTTGGGATAAACTAGAATCTAGCCGCACGTTTACTTCCTGTGCATCTGGTGATACGTGTGCCTTCACAAAATCTGTCGCTGCTGAACTCGAGAATGATCGAGTCTATCAATTCCTTATCGATCTTGATCATCATATATATGGTACTCTTATTACTCAAATTCTTAACAGCAATCCTCTTCCCACCATCAATCGTGTTTTTGCTATGGTGATTCAAGAAGAATCACATAAGGCTATGGTTCGAGCTGCTGAAATTCCATCTGATGCTCTCGGTTGTGCTCTCCACACTGCACCGCTTGATCCTTCTAAGCCCCGCATCATATGTTCCCACTGTGGACGTCCCAATCATGACATTTTTCGGTGTTACAAACTCCATGGTTACCCTGATCGCACGTCTGCTGGAGTCCTCGTCGCCCCCCACTTTCTCTTGTGACGTTTCTTAACACAGGTGGGTTGGGCCTGTTGCATTGTCCACTCTTCATGCCCAATGAGCTCTCGTGTGAGGGGGCGTGTTAAGATATATAGTCCCACATTGGTTGTATGTGCAACTAATGTGGAGTTTATAAGGCCTTGGACACTTCCATTCTTTAAGCTAGCTTTTGGAGTGATGTATCCCAAGATTCTTTACATCAAAGGACAAAGCTTTGGGGTTGGGATGGAGCAAAGGTGCAAAGGCTTCAATTTTCCCTCAAACACCTCAACAAGAAGAAAAAACCTGCTAACCTTCCTTATATTTTTAGTTTTGTCCGCTGTCACCTTACCTCTTCATCACCTAGACCTTGAGCAAAGATCTATGCTTAAAAATTGGACTGAGTCACCATACATATAGTAAAGTAGTAACAAGTGGACACTTTCCTTTTCATGTGTTTCTTCTGAGGTCAGAAGTGGACAGATTCCGTTTCCCAGATGCAAACGACACCGCACACCTGTGTCATTCATTATAAACTCTTTGAGAAAAATCGGATGCTTGAAAGAAAAAAAGAGTCGGTCACATGCATTGAGTACATCAACCATTTTTTTAGTAAATGACATCAACTATTATTTAATCTCAAAATTAATACAAAACAAGGCGTTCATTCAGTACAAAGCATTGATAAAAAATCATATTAGATAAAACAGTTTCATTGGAAAAGTATGTAATAAATTAAGTTAGATGTTCCGTGTACTTAAAATAAATCAGATAATGAAAGCTTGGTCACCCTTGTGATGATTTTGTTCGTCTTGAGCGGATTAATCAACATAAAAAATCTAAAATAGCGTAGAGTATTGGTTGAATTAGTGCGAAACTGCAAATTAGTATTGGATTGGTCTAAACTTATTTTTAATTAATTAAAAATATTGTTTAAGCCAAGTGAAGTGTAATTAGAAGTTACAATAGCTTACATATAAAACTTAGATATAAATAAGACAAGAGATAACTCAACTCCTTCTTTAACTTTTATATATATTTTAAGTTTGAATATTCTACTCATTATTTTACATGAAATTTAAATTTATAAAATCGGTGCACCGCTATTTTTAACAATTTAATAATTAGTTCAACAAGTATTAAGTACGTGAATTAATTGATTAGTTAATTATACGGTGAAACAAAAAATTAACCTGACCAATTTTGAATACAATACTAAAAAAAACATATGGACTTCCTCCCCTCACGACAAATGAGTGAAAAAAGAGAGAGGCTTTTAGACCAATAACATAAATAAATAAATAAACGTGGAAATTCTTTATTTTTAAGGGAAAGATATACCTAAATTTTTAAAGGATACAAATTTAAATTTCTTTTAAGAGAGAGATAAACATAAAAAAATATAAAATTCTATTAAAAAAAGTCAAGACAAAAATAATAATAAAGGTTCTATTAAGATTCAATATTTTTGTATTTATTTCTGCCATAAAACAACATAAGTTTGTTTCATTTAGAAACACACATACTTGTTCCAATTTTTTTTGTTTTGAATATCAATACTTGTTCCAATTTTTAATAATATAATAGCAAAGTTCTTAAAAAACAAATTATTTTTCCCCAAAAAAGTTGGTGCAGAAGAAACGGTGCACCTAAACGTACTAATATAAAACAAAAAGAAGGAAAGCGATGTAGATCGTTGGTGGCATCTCCGCATCTCTTTGAAGAATCTTCGGTTGTTAATGTCGACATATCTGGCGGGTCTAATCACCTCCGGAATCGTCACCATCTCCTTTCACCTTTGTTAGATTTTTCCGCAGCCTTCTTTTTTGTCTTCCCCCCTTCACCCTACTCATTTATTCATTCGTATTTGTTGCAGATTCTTCAATTTCAGGTACCTTTCCCTTTGTTTAATTGCAAACACTACAGAATAATCTTTTATTGGTTTCGTACTTTATATATAACCGATTTTCTTTAAAAATTCCCCTTTTTTGTTGTTAATAAGATATATACCGTTAGGCGATTGCCAAAAGCTTCTTGTGTTTAGTTGTTTAATTTGTTTAGATCATTAATTGTTTTGCATGTGGAGTTGGTAGAGAGAGGATGACAGGTGAAGATTCAAATTCTAAGGATTCGATGGAGAATAATCAAGGGGCATGTTCTGGAAGGGAAGGGAAAGGGAAAAGGCTGTGGAAGAAGGTGAAGTACCAGCTGGTTGAGTACCACTCCTTGCCTGGTTACTTGAGAGACAACGAGTACATTCTAGGTCACTATCGATCTGAATGGCCAATGAAGCAGATTTTGCTAAGCATCTTCACCATCCACAATGAAACTCTTAATGTTTGGACGTGAGCCTTCTTATTTGACTTTGCACATTTTGTTACAACTTTTGCTGTTGTTTCATGTGGGAACCTTTCAAGTTTGTAACTCAATTCAAATGATTTCTTAATTCTCATATATGCACTAATTCTAAGCATTCTTTTTTATTCTGGGGATATGTGTTGCTGGATAATGTTATATAACCAATGAATACTACTGGTTCATTTCCCTCCAAAAAGAAAAAAGAATGTCATATACATAAAGTAACCGGATGAAGGTTGTAATTATCTTTCTCGTGTAATACCCTAGAAACATGTAGCTAATGTCATAGTCACTCCGGAACTTTGGATCTTTATGTATCATTTCCTTCCTTGTTTGAAGTATTAGAAGACCTTGCCCTTGTGTATTTGTGATCAATGAAGAAAGGGAATGTGATGTATGAGCACATAACTTATGCAGTTTTGACGTTTTATAAAAGGGCAGCCCAACGCATGGCTGCCTTATTCTTACCCCTGTGAGCAGAAAGAAAGGCACTTTCTGCAATTAGAACCCATGACCATCAGTTCACAAAGCATTAATCACGATTTTGTCTGTTTTAAATTTATTTAAAATCGAATAATAATTTTCTGTTCTTTATTTTGAGGGGGGTATATCATGTCAATAGATCTTTTGAACATTCAAAAAAAATTTGCTTTAGAAAAAGAATGTCTGTAAGTGAATTGTATTCAGTTAGCTCTGCCTTTTTTCTTTCTGTTTTGTTTTTCTTAACCTTCCCCTGTCTTTCAATTGATGGAGTTAAATAATGTGTGTGTGTGTATTGCCTTAATGATTTTGATTTTATATATATATATATATATATAGGGGAAGGTTATACTTACCCCCATTTTTGGCTTACCACGCTTACAACCTGTTTGGTTATCGCTGGATCGATTTGAAATCAACTTTTAAAAAAGAGTAAAAAATAACTGCCATTGATTTCGAATTGATCCATTAACAGCCCCCGTATATATATATATATATATATATATTCTCATTCTTTGTCACTTTTGTAAGAATATAGACTGCTAGAAAGAAGTAAATGATATTTGGTTTGAATAAATTGCATTTTTTTTCTTGTCTGAGACTGTTCCTAATTTTCTTGTTCTTAATCATAAAATGACAAAATGTTATCTCTTGTAGGCATTTGATTGGATTCTTCCTATTTCTTGCATTGACCATATACACTGCCATGAAAGTTCCGAAGGTTGTAGATCTTAATTCACTACAGCATTTTCCTGACATACTCAAGAAGGCCGACCTATACAAATTACAATCAGAACTTTTGACGTGCCTTCCTTCTATGTCTGATTTATACAGACTCGGAGAGGAAATCTCAAGCTGGCATGTAAAAGAACTTCTGTATAATTGTTTGCCTGAAAGTTTTTCCAGTGGGAATCATACTGATGTTTGTGTTCTGGTAACTGCTGTACAACTGACTAGTTTTATTCCTTTTCTTTTTTTTGTGGTTGGGGGAGAGGCATTGAGAAGTTAAACTAGCTCTCTCATTGATATATCAGTATCTGTTATTTTACCCTTTTCCTTACTTGTGGATAAATTCTTCTTTGAAGGTATCCACAATACTTATCAATAGCCAATGTGCTGGAGTCCAAATCATTTTAGATGTATATTTCATATGGAATATAGTAATGACATGGTAGAGCAAATTTTAAAAAATAAAAATAAAAATCTTAAGAGTTAGACTTGGTGGGGGAAAAGTACTGATTGATGGATTAAAGATGTCAGTTTGTCAATAACTTCCTGCTGAGAACCTTCTTTCAGAAATAAATATATTTCTCAATAGAGAAGTATTTCCGCTCCTTTGATTTTTATTTTTTTTTCATCTGTTTATTGATGGTTGATTTGGTTTTGGGAGCCAATGCAACTTTGCTTATTTCTTTGTTGATTATGTGCAGCACAGTGTAAAAGAGGACCTGGGAAACATAATAGCACCGCTGATGATTAGACCAATTACAAGGTGGCCTTTTTTCGCATTTCTAGGGGGTGCCATGTTTTGCTTGCTATCTAGCAGCATTTGCCATCTCCTCTCTTGTCACTCTGAGCGCCTATCTTACATTATGCTCAGGCTTGACTATGCTGGAATTGCAGCCCTGATAGCTACCTCTTTCTATCCTCCAGTATATTACTCTTTTATGTGTTATCCATTCTTCTGCAACCTTTACATGGGATTTATTACTCTATTGGGTATTGCCACCGTCGTGGTTTCTCTCATTCCTGTCTTTCAAACTCCAGAATACCGCACCATCCGTGCATCCCTCTTCTTTGGAATGGGTTTGTCTGGTTTAGCACCTATTCTTCACAAGCTCTTTTTGTTCTGGGGCGAACCTGAGGTGTTTCACACAACTGGCTATGAGATTCTGATGGGTGCTCTCTATGGAATTGGAGCAGTGGTTTATGCCACTAGGATTCCAGAACGATGGATGCCTGGGAAGTTTGACATTGCTGGACACAGTCACCAATTGTTTCATATATTGGTGGTGGCTGGGGCATACACTCATTATCGTGCAGGATTAGTTTATCTCAGATGGCGCGACCTTAGAGGTTGCTGATTTAATGAGCTTTGTTGACTGCTCTGTTTGTTGTGTATAACTGGTAAGTATGTGCTTACTGGTTGGACTGATGTGAATTTGTAATTCTAGTGGGGGTTGTTTATGCAAACCATATAGGCATTATGTGTACACTTAGTATCCTGATGCGCTAAGTCAACAATAAAAATTTCATTTGGTGTATCTCTATCTATTTGTATTCAAGTTGTGTTAGTTTGGTGCTTGGCCGGGAAGTTGGGATACTAATTAGGAGCGGAAGCGTATTATTCTCAAGATGAAAAACCTCATTGATTGCCTTGTCATTCCTGTATTAGAGAGGGAGGGGACCCAAAAAACAAGGGGAAAAAAAGTTATTGCCGAAAAATAAATGTTAGAAAACTTGAAGAAGCACGTTTTGTCATGTAATCTACCTAACGTAGGATCTACTCGATTTCAGATGGAGCCAGGAGCAATTGCGCTCTCCGTAAGATAGTAGCACTCAATTTGTTTTCCATTTGAATTAAATTATATTTTATACACATAGCTCGGTAGTGTGATTGCATTTCTTTAACCATCAGGGACGAACAAATTATATTTTCTCTATAAGAATAACTCAAGTCTCGTGGCTTTGCTCTAAATTTCAGAAAAGCTTTGTAGCAAATCAACTTCTAAAGACAAAAATGTGCTTGGATAGTATCTTTTTATAGCCTTGATAGTTTCTTTATATAGCCTTGATGAAGAAGAGATGTTATGTAAAACTCAAAAGTACAAAATATGTCAACTTTGTAGAAAATCAACTTCTAAAGACAAAAATGTGCTTGGACAGTATCTTTTTATAGCCTTGATGAAGAAGAGATGTTATGTCAAAACTCAGAAGTACAAAATATGTCAAAACTTTGTAGCAAATGAACTTCTAAAGACAAAAATGTGCTTGGATAGTATCTTTTTATAGCCTTGATGAAGAAGAGATGTCATGTCAAAACTCAAAAGTACAAAATACAGAAACATCTAATTGATTAGCAAATCATAACGGATTTACTCATAATCTGCACTATAATCTCATTCTTTTCATAATGTAACAGCTAAATAATGGACATAAGTCACATGACTCATAAAATTTGGAGATTTAATTCTTTAATAAATTTGTTTTCCTTTTGGAGGGATTTTTGTTTTAACTCCCATAAATCTCTTTTACACCATGTGACGATTCTTACGAATATGAATTAAAATAATGAAACTAACCAGATCAGACTGCTATGAATATAATGTAAAAAGATTCCTTCACCAACAAGAATTTAGCTTTCTTTTATCCTTGTTCTCTAACTTTTCTTTGCCTGACGTAGAAAAGGTCTCAACTCGTAAGTAGAGAGAACGTTTGTATAGCCGCTACTTTTTTATTTTATTTTTTGGAGGGGTGTTTCTTCTGTATGATGCTTGTGGTCTAGAATGTGTATTGCTTCCATTTTTTATTTGGCAATAATTGTTGCTTTCGCGTATTTTCATCTGTATGATTTTGGTAAACGATGGAATTCATTGATCAATAACCACTAATTATTTTTGTCCTTTACCAGTTTACATTTCGTTTTATCATGGGGTCATTAAAAGTGCATAGAAGGACTTTACGAGGGCCTTTAATTAATGCATGATTGAAGGCAATACTTATACACAAGCATCATTTGACGGACCATGTAGATTCTTTAATTTTTCGTTCCGAAAGGAATGGCGAGAAAAAAGAATATGTGTCCCTCAAGTTCAAGGCAACCGCATCACCGTTTTCTGGTTTTGGACCTTTCTGAAAAGCAGCGAAAATATGATGTTTTCATGCACTTTAAGTCTTAGGCGGTGGACTCGCTAATACATATGTGTTTTTTGTTTATATTAAGTCGTTTCCTTACGTAACCAATTAGTCATTTATTGTCCGTAGTCCATTTGTTATATCTTAAGCATCCAGGAAATGAATTTCTCCTCATACAAGTTTTTCATGGAAAGCCTACCATTTTATCTTTTACACCTTTTTCGGCATTCTATCCTTTTATATAAAAATGATCGTTGCTTTTTAGAAGTTATTTCTCGGCTGAAATTCCGGAGGCATTTAATTATTTATGGCATCACAAGGAAATAAACTTCTGGGATGTCATGTGGAAATAAACTTTGGAAATTTTATGACTTGTCTCACGGTGTCACTTTCTTCTTTTGGTTTTTAAACAACGAGTTTAATATTTCTTATGTTGTAAGAGATAAATTTATCTCCAACATACACGTAAAAGTATGTGAGACATATATGGATCTATATAAAGAGAAAAAAAAATAGATATCACACAGTTTTACGTATATATAAAAAATAAATTTTTCTCCTTAATAAACAATAAACTCTTAAAACAATTTATGACACATCATCTTGGTATAGATGACCATGGTGAGCATCTTGGTTGTTGGCACAACTAGAGCTATAGGCTAATTGATTCTATAACCGCATGTGACATGTGACCCCTTGAGCGTCAAGAATCTCTTCAAAAGTAGAGAGTCAAAAACTTATAGTCTTACCCACATGAGAAATTCATGAATTGATTGGAAATACTTGGACCCCAGAAATTGTCGAATTGTTCACACTCAGAATGGTAAATAATAAAAGTTTTGTTCCACACTTTAACCTACATGGTAAAAAATAATTCGTAATATTTACCCGTAATTGAACTAAAACATTTGTGTAACCAAAAAAAAAAAAAACTAAAACATTTTTCTCATGTTCTGACTAGATTAATGCTCGTGCACGAGATGAAGGTGAAAATTTATTAAGTATAAAATTGAATAAGAATAAAATAGACTTGAAAAGAAAAATCGAGTTTGAAAATGAATTTACAAAGTTCTAAAAAGAAAGAGAAAATAACTTCTAAAGGAAGAATGGAAATAACTTCAAAGGGAAAAAAATAAATAGGATTACTATAGTAGTATAGTTCAGTCAGAATAATGGACAAGAATTGATTTATACCATATGAAAATAGATGGTAAATTAATGTATTTATATTGAATATAGTTATGTATAAAAAAAAATATTGAATATAGTTTGTATTAATTTAGCGCCATCTTAATAGGCTGAAAATGTAGGGCAAAACAACATGGTAAACAAGTTGCAGGCGTAAAATATCACGTGAAATTTGAAAGAAAGAAAAAAAGTCACTCGAATGAAAAAAAGAAATACATAAGCTTATCTCAAAGAAGGATTGAAAGAATATAAAGAAAATGAAAAAAAGGTGTATAAATGAAACATTAAAACAAAAAAAGATAAATTGAACCAAAATAGAAAAGGTAAAAATATAAATCAAATAACCAAATATGAACGAACACAAAATACTATAGAGAACTTGTATATAATGAATCATGAATCATTTATAATTTGAAATTATAAAATTTTGATTTGAATCCATTTATTATTAGATGCAATCAATTCTTTATGGAATTATATTTCAAACTAAATATTATTAAATCCAATTACCAAATCACTGAATTAAAATGTTAGAATCATTTAATTCATTAATTAATCGAGTTATTTTTTGAAAGTCAAATATAAAAATAAAATAAAATAAAATGAAAAAAGTAGTTTATCGCATGACCTTTGTTTTTTGAAGTTAAAAAAAAAGAGAGTGACAGCACATGACTGGAAACTTGAAAATATAATATACCAAAAAAAAAAACTCGAAAATATAAATTATGAAAACATAAACTTACGGGGTCGTTTGATACAGGAGAAATTTTTTTTAATCAGGTAAACGTAATTATTAAGAAAACAGAAGGAAAGCAAAGTTGGTAGGAAAGTTTTAAAAAAGTTGTTTGATTGACCAAAATATTATTAGAGAAATTAAGTTAAATTATGTGAGTCTATATTTGATTGAAAATAAAATATAGATGAAAAAATTAATATTAATAACAAAAATATTCTTTATTTAAAATTTTTAATCTTACAAAGATGATAGGGTAGTTGAGCAGTTACTTTGCTCAGTACTAGAACGGGGTAGTTTTGCCAATCCCTTTAATTCACTTTTTGCTATTTAGCTATGTTTATTGAAATACCACATTCAAACCACTAGAGTTAGCTTAGTGGTGTGTGGGGGTGTGTGCAGTAAAGAGTGTTGTGTTCAGTTCCTTGTAACCTCCACACAAAAAAAATACCACATTCAAAGTGGTCAAAT
Organism: Gastrolobium bilobum; assembly: GCF_033153095.1. Classification (NCBI taxonomy): domain Eukaryota; kingdom Viridiplantae; phylum Streptophyta; class Magnoliopsida; order Fabales; family Fabaceae; genus Gastrolobium; species Gastrolobium bilobum. The sequence goes on from NW_026898943.1 coordinate 404,224, forward strand.
GGCACAATAATTTTCTTGCTTTTTTGCATGCTTTTGTCAATGGCTAGACAATCGTGTTTCATGAGTATATTTATGTTTCTCCTCTACCAAACAAAAGACAACTCACAATGCCACTCATAAATAACTAAAAAAATTAGAGCTGTCAAAACGGGCCAGCCCGACCCATTTAGTCCTAGCCCAAGTGGGTTAGGGCCAAAAAGCTCACAATGATATAGATCCACACGGGCCAAAGCCCTATTGGTTAGGGCCAAAAAGCCCACAATGATATAGATCCACACGGGCCAAAGCCCTATTGGTTAGGGCCAAAAAGCCCACAATGATATAGATCCACACGGGCCAATGCCCTATTGGTTAGGGTCAGCCCGCGGGCCTTCTAAAAAAATAATATGTATTTTTTAAAAAAAATATTTATAATAAAATGGTGCATAGAAATTATTAGAAAAAACAAATAAATAGTTTTTAGAAAATTGTCACTTTTTAGAAAAATTATTGCATAGAAATTTTTTCGTAAAATGTTTTGACAAAAAATGTTTCTGTAAAAAAATTGACGAAAAAAAAATTCGTCAAAATTCTTTACAGAATCTAAATTCAGTAAAAGTTTTTGACGAAAAAATTTCCGTCGAAATTTTTGACGAAATAAATTTTGACGGAAAAATTTCCGTTGAAATTTTTGAAGAAAATAATTTCCGTCAAAATTTTTGACGAAACACATTTCCGTCAAAAAAATTTGACGAAAAATATTTTTGACAAAATTTTCGATAAAAAATATTTCTATCAAAATTTTAAACGAAACACATTTTCGTTAAAAATTTTCCACGAAAATTATTTCTGTAAAAAAGTTTGACGAAAATATTTCTGTAAAAAATTTCAACGAAAAAATATTTTGTCAAAATTTTTTACGAAATTTAAATTCCGTCGAAAGTTTCACAGATACATTTCCCTCAAAAATTTTGAAAAAAAATATTTCCGTTGTAATTTTCATTGGATCACATTTTCATCGAAGATTTTGGACGGAAAATATTCTGTCAAAATTTTTGAAGGAATTCTTTTTTTCGTCAAAACTTTTGATGAAATTTTTTTCATTGTAAATTGGGTTGAATATTGTAGCTCGCGGGCTAGCCTCAATCTAACCCTATAATAAAAGGGCTTTAAAAAGATAGACTTAAAATAATCCCATTATATAGAAGGCTAAAATTTTATAAGGCTAGTCCTAGGGTTGAGCCTTTTTACAGCTATAAACGAAACAGCCCTACTTGATTATTTCAATCTTCCAGATATAATGGTGGAGAGTCTGGAGACACGAGTCAGTTCATGGGATAAACTTTATGAAAAGTTTGGACAGAATAAAAATACTTCATTATTGACATTTTTTAATATTTCTTTATTACTTTTTTTTAATACAATATTGCTTTATTACTTTACAGATAATACAGTATTAAAAAATGCAGAAAGTAAAAATATAACAAGATTACATATACTCCGGAAATTGTTTGACATCTACTTACGGAAATTGTAAAGAATCTAAAGATAAAGCGAGACAGAGAAAGTTGAAACAGACTTGAGGGAGTTTGGCGGGACCAACTGTCGGTCATATTCCACGTGTCCATAACAACATTAAAGATCTATGAATTCTCAAACGCAAAAAGAAAAGTAAATGTTTGAACCAACTCATGACTTTTGAGGAGAATTATTTTCTCATTTAATATGAAGTAAATTTATTTTAAAATTTATATTTTTAATTACCGCTGCTGTACCAGCAGTAATTGAATATTTATCATATATATATATATATTTGAAAACATTAAATGTAAGAAATCGGAACCATACAAAAGATGAAAGCATTAAATATAAAAAATTATAACTATACACCTGTCGTTGCTGTACATAAAGTGACTGCAGAAATGATTTTATCATTTATTTTTCTACATTTACATATTAAGGTGAGATTTATTTATATTTTTTTCTCTCCTCTATTCTCTTTCGTCTCTCCTATAGTTGGGAACTATGATATGTCCAAGGTCCAATATGAAAAGAATTTCAGAGGTTGTGAGTGTAGGAAAATGAGTCTATCTCATGTTAAATGAGATAAACAATTTTCTTTTATATATATATATATATATATATAAAATAATTCTTTTATTATTTATTGTATTGCTCTTATCATATAGCTTTATATAGAATGTATAATAGAATATTGTTTTTATATATTATTATTTATATTTAATTATATTATAATATTTCACTGTTATAAAATTTATGAATTAAATTTTTTAAATATTCTACTTTCCATTTGTAATATTATTTATAATATTCACTGATATTTTTTATTAATTTATTCTTTCCATTTTAATGTTTTGAAATTTTTCTGATTTCCGAACTATTAATGGTATTTTATTTTCGTAGTTGCATTTTCTCATCCTATATGATTTGGTGCAAATTGAAAGTGGAGTGTGAATTTTCCGTTAATCTTTTCAAGTTAGGAGCTTCAATCACGAAATAATCGATAACAACATGTTAACAAAATTGGTAGCGTGCGTGGTTTCAAAGTTGCCCCTTCGCCTCTTCATCCATCACACTTGATTGATGAAAAGTTTGACAAACAGAGGCAATAAAAAATAATAACAGTTAGGAAGTCGATTTTCTGATTTTTTTTTTTTGAAATGGAATAACGAGAGAAATACTCAACATTTTAAAAAATAAATAAAGATATAAAAGAAATAAAACGTGTTTGGGAAAGTAATGTTTATATAACGAACTCAATCATTGAGTTATTAGGAAATTATAAACTCTACAGCTTCATGTGGAGACTGACAAGTTTGACGTTTTATTTTGAATAAAAACGCTCATGATTTTTTAAATAACAAATTAAATTTATTGATACTTATTTATAATTTTATCTATTTAAAAAAAGACCGAAATTTTTTTTTTTTTATGAATAATGAATATTTGTTTTTGTTACAATGAAAAAGGTATAATATGTATTAATTTGTTGATTGAAAATTAAATTTTTATTGCTTCATATGGTTTATTTGAAGAAAATATTTATTGTAAGAATTAATACATAAAGGATTCGCTTTTTCTGCACATATATGTTATATGCAGTAAGCTCAATATGATGTTATTTTGGATTAAAAATCATGGTATTTTTTTATTTTAATTTATTTCAGGGTTATTATGGTATTTATAATTATAATTTTTTAATATTTCAATCCCAAAACGATGTCGTTTTGAAAGTAAATATAGATAATTTATCTAGCAGAAATATTTTTCTCATATATAAATATCAAAACATGATTCAAACAGAAATTAAATAATTAAGAATTGATAAGATGAGTAAGTTAAAAATAAAGTCGAAATTCTTTTTTCTTTTCATTAAATCAGAACACAAATAATTCTCTTTTTTTATTAAAGAAATAAATAAAAGTATGAATAAAAAATGTTAACAAATCCAAATTATTATAAAACTAAGCTTATAATTGTTATTATCTAAAATAAAATATAAAGCTCGTAATCATTCACAGGAAATGTTAAAAATTTCCCTTATTTACTGATATAAATAAAGGAAAATACATATGTTATGTAACATAATAATGTTATGTAACATAATATAAAATCAATTCCTTACCCAAATAAACTTTGATGGGACCCATCATGAAAAAAAATGAAAAACAAAAGAAATATTGACACAATATTCGATGTGTGAGTAAGAATATTTTTCTGTATCATGTTACATGATAAAAATAATAAAGAACACCATTACCCTAACCAAGCCCTTCCCCATTTCGTCCATGCCTTAGATAGCTCGCCCCCTTTTAACATAAACGACAATGCGCATCAAGATAGGCTCCCAAGCTCCATCGAAACGAGCATTCTAACACGTTCACTCTTCCGTTTCAAGTTTTATAACTAGAGCGATATCGCCAAGTACAATCTCTGTTACTTTTTTTCTCACTTTACAATCTCTGCTAATTTGAAATCTAGCGAGTCACTCACACTTCTCACATGGCGAAAGCCGAGAATTATGCACAATCCGACGAGTGACACTTGCACACTACGCCACCCAACAACAACCCCACCGCTTAAAATGGCATCATCGGAGTTCTCTCACCATCACAACTCTTCCATGGCAAAATCCACTTCAAGAAACAAGTCCTCTTCTGTATACCTCTCCGATGGCTGCCTCTTCCTCGCCGGAGCATTCTCCGCTCTTCTTCTCGTTTGGGGTTTTTCCTCCTTCACTACCCCAATCCCTAACGACAACCCCAAATTCCAGTCCCTCACCAACAAATTGGACGACGCCGACGCCGACGCCGCCAAGCATGGCACTCCCGATTTGCGGTTCGACCCACCCGAACGTACCTTCTATGATGACCCGGAAATGGGGTACACCATGGACAAGACGGTGCGCAACTGGGACCAGAAGCGCGAGGAGTGGCTGAAGCGTCATCCTTCCTTCGCCGCCGGAGCACGAGAAAGGGTGCTCATGGTGACCGGATCGCAACCGTCGCCGTGCCGGAATCCCATCGGCGACCACTTGCTTTTAAGGTTCTTCAAGAACAAGGTCGATTACTGTCGGCTCCACGGGTACGATATCTTCTACAACAACGCTCTGCTGCACCCCAAGATGTTCGCGTATTGGGCCAAGTACCCGGTGGTGAAGGCCGCGATGATGGCCCACCCTGAGGCCGAGTGGATCTGGTGGGTTGACTCGGACGCGTTGTTCACCGACATGGAGTTCAAGCTTCCACTGGAACGTTACAAGGATCACAACCTTGTGGTTCACGGTTGGGCCCACCTCATACACGAGAAACGGAGCTGGACGGGACTTAACGCCGGCGTGTTCTTAATCAGGAACTGTCAGTGGTCGTTAGATTTCATGGACGCGTGGGCCAGCATGGGCCCACAGACTCCCAATTACGAGAAATGGGGGGAAACGCTGCGGTCAACGTTCAAGGACAAGTTCTTCCCGGAGTCAGACGATCAGACGGGCCTGGCTTATCTGATCGCGATTGAGAAGGAGAAATGGGCGGACAGGATTTATCTGGAGAGCGAGTATTATTTCGAAGGGTATTGGGAGGAGATTGTTGGAACGTTCCAGAACATAAGCCAGAGGTACGATGAGATAGAAAGAGAGGAGCGCAGGTTAAGGAGGAGGCACGCGGAGAAGGTGAGTGAAAGCTATGGTGAAATGAGAGAGGAGTATGTTAAGGATGCTGGGAATGGTAGAGGTAGCTGGAGGAGACCCTTCGTGACGCACTTCACGGGGTGCCAACCTTGCAGTGGAAAGCATAATCAAATGTACTCTGCCGACGCTTGCTGGAACGGCATGCAGAGGGCCCTTAATTTCGCTGATAATCAGGTTATGCGTAAATTTGGTTTCCTGCACCCGGATCTACTGGATAACTCCGTTTCTCCTATCCCTTTTGACTATCCCCAGCCATGACCCCTCAGGTAATCCATTAATCATATTTAATGGGATCCAATTATTGTTGACCAATGTCCACTCAGATTCTGTGTGTTGTTGTTATTATGAAGTAATTTTTTTGTTTATAATATCTTTTCTGGCGTATTGCTTTTACTTTTAGTTTTGGGAAGGGCTTTAATATATTAATATTAGTGTTGGTAAGCTTTGGCAAAGAGCATTTAATGCTGCATAAACGGAGGGATAATTATATTCTTCCCGAATCCCGAGGAGCATAATGTTGTTGGGTGGTTTGTCTCTTCCTCTTCCGTAATTTTTGTTCCCTTGACGCTGGTTTTGAGTCTTTTGACAAAAGAATGGATCTTTTATTTAATCTTTATGCACGCCTTGAAAATGACAACATACCCTATTATTAATAAATTTACTTGATTCTTAGAAGAATAATTGTAAATTCTTTTAACTAATGATATTTTTAATTATTAAAAAATATTTTTTAAATAATTTTAAGATATGAAGTATATTTGCTTTCTTATTTAATATTTTTATGAAAACTAATATAGGATGCTGTTTTCATAACTTTATTATATCAAATAACTTAAAATAATTCATTCTTGTTTACCAAAAACAAAAAACTTAAACTAATTCTTCAAAATATACTTAATACCTTATTATGATTTAGGTCTAACTTTTTAAAATTATTATTATAAAGAAGATTTATGACACAGATTCAATTTTGGAACAAAGTAGTCCAACAATATTTGAAATCACTTAAACGAAGATTCTACATTAAATTGTTTTTATCAATAATTTATATAAGCCATGCCCTAAGCAGGTGTCGGTAAGATATAAGTTGAATGTTTACCGTTATAAAGTTAGCAAAAACAGCTGTGAAAATGTTAATTAAGATGAATAACAACCGGTGAACAGATGAAACATGAAAGAAAGGTGGTTTGTTATATGATTTTAGGCAATTGAATGAAATGATACCTTATTATTACAATATAAGGGTGGGGTGCGAAGTTATAGTTGTCCATTGCCGCTCAACCACCACGATGTTCAAATTATTGGAATCCACGAGAGTTAATCAACCCATGCATGTTTATTATATTTTTCAATATTGGTTCAAACAATTATGTCATTAGCTATAAGTTAATTTGTCACTACTTTTTACTAATTAATATGCCTAATCCAGGCATGTAGTGATATTTGTGAATTACTTTTTTTTTTTTTGGAAACACTATATTCGTGATTTACTAATTTTGAAGCTTTCAAAACTTTTTTTTTTTTTTGTGGCTTTATAAAAATATTTAAATCGTGAATTGTTTAGAATTGTGCTTAAAAAAAATCTTATCCCTGCCAAGATTTCCTAGCCGTTCTTTCTCTGTTGTTTGTTGGGGAAGCATTTTCTTGTGGATCTCATAAATGTATTATTTTGGACCTGCAGAATGAAGGCCCCACCTAGTTTGCAGAAGTTTTACTGCGGCCCATAAATTAAGATGGCTAGACGAAGCACGTGCATGCGTACAAAAATATCATGGACCTGTATTATCATCTGGGTTGTGGGTCACATATCATCAAAACTTTACCATGTCAATACTCACAGTCACAGATACCGCCAGGAGAGACATACACATACCCTTTATTTGTTCTTTCACTTTCCTCGCCTGGCTGGTAATGTTATATATATAGCAGTATAGCAGTGTTAATCTTTATGACGATGTTATATCAAATATTTGGTACCATCCTAGACCAAGATGGTTCAATAAACTTGTGGACATGTGACGTGTAGTCCAATCTGAGTATTACTTTTAAGCCCCAAAATATTTGGTTCATGTAGAACGGAATTACTACTAACTCCCCAAATCTCCAATTGGTGAAGTAGGTCAAGAAACTGGATGTCATCGTGAAATTGAGGGGGAACAAATGAAATTATGAAAAACACACAATTACTGCTATAAGATTAATAGTATTCAATAATTGCAACTTTTAACAAGACCAAAATTTTAACCGAGCGAATTTCTAGAGTTAACAAGAAGCATAATCAAGGTTTAATACAGCCATTCAATCCAAAATACTAAAAAATTTGATCAGTGAAGTACGAGCTTAACGCTGCACAGTAGTCTACAATACATACCAATGAGAATTTTATAAATTCACGGACTCAAGCTACACCCAAACACTTATATACGGGCTTCTCTCAGGTCAAGAGCAGAACTTGAACCGGAACTTTGATTGCAGTTCTCCAAAGTAGGGGCAATTCGCTTTTCTTTGGCCAGCTTTTTTGCCATCCTCCGGTGCTTCATTTTCTTCGAGTTAGCACAAGCCAGCTCATCACCTAAACCAAATTGTGTGTTATAAACGTCAGAGAGAACATAACGGGGCCATTTATTAGTTTAAGGTCAACAACATAATAAGACATTCACATAGAATATAATCAACTCCAGTACCTTCCTCAGAAGCATTTGATCGAACACCTGGAGCATCCTCCGCAACATGATCGCCACACTGGGTGGTGGTTGTGGGTGTCAGAGACAAAAGCGGCCCAATTAATCTTCCGCGACGGGTGGCTTCTTCCTTCAGCTTCTTCTTACGAATTCTCTTTCGTTGAGCCCTTGTGAGCCTCTCCGTCTCAGAGTCTTGTTCTTCGTCGCCGCTCGTCGTGGCATTCTCATACTCATCCAAAGTGCCTACATTTTCAATGCGATGCGAATAATGTTTCAACTTTAGTGATTGCTAAAGACTACTGCTATTTATTATTCAAAATCGAACCTGAAATAACATCAGAACCAGACCCTTCGATCAAGGCTTCCACAGGTTCCGACTCTTGTTCAAGCTAGATGATTGTGATAACAATACATTAACCATCGAATTAAAAAAGAGTATAAAGAATGAAACCGGGAGAAGAGATGAGAGAGATAAAGATATACTCGAGGAGTCGTCGGTGAGGGATGATAAAGCATGTTAACGATAGCTTCGTTGAATCTGCGTTTTCTCTCATCTCCGTTCATGAAATCAAACGTCAAAAATAAAAAAATTATCAGATGCTGAAACGTGAGTTAGAGGAAGAACTGGAGAGATCATTCAAAAGCAAGGACATTATTAACTTCCAGCGAGCCGAGGAAACCAAAGCGGAGATGCATACGCTATATGCACCTTTGGCTTGGTCTGTTCCTTCGAACTTCAAAGCTGCGTCGTTTGGCAGCGTCCAAGTTAAAATGGGTTAATTAATTCATTATTTTAAGATTTTTTTCAAGATGTTGGCAAACGCAATTTGCATCTTTTACCCGTTACATATTTTGTGTAAATAATCAATTTAAATTCAACCCAAAATTTAAGTTATTAAGTGAGAATCATTTTAATAGTTTATATTCTCTAACATTTGCTTAAATATAATTTTTTTAATGATTTATATTATCAGAAAATTATTTCTACATATGTGACAAAAAAGACATAAACATTTGAGAGAGAAACCATAAGAAAGAGAAAGGCAGAGACCAATATAGAGCTCGCTTATGTTTTGTGTCTGTGGCATAAACCATAAAAAAATGTATATTATTCTCTAACATTTGCCTAAACAATAAATGACTGCATAAGTTTCCTTGAGCTACAATTTACTCTTTTTAAGCCTTCATTAATATCTATTAGTCTATTTAACCCTAATTCATTCTCTTGTTTGTGACTTTATACAAGGCAATACTTTTTTTCGAGCAAAACAGGAGAAAGCTGACTCATAATCAAGTGGGATTCATCATCTAAAAAAATATATATATTCGAATTTCTGTGTGTGTCCGTAAGAGAAACAATTAACCCTCTTACATAATCAGATAGTGTGTAATATTCTTGACCTTTGATAAATCAATAACAAATAAGATATGAAAGAGAAAAAATATTAAAATAAAGGTGAAAAAAATATACCGTTTAAATTTATCTATAATAGTTATAACCTTTGAGATAACCCGTTCACGAAATCATACATTAAGGGAGCGTTTAGTAGAAGAGAAATTTTTTTTATCCGGAAATCACGATTTTCATAAATATGATGGAAAAATGAGTTTTCTGAGATGTTACCAAAAAGTTATTTGGTAAACTAAAATATTCTTGATATTCTCAAGAATATTGGGTTAATTTTCTTGATGCTATGTTTAGTTATATTAAATTTTGCCTTGCCATAGAAATTCTAGAATACCATCCCTTGGATGGTATTTCTATATGGTATTTTTAAAAAAAATTACATATAAAATAAAATTCCGGGAAAATCAGATTTCCTTAAAAATTTAAAAAATCTTGTAACAAACGTGGATAAATACAATTACCACTTTCAATTTTTCGAAAATCCTAAAAAAACCTTATATCAAACGCACCCTAAGAGATGTTTGGTATGAGAGAAATTTTTTCTTTATCGAGAATTTTTTTTTTCAAAATATGATGGATATTTTTTTTGCCCGGATAAGTTAAAAAAAATGTTTGGTAGGCAAAAAATTTATCTAAAAATTGGTTATTTTTACTAATGCTATGTTTGATTGATGATAAAATATTGATAGAAATGTGTTATAAAATTACAAAATCTCCTATATATAATGTTAAAGTATTGAAACAGTCAGCACTCCATTACGTTAAAATATTGAATTTCGTGAAATATTATCCCTAGTCAAACACGTACACGGCAAATGTTAAAATATTGCCCACAAATCGTGAATTTCATTTCTCTATTGGTCGAATTAAAAAATACCACAGTTAAAACAACAATTTTTTTTTCCATTGCCTAGTTCCAAATGAAATGCATGACAAAAATAATGTATCAGTATTTTCTAACTTAAAGACATATCAAATATGCTTAACATATTTTACCTATTCCACTTTCCCAACATTCTTCGTACCAAACACCCTCATCCACTCCAAATCCAACTCTCCTGTATTTCCTTTTAGCTCTTAAATTGTAATAGGCATGTCCATCTTTTTCTGACTTTGTTTTTCTCTTGAGGCGGCGTGTCCATCTTTTTCTGACTTTGTTTTTCTCTTGACACGGCGTTTAGTAGAGGAAATTTTTTTTTTTATTCGAGAATCACGATTTTCAGGAATATGATGAGAAAATGAGTTTTCTGGGGATGTTATCAAAAAGTTATTTGGTAGACTAACATATTTATGAGAATATTAGGTTAATTTGCTTGATACTATATTTAGTTGTATTAAATTTTTCCTTTTTATAGAAATTCTAGAATACCACCTTTTGAATGGTATTTCTGGATGAATTTTTCAAAAAAATTTACACACAAAATAAAATTCCGGAACAATCAGATTCCTGAGAAAATTTTAAAAAACTTGTACCAAATATAGATAAATAAGATTACCACTTTCAATTTCTCAGAAATCCTAACAAATTCGTTCTACCAAACGACCCCTAAAGAGTCATTTATTATTATCATCATTTATAATCTACGGGTAGCTAGAGGCCATGTACCCAATCAGGCTTAGTAGCTTCTCCCTCCTCACCCCCAAACTGCATCCTCGCCACTCTCTTGTAATTGGAATATAATTTTTTTTTTTAATTTCATTTTGCTTTGGAATTATAAGAGATAATCCTGAATAGTAAGAGACAAAACGAAATTCTGAGACGAATCAAAAGTTCTCATTCACATGGTATAAAAACACATAATACCAATTTTCTTTCCTTATTTGTTGACTAAAACACCCTTCCTTCTCTTCCGTGGACGGCATAGCTTCTGCCTCTTGGATAAATATGAGGCATGACGTTGATATCATCATCAAAGTCACACGGTTTATCTTCATCAATCCTTCCAATTACAAAGCTACGACTCCGAGGCACTCTCACCGCCACAGCCGCAGGCTGTTTCCTCCCAATGAGGTCAAACTCAACATTGCCATGACTCCTATTGGAAGCTGCAGGACTTACGAGCTCCTTCAAATCACTGAAACTGAAACTCCTAGGCAGGGTGGAGAGGTGGCCAGTGTGGAGGCCCATGGTGGGGTCCATATGAGAAAAGTGACCAGAACACTCAGTCATGCCATGGACGTATAAGTCCCTGGTCTTGCTTAGGAGCCTCATGAGTGCCTTCATGTACCTTCTGAGTTTGCTTTCTTTACTTCTTCGCTCCTTCTTTGTCATGTTTGGAGATTTTCTGATATCCTGGCAATTGAGGATCCCCATTCCCTTTATTTATATCAAATCCAACCCATATTGGCGTACAATAAATGTTAAAGCTAGCTAGCTTGCTATTTCGGAAATTAAGGTTGGAGGGTTTTATTTTGATTTATACGTGCTTTTTTGTTTGTATTCAAAGGCTTCAATAATATAATCACGGGGAGATGTTCTATTTTTTCGCATGACTGATTTAGTAACTTAGTATGTAAATTACTTCTTGAATTTCACTAGGTTAATTAAGATCATGATGTATTTTAAATTAAACTTGGGGTGGATACATTTCTAGTTGTGCATTTTACATACAAACTTACTTCAGAAAAGTGGTAAGAGTGGGGTCCATAGTCAAACACTTGGTAGCCAATCAAGTACAAACAGCCAGAGTAGAGATGAATAAACAAAACTATTTCATTATAAAAAAAGAACTGCAATAAATAATCTAATATTATATAACAAGTGTGAATGGAAATATCGAAAGTCATATTCAAATGAATGCAAATATATCAAGAAACATGAAGATATAAGGAAGAAAATAAAAACAAAATGGGAAGAATGAAATTGATTCTGATATGAATTCGTTGATTTTTAAATACTCTAAATCTCCTTAAATCCCAATAATTTCTTTTAAACCCTCCCACAAAATTGAAAGCTTTCTTTAAACTTTGGACCCAAATACAAAATGCTTCTTGTAAAAAAAAAAATCAAGGGGAACGCTTAGTGGGGTTTTCACATCTTATGTGCTGCGTATACGTCAGAGTAGTTGTCGTGTGACGCACGCACTGTGTGTGCAGCAACGTACACACATCATTACATTAGGGAAGAGTCATGCCAGCTACAGAATTAGTTTGTGCGCTGTGACACATGCTACTAGGTTGAACTTTTTGCTTGAACTTCTTAATTTGATTACATTTTCTTTCTTATTTTGCCTCTTATAAGTTCCCTTAAGGTCCAAAATTAAATGAAGATCATAAAAAGTCGTATAAGATAATTATAAATTTTGCAATCTTAAGAAATTTGACGAAAAACTTATTAAAGTTGACGTTAATTCGCACTTAGAAAGATACTACTTGATTATCAATGAAAATAAGCTCACAACCTAACAAAACAAGTAAAACTACGATAAAGCGAGTCAATTATACATCAAATGAAATCTAAATAATTCTAATTTTTGTATTTACCAAAGATTTATATTTTCAAATGTGATTATGTGAAAACCGCATTATCTACAGTCATTAATGAAGTAGGGAACGGGGGGGGGCTCTGTGGGTCCATGGGCTCCCGAAACCCTCATTATTTTTTTAGAAAAGTATAACTCAATACCTAAAAAAATAAATAGGACTACTACACTAAAATACTATGAATTTAAATAGGAAAATAAAAGCATATTAGAAATTACGTAATTTAATTGAAAAGGTATTCAGCTTACCATGATCCGATTTAGCATTAACAATAAAGATTACATATAGCTTGCTTTAGAAAATATTTTGAGATGATAATAGGAGCACTTATTATTTTCACGAAAATAAATTTAAACTATTTTAAAATTTGAAATGAATGATAAAGGTCTAAGAAAATTATAACATTGAATCATAAAACGATCAGTCTTTTAACCCAATTTGCATTTCAATTTACTTTTTTCCTTAAAACTTAATTACTTTTTTCAGTAATATTTCTATCATAATTTTTGGCCTACAAAACAAAATTCCTAACTGTGCCATTTGCATGTTTTACTCATAATTACATGAGAAAGTGACTGCTGAGATCTAGAGATATCTGCACGTAATTTTTCTGCGTTGATAAAATAGGAGAGAGTTTTGTTGGTGAAAACCGGTTCTTTATTCTTATATCAAACACAAACAATTACCTGAGAAAAATGGGGGAAGCCGAAAAGAATTTGCAGGCCGGAAGTGAAGGGTAGACGTGTGTAATTTTTCAAACTAATAGCAGGCACCAGGCAAAACATGAGTAAAACTGAAAAGTCTTTTGAGCAAGACATAAACTAAACCCACTATGGCACTATGTATAATGATAATAAGGTATTTTAGAATAGTCTCGAAATGGACGTCCACGGGCAATGTATTTTCCATCCAATTTGTCAAATTTTGGTACATTTTCAAACAACAATTTTTTTTGTTAGGTTTAAGGACTAGATTTTTTTTTTCTCTCTCTCTCTTTTTATTTGTATTGGGCGTAGCTTTTAAATGCTTGGGACAAAACTTATGTCCACTTATTAGAAAAACAAACCCACTCAACAAAATAAATTTTCAGTATTACAGATTAAGAGCCGTAGTCTTACTCTTTAGGCCCAATTTGGTAACCATTGTCCAGTTTTAAATCCTTTTAAATTTGAGTTCATGTGTAATGGGCTTAACCATTGGCAGATTGTCGGGGAATGCAAGGCTCAAATGCTTATTTATGCAATGACTTCCCGTTCAAAGATGATAATAAAAATTGAAACTTCGCTAATATTTCTATCTAATTCAATTTTTTTGTGTAAGTTTCAAACACGGGGGAAATTTTTTTTGATAACAATTTATGAAAGTATTGTAACTAGTTGCGCATGGAACGCGCAACTAGTTGCTCACCAAAATAGAATCAGTTGGTCCCCTAATGCATCTATTTTTATGTGCAACTTGTTGTACCTAATCTCGTACGCAACTGGTTACAATACTTTTATAAATATTTTGTAAATTGTTATATTTTTGTATTTTTTATGGATTTTATTAGTCTCCTTTCATATAAGATAGTTATCTTATGTTGTAAAGAGAAAATAAGTGGGTCTCCCATTACAAGAAAAAAGGAAAAAAGAAAAAAGATGGAGTACGAAAATCGAAGTAAGAGAACGAGAATATACCTTATGTGAAATGAGAGTAATATTTCCTTTTTTTTATTTAAATTATAGTTTTTTAATTTTTTTTGCCATCTATCTCAATATAAAGTATGACACGGAGTAATATTATAACACTCTAACCTGAGTAAAAAAAAAAAACCCCTCAATATCGTAATCTTACAAATACTTTTGCGTCCTTGTATAAAGATGGGGCTTGAAACATGAGATATAGGTCAACAACAACATACAATTATTTTTCGGAAATAACATGACGAATAGCTGTATTAAGCATTGATCAGTTGATTATGAATGATACAAGCAAATACCGTTGGCCTGTTTGTGAACTGCGATAAACGCCAAACACTTGTATTGTCGGTACAACTCATTAACGTACTCCCCAACCCTTCCTTCGCTTTATTTTTCTTTGTTTCTTTCTTTTATTTACCATTTTGAATTCGACAGAAATACAACTCATTCATTGTGTCTTTGGACTACGAAGGCCTCGTGTTAGCCCTCATAAATAGCATAATAACATTTTGATATGTATATATTAATAGTATAACACATTATTATTTAATTATATGGTATTATATTTTTTAATGGACTTGACTGTATTTGAATTGATAAACTCATTAAATGAAATAAATTATATTATTAGATAATGATAATTTTTTTTTGTTATACCCTTAACAGGCCAATCTAGCTAGACTAAGTTTGTCCTATGCAAACTCTCCCAACCTATTGAAGTCATGTTATCTGTGCTTCAGTCGATTGAATTAGGATGGATTGGTCTATATTAGATGTGGTAGAATAAATGGACCCGTCGAAAAAAAGTCAACCCATCCCGTTTTTGAAAGTGGGCAAAAAAATTAGGCCTGCTCCGTTTTATTTGGCGGGTGAAGCGGGTTAGTCCGCTAACCCGAACCTATTTTATATTGACCCGCCCCGCCATAGGACATCTCGAGCTTTATCTCTACTAGGTTTATGCCATATAATAATGCATCAAAGTTGAACTCTATAAAAAAATTGGTGGGGACAATGATTTGTAAAATTGAATTGATAAGATGCAAATGATACAACAACGTACTTTGGGGTGCATCAATATTAGGATTGAAGAATATCCGATCTTTTAAAAATAATTGTCTAAACAAGTGCGTCCGACCCAGTTAACCCTAATTTGTGTGGGGTTAGGGTGTTTTTAGCTCGCAGATTAGCTCCATTCTAATCCAATAAATGAGAGAGCCTTAAGGGGTTCGGGTTAAAAATTGACCCAATTGTATATAGATAAGATGAATAATTACGATCTTGCCACATGGCCAAATAGGAATGAGTGTTGCTAGCTCAATTGCAAGATTGATCATGCAAGCGGAACCGATCAGTCATATAGACCGAGCCAACGAAACTGGTTGACTATGTAACGTGGCGAAAAAACAATAACGTCGGAGAGTTAACAAGATTTAAACGTGATATTTGAGGAAAAATTTTCACCAGTTTGGCATATATATATTTCAAAATATGACATTTTGATTTTGTCCCAAATCTGGATGCTAAAATTGAATATGAGAATAGGGATCCTCTAATTACTATTATGACTGAGTGGCTAAGTGAATCACGTGACATCGTTTATATAATATAAAAATATTATCGTGCTTGATCACGTGACTCCCACAGTGTCTGAAAGTTGAGTGCCCGATAATAGATTTGGTCAATTTCTATGACCTTTAATTTTAAAATTGGAATTGCACTCACACCACCAAGCTTTCCTCACCTCTAGATCGAAGACCACTCAAAATAAATAATAACATAATAAAAAAAATGTCTGTCCTTCCAAGTCCCAACTCTAAATAGAGTAAAGAATTGAATCCAACCTATAAAGATCCATCCAGTCTGGACACATAACACTACCATCGGCGTTATCTACACCCTTATTCAATTTCAATTAAGAAAACGATCCGATCTGCTACCAAAATATTCATACTGCACCTTCACCCATCAAACCAAACAAATTAAAACCAAAGTACGCAACCCACCCAATTTCTAATATTAATCATCTAATTACTGCCCACCAACTTAACAAATACAACTAACATTACCAGACATCTAAACCTTTTTTTTTATTTTTGTTTTTTTGTCTTTCTGCGTAAAGCGATTAGTGCTGTAGTAAGTAATATAGTAATGAAAATGAAAGTAGAATTAGAGGAATATTTAATGTGCAAAATGTACAAGGTTAGCCATAAAAAACAGTGACATACAGGGTGGGATGGAGACAGAGTTGGCAGAGTCACGTGTCAGTGTCCAATTGGGCTAGACAGAAGGCAAAGGGAGAACCCAGAGGAGAGAGAAAGAGCGTGGGACGAAACTCCACTGGGCAAAGCCAGTCAAAGCAAAGACCGGATAAGCAAACCGATGCGTACAGTCAAAGCAAAAACTGTCACAGTCCAATGCTTTGCTGGCATTTTACCTAAAATATAAAGGGAACCCTTTTTGGTGGCCCTTTCCCTTTTATTTTCTATTTGTAAATTCATCTTTGGATTTTTTTTTTGAAGACCGGGGGTTGTCGTTTTTCTTCTACTTTGTTTTTTCTTTTATTTTTATTTTTCTTAAAAAAAGCATCTAAGATATTCGATTTGCTAAAACGAGATGTGCCATTGAACACCAGAAGCTCCTTTTTTTTATTTTATTTTTGCTTGCGTTAGAGGGGTCCACTGTTTAGCTTATATTATACATACAGTAATTCTAATCATAAAGACCTTCGTAAATCGTATATTATTATAATTGTTATTATAAAGTAATAATTAAGAAAAGGGAGAGTTTATGGCGACAGATTAGATGACTGCACGTGTGGTGCGGGGGCCGAGAGTGTTATCCACCGGCTACAACCCGTACATAACCGGTCATCGGCTTTTGGAAAATTAAAAAAGAAAAAAAAAAAGAAATGATTAACCCATTAATTAATTGAGACATATTATTAAATTTTTGGCTTTGATGATGAAGTGTTTCCAAAAGAAGAGGCGTTAGTGTAGAGGAGGAGCGTTTGGCAGAAGGAGGGATGGCTTTTGTTTTGTGCGGTTCTTCCCACTGTGTGGTGGTACGGTCCTCTTGGTTTATTATCTGAAGCTCTCTTTTATGTTATAAGTTATCCTTCATTTTTGTGATCTGGCTCTCAATTATTTCTCTCCAACCCACCCATCTTCTTTCAACTGTTTGTCAGGTTTTTCTGCTGCCATTGATTTTCACTTATTTGTAGTTGTCGTAGTCGTAGTAGTGGTCTGCACTGTTTGGTCTAAGATTCTTTCGGTTTCCTTCACGTCTTTTATTGTTTTGTTAACCCACCACCCTTCCCCTTTTGAAGCTTGAGCATGAAGTGAAAGAAGCTCGATTATATGTTCATGATGTGAGATATGATGGACATTGTTTTTTATTTTATTTTTTTGACCATAGAAAGAGATCAGATAATAAAGTGAATTTGTACAGTAAAGCAAGTTTGTGGCTTGTAAATTTCTCATGAGACAATGCCCCTCGAGTTTTATTCCTCTTTTTTCAACCTTGAAGAGTGCTAGTGCTTGTCATTACATTGATTTTGGGTTTCCTTCCTTCTCTGCCTTGCTTTTTTCCCTCTAGGTCTTTACTTTTCTTTCTTCTGAAAAGGGGTTTCATAAATGCCGATGTTTCTGGTTTCCAAGAGGGATATGGTTGCTGGGTTCGACGGTGGTGGCGACGGCCAGATTCTAGATCTGGACACCGCCGTCAAAGACGGTGTTTTGGGCGGTGTTGACGGTGGGGTTGTGGGGACTGGGGTGTGTGAGAAATTGGATCTGGGGAAGATGATTGAAGAGCTGGACTTATGCGAAGTGCCCAGTGTGTTCATATGCCCAATCTCTCTCGAACCAATGCAAGACCCTGTGACGCTTTGCACGGGTCAAACCTACGAGAGGTTCAACATTCTGAAATGGTTCAACTTGGGGCATTTCACATGCCCCACTACGATGCAAGAGCTTTGGGATGATTCCATCACTCCAAACACCACCCTTTACAGGCTCATATACACGTGGTTCTCTCAGAAGTACCTGCTGACGAAGAAGAGGTCAGAGGATGTGCAGGGAAGGGCTTCGGAACTTCTGGAGACACTGAAGAAGGTGAAGGGTCAAGCTCGAGTTCAGGCCCTCAAGGAACTCCATCAGGTGGTGGGTGCTCATGCCACTGCCCGAAAGACAGTGATTGATGAAGGTGGAGTCTCTCTTATGTCTTCTTTACTTGGTCCTTTTACTTCCCATGCTGTTGGTTCTGAAGTCATTGGTATTCTTGTGAGTTTGACACTTGATTCGGAATCCAAAAAGAATCTTATGCAGCCTGCCAAAATTTCGTTGATGGTGGACATCTTGAACGAGGGTTCAATTGAGACCAAAATCAATTGCACGCGTTTCATTGAATCCTTAATTGAGGAGAAGGATTTTCGTTCGGAGCTTGTCTCAAGCCATAGCCTCTTGGTTGGGTTGATGAGGCTTGTTAAGGATAAAAGACACAGTAACGGAATCTGTCCTGGGCTAAGTCTCCTCAGAACAATATGCTTGCATAAAGAAGTTAGGAATTTGCTAGTGAGCATTGGGGCTGTTTCACAATTGGTTGAATTGTTATCTGGTATGGACCCTGATTGTTTGGAATTAGCCCTTTGTGTTTTAGATGCGTTGGCATCAATACCTGAAGGCAGAGTGGCTTTGAAAGGTTGCTCTAACACCATACCCATCATGGTGAAACTGTTGATGAGGATCTCAGAGAACTGCACCCAGTATGCATTGTCAATCCTATGGTCTGTGTGCAAGCTTGCGCCTGAGGAATGCTCATCAATTGCCGTGGATGCAGGGCTTGCTGCAAAACTTCTTCTTGTGATTCAAAGTGGTTGCAATCCTATATTGAAACAACAATCCGCCGAGCTATTGAAGCTGTGTAGTTTAAATTATTCAGATACCATCTTCATTTCCAAGTGCAAGCTTACCAGAACCATCCAATGACCGTGGGGTGGTGTCAACAACTTGTAAATTTGCGGGGCAAGATTAGTAATGGTCAGCGGCTTCTCAGACCATCGAACTCTAAAACCGAAGAGGTGACATTGATGGGATTGAGGTGCAAGTCTCTCCTGTACATACCTTTAGTATTTTGATTCCAACAATTGATTTGAATGAAGAATCGTAATGTGGACATTGACACACCCTTGATTGAGTGCGTTTACCTCTACGGGTTATTTTTTGTCCAATGTTTTTTAAATAAACCCCATCAAGAAGATACTGGAATTTTTTTATACTGCTTTGGGGTATTATGGATGTAAAAGTCATGCTGTTGTTGGATAAAGATACTTAGGAGAGTGATCACATAGCGAAGATGGAGCTTGCAGTTTCAATTGTAATTGTTGAGGAGTTGCTTTGCTCCATGCTTTACTTTTATTTTATCTTCTTCCTCTTAGAGGCCTCCAATTTTCCATTAAAAATACTGGGAATTTTGCTTTTGATCTCAAACGTGTAGAGATGGGAGAGCCTGTTACCGTCAATTTTTATATGTACAATGGAAACAACCATTTCATTTTTCATTTATTATTCTGCACTGACCCTTCAACTTCTTCAATTTGGGATGTTGATCTTATTAATTCTTTGATATTCGTTTTTCAAGTGACCATTTTCTGCTACGAAATGACCTATGAGGGGAGGGAACAGAGTGAAATATTTAGAGAGATGGCAGGTGTACCTTCACCACATGTATGTGCTCGAGTCTACAGTATTTATTGATGACTAGACGTCCGGTTGTGTGCATACTTTTGCTTAACCTTTTGTGGTAGGGCTTGATGACAAGACCCAATTTACCATTCGCTGAATCTCTGGCTGATTAAAGAAAGTTAAGAAAGCTTAGAGCTTTCACTGAATAGGAACGTTGAATTGCAGTTAGGCCCAGTACCTACAAATCAGATAACAGCCTAATCTAAGTGTCTATGCAAGGTGGTACTATGCAGGAGCATGTGTGAAATTTAGGGCTTTTTGACCTATTTGGTTCAAACATTTAAAAGTTTGACTGGATTAAGTTCCTGGCTAAATTTATTACCATATTAATGCAGAACGACGCGTCTTGTTAGTTACCGAATTCGAGTTGCATTGAACGCGTCATGTTTGCTACCGTGTTTTAGCTTGTCAGAATGTCAAAAAATAGCTCTGTCCATGCCACGTTTAGGCTGCAATTTTATGGTGTAGGATGTAACGTCTTAAGTGTTTAGAAAATAATATATATATATATATATATATATATATATATATATATATATATATAATAATATTAATAAAATAGTAAAAAAATAATACTAAATAAACAAATAAATATTTGGATAAAGGAATAATTATAAAATATGTATAATACTATTCATAAAATTGAATAATCATGATAATAATAAATAAGTATTTATAATGCCAAATGAATTAATTTATATATATATTGGGTTCGTTTTTCTGCAGTTACTGCAGATAACTTATCTGCAGTAAGCCAATACGACGTAGTTTTGAGGCGGAAACCATGGTGTTTTTGTAATTTTAATTTATTTCAGGGTTATAATAGTCTTTATATTTATAATATTTTAAGATTTCAATACCAAAACGACGTCGTTTTGGGAATAAATGTAGGTAACTTATCTGCATTAACTGCAGAAATATTTTTCCCATATATAATAGATAAATAAATAAAGTAAATACAAGAGACATAATTTTATATATTGAGCAAATAAATCATAAATCTGATTAAAAAAATATATATAATAAATTATGACTTTGGTGTCACCTGTGGTATTAATTATTATATTTGAAAAACATTTACTACCTTATTTGAACAGTAACCAAATTGTGTAAATTTTTTATCCAAATGCCACGCGAGCAGTAGTTTTTACCAAATTGCTACCATTGGTAGAGAATTTCGTGGCCAATAATTTTGTGACACGTGATCATATTGCATACCAAATTCGTTACGACTGATAGCAAATTTAGTCCAGTCAGCTTTTTCCTGCTAAAATGTGTCACGTGTTATAAAATCATTGACGAACGTAATTTACTACCAGTCATAGCGGATTACGTCATATGACAGTCTGGTAAAAAATATTATTTGCGTGACATTTGGATAAAATTTTTGCCAAAAAATGACATTTTATTCGATGTTCCGCCCTTATTGGAGTCCTCTACTACTTCACGTGTCACAAAATTACTGGCTACGAAATTCTCTACCAATGATAGCGAATTATAACATGTGACAATCTCGTAAAAAGTACTGTTCGCGTGACATTTCGATAAATTTTTTTCACACTTTGGTTACTGTTCAAATAAGGTAGTAAATGTTTTTCAAATATAATAATTAATACCACAGGTGACACCAAAGTCATAATTTATTATATATATATTTTTAATCAGATTTATGATTTATTTGCTCAATTTATATAATTATGTCTCTTGTATTTACTTTATTTATTTATCTATTATATATATATATATATATATATATATATATATTTATATATATATTAATTCATTTGACATTATAAATGCTCATTTATTATTATCATGATTATTTAATTTTATGAATAGTATTATACATATTTTATAACTATTCCTTTATCCAAATATTTATTTGTTTATTTAGTATTATTTTTTTACTATTTTATTAATATATATATATTATTTTCTAAACACTTAGGACGTTACATCCTACACGCAAAACACTGCATAAAATTGCAGCCTAAACGTGGCATGGACAGAGCCATTTTTTGAAACAGTGACCATTTTGTTATGTTTGGACAAAAAAATTACTAGACTATCACGTCAACAATAAATTTTGACAAAATGCCACACGGCATAACTCGCTACACAGTATAGCGAAATATGTCACGTCAGAACCAAAATACCACATGTCAAATTTTTGAGATATTTGCTACGTAAATTTGACATTCACTACACTATGTAGCTAATTTTTCAAAATTTGACATGTGACATTTTTAGTTCTGTGCATTCTGACGTTGCATATTTCGCTACACCGTGTAACGAATTATTTGCATGCATAATTCGCTACATTGTGTAGCGAATTATGCCGCGTGATATTTTGGCAAAATATACTGTTGGCGTGGCAGTATGGTAATTTTTTTGTCCAAGCGTGACACTTTGATCGTTTTTTGACATTCTGACAAGCTAAAACACTGTAGCAAACATGACGCGTTCAATGCAACTCAAATTTGGTGGTGACTGACGAGACGCGTCGTTCTGCATTAATATGGTAATAAATTTAGCCAGAAACTTAATCCAATCAAACTTTTAAATATTTGAACCAAATAGGTCAAAAAGCCGAAATTTAGTGGATTTTTTTCTCCTTAAAATTAAAAGGCCAAGCACCCCTATCCCCCCCCCCCCTAAAAATAAAAATAAAATAAAAATCCTTCTATTTATGCAACCTTGATATGCATCCTTGAAGTTGTTGATTGAACACTTAACCTGAGCACAAAGTTGCTAATAAAATACGGTCCATAGACCATAGCAATAACACAAATGAAGATCTCCCTCAGTACGTTTCTCTCCTTCAAAAGGAAACGTAACGGATCTTTGGCATCAGAATCTTAAAAATTGGAACAGTAGATGGTTTCAGACCCAGGTCCTAATAGAGGAAGTCACCTTGAAGCTTGAACTCACCTGCATCCTTAGGATCCGTTCGTTTCAAATAAAATATAAATGTAAATAAAATTTTAGCATCTTTATTTTTTGCTATACATATGACAGTATGTTCCTGAGGTACCTCCAACTTTTGCTTCCAAGCCTTCTTCTGCTTCCACCAAGTCTCTTTTTGCTAGTGGGTGTAGTTTAAGGATCCTGGGGGTTGAACCACTTGACCAATAAATCAAAGAAGTTGGCATCAATCAAGTATGGTGAAAACGGGCAACGAAGAGGGGCTACTGATCACAGTTGAACGAAGGAGCGGCTACAAGAAGAATGGCGGTGGCTGGATTTCGGCCATGGATTGTATGGTCCCTGTTGAGTTAGGCGGACAGAAGATGAAAATATCTCAATGCCATCTAAGCTAATTGACGTGAAAAATTCATACACATGTCAAGATTTGAATGGCAGTAGTACGGTCGCACTAAAAATATTCTCAAGGAGTACGTATTGATAAACTCAGCAGGGGTAATTTATTATGCATTCACCATTACGACGATCCCATACAATCACGCCAAATTTAGTGAGCTTAATTTGTTGCTTCTTTCTCTTTGCACACATATTTTCTGGTTTAGAGCCATGTAGAGCTTGCACAATCTAAAAACAATCCATTCTCCCTGTCATAACAAATACTACTTTCACTACAATACAAATAAGAATGCAAACAACGATACAAATCAGTCGGCAAGAATTGACTCACATGATCACTTATAAGACAATTATATGATTTGAATTTAGAAATTTTTATTAGTATATGATTTGTAATTTCAATGTAATTTTTTTGCATAGATTGGTAATCTAGCTTCACATTAAAAAAATATACTGTCACCCTTAGCCATTCACATTAAAATATAAAAAAGTAGACATGTCATTTAATATAAACACACAAAAATTATTTCTCATTAAACTCCGATTAGCGAGAATGGTGTGAGGACAATTTTTATATGCAGATTTATTTTTGTATATTTACAAAGGGTTATATTTCGAAAATAAACCCATAACTTTTTCATTACTCATTTGCTCTAAACTTGCCTTCATATAACATAAACACATATTTACATATAAAATTGAACGAAATCTATTATATATATATATATATATATATATATATATATATATATATATATATAGGGTAAAATGTGTGTCATTTTAAAGGATGTAAAGTTGTGTCATTTTAAGATAGAGAAAGAGATAGATAAAGAGGGAAAGAGAGTTGACAAAAATAAAAAAAAGTATGGGTCTCATTTCTTTGTGAGAGTGAAAGGATATAAGTTGCGTCATTTAAGAGGATAAACATTTTCCCCATATATATATAGGTTTTGATTTTGAACTTTGAGAATAAAAAAAATTAATTTTAAAAGAACTTTTGCGCAATCGGCAAGTGTACCGATCGTTCCAAGTAATAAAATGATGAGTAGAGTATCGTCTCCACGAGGACTGAGACACCGAATTTATTATAACTATTCCTCTCTTGTTGGATTAATAAAAATGGTTTAAGGACAATTGTGCTTTGTGAAATAAATGAGAACAATTTAAGAAAATGTAAATAATTCAAAGGTTCTTTTAGAAACTCAAGAACAAAAGATTAAAGGTTGAGAAAATATTTGAGAAAATATTGCGGTAAAGAGAAACAAGCACCTTTATGATCCCCACCTTGCAACTTGGATTACATTTACGTTTACTTATTCAATTGATCAAACAATTCATCATCTTTTATATGATTAGTTAAACCCTAATTCCTTAGTGACTTTAACCTTATTAACTCTATTGGAATCCTAATCCCTTAGAAATCCCTTTTCAAGTTAAACTTTAGAATCAACGAATCTTTAACGTTTGCTATTCATGTAGCCTATCCCTAGTGCATACATGAACAATTATCTTACCCTTTGTCAGGAATTAGAATTCCAATTTCCCTATTGAAAACCCTAACCCTCGCAATCCTAATAGATTGATCGGTTCCAAAAGAATTATGAAATGAAGAACAAGGAAAGATAAATTCAATTTAAATAGATAAGCATAAATTCAACCAAACTACAAGGGATTCACATCAAGGGTTGTGACCCTTACCACAATAATAGAACTAGCTAGACATATTCATGTCTGACGTTTAAATAAATAGAAAAGATTCATGAAAATATAACTAGAAGAAGGAGAAGAAGAATTCTTGAATCCTCAATCGCCAAGAGTTTGCTCTCCAATCTCTTCTTTTTGTAATTCTCTCTATACAAAAGTGTCTCCTTTTTGAGTAATTCACATCAGATTCAAATTAAAAAGTATCGTCCACGCAATTTGCACCAGCACCCACGCAAATTGAACGGGAAAACAGAGCTGAAACTGCCAAATGGCGCGATTTGCGCCAGACTCCGCGCAAATTATGCCACCTTCACGCAAATTGCTCCACTCACCGCGCATAACCGATGATGCAGTTCATATATTGATGGTAACTTGACAAACCATTCGCTTCTGCAATTGCAAGAGCTTATCTTGATTCCTCAAGGAACCCACCATAGGCGGGCTCAGTTCCGATTAGTCCTCGATCGTCAAGTCACCACTGACTCAGAATAGGATGGTTTTGGATCTGAAGGATAATGGGGGATCTGATGGCAGAGATGAAAGGAGAAATTAGAGAGATTTGGTTTTGACGTGGTGTTTGATACTGTGACAGGATAAGGAAATATGAGAAAGAATTGGGAATTTGTTAAAGAAAGAAGCAAGAGCTTAAAATTTTTAGGGGAAATAGCGCAATTCATTGTGAAAAGTTAAGAGATGAGGGGGGAAATTTGGAAAAAGAGGCAAATGTAAATTTTGGAAAATAAGAAAATATAAATAATTTTGGTGAAATATAAGGAATATTTAATACAAAAAAGGAAAAAATTAAAAAAAAATCCATATGATTGAAAAGGAATACTTTGATTGTAAACAATTTAGGTGAAATATAAGGAATACTTTAATTATAAAGGATTGAAAAGAGAAAAAAATAATTTAAAAATAATTTTAATCATATTACTATATATATTTTATGTATTTCAAATTGGTATTAACCAAAAAAGGAAATAAATTATCCTAATAAAATAGCATAAATTAGCTTAATTGAAAAGTAAATTAGCTTACGATTCTGCCTAAAATGAAAAATCAATTTTTAAAATATCTTTACAATAATTATCTACAGATTTCCATTCAAGTTATCTCTTTCACAAGTCCGTCTCTTAGAAAAAGTGTGATCATGTGTCAATCTTTAGAAAAAATAAATTAAGAATTTTAATCACTATGAAGAGAAAGGTTAATATTTAAAAATTTAAATAATCTCAATAAAGTTATATGACATCAGGTAAAAGTAAACATAGTTATGACAGTGAGTAATGCCCTTTGTGAAGCTGAAAATAATGAAAAGAAAAAGAGGTATGTGGATGAGCCCTTACATAATGAATAAATGAAATTCTTAATATCAATGTTGAGGTACTCAAATAAACATGTGAAATTTGTGATGAATGTCGATGAACTTCTAGATAATATGAGATTATTATTGGACTAATGATAGATAAAGTTGTCTAATTTAGAATCCTGAGTATTCACAAAGGATAGGGGTTTACATCCCAAAGTATGGATGTAAATGGGTCAGGCGGCCTATCAAGGACATATGGTCCAGCCTACATCATGCCAGACTTTGCCTATTATATAGAGTAAAATAAAACAAGCTCAAACTTTGAAAAAAAGTATTTAGAAAACACTTTTAATCACAATTCTCATGTCTTTTGGTTATATTTAGATCAATTAATTGCTCAATTTGACTCTTAATGCTTAGCAAGTTGGAAGCTCATCATGCACCCACACACAGACACCCACACATGCTCATACACACACATGCACACACGCAATTAATGCTTCCTAACCAAATAACTTAAAGTTTTTATACTTAAGGCTTCATTTGGGAGTTAATTATTGTGATTTTAATCTTATAAAACATGATAAACTATGAGTTCATCAATCTCCCCTATTGGCGAGTGATTGTGATTTCATCTCTGAATCCATCCATATGGAAAATATTTTTTCTTTCCATCTCTAACTTATACTTTGCTAGTAATGGTCACTAGCGGGTTGTATTAACCACCCTTCAAATATTTCTCGCCCCATAAGTCATGTAATGTTACTTTTTCTTAACACAAATATCCAATCTAGATACTCTAATAAAAAGTTCATAGTTTTGCAATTTCATAAACAATAACACGTAAATACAAAATTCAGTCCCTATATTAGTCCCAATTAGGGGTGGATTATTTTTCATCCCTATTAGGGACGGATTTTTTCTGTCCCTATTAGGGACAGAAAAATTTCGTCCCAATTAGAGACGAATTTAGGGAGGGATTTTAGAAAGGATATCCTAATTCTATCCCAAATTGGGACGAACAATATTCTGTTCCTAATAAGGACGGAATTAGGGACAGATTGCAGAAATTGGAAATATTTCGTCCCTAAGTCCGTCCCAAATAGGGACAGAATATTTTTCCATCTCAAAATTCGTCCCTATTAGAGACAGAACTTATTTCCTCCTTAATTCTGTCCCAAATAGGAATGGATTGTTTTTTCTGTCTTTAAATCCGTCCCAATTAGAGACGGAATATTTTCTCTCTCTAAAATCCGTCCCTAATTCTTACTTTTTTAGTGGTGTTTGGATATCCAAATACGTGCCCAATGAATATCCAGATATGGATATGTTAATGTGTTAAAATTTTAAATTAAGATTCCAATGGCTATAAACGGTTATGATACTCATAGGTTTCTTATATAAATATAAGATTATGGTTTCTAAACAGGAATTAAGAGAGAAAAACATAAGAACTTAGATAATTCAAGAAAAACCCTCATTTAGGCTTATTTTGTATGTCTTGAGAAAAAAGCTCAATATTCTTCTTCTTTTCATATTTTCTTCTATTTTCTTTTGTAATAATGAACATAGAGAGGCTGCTTTACATTTTTTGAAGGTTTCTTGCTATTGTTTTTTCGTTTTGCTCAGTTGGAGTGATCATATAGGTGTATAGGTTGAGTTTGATTAAGGGTAATCAAATATCTTGTAAACTTTCAATTGTACATCAGTTTTTCATGCACCGGTTGAAAGTTCTAAACATAATGGATGATCGACCTCAGTTTAAATGTAGCCCTCTAGTCATTTGAGGGTGAATTAGGATAAATCTTAGTGTTTAATCTTTTTTACCCTTACCTCTTTAATTTTCGCTGTTAATTTTCTGTTTGTGATGCTATATACATTGCTTTGAATTTGTTTTTGGGTTTGTAAGGGTTTTATTCCTTTTCTACCACGTTTTGGTGAGGTTTCTTGAAAAAGGGGTTTGAAAAACTAAGTTTCTTGCAAGAGAAGTCAATCACAATTTATCCCCCTTTTGTGGTAGTTTAGCCATTCTTTATTAACGGTAACAACGTACCATGTGCTAAAATAGTGTTGAGAGAAACCAGAATTTCAAGATATTATTAACCACACCAATTGGTCAGATAAGTGTAAACGAGCGTGAGTCTCTCTGTGCTACGCAACAATGACTAATTAAATAACCACTCACTTTCCTAAACACCAACAACGTAATAAATTTATCTTTATTCCATCGGTCAAGAGAGCAACAAATATGCCAATTAAAGTGATACATAAGATTTCCATGAAAAACACAATTGGAAAAATTATGGGCAAAATCAATGAAGATTTTCACTAAATAGAAGAAATTACAACCTCTCTAAAATATAAAGAGGGAACAATATAACTCTCTCTTATACTAAGAGACTACACCTCATAAAATAACACTTAAAAGATACTTGGTGTTTTTCCCTTTTAAATGGGATATAAAGGAAAACACTCTTGAACTTGTGGGATTTGGGATTTTGGGGATTTAAGGATGCCTTGAACTGAGAGGGATGGTTTCAATTTATAGATAGAAGAATTCTACAAATCTTGTGCAATCCATTTTTTGCACAGTGACAATTGCACAGGAACTAGCAATTCGGCCACTGAAAGTGATTTAAATAAGTCACTGCTTACGTCATAAGGCACACGCATCATTCAATTTGACATTAATCATTCGGGCAAGGGACATATTAGAATTGATACTGAAATTGAACATACGTTGCTTGGTTGACTGTATTTGAGTAAACAAAGACTAGCTGGTTAAAAACTGGTCTATCTAAGTAAGGTTGGACAGCTTTGAAAAGTTAACCATTGTCTAAGCTTTATAGAATTCTAAGTTCGCTCGCAAATTGTTTTTGAAAATTCTGAAATACCTATTCACCCCCTAGGTTTTCATTTAGCTGTCATATGAAGTCACTTTCCTAATAGACGTGATCCTGTGTGAACCTTCATGATATGCCGCGCATGGGTTCATATCTGCAAAGTCTGTTGGCAACTTCGCATTGTTTCTAATCAGTTGTTGATTATGTTAATTTTTATTATGCATGTGGAACACGTGGCTTTGTTAAGCTTATTCTATATAGCTCATCTATAAGCTTTAGATTGTCATTTGTAACTTGTAATTAGCTCATAGATTTCATTTCAATAAATTCACAGATTGGTAAGAAAATGCGTGACTCTGTTGTGACAACCAAGCATTATGAACGAAAATAATACACGGCTTTATTTTGCATGTGGAGTAGTCCCTGGCTTGGTTAAAATGCGAGTAATTTTTTAGTTTCACTGCATTACATACTCCCTTATTAAAATTAAAAATATGTGAGACTCATATCATATTTAAAATAGGGAAAAACTATTCTTATGTTACATAAGATATGATTTCTCTCCTACACACTCTTCGATAGCTGTGCCACATTTTTTTTTTCTTTTATTTTTTCAGGTGGTGGAGCCTACTCATTTATCTCTATGACATGAGATAACTATCTCCTTTAACATGAGATTAATAAATCCCTTCAAAATAATATGAAAATGGGGAAATTACATACAATAAAGTAAATCATATATGTTTATTTTTTATATATAATGCAGTGAGCATTGAATATTAGTACCCAAGACACTTGAAAAGAGCACTAAGGATAAGCTTTTTTTTGGATGAGCTTTTATTTCTTCAAAAGCTATTTTTTTAAAGAAAAAAAGCACTTCTCATTTTTAGTTTGTTTGGATGTCTGCTTTTAAAAAAAACAGAAGTCACAAAAAAAGTCAAAAATTTACTTTTTTCGTAAGCTAAAAATTTCAACTTTTAAGAAAAACAAAAGTAAAAAGTAAAAAGTCAAATATTTTTTTCAAAAACTAAATATTTTTATAAAAATATAAATAACTTTAACTTTTATAAAAAACACTTCTAAGATAAAAAAGAGATAAAAATTACTTTTTTGAGAAGCGCAAACAAACCAGCTCTAATAAGCTGGACCCGCCACAAGCGACTCACCGATAGGTTCGAGGTCAAAACCATGTCTGCACTAATAAGATTATGAAGTATGAAGTGAAGAGTAACCTGAACTTTGAGCGCAAAAAACATTGACGCATCATTCTCCCCCATTTCCAGATTAGCCATCTCAAAAATGTTAAATGAATTGTTCCCTGGAAGCCCCTTGTTTTTTTCATCCACAAGTGAGATGCTAGAATATTTTTGTTCCAATATTATAAAATTAGGAGGAATGAAAATAAGAAGTATTTTTTATTTATTTATTAGGGTACGTAATATATCACGCACCATAAATTTAGCTCATTTTGTGTTTGGATGCTGCATAGAAGTTTTTTTTTTTTTGAACATTTTTGAACTTTGGTAGACTATAAAATTAAATCCGGCATTAGATTTGACACATTGTTTTTGGAAGATGTTATACTTATAATCTATTTTGTAAGTATAACTTCTCCCTTCCTTTTTTGTTGATAAAATTTTTAAGATTAATGATATCCTATCTCAAGGTCAAAACAAGCTTCGCACTTAACAAGCACGAAGGTCAGTTACAAATAACCTACTACCATGAATATGATTAGATTTAAACCTCTACTAGTTTAATTATTATGGTCAACCTTTATAGGCTGTACCAATTATTGTTTTTTTGGTAAATGTACCGATTGTTGTTTAACTACAATTAAAGAATTTTATTAATCTCATGTAATATGTGAGAAGTTCTCTCATGATATAGAGATAATCATGAGATTCATTCACTTATAAAAAAAAGAAAAAGAAAAGCAACATGGAAATCGATATATATGTAAGAGAGACAAAAACATTATCCTACAACATAAGAGTATATTTTTTCACAATTAAATCATCTTTAACTGGTATTAAAATGAGACGAACATTTAGGTGTAAAAGAAAAAACCAATTAGAATATGTTTGCCACTGGAGGCAGGGAACGGATTTCTCTTAATTTGGTCGTTGCATACATTTGACGTTGGTTGCTTTTTATTGCCCTCTGCCTAACACGGTCAAAGTCAAAGTCAGCCGGAGGCAAAACCAGCACAAGATGTAAAAAAACTAACGACAAATTAAATTTGGAATTTGCCCTGTTCATTTTCATGCTTTTCATGACTTTAGTTAAGCCTGCCCGAGCCCAGGTTTCTCTTGAGTTTTAAGGCAGGTTCAGATTCAATACTAACTAACTAGCTATAATTGTATCTATTTGTTTTACACTTTGGCTGTTTCTTCAAACGCAACTGCTGAATCTGATATCGGGGTGGGTCCTGAATCCTGATTCACACATAACTAACTTTTTCAATTCTAAACGAAACGGAAACAGGAAACGGGGGGAAATCTATAGTCATTTGTCAAATTGAAGATATCATGAAAAGAATAAACCAACTGCTAGTGTCGGAGAAACACCATAAATTCTTTTTGGAGACGTATGTCAAAATATCAAATGCCGTAACACAAGCTGTGCCTGACTTCTTGCGGGTTGAAGAGGGAACGTGGTCACTGTGTAATCCAACACATTTGGGAATTTGCGCTACTGTGTGCAAGAACTTTACTTATTCCAAGTCACGCCATCATAACTACGCCCGATATATGATTAGGTATTTTTTTCTGTTTTTTAGCCTCCACAAAATTGAAAGAGAAAAAAAAAAATTATAACTATATTGCTTAAGAAAAAACTTTATTGATAAAGTGTAAGTATTATATTTATTCAATTTTTTTCTCTCAATTTTATTTTTAACTTTTCATTTGGGTTTAAGAATTACCAATCCCAATTAATTTGGGATAAACATATTATGTGTTGAGATATATAGTCTTACATTAGTTGTATGTGCAACTAATGTGGAGTTTATAAGGCTTTGGGCACTCCCACTCATAGAGTTAGCTTTTGGGGTGGTGTATCTCAAAGTTCTTTACATGGTATCAGAGCCTCGCCGCCCCCCACTTTCTCGTGTGAGGGGGCGTGTTGAGATATATAGTCTCACATTGGTTGTATGTGCAACTAATGTGGAGTTTATAAGACCTTGAGCACTCCCATCCTTAGAACTAGCTTTTGGGGTGGTGTATCCCAAGGTTCTTTACATTATTAATGTTGATGTTAATATTTATTCAAATATTTAACATGTTATATTGAATTCTTAAATAAAAACCAAATTATTATTTAAAAATAGGGGAGATTATACTCAATATCTTTTTTTCTTACTACCTCTTATTATCGAATCTTAACCGTTAATTTTTGTTAATCTAACGATTATAATTTATTAAAAATTAATAATTAATTAATAAATATGATCCAATAAACTATAACAGTTAAATTGGCGGAAATTAATAATTAATATTTGATAGTAAATAATAATAATAAAAAGTTATAAGTGTAACCTCTCCCTTAAAAATGACATACAACTCTTTCTGATATAAAATTCTTACCAATTTGTCTGTTCTTTTAGTTAATATGGGTATTTACTTGCTAATATAAACAAGGCTGAGCAGCAAATATAGAATTTGATCCACAAAAGGGTGGGCCACCGTCTAAGATTTATAGACTATAATGTTTGTGCGGTAGATTTAGTTAGTTTTTATTTTTAATAGAAGTGTCACGGTAAGTGAGTCTACGAGAATTAAGGCCATTTTGTTGTGTAATAATATAAGATAAGACTTGATAATATAAGATTTAATAGTATAAGATTTGATTGTATAAGACCTGATTAGATTTTAATATTATTCGGCGTTTGACATAATATTGTATAAAATAATATATTGTACATAAAAATATCATTCAGTATTTGATAATGCAATGTATTATAATAAGATAAAAATAAATATTTTCAACAAAAATACCCCTTAATAAAGAATTTATATCCAAATATATCATATGATATTAATTTTTATAAAACTTATTGATCAGTATGTCCAAAAAAAAAAAAAAAATTCTAATATTTTAAAATTAATATATTAAAATTTTAATTTTAATTTTAATTTTTTAATATTGAAATAATATATTAATTCTTGAGAAATGCACTGGTCAACAATGTTAATACATCAATCCCTTACCAGGCCTAATCTCACCCCTTTAGACCTGATTAAGTTATACATCATTTCGATGTATTAAGTGGTTCTGCTGTATAAGCTTATACTATATAATACTCACATCAAATAACTAAAAATGTTATAACATATAATATAAATTTATACTATCAGACATTATACATCATACCAAACAGATCGAAAGGGAGAGTATAGTAGGGTATAGAGGCACGTTTGGTGCATAGATAGGATAAGGCCTGATAGTATAAGATTTGATAGTATAAGACCTGATTGTATAAGACTTGATTGAATTTTAATACTACCTAGCGTTTGGCATGATATTGTATAAAATAATATATCATATAAGATAATATCATCAAGTATTTGGTAATGCACTATATAATACTATATAGGATAAAAATAAATATTTTTAATAAAGAATTATATAATTCTTCAAAAAATGTCATATGATATTAATTTTTATAAAACTCTATTGATTAGTGTGTCCAAAAAATAAATTATTTTTTATAAAAATAAAAATATTTTATATTTTAAAAGTTAATATATTGAAAAATTAATTTTTATTTTAATACATTAATATTAAAATAAGAGCAAGATTATAGTTAATTTTTTTTTTCTTACAACCATATCTTATCACCGTTGATTTCCGTCAATCAATGTTTATCATTTTAGCAAATTAAACTCATTAATTAATTATTAATTCACAATAAATGATACCCGTTGATTCACGAAAATGAACGGTGATAAGATATGGTTGTAAAAAAAAAGTTGTAAGTATAACCTTTCTCTTAAAATAATATATTAATTTTTGAAAATTGCACTGATCAACGATGTTAGTACACTAATCGCTTATTAGGCCTAATCCCTCCCCTTAGACCGGATTAAGCTATACATCATTTTGATATATTAAGGGATTCTGCTGTATAAGCTTATAATATATGATGCTCACACCAAACAACTGAAAATGTCATAACATATAGTATAAACTTATATTATCTTATGTGTCACACCAAATAGGCCCTAGCTAAATTCAAGCGTGTAACCGTTTGGTTAATAAATGTGAAAAATATGTCTTTTCAATAATAATGAAGGGTACTTATAAGTAAAGAAGAATTATTAATGATAAGAGGAAGTTAAAACCATTTTTGTCCTCGGTACCCTATCCGGTGTGAGACAAACCTCTTCAATTAGTGTATTAGCCTATTAAGTGTATGTGGAAAGAGTGAGATTCAATATAATGAGACAGAATTTTTCTTACTTTAGAGAGAAGAAATTTTGCATCTTTATTTTTTTTTTATAAATCTTCTAACAAAAACTATTTTATTAAAAAAAAAATCTAAATAAATTAATAAAACCATACGTCTAAATACACAAATAAATTCATTATAAATATTTTTTGCTATTTTCATTAATTTTCTTATTTTATTTTTTCATACATAAATTACTAAAAATTCATAGGAAAATTTAAAATAATTAAATACAGTTAAATTTTATAGAACATATCGTGAGATAAAATTAAGTAAGAAGGGCGGGAAAATACTAAAAATTGAAATACTGTTATTGTTGTTGTTTTGTTTTTGGTAAGTATACACTGTTAATTACGGGTGTGCAGAAAAATTGATTCACTTTCTCTGCCTTTGATCTGATCTTGACCTGACCTATAAATATTTATTTTTTTAACTGGGTTTAAATACTGACCCATTTTTATTTGGGTGAGTTTTTGACCTGACTTATTTAAATAATAACCTATTGACCCAAAACTTGACCAACACCCATTTTGTGAAGAAAAAAAATCGCAATTACGTCAAAAAAATTTACGTAAAATATTTCCATCAAGGTTTTTGTAAAAATTTTTGACGAAAAATATTTTAATCAAAATTTGTGAATAAAAACATTTCTGTAAAACAGTTTGATGGAAAAAAAAAATTTGTCAAATTTTTTTACGAAATCTAAATTTCGTCAAAATATTTCACAAAAAAACATATTCATCAAAAATTTCGACGAAACACATTTCCATCGGAATTTTTTGGCGGAAAAAATTTCAACAAAATACGTTACAGAATTCAAATTTCGGAGAAAGTTTTCGACGAAAACATTTTCGTTAAACTTTTTGACAAAAAAAAATTCGTCGAATTTTTTAGAGAAAAACATTTACATCAAAAAATTTCGACTAAATATTTTCGTCAAGTTTTTTGATAAAAAACATTACCATCAAAATATTCAACGGTACACATTTTTGTCAGAAATTTTCGTAAAAACTTTTGACAAAAAATATTTCGATAAAAACTTTTGACGGAAGAAATATTCTGTCAAAATTCTTTAGAAAATCTAATTTTCGTCGAAAGTTTCGAATGAAACATTTTCCTTAAAACAATTTTCGTCGAAATTTTCGTTAAAACATATTTCCATCGAAATTTTGAACGAAAAATATTCTGTCAAAATTTTTGACGGAATTCTTTTTTCGTTTAAAACATTTAAATAGAGAAAATCATTTTCGTCAAAAATTTCGATAGAAAATATATTTTTGTGAAAAATTCCATTAGAGAAAAAATTCCGTCGCTTTTCGACAAAAAGTATTCCGACGAAAAAATAAATTTGTGACGAAATTTTTGTCGTTTGCAACGTAGAAATTTCATGAGTTTAAAAATTAAATCAATAACTATAAAAAAATCAAATTAAAAACATGTTTTGAAACTAAGTCAAAAACGGGTCAGGTCGAATTTGACCCACATCAGAAATCAAGTCATACTCACTTCAGAAACCAAGTCAGGTAGATATGGTTCTGAACTAGTTCAAAAAATACAAATCAAGTTAGACCTGACTTGAATCAAATTAAAGCAGACCAGATCAAAATAACTGACCTATAAAAATCAAGTTGAATTTAGTCGGCATAAAAAACTGATCTGACACATGCACACCCTACTGTTAATGTGGCACAGAAGGAATGAGAAAGTTCTTTCTTGAAGAAACGTTCATAGAAGCCACGCCGTTCGGGTCAAGCATGATATTTGGTCAAATTAAGATTTCTTAACCGGTATAAATATTAAATAGGCATGTGTGTGGTGCAAGTCACCCACGAGTACGACCGACCAACAACAACAACAGGGAGAGGCGGCTATTCTCCAAAATCTTCGATTAATTAAAGATGTACATAAAATCTAAATGATCCAAACTGTTTTAGAAATTGAACCAAACAGATTTAAAAAAATTGGTTTTTTTATACAACTTTATAAAACGATCCAGTTTTTTGGTTTTAAATAAAAATTGAATAACCATTTTTAAAACCGGTTTGGATATTCATTATAACCGTTTTGAACCAATATACAATCTAAAAGTGACAATCATATCTACGCTATAAGTTCCGATTTCAATTCATTAGGTAATGAATTTTTCGTCGTTCTCGATCCACACACATCAATTCACCATTGACTCCTTGTTGTTCTTCGCATGTCACATTCACTCTTCCATCACGCATATGCGGCTATACCCTAGTTCAGTATGGACACAAATGGAACCTACCTGGTACGCGTCCATTTATTTGCTTTCACTTCTCCAAGTAACTTTTCCTCGGCTAGGTTGAATGTTTCGGTTCCTTATTTCTGGTTATTGCAAAATTTCAATGCCGGAAATAATGTTAGGTTAATCTTTAATTTAAATAAAAAAATAGAAATATGAAGGGTTTTTGTTTTGGTTTATGGTGTGTCCCTAGGCATATGTTAGTGGATAATTAATATGTTTAGATTTCCTATGTTAGTCATCATTATTCTTAATCATTTGTTGTTGCTTATAAAAAGTACATTGTAACTCTTGAAAAGTGGCTTGGCAAAATCAGTAATGCAATATAAAAGTATATTTAGAGAACTCCTTGTGTATTTGTGTGTGTGAGAGAAACACCATTAGAGGACTTGTGAAAAATATCAAATTGGTATCAGAGCTTGAGCCAATGAAGAATATGAGTAATGGTCTGCCAGTGCCCCGCCTGAAAAAGGGCAACTATGAGAATTGGAGCATCCAAATGAAGGCTCTTCTAAGAGCCTATGACAGTTGAGGGTTAGTGCAAAATGGGTTCGTAGAACCTGAAACAACAAAAGGATATTCAGCAAATCAACTTAAGCAGTTGAGTGCGACAAGAACAAAGGATGCAGCAGCACTCTTTATGATGTTTGAAGCTGTTGAAGAAAGCGATGGTCTTGAAAAGATTGGAGGCGCAACGACGACTAAGGAGGCCTGGGACATATTGGAGACGGTCTACCAAGGTGCTGACCGTGTGAAGCAGGTCAGACTTCAAACTCTTCGAGGAGAGTTGGAGAGGATGAAAATGAAGGAGACCGAAGGAGTGTCGGACTTCATCACCCGGGTTCAGACCGTTGTGAACCAGTTGAAGCGGAATGGAGAGGCGTTGGCCGACTCCAGAGTAGTAGAAAAGATTCTGAGGTCATTGACAGACGACTTCGAGAACGTGGTGTGTGCAATCGAGTAGTCCAAGGACTTGTCTACGCTTTCTGTTGACGAGCTAGCAGGTTCCTTTGAGGCGCATGAACAGCGCAAGAAGAAGAAAAAGGAAGAGTCGCTGGAACAAGCACTCCAGACAAAAGCAACCATTAAGGATGAGAAGGCGCTCTATTCTCAGAACGTCCGAGGTAGAGGTCGTGGACGAGCTGGACGTGGAAATGGCCAAGGTGGTCGTGGCCGAGGTCATGAGGTGAGAAATGAAGAAAGAGCTGAGCCGAGTCAGCAAAACTGGAGAGGTAGAGGACGTGGCCGAGGTGGAAGAGGCCGGTGGTCGAATCAAAGTAATGTAGAATGTTATAAGTGTGGCAAGAATGGTCACTACTCAAAGGACTGCAACTCGGACAAATGCTACAACTGTGGCCGAGTTGGGCACTTCGCTAAGGATTGCCGAGATGAAAGGAGAGTTGACGGGACGTCAAACTTTGCTGCGAAAGAAGAGATTAGAGATGAAGGAGTTCTGATGTTAGCACATGGTGAAACGAGTTCGAAGAGTGAGACGAAGTGGTACTTGGATACTGGTGCCAGTAATCACATGTCTGGTTACAAACATTTGTTCAAAGAATTAAGGACAGTGGAAGCCGGACATGTCTCTTTCGGAGACGCGTCCAAAATTGATGTAAAAGGTCGTGGTACGGTCTATTTTCTACAAAGGGACGGATGGGTTGGAACGATTCAGGACGTGTATTACGTGCCCGAGCTCAAGAGTAACATATTGAGCATTGGACAACTGATGGAGAAGGGTTACTCGGTTCTAATGACAGACCGAGTTCTACTGTTGAAAGATAAGCAAGGGCGGTTGATAGCCCGAGTTCAGATGGAGAAGAATAGGATGTACAAACTGAAAGTGAGGAGCTTGGAGGTCGGCTGTCTGCAAGCCGGGGTAGAAGATAAGATGGATTTGTGGCATAGACGGTTTGGACACCTTCATTATGGCGGTCTGACCGAGATGATGAAGAAGAACATGGTGGTGGGACTGCCGAATATAAACTTTGAAGGAAAGTTTTGTGAGGACTGCGTATTGGGAAAACATGCAAGGAGCCCATTCCAAAGGACGGCGAGATACCGAGCTAAGCAACCTCTGGAACTTATTCATATCGACCTGTGTGGACCCATAACTCCGCGGTCCTTCAGTGAAAAAAGGTATTTTGTCTCATTTATTGATGATTTTAGTCGTAAGATTTGGGTTTATTTCCTGAAAGAAAAATCTGAAATGCTGGATACCTTTAAGAGGTTTAAAGTGATGATTGAAAATACAACTGGAAGATACATCAAATCGGTCCGTTCAGACCGAGGAGGGGAGTATGTGTCAATAGCGTTTAAAAGATATCGTGAAGAACACGGGATAAGGCGGTTTCTGACCGCACCATACTCACCCCAGCAAAATGGAGTAGCTGAGAGGAAGAACCGGACTATCCTGGATATGGTCCGATCTATGCTGAAAACAAAGAACATGCCAAAGGAGTTCTGGGGAGAAGCCGTACTGTGTGCAATGTACGTACAGAATCGATGTGCTCATTCGAGTCTGAATGATAAAACCCCGCAGGAAACGTGCAGTGGTTTGAAGCCCTCAGTGGGTCATTTTAAAATTTTTGGGAGTGTTGCGTATGCACACATACCGGATCAGTTGAGGACGAAGCTTGAAGACAAAAGTAAGAAGTTTGTGTTCATTGGTTATGATGAGAAGACGAAGGGGTACAAGTTGCTGGACCCCGTTAGTAAAAGGGTTTTGGTGAGCCGAGATGTGAAAGTAAATGAGGAAGATGGATGGGACTGGAATAGTTCAGCCGGGGTCAATGTGGAACCCGGACACATATCAATTGAGGTCAGACAACATTCGACCCGGATTCCAGAGAATCCGAATGACTCTGATAGTGATGAAGAGCAAAGACAACCGAGATTGAGAGGCCTACAAGATTTGTATGACTCAACCAATGAAGCACACCTGATATGTCTGTTATTAGATTCTGAGGAGTTGAGCTTCGAGGAAGCTGTCCGAGATGAGAAATGGCAATTTGCCATGGAGGAGGAAATGAAGGCAATAGAAAATAACAAGACGTAGGAGTTAGCCGAGCTACCAAAGGGAAGTCGGCCAATTGGTGTAAAATGGGTCTACAAGAAGAAAATGAATGCTAAGGGGAAGATAGAGAGATTCAAAGCCCGGCTAGTGGCGAAAGGGTATAAGCAGAAGGCTGGAGTAGACTATGACGAGGTGTGTGCATTCGTGGCAAGAATGGAGACAATACGACTGTTGATTTCTCAAGCAGCGCAATTTGGATGGCCGATCTATCAGATGGATGTAAATTCGGCGTTCTTAAACGGTGTACTTGAGGAGGAGGTATATCTCGAACAACCTCTGGGGTTCATGAAAGTCGGAGAAGAAAGAAAAGTGTTGAGATTAAAGAAAGCCTTATATGGTTTGAAGCAAGCCCCAAGAGCCTGGAACACGAGGATTGATAATTACTTTAAGAATGATGGATTTGAGCAGTGTCCGTATGAACATGCTCTCTATGTAAAGAAGAAGGAAGGTAAAATTTTACTTGTTGCCTTATATGTTGATGATTTAATTTTTCTGGGTAATGATGAAGGAATGATAAAAGACTTCAAGAAGAAAATGACAACAGAGTTCGAGATGACGGATCTCGGTCTGATGAGATACTTCCTTGGTCTGGAAGTCAGACAAGAAAAATTCGGGATCTTTGTATCTCAAGAAGCTTATGCAAAAGATATTCTGAATAAGTTCAAAATGATAGATTGCAACCCGATTTCAACACCAATGGAACCCGGTTTGAAACTCTCGAAGTATGATGGAGGAGAGAGAGTTGATCCGAGTTACTACCGGAGTCTAGTTGGAAGTCTGAGATATTTGACATGTACAAGGCCGGATCTGTGTCTGAGTGTTGGGAACATAAGTCGGTTTATGGAAGACTCGGGGTACACTCACTGGAAGACGGCTAAGAGAATTTTGAGATATGTGAAGGGAACAATCTCACAAGGACTTCATTACTCGAAGTCGGACAAATACAAACTGACATGTTATTCAGACAGTGAATGGTGCGGAGATGTTGATGATAGGAAGAGCACAGCTGGCTGTGTGTTCTTCATGGGAAACACGACGTTTACTTGGGTGTCGAAGAAGGAACCCATTGTAACCCTGTCTACATGTGAAGCCGAGTATGTTGCGGCATCTTGGTGTGTTTGCCATGCAATATGGCTGAGGAATTTGCTAAGCAAGCTGGAGCAGGAGCAAGTCGGCCCAACCGAGATTCGAGTTGACAACAAGTCTGCGATCGAGTCAGCTAAGAACCCGATCAATCATGAGCGGAGCAAACATATTGATGTGAAATTTCATTTTATCCGGGATCAAGTTAAAGAAGGAGAAATGGAGCTAAATCATGTTGCAAGCCGAGATCAAGTTGGTGACATCTTTACAAAGCCACTGCCGACGTTGCTGTTAGATAATTGTAAGAAGA
The DNA here is from genome assembly GCF_033153095.1 of Gastrolobium bilobum. Lineage (NCBI taxonomy): Eukaryota > Viridiplantae > Streptophyta > Magnoliopsida > Fabales > Fabaceae > Gastrolobium > Gastrolobium bilobum. Next base: position 445,762 of record NW_026898943.1, read on the forward strand.
AGATGGGCATGAAGGACGGTAGAGATATTAAAGATTAAGGGGGAGTTTTGTTAGGTTAATCTTTAATTTAAATAAAAGAAAATAGAATTATGAGGTGTTTTTATTTTTGTTTATGGTGTGTCCCTAGGCATATGTTAGTGGATAATTAATATGTTTAGATTTCCTATGTGTTAGTCATTATTATTCTTAATCATTTGTTGTTGCTTATAAAAAGTACATTGTAACTCTTGAAAAATGGCTTGGCAGAATCAGTAATACAATAGAGAAGTATATTTAGAGAACTCCTTGTGTATTTGTGTGTGAGAAAAACACTATTAGAGGACCTGTGAAAAATATCAAATAATAGCAACTATGCTTTAGTAAAAGAGTTTTTCATTTAAATCGCATCTTCAAAATCATTTTCACACCACTGGCATAATCATTTGCGTTTGTAAGATAAAATGAGGGTGAAAATCAGTTTTGAACTTAATAAGTGTTTATGGTCGTCTAAAACCGGTTTTGACTTATAACCTGTTTGAAAAAATTAAAAACCGATTTAAAAAAAAAATTAGTTCGATTTAAAAATCAAACTATTAAAAACTGATTCGGTTTGGTTTTTAACAAAAATCGAATCAAACCGCTCCATGCACATCTTTATGAGTAATCTCCCACGAATGACTGCATTGGTTTCAACTCGCAACGCAGTCACCCATTTTTATTATTTTCTTAAAGCCTAATTATGAATATATCATTACCCTTGAATAACATGTCGCATTGAGAAATTTTGGTATGAAGGTAGTATAAAAAACTTGTATCTACTATATAAGTTAACAAAATATTAATATATCATAACTTTTTGTTAAATAAATATTATATTCAATGTAAATATATGGGGTGGGGAACCCAATCATATTTGGTTGCATGCAATAGACGTCAATTGCCACAACCACCATATCTTATAGCTAATCTTAAGATTCTAAACAATGGAGTATATTGCATTATGAAAATGACATATTTAACCATTATTTATTTTTACTTAAAATTGCATGAGTTACTACTCAAAAAATGATGTATTAATAATCACATGGCATATTGTTATTTCATATAAATAACCTTGCTATTATTATTATTATTATTTTTTTTTAAAAAAAACACATGATACATAAGTTCTAAGTTTGGAGGGAATTTTTTAATACATGGTGTAGTTAAGATGCTGATCTGTCCAACTACCTTATTTTGACCATAGGGATTGGTTTGCATATGTCACTACTTACATGATACATTCCGCCGACGGTCAAGACAAAAACCACGTCCGAATATTACCCAGCTGCCCCACCCTTAGGTCGTTGTCTTTTATTGACAATCAGTGCAACACATGCACCTTTATTTTATCGCTGTCCTCAATTTGCTCCCAACAATCTATAAATGGTTGAATACAGCACATGTAACGTGGTCTCTTGGATTTTTCTTACTTAATTGTTTTGGTCAGCTTGTTATCTGAATTTTATCATTATCAGAAAAACCAACTAAATTTGCGTGTAGTTACAGATCTAAATTTGAAGGTTCATATGGAAGCTTATTCTATGACGCCTGAGTCTTCATACTTATCCCGAAACCGGCCTGATGAAGCTAAGGGTCTGAAAAATGCTTACCCTTTTCAATCTCATAACTTGCTCCATTCCGTGCGGAAGTCACAAGCAAAACCGTGGAAGAAAGCGCCAGTAGCACCACCGCCACCAACACATGTCAAAGTATACAAGGTGGATGCTCTGAACTTCCGAGATCTTGTTCAGCAGCTTACGGGTGCACCCGAAGTCAAGCATCAGCTTCATCATCAACTTCTTCAAAGTGTGGCACCTTCTTCTACTTCCAATATTGTTGCTACGCCCCAAAACCCAATATTGTTAAGCAGAGACATTGCAGCAGCATCCTCAACAGTCTCCACTAACTGGTACCAGGGTGCGAAATCTGAAGCATTGGAGGTGAAATCTCGGGATACTACCAGTGAGGCAAAGCCACCGGGTTTACTGGAATTGAATTTATCTTCATCATCTTCTTATTATAACTAGTTTTCTTTCCCTCCAATGAGGCCAGGAACAAAGACCAGCAGCTTGGAACCGGGCCGGGTTCCCTAGGCCTTTTATAATGTTTTATCTCTTTTTTTTTTATCCAATCCGGTTCACTCACCCTGGTACGGCTCTACCATTTGGACTTGGTGTCAGCTACTTTTGTTATGTATTCTTAGGATATGATTTAAGGGTACGTTGTCTGTCATTTTAAATGACATAAGTTATGTCATTTTAGTAAAGAGATAGACATATAAAATGAAAATTATGAGAGAGAGAAATTGAGTGATTTTTTATAATTATTTTAAATAAAAAAATTTATTTTATATCTATCTCTCTCTTAAAATGACATAACTTTATGTCGTTTAAAATGACAAACACTTTTTCCATGGTTTAAATAATAAAATTAATATAAATTATTGAAGAAATATAAGTTAATATATTTAGTATATTCTTAAAATTACACATTAACAGAACTCACTTGCTATTCCACAATCACAATCTGGATCATTACATGCATGCGAACAAAAACTACAAATAAACTAAATGTTGATTCAGAAAGCTACTACTCAAAGTAAACTTTGTCCTACGATAACACGCCATTCATAGCTAGTTAAGCTCACGTAGTTCATACTTTAGTTACTCTAAACTACTTGATATTAAATACTCCATGAGAGTGCCAATCTACCAATTTTCTTTGTATCTTTGTCTTTAGAAATTGATGAGGAAAATAATACAGGAAAGGAGACGGAAATATGAAACGAGGTGACGAAACAAGCCTTATAGGTCAAGATTTATATTTATTTAAAGGAATTTTTTATATTAATAATAGGTCAAGATTAGTTTCTTTTTCTTTATTATGCTAAGATACAAATACCTAGCTAAAAAGATTCTTACATTTTCCTTGAATACGATTTTTTCTCATTCGAAAATTACTTTCCACCGTGAAAAGCAAGAGTTGGGATACTTTGTAGGAGGACGAAATACTCGTCTAGCTACACTCTTTCAAAAGGATAATAATTTGTCAACAAAGATAAACAATAATGCTCATATTCAAACTTCAAACATTGATAAATTTTACTGAATTTTTAGTGGCGTACATGAATATGTCTTATGAATTTTATATAATAGACTTTTTGTTTTATTTTTACATACTCATATACTATGCAATATGCAGGCTTTTTCACCCTTTTGCCCCTTATTAATTAATTAATAACCATTTTGCCCCTGATTCGAAACTATCTACCAATCTGCCCCTCTTTAATCGACTACCTTGCATTTTTAATCGACTAAACGGTTGTTGGGAGATTTAATCGACTAAATCTCTCTACTTAATCGATTAAAATCATACTGACTTATTTTTTTTTTTTTATAAAATACGAAGATTTAGTCGACTAAATAGGGAGATTTAGTCGACTAAATCTCCCAGCAGCCATTTTTTGTCTGTTTTGGTCATTTAGTCAATTAAAAATGCAATGTAGTCGACTAAAGAGGGGCAGATTGATAAATAATTTCGAATCAGGGGCAAAATGGTTATTAATTAATTAATAAGGGGTAAAAAGGTGAAAAAGCCCAATATGCATGCATTTATATTCAATAAAAAACAATTTGATTATTATTATTAGTATTAGTTATTATTGTTGTTTAGTGTACTTTGAAACGGCGTCGTACATAAGGTCTTATATTATCCGGTTAAGAACTTCTCTTCACTCAGGTGAGAGGTTGGAATCAACGATGTCATGGTTAGCAAGGACAATCGCAAACTCACTCAGACTCGACGACGATGAACAAGAAGAAGGAAACCCTCACAACGACAATGGCGGTGACCTGAAATCCCCTCCAAAGAAATCTGAATCAGATGCCATTCAACCCGATTCGCAATTGCAATCACAATCTGAATCATCTTCATCTCCATCTACTCCAAGTCCCACCGGACGTGGCGTCAAAGAGGATATCTCTGAGCTCACCAAATCCATTTCCCGCCAATTATGGGGAGTCGCCTCTTTCCTCGCCCCTCCCGCTGATCCTCAAACTCATATCTCCGATCCCAATCCTGTCGATGAAGACCTTATTGCTGGAATCCGAAGCGATTTCGCCGAGATTAGTGGCAGATTTAAGAGTGGGATCTCGAAGCTTTCTGGTAATAAGACAGTATCCGAAATCACGAAGATCGCATCGAGTTTCCTTCAACTTGGATCCGAAGAGGAATACGATCTCGACGGTGTGGTTGGAGTGAACGAGGAGGTAGTGGCCTTTGCGAGAGACATAGCGATGCATCCGGAGACATGGCTAGATTTTCCTCTTCCCGATTCTGATGGTATTTTGATTTTCTCAGTCTCGTTTTATTTCCTTATTATGAGAATTAATGTTTCTTTTTTATTTTTGAAATCAAAACGATCAAGAAATAAAATGCACTTGTCTTTTGTGCGTGATTATGGAATCTATGTAAGTCTATTTACTTTTTTTAATAAAATTTCGAGGTGATTTATTTCTTCCTTGTATTTGCTGCAATTTTCTGGTCCATAATAGGTCTCTTGTTTGCCTTGGCAGGCTTCATCTTTGTATTCCTTATGATTCTTGCTGATATTTCGCCATCTCTGAAATTTTTCATTCTTCAGATTTTGATTTGTCCGATCCACAACAAGAACACGCTCTAGCTGTTGAACATCTGGCTCCGAGATTAGCTTCTCTTAGAATGGAACTTTGCCCTGGATACATGAGCGATGGTTGCTTTTGGAAGATTTACTTTGTACTCCTGCACCCTAGACTCAAAAAAAGTGATGCTGATCTTTTATCAACCCCAGAAGTGAGTTAAATTTTGATTGGAATTGGTTTCTTAATTTGTTTGATGCACTTGTTTGGTTTATTTTGGAAATTTGACGGAGTAATGGGTGCTGATGCCTCATGTGTGACAAATGTTACGTTATTTACTCTGTTGTTTTAAATCAGTTTAATTTTAATCATGTGCAACTAATGATTGAAATAGAGACAATTAAGGTATTTTATTGTTCACATTCTTGGCATCTGAATCTTGTAGTTTGATATTTGGAAATTATAACAGACACCTGTGTAACTATGCTTAAATGATCAAAGCTCATTGCTAAAACCCTTGTAAGTTATATTTTATCCTTCTATATCACTACAGAAAATTCTCCAAGACATTTCAAAATAAACATTCTTATGCTTCTGTTACTTTTAGTATTATTAGATTCTGCTTGCCTGTATTACCAGCAATTCATGTTTTGTATGCAGATACTGGAAGCTAGAGCAATGTTGACTCAGACTTTAGACAAAAGAAGTAAGGAGAAGAAAGAGTCAGACTTTTCTGCAAGAAGCACTGTTTCCTCAAAAGAGGAGGAACAACATCTCTTTGTGCCAAGCAATGCTCAACTTGAATCAGCACCTCTTCAGACCTCTGCTGCTGAAGCAGCCCCATCTATGGTTGTATCTGATGTTGAGATGGAGAAACAGCACGTTCAAAGTACTTTAACTCAGATTATTGACAAGTCTGTGTTTAAAGAAACACCTATAAATGCAACTGCAGAACAATCATGGTCTGGTTCAACAAATAGATTTTTGGATGAAACATATGAGGATGATACTGATGATTGGTTGAAAGAGGATAGTTCTGAAATGGTTGGTCGCAGTGGAACTTCCCTTCATACTGGTAATGAAGAGGATGTGTCATTCAGTGATCTTGAGGAGGAGGATGGTGATGCAGATGCAAGTTATAAAAAAAATAGATCAGGTTCTGATTCTTCAACAAAAGACTCACGAGATTGGGTTCAGTTAGATAGAAGTTCACCTCACTTTGATAAGGATATAAATTCCGTTGAATGCAGACATGCTGGTTCTGAGCAGTCAAGTGCTCGTACATCTATGACCAAGGATTCCAATGATTGGCTTAACGTTGATGACAATGATGTAATATGATAATGCCACGGAAAATGTCCTAGAGGTAAGTTTTTTTTATATGACTCTTGTATTTTTGTAAATATTTGCATATAGTCCCTGTACTCGATGAATAACTTCTGAAAAATGTGTGTGTACATAAAGCCAGTTTCCGGCATTGTCCAATGTGTGGTTATTACTGCACCGTACATAAATTAAATCTTCGATTTGGTATTGAATTCCAAGTTATTTGAGATTATTAATACTTTTAATTGACTGAACTTGTTTTTAAACGATCTTAAATGTAACCTGGCATGATATTATTAGTAACAGCCATGATGAATATTTATTTAATTGATCATGAGAATAACTACGCTTTATAAAAATAGAGGGAATATAGCGATTGAAATATATAAGCAAGGGTAAAACTTTGTTTTTATAATAAGCTGGTGTTGTCAATAGTAAAATTTCTAAGCATGTGATGCATAATCTTAGGGCTATTTCGTTCGGAGATAGCTAGATGTTTCTCTTAAACACCACCTCACACTGAAGAACTTGCATCCCCATAATTACAGGTATTAACATTGCTGTTGTGCCTAAAGATCAGAACTCTGAAGTCCTAATTTCTAATGCTTAATAATATAGTTCATCATTAGTTTTAACTCGCTGCTATTTTGGCTTTGGTAGTTTGGTTTAATTGGGATTTTTGAATTTCTGAGATTAAGAAACCTACAAGTGAAGTAGAAATTAATCGGCATCATTCCTGCTCTTGTCAATGTCATACTGTCGACATCCTTCTTGGTGTTAGGTTTTTATATTTTAATTTAAAAAATACAGTTGATCTTTGAAATGTGGCATGCCGGTTGTTGTGTTACTGGAATTATCCTGCTTATCAGTTCTATTGTAGCTTTGATTTAAATTGCTGGATTGGGTATATTGACGCCATTGCATACTGCTCTTGTAATTGTCATACTCCCTACACCCTCTTGGCTTTATTTTTCTTAATCTTGATTTAAAAACTATAATTGATATATGAGAAGTGGCATGCGTGGTTGTTGATTTACTGTAATTATCCTGCTTGTCGGTTCTGTTGTAGCTTTGATTTAAATTGCTATATTGGGGTATCTTGACACCATTGCATCCTAAACGGGAGTTAGGAATTGTTTTGTACTCCGCCCATTGATGATAACTAACTTGACCTATTCCAATAGATATAGAAACAAAATTAAGATAGTAAAGATCATGGGTGAGATAAATTTTACTTGTGTTGCATCAAATTTAACTAGTTGATTTCCTTGCTATTGAATGGCCATACAAGTCAGTTGTGCAGCTTGACATTAATTGCGAGAGACTGACTCTTGTTGACGTATCAAATATGTTATCACTTATTTTGTTCTTTTTTCTCCTTTGAGCATTTCTCCTAATTTTTGTCGTCATCCTCTTTCTCTGCTACTTTGTCACACATACAATTAGAGTTGGACATTTTATTCCCGTAACACACCTGAAGAGTCAGTACGAAGAAGAATAGAAGGATCGCCAGATGGAACCATTACGTTATATCGAACTATTTAAAAAGAAGCAAGGAGCTTGTCTGTTCTTTATGTTCACGAGATGTCCAGTTTGCTCTTGTAAAAGTGAGCTTATAGCTACCATCCTAGTAAGCATAATATGTTTCAGGGGGACGTTCTTCGTATGATTGGAACGGTTGTGAAAGCCTGAAAGGAGTTCACTTCCAAGTTTGGATGGGTGGTTAATTATCCGGAACCTGTAACACTGTACACGCTGACGGGTGTCTTAACTGACGGCTTGAAAGTTTCTATTCTTTGTAATTCACTCCTTTTTCTCCAAAATCAATTTTGGGCATTACTTTATTAAAAAAATATGGGGTTACTCTTTTATTTCTTTTAAACAACTGAATGCTATTGTACCCAAAAATAAATAACTAAATGGCGGTATGCTATACTATTACTCTTGCATGTATCCGATTTTGATGAAAGATTAGACTAAAATGTTTAAAGTTTGAATCCTAGTAGTTCAAAACAAACGATCAAGCTTTGGTAGGTGGATGGTATACCCCCCAAAAGAAAAAACAAAGGAAAGAAGCGGAAGACTTGTTTTGTGATCTGCATCCTCCCTCATTGGAAGCTTTTAATGATTATTAGATTAAACCAAAATCAATGCTTGAAAATGACATAACAATATCAACCTCTACGGACAATGGATATTGTAAGATCGTTAGGTAAAGAGAGATGAACACAAACATATTAAATAGGGTTTTACAAATTTTATTAGAGTTCCACTTGTTTATTGTATGTGTGTATTTCTCTCTTTTCATGATCATGTCATGTTAAAAACTCATGTAGGAAGATCCATTCCTCAATCTCAATACACTCAAAGCCATATCCTACTAAGCTCATTGCTCATACCACTTAAAGAGTACAAATTAGCCTGTCAATCTCATTTCTCATCGTGTAATAGCCTGGGATTTTAATGATAAAATATGTACAGTGACAATCAAAATAGAAGTTAGAACAACTCTACCCCTTCTCATTTTTGTGTATACAGCAATTTAGTAGGGACATTCCTTGAAATAGAACACCATTTCCGGAGACGGGAGCTTATCAGGATCTAATTAATGGGGCCAAAATTACCGGAAAAGCGCTCTAAATGAGACCATAGCATTCTTCCAAGAGAAAATCTTGGCTTAGCCTCTACACTGCTCTTGGTTTCACGTATAACCGATGAGGGTGATGATTGAGGTACCCTATGGGGCGACTTGTGATCAGTAACGATGGATCCACCAGACTCTCGTCTCACCAACTCCGCTATATTTGGGTTCACTTCTCGACCTGAAGAATCTGTAACAAAGAACGATCCCACTGCTTTCTCCCCCTCTGTTCTAATCTCAACCCTTGATATGGATAGTCCATTTTCACGAAAGACCCGCGTCACACTCGATAGCAGCCCTACTCTATTTTCAGTGCGAATATCCACCCTTAATCCCTGCATCATTTCATATTAATTAAGAGCCACGATTAAGACGGATGAAGCATACAGGTATAGTATATAATAACGAAAAAGCAGAAGAAAAACTTAATGCAGGGTCTTATAGGGAACTTACATGCGAGACTCTGCGCTCTATAGCAGCAATTAAGCATAAGGTGAACTTTTGCCTCTCGCTTTCGCTGTCCAGAGTTGAACTACCCATGCTGTGCCTTATGAAGTACTCCTGCAAAACGTGGATTAATACCAACTGCATAAGAATAATATAGCTCCACTTGAAAATTGAAATTGTGCTAGCACCTGATCAGCCATTGGTCTCTGTGACCTGATGGCGGCGTGAAACACGACATACTGCATGTCCGTTAGCACGCACACCGTATCGAAGAGTAGCTTAGGACGGTCCCTGCTCCTCACGTTAACCTCCCAGTACCCTTTGTCTTCGCATCTACCAACAGAAACGTGGGTCCCATCACACCCCTTCTTGTGCTCCCCGCTACTATCCCCGTGACAGGCACGGCAGCTCTCGTAATCCCTGTCCGCGTACATCAGCTGGTGGAGCCGCCGTTCGGTATGGGTGCGCCCGGCGGAGAAGGTTGTCAACCTCACGCACTTCCTCTCTCCCGTCCCACCATGGGCCTCCACCACGTTCTCCAGCTTCTCCTCCAAGTGGGCCAACCTTATTGGGTCGCTGATGGGCCCAGGTTGGGATGCGTCTTCCACGTAGATAATGCAGGCCGCAATGTCATTGTGGGTCCAGGCCATTGCAGAGGTGACGTTACAGCCCAAGTCCACCAGCATTGCTGATATCTCTGATAGAAGGCCCGGTCGGTCCGTCCCAGTCATCTCCAAGGCTGTGTTCACCGTTGACACGTTTGGTTGCGGCTGTGGTCCATTGCAACTGGACATTTCTGAGTCCCTTAAAATCTCTCCTTGTCTTCTAGTGGCGCACAGAGCCTAGAACATGAATTATCTTTGTTCAATTTGTCTTTCGGATTTTATATTTTAGTTTCATATAATTAAATTATTTGTTTCTTTGAATAATTAGATAAATAAGATTACCGGGAGAGACCTGTAATAATATTTACCCATCATTTTCTTTACATTATTTTATCTTATTTTTTTTTTTTTTTTTTTGTAAATATTTTATCTCATTTTTTAAAATAATAAAATATGAAAAACATATATTTCAATACATATATATATATATTTCTTTAACAAAATAATGTGTAAGCATGACATTAGTGCAAAATGGAAGAGACAGAGAGAAAGACCTGCTGAATGTGGAGCATGAGTTTTTCGTCTGTGAGCTTCTTGCCAGCTTGATCAGTCACGTGGAACACTGCATTGTGTAAGAAATAAAGAGCGACACCACATCACATGGATCAGAAACGAACCATTACAGTTGGCAGATGATGGTGTCATAGTCATGGAGCAGTCATGGAGCTTGGTGTTTCATGACTCATGCATAGCTCATACAAGATAAATGTAAGCATTTTAATGATTATTTACTCAATTATCATTTCGAAGGATTGAGGGAAATTTTAGAAAACTGCACGAAAAAAAGGGGATTGGAGAAGGAGAAACACTGACCGTCCATAAACCATCCACCATCAGAGGAAATGTATGATTTGGAAATGATGAGGTCAAGATCTGTCAACACCTGGACCATCTCCAATAATATCCCATGCTTGTTCGCACTATCAACCTGTTTGTCAGCAACATACAATTTGTTAAGTTAGACAGGGAGGGAGCATGTGAGAAGCCCAATCCCAATACACAGACCACTAACAATGACCCATGTATTAGGAACCCAATCAATAATATGTGACTTTGATATCGTATCTTATCCCAAAATTTTAAGCTGATTCTAACTAAGAATATTCCTAATCCATCAGGACTTAATTATTTATCACTCATATTTGAATTTCAAGAAGAATTTATTAAATTTAATGTTGAATTGTTAAAAGAAAATGAAGTCAGAAGTTTTTTTAATTCTCACGCTCCTGCATTTAGTTGTTGTTTTAGACCTCTTAAGCCAAAAGCCTAAACCATTATATTATTTTTGGTTGCTAGCAACAATAACTGTTTCTGCCTGTTTGCTTGTCTCTGATTTCTAAATCAGAGACTCTTTTTATTTTATTTTATTTTAATCTTTAGGTACATGAAACCAGTGACTCTTTTTACAACTGCTTTACGTCATTTTCATAGAATACGAGCCAAATTTGGTTTTTCTTTTGTAGTTCAGCTGAGATTTTTTTCTTCCCCTCACAAGATGACAATAAAACAGAAATAGGGAATAAATTAAGTTATTCGGCAATCAGGTACAGAACTAGGTAGACTTCTTCCACCCTTTACCATTGATATCCTAACTTTTAATGGTTAAAAAAGCAAGCACAATAATTGTATTGGTTCCAACTGTTAGGCTGACAATTGTATTGGAAATCTCTACAATGAATATTTTTCTAATTGATGTGTATCATATGTTCAATTCCTATATATGCTCCTACTATATATATATATATATATATATATATATACACTCAATGATTTATCGATCTCACCAAGTACTACCAGTACTAAGGGTGGTTTAAAATGTGTAGGTGATGATTCAAAGCATTAAACAACTAATGGTGGACGCTCCGAACAATCAAGCATAGTTAACTAGCAAAGACTAATGAATAAGGTCCAACTCGTACGATGGATTAATGATTTAACATATGCATCTCGAATGTGGAGAATTGTATCTGACCTTCACTACAGTGCAGTCTCGGCAAGAATCATTGTCTATACAGACCCTGCCACAAGAGAGTTAAATACGTTTAATTCATTAAGCAATCTATATCATGAAGCAGCTTAGCCAAAAAAAATCAATGATTTGTAATTAATAAAGAACAAGAAGAAGAATACAGCATGAAAGTATTGACACTACCAAGAAGAGAAAGATGGTGCAGTACCTGGGAGGATGTATTCTTTCGATTAGCGATTCAATCTCCCTATCGATGTGGGCCTGGTAAAATATTTCCATTGTTTTCTTATGAACAAATCGAGTTTGTTGTGTGTTGGATAATAACCCAGCTGGAAGCAGCGCTGCAATCTATCAATTTAAAAGCGTTTTCAAAACCCATGATCAAAGAAAACACGTGTGTACAAAAACAGAATATGGTAAGGAAACGTGGCGATAAGAACGCCGTTTATCTTGTTTTCTAAGCGATGACACAGAAAACCGTATCGTTGGTAATCATTTAGATCTTGGAACTTTGTCGTGTCATACTTATCGTATAACCAATTGTTTGTGAAAAAAAGACTGGGAAGTTGTAAGGAAAAGACAGGGTTCTCCGTTCATTAAAGCACGGAAGTTTCCAAGAATTCATAAAATACTTGTTTATAAAAATGAAAAACAATTATCTGGGGCAGAAAATCAACGTAATTTGCTCCTGAGGCTGAGAAGCGAGAACAAAGAAATTACGTTCCGTTATGGAGGAAAAGAAAGGGAAATTTGAATATCGCACGGTCAATTCTCGAAAAAGATCACAGGATAAGGCGGTTGGTTACCTTTAGGGTTAACAGTAGATGTGAAGTTCATGGGGGGTGATAGAGAAGAGAAGGACACAAAGAAGGGGCCAAATCTTGATTAATTTCTATATTTGGCAGCGTGATCCTTGTCCCGCGCGTACAGAACAAAATACCTGCCAATATTGGAAACCCGAAATGTAACTCTCAATTCTCATACTTTTGGTATTTGTAATGTATTATTGTAGTTCTTGGGAGCTGGTGTTGTTCGAGGTCGTGGCTTTTGGGGATACGGTTATAAGAGAGTTGTTCTGGCTTTGGAATTGAGAATTGAGAGTGTGTGCAAAGTTCGAGAGAGTAAAATAGAAACGGGGAGAACGTGAAGTCACTCACGGGGGTTAAATCTAGTAACACACAGGCAGGTAGGCTGAGAGCTTTCCCTTGTGCCACGTGCCTCTTGTTTTCTAGGTGGCAGTCCTGCTAATCTGGGTGACCTGATTGAACGTGCAGTCAAATACTCAAATTGCGAGGGCCACGTGTTTGTGTAAATATGCGGTTGCGAATCCATTTCTGGAATCGCGTTAGGCCTTGTATATGTAGCTTGTAGTTTCTTTTCACACTGAAGTTTAGGAGATATGAATATAGAACCACTTATATCACGTTTGCTTTTTATTACTCTTAAGATTTGGGCAAAAAACCAATAACTGAACTTTTGTTTTGATCGTAGTGTTAGCACTTGTTTGAGTGACAAAATAGGATAAGAGCATTAGATGAGAGTATAAAATGATGAGGGTTCGGTAAGTTTATACCTTATTCCGTACTTTTTTTTTTTTTCTTTGGTGGAAACCTTATATTCCGTATTTGTTATGCATTAAACAAGCATTTTGATATGATTATTAGTCTATATTGCATTTGAAATTGATTAGATAGTATTGAGATATATATAAATGGATAAAAAAATTCCTTAAAACATAATTTCATATAATTTTTTAAAAATTATTTTATAGATTAATTCTGTTTTAAATTTTTAAAAGAAATTCTAAAATTCATAATTTCAAATAAAATAGATTAAAATATAGAAAATCATTTACAAAATTATTTTCTCTATTTCAGGAGCTCGAACTCGAGATTTTTGATTAAGAGCCTGTTGGGCATATTTATTTTTTAAGTTAAAAATTATTTCTAAGTTGAAATTAAAAAAGCATAAAAAATAAGGAGTTGTTTGGTTATTATATAAAGCTGCTTTGAGGGTTTTGAAGGAACAAATATAAATGATTTTTTATGAGAATATATTATTATGGTAAAAAGCAAAATTGGTAAATACAAATATGAAATAAGAGTCAAACTGAAAAATAAATATGAGAAATCTAATAAATAAGTGTATATATATTAAAAAAACTCCTCTTTAAATTTTTTTTCTTTTGCTTTTTTTATTCATTATAAAAAAAGCTTTTTATAATAAAAGTATTATAAAAATATATTTAGTTAAATTTATAATTATAAAATGAAAAAAAGAGCTAAAATTAAGACTTTCCAAATAAACTCTTATAATGAAAGTAAAGAAACTTTTATTATATACTAAGGGAAACAAACTCCTTAATCATTCAAACCCAAAAATTGTTGATGATATGAATAATAGTTTATTCTATACTATCTTTAAAGGACAAATGAAACATGATATTAGTCATTTCTTTTCCTATGGACTGTTTACCAATCCAGCCAGCCCAAACAGGAGTTTCCCATGCGCGCTTTTACCACAAACGAATAACTGTCCATAAAGACCAAGCCCATAATCGATTATATCCTCAAAAATTAAATACGGACAAGAATTATTTTAGTGGCAGTTATGAATCGAATTTGGCGTAAGGACTGAATTGAAGACGATTGTTGGGGCTATTGCTTCCACCAAAAAGGAAACCCCAATTGCAAACTTTCTTGTGAGTTTTTAAGCTCATAACATTCTCCCAGGTCTGTCTCTCTTATCTACGTCTATTCAAAAAAATTTATGTTCCTGATGTGTTTCAATCCCATTCAGTTTGATATCACCGAATTTAGTTGGGGTTAGGAAAAACTGGGATTAGATTTAGGATTATAATAAATTGGCCAGTTGTTAATGGAACTGCAATTGGTTGAAAAGGGTTTTGATTATGCGTGTAAAAGGAAGAAATGGATCCTGATTTTGTGTGCGGTTGGGTTGGGTGGGTACGGTGCTTACAGGGTTTATCATGCGCCTTCCATAACTCGTAAGAGAAAAAAAATTTCTAAGGTGATGGGTGCATTGGTTTCCGTAGCAGAAGCCATATCCGAATCTGCAGAGACAATTGGTGTGGTCTCCGGAGACATGAAGGATTTTTTGCAGTCTGATTCGGATGAAGTGCCCAATAGCTTGAAGCAAATTTCCAAAATTGCTCGCTCTGAACACTTTTCAGATTCTTTTGTCAGCGTAACCCGTGCTCTGACTGTGGGGGTCTTGCGTGGTTATCAATCTATGAACCGGACCGATGCTGATCAAACCAGTACCGGTTCAAGTTCAACCGTCGTGGACCGGCTGCTGGACAAACTTCTAACACCAGCTGGGTCAGGCTTTGCTTCTGTAGTTCTCGGAAGCTTTGCTAGGAACCTGGTTCTTGCCTACTATTCAGATCCTAATGCCCATGCCCATGCCCATGCCCACTTTGGTGGAGAATCGAATTCAAGTAATGCAACTAGTGGTGTTACACATGTTGGCTCCAAGTCTGGTCCTGTTCCAACATGGGTTGATGTAGTTTGTGGTGAAAGGTGCGGGGAACTAATTGGGAATTGTGTCCAATTGTTTGTGAGCACTGCTGTTGCTGTTTATCTTGACAAGACCATGGGTATCAACCCCTATGATGATTTCTTTGCTGGCTTAACTAACCCAAAGTATGAGACTAGAATGAGAGACATACTTTTATCTCTTTGTAATGGTTCCATAGAGACTCTCGTCAAAACATCTCACCAAGTGTTAACGAGTTCAAATCCCAATGTTAATTCAAGTTCACCTTCTTATTTGGCTATTGGAGAAACTCCAAGTCCAGCCAGAAATGAGGACTTGGGTGTAGAAACATCATCAATTGAATCAAAAGCAGGAGATGTTTGCGATGAAGAAAATGAGAGTGGCTGGGTCAGCAAGGTTTCTTCCACATTGGCTGTTCCCAGTAATAGGAGGCTTGTTCTTGATGTGACCGGGAGGGTGACATTTGAGACAGTTAGATCGTTCATGGAGTTTCTTTTACAGACATTTTGTGCTTCTGTAAAAAGATGTGCTCATATTGTTCACGATGCACTGGTTGAGATTGTGAGATATGCTGCAGCTAAATCCTCTGTTATTGTGACGATATGTCTGTCGTTGTGCCTGCACATAATGGGTGGCGCTTGGGCTTTGGTGCCTGCTTAAGTAGTTGTCACTAGTTTCGTTCACCAAATACATGTGATTCATCATTTTGAACTAGAAAATTTTTCTAATGCTGCTGCTTCTTTGGCTATGCAGCTACATCATAATATCTTCATATCATACATGGATAAATTTTATTAATGATTTTGAAAAACATCATGAAGGGCCGGCTTGGCTCAGCGGTAAGCTTGCTTGCCGTGGTGTGTCAGGTCGCGGGTTCGAATCAGCCTCTCTGCAAAAAGCAGGGGAAAGACTGCCTAGAGTATTCCCTTCCCCAGACACTCACGAAGTGGGTATTTGAACTGGGTCGGCCCTTTATTTTGAAAAACATTATTGTATTAATTATTAAAGAATGTACAGTGACCATAGACGTGATCCTTCCTGCAGTTATGTCTTCTCTTACATTGTAGCCCTCATAATCATGGGACAGCCACATTCCAGAACTCCCTCGCAGAAAACCTGGCATTCATCATCCAGCAGTCTTGTACTCTTGTTTGTTTAGGGGCGTAATCATTAATGATTAGACACATTCTCGAATTGGAATCTTCTTTTAGGTACACCTTTCTGTAATCTGGATATGTTGTTGATTTGATCTTTTCCATTGATCAGGTGCACATGTACAGATCGTCATTGGATTTCTCTTTTTTTCTTTTTCTTTTTCTTTTTTCTTTGCTCTGGTAACAACAACTCAGTTTTATGATAAAACTGGATGAGAGGTGGACTGCTGACTGAGATTTCCTTATGCCTTGCTAACTTTGGGTGGCCACAATCCCCCTTGTGTATAGTGATTTTAAACTGTTGTAGGAGGGCAACGTTTCACTATATGGTAATTATTATTACACTTCTTAACCTGTGTGTAAATTTTGGCATTGTACCAACTGGCTGAACCTCACCTATATTGTAGTTGTGCATAATGTGTAAATCTGTACACGTCCTTAGTTTCCTATTACTCTTTCTTCATCAATAGAGGTGGAATGTTTGATATCTGACTGGCAATGACAGAGGCTCAGAGCGAATTGCACTTATTAACATGTTTGATATATAGTTTGCTAGCTTCATTTTAGTATAAGTTTAAATCAGCTAAGACTAAGACTACACTTATCTTGGCAAGTCATGGAACATTGTCATTAGCTAGTAATGAGGTGGTAGTTTGTTATTTGATTAGTTAGGTAATTGTTAGTTATCATCTAGGTAGTTGTTTCATTGTATAAATAGGACTCAGAGTTCCAAAGTAACTCATTAGTGAATTATATGAATTGGATGAACTTGGTTCATTTGGAAATTTTCTCTCGAAGGATCTTTCATTGATCCTCCCCATGACTGCAGGCCTTTTATTCTAGTTTGAAAACTATATGATATGGATGTTGAGGCTTTGAGGCGTAGAGAGACTATGTTGGCTGTATGGAAGAAGCATCAAGAAGACAAGAAGTGAGGCAAAAAATGGCTGAAGACAAGAATGAGGGTAGAAACCCCACCTCCAAAAGGGTTACCAACTAAATGAACCTTACCTATACTGTAGTTGTGTTTGAAGTGCAATGCAAATAATTAATTGTAAATTTTGGAACAAATCTCTAGTTAACTATAATAATAAAATAATAAGATTGATTGCTTATTAACGAATGAGTTATACAGTGAATTTGTACATATCAAGCTTGATAGGCTTGCAACTCAGATGATAAGTACAGAAGTTGAGCGAGAATCGTGCTCCTTTGTAGTTGCCTCCACGTAAAGCTTCTTTTTCCAATACTCATGAAGTGGATGGGCTAAGTATTGCCTTGCCAGAGACATCACCAATCCTTAATTACGGACACACAATCATTCAAACGTACACAAAATCTTCCAATATAACGAGATCAAGCACTTCACAGAATTGAAAATCTTCGACCAGATTCGAGGTGTCACAATGCAGGGGCAAAGGGAAAACAGAGAAAGTTAAGAGAAAGATATGCCAGAAACAGCAGATAATACACGTCGACACAAACCCAGACGCAAGTTGTAATTTTCAAGTTTCGATAATTTATGGTTTTTGACAAATGGCTTCGACCTGCGTCCCTCTTCATATTGGCTTTAGGCTTTTGGCTTTTTCAAATCGCTAGATATGCTTCATTCACGAACAAATTTTGCTTTTTTTGGTGCTACAAATTCATTTATTTGATCCAAGACAATTATTTAACAAACTAACCATATAACTTATTTTGTGTACAACTTGTTAGAACTAGTTGCACTATATTGTAGTTATAATATTTCATATTTAACACAATTTTATATTAATTTAGATTACCACACTTGACTTTCATTTTTATCAAACTTATATTAGGACGACATTGCGGGTGAAATCAGACTCAAATCCTTACATGCAAGCGCAAATATTGGTTTGGCAATAATGCGTGATGAACAATTGTCTCTCATCACTATATATCTGTCCATCAGAAGGGTGAAACTCAGATCTTCCATTATGATAACATACGGATCTACTCATCTGGTAAACAAACTGATCTTGGACCAAATGAAGAATTGGAAAGTTCACCCGTGAGCACTAATAATGCATAAAAAACAGCTCCTACTTTTAATTGTTTTATATTAAAATCAATCAAAAAAAATACTAGAGAAAGTAATATAAAATATATGAAATAAAATATTCCGCCAGAATGATTTCCCCGTAGAAATTAAAGTGAATATATCTCTTTCTTACATTTGTACAAAGAGAAATCCTATTAATACGTTCTTTGACATGATCTTTTTAACACTTTTTTTTTTGTTATTGAATGAACTTCTATGTGGATCCCAATAATAATGAAAAGTAGCCAAATTATTTAATGGGATTCACTTGAAATTTCATCAATAATAATAAAAAAATTAAAAAACACCTTACTAATATTCTCCTTGTATAAAAATACCAATAAGAAAAAAAAAATCATTAAATTGCTTATTATGATACGAGAGAATTTGAATCCAATCAAATATAATTAAATTTTTCTTCATAATATGTAACCATTATGTTGTGATGAAAATTGGTTTTTAAAAAATTATAAGGGACGCCCTACTTTGTTGTTGGTCGGACTCAGGGATTCGCCTAGATTTTTTTAGGCTGCTGAAAAAGACAACAGCAGCAGGATAGTTATTGAGGAATTACGGTATATGAATGCTTGCAACAACATCGAGAGGCAAGTGCTTTACATAGCCGCTTATTTCTTTGAGGCCTCTCTATATTTGCAAGTCAAAATAGGAAGTTTTAAATAACATCTGAAGTTATAACTTGAAGCTCAACTGTCAACCAATTCGATCAGTCTTCCCAACTGAAGAAGCAACACGAGTTGTTGATTACATTGAATACAGGAAGCAGATGAGAGTAATAGCTTGCATTAAATCCAAAGTTATGGTTACCTCTACCTCTACAAGTCAATACTCACGTACTTTTTTCTGTGACTTACTTCGTTCGTCCAAATTAAATTGAGAAAAAAGAGGATTATCTTAAGTCTAATACTTATGGGACTCAATGAATCCGCAGTAATTTCTGTTTAATGTTGTCTACTCTTCTGTTTCGTTTTTTTTCAAAAGAGATACAAGAATTTTATTTATACAAAAACCGCTTTAAGCAATGTGATCATAGTGAGTATATTTATTTCCCTTTCTACCCTGTTAAAATTTGGCTTTAATAGCTGTTCTGTTGTCGTTTAGGTCAGAAAATTTGCTGCAACATTTATTTTTAGCAGGATATAGTTCTGTATAGGAATTTTTTTATTCCAGGATATAGATCCATATCCTAGTGTTATTAGGTTTGCTGGCACTTTTCCCATATGCAACGACAGCAGCAACGAGTAACCCTTAAAATTTATGATTTTTTATATAAAAAATATTTTTACAATTTCACATAATAAAATTATATAAAAAGAGAATCAATTAAATCCATTTCCCCTTTGCTCTCGTTGGCTGAGTTGCTGTGCAATTTTAAATATAATAATACCCCTTTTGTTGCTAGACATAGATCATATTGTTCATGGATGTCCAATTATCCAAATAAAAAGAAGAGAAGACTGATTCTATACTGAGGATAATTGATCTTCATCTTATACACTAAAGCAGACAAATATTTCCATGACAGTTTTGATTCCATAGCATATTAGTACTATTATTATATATTGGCAAAAAGAAAGGAAAGAGTCTCCGAGGGCACGGCCAAATAAACCAGTCACCAGCACCTAATCTACAATAACAAACAACATATCAAAACAAGGACTTGGGGAGCGAAGATTCTTTCACTTTCAAGGATTATGCTTCTGCGTGTAAATATAGTCTATATGAGCGACAAGTGTCCTCCTCATTAAGCATTCCTCCTCTCTAATGCCTTCACAACTCTCGTCAACTGCCTCAACTTCCTAGACACATGAAATATATATACATGGATCAGACATTTATTAAGCATCAATATGAGAAAAACTAACGTAAAAGCTAACACTAACAGCGGTAACACACAACCAACCTGATGGTGCGTTACTGCAGAAGATTCCTTGTGAAAAACTGGTTCAGGGCGTGCAGAGTGGGTAACCATGTAGCAGAGGAACAGAACCGTGAAGAACAGAGCTGTGATCTTACTCATATTTGCTTTAAGTTAGAGAAGGCAGAAAAGTTAAATGAGAGGGAAAGAGAGAGAAAGAGTTTGAGCGTGTTGAATCGGAGTAGGGATAGATGCTAGGAATTTATAGAGATAAGGAGGCAAATGGAAGTGTGAACCTTGGAAGGTGAAAAGAGGCTTTATTTATTGCAGCCGATAATCAAAATGGAAGACCAAAAAGACATGAAGAGATGAAGAGAGCGGTTAAATTAATGAATCCAAAAAAGTTTTCTCCTTTTTTTAAATAAATGGTCATTTGAATAGTGGGAAAATTTTGAGCACAACCAAAAGGCAGCCACAAGAAATAAACCGAAAAACAAATCAAAAGGGAATTGAATTCTCTTGTGTTAAAATTTTAGATGACTTGATCATGTGAAATTTTTGTATCTATCTTTCTTTTTATTAATGATAATTAGATTCTACTTATTTAATGTATACGGAAGAAAAAAAATAAATACAAAAATTTCACTTAACTGGTCATTGTAAAATTTTAACGGAACCACTCCTGTTAATAATAGCTGGTCATGAAAAGAAAGAAAGTGTTCGAATATCGAAATTCCCCCGTTAATAATAGCTGGAAATTTTGTTATTTACAAAATGACTTGCCTGTCTCAGTTTTTAGATATCGAAAAAGAAACAGATAAAGTGTCTGTTTTGGAGACGTGTAGTAAGGAATAAGGCAACAATATGCCATGTTTAGCATTGGGAAAATGGCAAAGTGACTTGCTCTATTTGATCTCACATGCATGTTCTTGTGGACTGGGCACTCTGCCTGATGAACTGTTACTTGAACTTACGATAATACAACTCTAGTTTCAATTGCCTGCTTTAAACTATTGAACCATCACACTGAGAAAACGAGCTCCCAATTATAACGTTATCGACCTTATTCTTTTTCAACATTAGGATGTAAAGATGATGTCAAATAATAATTGTTTACCTCCATTTGGCAATGGGAGCTCCTAATTTTTTTTAATATATATATATATATATAAGAAAATGTTATATTTATAAATTTTTTATTTACAAATTCTTACAAGTTACAATATATCTGACCGGTAATACACTCTTGAATAGAGTATTATCAATTAGACATAGTGTAGTTTATAAGTTTATAAAAAAAAATGTTTGTCAATATAACTCTACTTTTATATATATATATATATATATATATATATATATATATATGCATTGCTTTCTCAATTTCGATGAGTGTACGGTGAAAGTCAATTTTTTTCCAAAAATGTTTTTTTTCAAGGATCGAACTTAATCTTAGGGTTATTCAGATAAATAACCACTTTTAACCACTGCGATACCATTAAGTAGTGGAAAGAACTTTTATATTTACTATGTATAGATAGATAAATAGTTAAATACCATGAATTCATGTATGAATGATTGCTAGTGGATCCCAAATCTAGGACTTTTCAAAGCATTAGTAATTGCAGCATTCACGCCCAAACTAACGTCAAGTATACCGCCTAAAGTTTTCATTTCAGTTGTTTATAAGAGTACGGAATGCGTATACATTTTAGAATGCCCCTGAAAGCTTAAGCCGTTCTTTCCACTTGTATTGGTACTATATTCTCCGTGCTCAGAGATTTTTTTTATTTGGGCTCCTAAGATGTTTGGCTTTTTTAAAGATTTTTTTTTTTTTTTTGGAAACAGCTTTTTAAAGATGTTATTTCTACATTTTTGGGTGTGGAATTTTGATATCGATTTAATTTTTTTTTTTGAAATATTTCAATCGGTTCATCACTTTGTGACTAGTCTGATTCGAAGTGGATATCAGAAATAAAACTTTAAACCCATGCCAAAAATAATATTAAAAAGAATTGAATACATCTCTCATTTTCATCTGTTCAGTTGCGTTACACTAACTAAATTATCATATTTGATATATCGATATAACCTTGATCAGAAGATATTTTCAATTTATACAAATAGTTGCCTATAAACTCAGTTTGTCAACTTTGTCATTACACATTTCTTGATGACATAACGCGTAAACAGTATACTCATATTAGTTTCAAAGTAACAGCTACTCGATCGGTGGAATTTTATTTTATTTTTTAATACAATGATGACACTGAAGTTTAAACATATAATCTCATGTAAATTACTTAAATTTCTTACCATCAGGGACAGACCTACATGGGATTAGGGTGGATCTCCGCCTCTCTCTAAAATATAAAAATATGTTCTATTATATAATATGCAATATGGTTTAAAAAAACAAAATTTTGAAAGTGATCTTAAAAAGTAAAAGTCAAACGATGCTATTCTTAAGAAAAATATTCTATCTATTTATTGCACCCAATTAGAGATAACTATTATTTACCAGATTCAACCTGCCAGCATATATGACATGTTTTGTTCTTGGTCTGCTACTAGGGGTGTGCAAAATAACTAAAAAACTGAACCGAACCGCCCCTTAAAATAATCAGTTTTTAAAAACCAGTTCATGAACCGAACCGGTTTTTAAAGAACCAGTTCATGAACCGAACCAGTTTAAGAACCGAACCGATTTTAGAACCAAACCATTTTGATCCGAAGCGAACCGTTTTCAAACCGAACCAAATTGATTTTTATAACTATATTTTTTAATTTTTAATTTTTTTCTTTTCAAAAGAGGATCGACCCGAACCGGTTCCGAACCGAACCATTTAAACCAATTCGGTTCGGTTTTTCAAAAAAACCGGTTCGGTTCGACCCATGCACATCCCTATCTGCTACCCTCTCCAATCAACATGGAAAACTGGCTTTTTCATTATATACAAAGAAGAGTTCAATTAGTAATGCATATTCACTCTACTTATCAAATTTGTCTAGAATTTGATTTGATTTTGATTGATTATCTAATTTTCTTTTTATAATCATTAAAAATTTATACAGATTGTCGTATCAGAACTCAGGAGAAGAGCATTTAAGTTTTGACTTTGTTGACAAAGGAAAAAGGTCAATAATAGTTATCAATTATTAGTTGAGATCAAATGCTAAAAATAAATAACACATTAATTAATTTACTGTGTATTCTACTAAATAACATCTAAGTGAGAAAATAAGATTATAAAGAAATCAAAGAAAATGCAATTATAACAGCAAAAGGCATGAAGGTAAACAATAAAAATTTGATCTTACAAACAAAATATAAGGTCTTAAGACTATTTTCTCATTGAAATAGAGGGTGCATTGGATCACTATCACCTGAAGCAACAAATTGACATTCCAACCAAAAAAGTGACAAAAAATTATGTAATTTTATTAGGTTCTTTTTAACATGTATTTTTGTATTCTTAGCATGATCATTCAATCAAAAACTAGCATTATTTTTTTATAATAATAATATAAATTTTCGCCTCCATCGTATAATTTTCTGGATCCCCACTTATTAGCAGTGCACCAATCCTAATAGCTTCGATCGATGGACTTTCAAATACATATAATAGAAGCATTTATTAATAGGTGACAGATCATTTTTTTTCTTCTTTTTCTGACCTTTTCTTTGGATCAAGATGTAGTATTATTTCTGGATGACCATACTACTTTCCACAGATAACCGGTGAGCAGATTGCTTAGTTCTCCCCGGCTCTTGATACACATGACCTGACGTCCTATGATGAGTTGTGACCCATATATATATATGCACCTACCATGGCTCTGATTTCTAAATTGCTAACTCATTCAAGATAGAAGTATATATGCATGAGTACTTGTGACAAATTTTACAGCAGTAATGCTGGAAGTGGAATATGATCCCTATTGGCTTCAAAAAGACATACACAAGCGATCACCAAAGGACAATGTACATCTATACATATGTCATAAGTGCTGTCTCTACGTATTCACTCAAGGTGAACTTTTGCCTTTTTTTTTATTTATATATTTCTAAACAAAGTATCTTGGTTGTAAATGAAGGATATTTCTTAGCAAATAGAAGTTAACTTTCTCTCCAACACACAATGCACCTCATTTTTTTTTTCATTTTTTCTTTTCTCCCCCACTTTTGTGCGTGTGTAGGAGATAAATTTTTTCCTACTTGAAGATATATATAAGAGAGGGATATTTTGACTCTAGAATAAGATTTACAAGTCTTATTCTTCATCTTAACAGTTGATTTCAGCTCATTTAATAGTTATAGTTTAGAAAGTCATACTAATTAATTAATTAATAATTTCTTTACAAGTCTTATTCTTTATCTTAACCGTTGATTTTCGTCCATCAACAGCTGAGATGGAGAGTAAGACTTCTAAGTCTTACTATAGAGTCAAAAAAACCCTCATTATATATATATATATATATATGTATATATATATATATGTATGCATGCATTATTAATTTACATTGATACAAAAACTAGATGCATTACATGATTTACATCTAATTTTAGTCATTAATTTAATTGTATTTAAGAACTCACTTAACTTACAAATTAGAATCATTAAATATAAGTGAGATCTACGATCAACATTAAAAGTGTAATCTATATTGATTTAAGATGATGTGTCCCATATATTTATATTTATGTGCCCATGTGTGTGTGCACATCTATATATATTTATGGACAATGTACTTCTCCTGTTATAGGAAAATAGGAGAACTTCATGAAGACACATGATCATGGTGGAGCCCATTTTTTTTTTTTTTTTTAAAAAGTCAAGCTCAAAATTCAAAGTGGTAGTAGAAAACACTTCTCTAACAACAACAGAAGTGTTTTTCCATATATTTATATATGGTATAGTCAAATTTCATTCTTCTTATTCTCTTTCTCAACAAGCATAACCCTTGATTGGTTAAAATTACAATATAAGCATCCACAGGTTCACGTTCATAAACAAATTAATCAAACCAAAAAAAATTCGTTCAAATGGTACATATTTGATTTTTCTTAAGTAAGATTTTGAGTTTAAATTCTTGTAAATATAAAAAAAATTCTTTAGGAGAATTAATCCCACTATAATATAGATATTTTTGAATCGTACAAAATTATCTCTCATAAAAAAATATGTGTGATTTATAAAAATAAATAAATTAATCACACCCAAAATTATCACGGGTATCATTAGTAACATAACTACAAAAGCTAACGCGTGAGGGAGGTATATCAAATAACACATTAACTACCTCCTTAGCTCAGCTCTTGTGTCAACGAGAGTTTTTTTTTTTTTTTTTTGATAACAGTCAACGAGAGTTTTTAACGTGTATGAATTAGAAAATTATGTGAGCGAATACTTTATCTGAACAAAAAGATAAAGATAAAGATAAAAGGAACCGGAGTAGTATACTCCAACACGTTAAGGATCTAGAATCCACATACAGTCAGCGTATGCCCTTTTATCTAATGCCAAATGTACAGCTTTCGGCAGAGATTAATTAAAGCTGCAATCTAGAAATCAAACTCCGACAGAGAGTCAAATATTAGAACTACTTTGGCGCAAGATTTGTTTATAAAGATAGGTGGGCTATAACATGCATTTGAAGATCGTAATCTTTCCGTATTATTTTTGGGACAATTGGAATATCTTTAAAAAAAAAAAAAATCGTAATCTTTGTTATTTTGGGTGTACCTGGAACAAAAGTCTCGGTTGTTTTCTGGATTGTTTTTCGATGATAATGGATTGTAAAAAAAATTTGGCTGAATATTAATTGTAAGGTTAATTTAATAAAATCACCTCACTTTTTTCTGTAATATTTGACAATCAACCAAACATAGAATCAATAAATATTGAGCCTATATGACAATATTTTAATTGACCAAACAATTTTTTGTAATATTCTTGAAAAATTAACTTTCTTACTATATCTCTGAGAATCATGCATAAAGAGATTTATCCTTTACCAAACGCCCTTTCATGTGATTATAAACAACTTTTAGAAAATAAATATGTTTGATTAACACAACTTATTATAAGCCCGTTTGGATGAGTTTTTTTTAGCCAAAACCTGTTTTTTTTTTTTTGCAGAAAAAAAAACATTTTTACTACAAAATCTGTTTGGATGTCTGCTTTAAAAATAAAGCAGAAGTCATAAAAAAGTTAAAATTTTTTTTTTTTTTTAAGCTAAATATTTAAGCTTCTAAAAAAACAGAAAATCAAAAATCAAATAATTTTTCAAAAATATAAATAGTTTTAACTTTTAGAAAAAGCACTTGTAAAACAAGCAAGACATAAATAATCCTTTTTTTACAAACTCATCCAAACGAGTACATTGTGTATTTTTAATAAATAGTGATTTTAAAAAATAGTGTGTTTTTAATATTAATAACACATTCTACTATATGTTTATATTTTTGGAGTTACCCAACCCTAATTACCTCTTTGAGGCGAGTTGGCTCCCTCCGGTACTATATGTTTATATTTAATAAACAATGTATAAGGAATTACAATGTATAAGGAAAAGAATTATTTTTTAAAAATTTCTCTTAATTTATATTCTCGAACAATCGATTTATTTAAAAAAAAAAAACAAAAACAAATTAGTTTTATCAAATGTTATTTCTAATCATTTATATTCTCTGTATTAAAAGTAAATGAAACAAATAATCATGCACATCCTTTCTTCCTTTCTCCTTTATTTTTTTTAGAGAGAGATTTTTCATATCTATTCACACAAGCTCGTGACAAATCTCATCCAAAATAATTCCATTATACTGATCACATGTTTAACTAAAATTAAAAAATAAATTTGATAGATATAGCCTTCAATAAAATCATAAAATAAAGGGAAAGGAATTTTAATGTCTGTGGTTATGTAGCTTATTCTTGGGCGTGACAGGGAGCAAATTTTCATTAATTAACTTTGTTTCGTAACGTTGACCAAACAATGGAATGAAAGGAATGTTACGAAAGAATTTTGTTGAATTGCACACGAATTATAATGTGAAAACAAAAATGTCGTTTAGTCTATGTCTCGTCGGATTATTGTTTGTCAAGAATATAGTTTTATCTTCTACACAAATAAAAATATATGGGATTCATATAGGATCATATGAAGAGAAAAAAGAAAAAAAGATAATATGTGTCATACACATTTTTATGTGTATATATGTAAAGAACCTTGTGATACACCACCCAAAAACTAGCTCAAAGGGTAGGAGTGCCCAAGGCCTTATAAACTTCACATTAGTTGCACATACAACCAATGTGAGACTATATATCTCAAAATGCCCCTTCACACAAGAGTCCATTGGGCTTGAAGAGTGGACAATACAACAGACCCAGCCTACCTGTGCTAAGAAACGCCACAAGAGAAAGTGAGGGGCGGCGAGGCTCTGATACTATGTAAAGAACCTTGGGATACACCACCCCAAAAGCTAGCTCAAAGGGTGGGCAAGGTTCTTTACATGGTATCAGAGCCTCGCCGCCCCTCACTTTCTCTTGTGGCGTTTCTTAGCACAGGTAGGCTGGACCTGTTGCATTGTCCACTCTTCAAGTCCAATGGGCTCTTGTATGAGGGGGCGTGTTGAGATATATAGTCCCACATTGGTTGTATGTGCAACTAATGTGAAGTTTATAAGGCCTTGGGCACTCCCACCATTTGAGCTAGCTTTTGGAGTGGTGTATCCCAAGGTTCTTTACCATATAAGATATAAAATTATTTTGTACAATATAAGAAACATTAATATCATATCTCATTATTATTGGGTTTCTCGAATTAAATACTTGTCGAGAGAAGTAGGTGGTCATTTTTTACTAATTGATTCCTGACTCAATTTGTAGAAGGATTTCGTTATATATATACTTGAAAGTATTAAATACGTGAAATCATAATCATATAAAGGATGAAAGCATTAAATGTGGGAAATCATAATCATACATTTGTTGTTGTTGTACGCAAAGCGGCTGCAGAAATAATTTTACCTATATATATAGGGTTCGCTTTTTCTGCAGTTACTGCAGATAAGTTATCTGCAGTAAGCCCAACACGACATCATTTTGGGGTGAAAATCATGGTGTTTTGGTAATTTTAATTTATTTCAGGGTTATTATAGTCTTTATAATTATAATTTTCTTATCTTTCAAGGGATAGGATATTGTGACACCCAAGTTATGTTACACTCATGTGACACCCAGTCAATCTCACCGTTAGATCGCTTATGTTGATCCAACGGTTATATTTATTTTCATCTTTGTATGGTCATGATTTCCTAAATTTAAAGTGAAAGCATTAAATATGAGAAATCATAACCATACAAAGGTAGAAATAAATATAAAATATTAAATTTGAAAAATCATGACCATACAAATATGAAAATAAATATAACCGTTGGATCAACATAAGCGATCTAACGGTGAGATTGACTGGGTGTCACATGGGTGTAACATAACTTGGGTGTCACAATATCCTATCTTATCTTTCAATCTCAAAAAGACGTTGTTTTAGAAGTAAATGCAGATAACTTATCTGCATTAACTGCAGAAATATTATATTCTTAGTATATGTTAATTTTAAGGTACTAGAAAAAACTTAGAAATAAGGAAATCAGGTTAAAATCAAATTATATGCCGCTTAGTCTGGCATGGCTATTTTTTTGGTAAACAAAGTTGTTGGTTTATTAAGTCCAAAGGAGAAATTTTTTGGAGGATAAAAGAATAAAAAAAACTTTTGGCAGGTAAAGTTAGCATGGGATTGAACAAACAATTCTTGCGCCCTTCAGTTTTCCAACTATAATCATGGTCAAACCTTGTCAACAAATTACAAATACTAGGCTTTTATATTAATTCTATATTTGTTCCACACTTGGGCTTTGGTATTGTACTAGACATAAATATCAAATATAAATAATGTTTGGTACATAACTACCAGAATTACCCTACCAAAAAAAAAAAAAAAAACTACCAAAATTACAATCACGCAGAACGTACAATATATGATTCAATTGAAGGTTTATTTAAAATTTAAATAAGATCTTGTAAATAAGATCTTTTGATCATAATATGTGTGTAAATATAGCATTCGAACTCAACAAAGCACAAATACTTGATGTAATTAAATGTACACAAGATCGATCTCTAGATGTGTGACCTCAGGCGCGAAGTCATTTCCAACAGAATAATCTGGAATCTGTTTGCAAAATATATACAGGTGATATCGAATCTTGGACCACACCAAACATATTCCATTTGCAATTAAGAATTATAAACATATCATTAATTAGTAATGTATGCTAATTAGCGGAATAATGATATATAGTCACAAATCACAAAACAACAAGGTCATCCCCATTTTGTGCTGATTCTTATCTAGTGGGCTCCAGAGAAGACAATAGACAGGCATAAATACGGGGAAAAGGTGAAACATTTCTGACTTTTTGCGATTCACAAATGAAATAAAAAAAAATAATTGACTAGCCATGTAAACACAAACACAAGTTGATTATCCCCTTTGCAGTTGAATCTCTGTAATTTATTTTCAGCATTGTGCATGCTCAAACGTCTACATCCCATCCAAATTGATATATATGGACATGCAAGAGTTTCTATTTCAAGCATTTGTATATTTACATATCTTCGAGCTCTCGGGGTCAGTGAAAACACAGGGCTAGTCCTTGAATCAAACAAACCAGAAAATAAAATGAAATTACTAATTAAATCGACTTTTAAATATAAAGTTAAAAATAAATCCAATTTCAATCAAGCCAAAAGTTTTATATTTTTTTTTAAATAATAACTTTAGTAATGAAATTTCATATTGACCATACTTATTTAGAAACTTTCTCATTGTACCTTAAATCCAGTTTAACTCATCTTTTAAGATTTAGATATACATTGTAAAAATTAATAATTAATTTGTATTTATAATTAAATTCATATTTCG
Organism: Gastrolobium bilobum; assembly: GCF_033153095.1. Classification (NCBI taxonomy): domain Eukaryota; kingdom Viridiplantae; phylum Streptophyta; class Magnoliopsida; order Fabales; family Fabaceae; genus Gastrolobium; species Gastrolobium bilobum. Next base: position 476,051 of record NW_026898943.1, read on the forward strand.
ATAAAAAAAATATAAAGTTGTATTTTTTGTATTTTGATAAATGAATTTAAATTTATATTTAATGAATTTTGATGAAATTAGACTTTTTATTTTAATTAGTTTATGTTTTAAAAAATTCTAATAAAACATCAAAAACTAATTAAATCTAAACTAAATTGAATAACTTAAGAGTTGTTAGTCTAGTGGCAACGTAGTTCCTGAAAAGAGTGGAGAGATTCAAATCCAAAACCGAATTAATTGAATACGTTAAGACTTCAACACCGGTTGATACAAAAAAAAAAAACTCAATTGCATGGAATTAAATTACATCAACTTTATATTTTAAACCATAAGAAAAATCGATTAGGTTATATAACTTCTTTTACTCTCAAAATCAATTCGATCTAACCTAACATAATATTTCCAGAGGAACCTCTCAAGTAATCAGCCTCAGCATATACTACAGGATCAAAGATAATATCAACAGTCTCAACATATACTCACATACCATGTTGAATATGACATTTATCTTACTTCTTATTTTTTATTCTTATGTTGTTATTGTTGTACAGTTTAGAGGTAGGAAAATAAACAAATTTTAAATTATTTTTTTAGGGGAAAGATATTGTGACAACCAAGTTGTGTTACTACCAAGTGACTACCAATCAATCTCACCGTTAGATCGATTATGTTGATCCAACGGTTATATTTATTTCCATCTTTGTATGGTCATGATTCCCTATATTTAAAGTGAAAGCATTAAATATGAGAAATCATAACCATACAGAGGTGAAAATAAATATAAAGTATTAAATTTGGGGAATCATGACTATACAAAGATGGAAATAAATATAATCGTTGGATCAACATAATCGATCTAACGGTGAGATTGATTGGTAGTCACTTGGTAGTAACACAACTTGGTTGTCACAATATCCTTCCCCATTTTTTTATTCATCAATTTGCGACGGAGTTTATTGAAAATTTCGTCGTAAAGTTGAAAGTTAATTTGATACCGACATGTTTATTTTTTCGTCGCAAATTTGTGACGGCATCGTCGAGTAGAATCGTCACAATACTTGCCACTGTATCCTCAAATAATTCTGTTGCAGAGTTTACGATGGTAAAGTTTGTAATGCCATCGCAAACCTTGCAACATAAATAGTAAATGAATACCATCGCAATATTTGGGACATGTTAATCATCAAAATTTGATTATAAATTTACGACGAAACACTTGCGAAAGGAATTCTATTGCACTTTGCAACTGAATACACTGTAAACTTTCGATTTCCATGCCTGCCTTTTGCGATGGAATTAGAGGAGTTTGTGTCGGAACATTTCCATCGCAAATTGCGACGGAATTTGGATCGCAAAAATCCCATCAAAAATTTTGTTTGCGATGATTGCTTTATCCATCGCAAAAATCCGTTGCCTATCATAAATTCCGTCGCAAACCCAATTTGCATCAAAATTTGCTTATTTGCGACGAAAATTGTCCGTCATAAATACGATGTTTATCAGTAAGGTATGACAATAATGTGACATTGAAATTCTATCAGAATTTTCCCCGTCATTGTAATTAACCATTGATTTATAAACATATATGTTTTTTTGATGGTATAACCAAAAGCTTTAAGGCCATTTGGAAATCAGGATAAAAAGTATATGAGAGGATAAATTATTATTATTTTGTCTACAGCAGGATAAATGTAACATCCTGGGCGCTGACGAGGGCGGGGAGTGATCGCCGGTGCGAAAGGGCATGGACAAGGAGCGGCTCCTGGCAGGCTTCTAGGGACGGGGGTACATGAATGAATCGAATCCACACCCGAAAGAGAGGGATTCCAGAGACTGTGCTGGTATGGGACGGTATAGTTGGGAATGGCTTATAAGAATTAATTGGTACTACCTATACTAACAAGATGCATCTACTTTTCGGTAGCCCGGAACGGAAGAACTCCACAGTTAAGCGTGCTTGACTTGGAGCAATTCTGGGATGGGTGACCTCCTGGGAAGTTTTCCCGGGAAGTGTGCGAGTGAGGACAAAGCACGCTGAAAAGTCTCGTGTTAGTGTGTGGGGACAGTCGTTAATCCTTGCAAGTTGCCAGGCGTTACTAGTGGTATCAGAGCAGGGCCTCTCATCCAGTACGGTGTGGTTCGAGGACGAACCAGGCGGAAGCTGGTGGGCATGTAACATCCTGGGCGCTGACGAGGGCGGGGAGTGATCGCCGGTGCGAAAGGGCATGGACAAGGAGCGGCTCCTGGCAGGCTTCTAGGGACGGGGGTACATGAATGAATCGAATCTACACCCGAAAGAGAGGGATTCCAGAGACTGTGCTGGTATGGGACGGTATAGTTGGGAATGGCTTATAAGAATTAATTGGTACTACCTATACTAACAAGATGCATCTACTTTTCGGTAGCCCGGAACGGAAGAACTCCACAGTTAAGCGTGCTTGACTTGGAGCAATTCTGGGATGGGTGACCTCCTGGGAAGTTTTTCCGGGAAGTGTGCGAGTGAGGACAAAGCACGCTGAAAAGTCTCGTGTTAGTGTGTGGGGACAGTCGTTAATCCTTGCAAGTTGCCAGGCGTTACTATAAACTATCTTAAAGGGGAACACGGGTTACGAATGAGCAAGATTGAATAACAAATGTTACATGATCTTATCCCAAATGTAGCTCTATACTTTTTTCTGATGAACTTAGCTGGGCACATGAAGGTCAACCCTAGCCACCACCGTCGTCGTCGTTGGCCGTTGGCCATCTCTACTACACATTATGGTCACCATTAGTTAGGGCCGGCAAAAAAACCTTGGCCCGCCCCGTTTAGCGGGCGGGACGGGCTGAGTTTCACTACCCGCCTCGCCTAACCTGTAAACCTGTCAGACCGAGTTTTTTGGTTTTTTTTTAATGTAAAATAGGTTCGAGCTGGCGGACTGGCTCATTTTTTGGCGGATTAATGGCGGGACGAAGCAGGGAAAGGAAGACCGCTTGTTTTTCCACCTCTACCACTAGCCATCGGTCATTCACCACCACCACCGACCATTACCATGAGCTATCAACCATCAACACCATTACTAGCTATTACCACCTCCAACCACCATGTATTGACCACCACTACCATCGATCAACCCCACAATTGCTATCGGTCTCCGCCGACACGACCACGACCAACACTTCCACTAGCCACCATCGATCCAACCACCCCCATCACCGTCATTGCCATTGGCCATTGTGATTGGTAAGCCTATCTGTTAGAATAGTTGATAAGAAAAGAAGAAAACGAAGGAGATAAGAAATGAATTTTGTTATTACTCAAAAACTAAAAAGTAGATTTTGATTCCCTTCTCCACATCTTATATAAGTTGAAGATGGAAAGGTCTTTTATTACAAATTTTATTACTTTTATAACAACCTAACTGTCTTATTTGACTTATCATTTTACATGTCACTACAGTATCTAAGTGGTATTTTTCTAACTCTTTTTGTCCTTCTATCAGCAATGCTACTTTCTTAAACTTCACTTTGAACTACTTCCTGCTTCTCTCCCATATCAGTACCCTCCCCATTACAAACAATCTTATCCTCAAGGTTGAAATGAGGATATTGTTGATGAAATTGTTCCCAATCTTCCCATATAATAACTTCCTGAGGCATGCCTACCCATAGAACTTGCATCTGTTCACATTGATTGCCTCCTTCTGATGATGTACGCTATTGGAGAATTTTTTGTGGTTCCAAAACGGGATGGTCACTAGTAAACACTTATGGCAATGGAAAAGGTTGGGTATTAGCATCTCTTTTGAATAATTTAAGCAATGAAACATAGAATGTGTTATGTATTTTAGCTGAGGTTGGTAAGTCCAATTGACAGGTAACTTGACCAACTCTTTTGAGAACAGAAAAAAGGAAAAAGTATCTCCTTGCAAGCTTGTTGGACATACCACTAACAATTGTGGTTTGGCTATAGGTTATTGCCTATAATGGTTATCTCATACCAAGTTTCCAATCTTGTGCTTGCTACAATCTTATACCTTTTAGCTTCACCTATACCAAGTCTCCAATCTTATAATGGTTATATCCTTGTTTATGCATATTAGCTTGTGATTACTTCAAATTCTTCTTCAATTCCAGTAGCACCTCTTGTCTAGTACACAAAATCTTATCTAGCTTTTCCAATGAAGCTGAAGAGTATAGATAGTCTACCATAGGTGGAGGCTCACGACCATAAACAGCTTTGTAAGGGGATATGCCTGGAGAGGAATGAAAAGCTATATTATAGCTAAATTCAGCCCAATGCAAGAAGTTGAACTAGTTTCTAGGATAGTCAGCTACAAAGTAACGTAAGTATTGCTCCAACGTACGGTTCATCACTTCCAATTGACCATCCGATTGAGGGTGGTAAGCAGTAGTTCTCTTTAAGATTGTGCCACTTAATTTGAACAATTATGTCCAAAACTTGCTTAAGAACACTGGATCACGATTAGAAATAAGAGATCTTGGAAAGTCATGTAACTTGCAAACCATTTGGGAGAATAAAAGTGCTACCTTTGCTACATTAAATTTGGATGGTAATGCACCAAAATGAGAATATTTGGATGGTCTATCAACCACAACCAAAATGGTAGTATAAACATTAGATAATGGTAAGCCAATGATGATGTCCATAGTCAAATCTTCCCAAATCTTCTCTGGTATAGATATTGGTTAGATCAAGCCAACAGGAAATTCAGTGGAATATTTAGATTGCTGACAAATCAAAGTGATTAACAAAATTTTTGACATCTTTATGCAAACCTGGCCATGTGAATGCAGCTGTAGTTCTAGCCAATGTTTTCTCCACTCTATTATGACCACCAATCGTAGTGGCATATGTCTCCTGTAAAATTTGCTTCACTAAGGGTGAACCAGGGTCTAGTAAAAGCTTCCCTTTTTCTTCAAAAGTCCATCTTTAACCTCATTCTCAGTGTGTATTGGTTGAAGCTCAAGCTCCTGGTAAAGCTGCAAAAAATAATTTGACTCTTGATCTCCTTTCTCAAAGCATCCAAAATGTCAAATTAGACAGTAAAAAGTGTGTATAATGAGAAGATAGCATAGTGTCGAGATAGAGCATCTGCAGATCTATTATCATTCCCTAGTTTATATACAATTGAATATTGAAATCCAAGCAATATAGTAATATTGTTGTTTTGGGGTCTGCACAACCTGGTCAAGCAGTTCCCTAAGGCTCTTTTGATCAGTACCGATAACAAAATTCCTTCCCAACAAGTATTGTCACAACCTCTTGATTGGTTTTGTGATTGCATAAAGATCTATCACATAAGCTGATGATTTTTGCATCCTTAATGAGAGTGTTTTTGCTGAAATAGGAAATTGGATGCTCTCTTTGGAGTAAGATTGCTCTAACTCCAAAGTCAGAAGCATCAGTCTCGATAATAAACTTCTGATTAAAGTTTGGTAAAACCAAGACTGGTGTGGTTAACATAGCATGTTTGAGCTATTGAATGGATTTATAAGCAGTTGTAGACCAACGAAAAGAGTCTATTTTCAACAAGTCAGTAAAAGGAGATGTTATTGATGCATAATTTTGGACAAATCTTCTATAATAGCTGGTGAGCCCCAAGAATCCTCTAAATTGCTTTATGTTTTTAAGAATTGGCCAATCAACCGTTGCTTGACCTTTAGAATTATCCATGTGGACTCCTTCTGCTCACACAATATGACCAACATATTCTACTTCTTTCTGTACAAAGGGGCATTTTCTTTTTCTTTTTTATATCAAACTTGTTTCTTTTTAGTTTAGTTAATACCAACCGAAGGTGCTCCAAATGAGCCTCAAATGAATGGTTATAAATCAAAATATCATCAAAGAATACAACTACAAATTTTCGCAGAAATGGTTGCAGCAACAAGTTCATTGTAGCTTAGAATATAGATTGAGCATTTGTAAGGCCTAAATGCATCACCAAGAACTCATAATGGTCTTGGTGTGTCCTAAAGGTAGTTGTATGGATATCACGAAGATGGACTTTGATCTAATGATACCCTGCTCTCAAATCTAGCTTAGAGAAAAAAATTGATCCTCCAAATTCATCCATCGATTCATCAGTTGTAGGGATGGGAAACCTATCTCTAATTGTAATGTTATTTAATGCTCGATAGTCTATACAAAATCTTCACTAACCATCTTTTTTTGACTTGTAATACAGGAGAAGAAAAAATACTAACACTATATCTATTAAAATCATATTTTAACATGTTAGCAACTTGCTTTTCAATCTCTTTTTTTTTTTTGATAATGTGGGTAGCTGTATGGTTTCACATTGACTGGTTTTGCATGTGGTTCTAAAATGAATTTCATGATCAATTCCGGATGAGGAGGTAAGTCTGTAGGCTCTTGAAATATTTCTTTGAATTCTAGTAGTAGCTATTATATTTGAGGGCTCACAACTTCTCTTGATGCAACATGGCTTGAATCAACCATGGTTAATTGATAAGGATGTAATCTAACTAGAGTTATGGATCTTTTTGAATTTATTAAATGAAATAGGGCTGATATGTTGTTTTCCTTGCACTTTAATGGTTTCCCCCTCCCATGTAAATTCCATAGTCAGGCGCTGATAGTCCACTATGATTGGACCTAAGAGTTGCAGCCATTGCATGCCTGACACCATATCAACTCCTTGAATTGGTAGAACATGAAAGTCCACAAGGAAAATGTGTTGCTGAATTTTTACCGGTATTGGTGCAAAAAATCCCTCACATTTCGATATCTGGCCATTTTCCACCATCACATAAAATTGTCTATATGTGGACATGGGCAAATTTAAGAATGAAACAACTTGCTGTTGCATGAAATTATGTGTACTCTCGCCATCTACTAATAACAAAATTTATGACTTCCCAATATGGTCATTGAATCTTAAGGTTTGGGGAACAACAAAACCCGATAAGGCATGAAAACTGATTTGAGGTGTCTCTTGCTTCATGATCAAAGGTTCATGGATTTGTGCATTCTGCTATTCACTCAAACTAACATCAGCAACATGTAGATATTCATCATCGAGCATAATCAAGATGTGTATAGAAGCCTTACACCTGTGACCACGAAAATACTTCTCTCCACGAGTATAACATAAATTTTTATCCCTTCTTTCTTGTATTTGGATCTATGTTAGATGTTGAACAATTTCTTTAGGCTGGTTGAAACTTGTAGTGTTGCTGACAGGGTTCTTTGTGGCTGAAGGATGATAAGTGATTGGATTTGTTGGACTAGGTAATAATGGTGGATGAGGAGAACATATTTTGGGGTAAGTGTGTTTGTAGTTCAATTTGGCTTCTTGAAATTTTGCCAATGATATTGCGCTTGTAAGTGTAGTGGATTGAAAGGAATTTATTTCATGTTGAATGATGGGTTTCATACCGTAAATGAAACAACTCAATAAGAAGGATTTTGATAAACCATCTACCTTATTTGACAAGGTTGCTAACTGCTCTTGGTATTTAATGATTGATCACTGCTGAACCAATTTCTCCAGCTTCCCCAGGTAATTATCCACTTTGAGGATCCAAATCGTACTTGAAGCTCTTGGAGGAACAATGGCCAAGAAACAATTATGGTGTGTTTTTAGCTACTAATACCAAGCTAAGGCTTTACCCTCGAAATAGAATGGTGCAATACGAAGTTGTTGTTTCTCATCCATCTCATAAAAGTCAAAAAATAAAATTGCTCCACTTTGAAGATCCAGTCTTAAGCGTTGATGGATCCATCAAATCATGGAACCTTGAGTCTGAGATTACAAGTTGCTTGGGTATTCTTTGCATTCGTAGACTTGTAGTTTTTATCCATTGGTGATGATGAAGAATGCATTTCATGATAATTGTCGAAGATTGCATCCAATTTGCAAGTAATTTCTTGAAACTTCTTATTCATCTGCTCCTTTAGAGCCTCTACTTCAGATTGGTTTTGGTCCAGTCGATCATCCATGGATCTTGATCTTGTCTCTGAAGGCATGGTTTTAATGAAAGCACTAATTTGATAGGCAAGCCTATCAGTTAGAATAGTTGATAAGAGAAAGAAGAAAACATAAGAGAAGAGAAATGAATTTTGTTATTACTCAAAAGTCAAAAAGTAAATTTTGATTCTCTGCTCCACTTCTTATATAAGCTGAATATGGAAATGTCTTTTATTCTAAAGTTTGTTACTTTTCTAACAACCTAACTATCTTATTTGACTTATCATTTTACACGTCACTACGGTATCTAAGTGGTATTTTCCTGACTCTATTTGTCCTTTTATCAGCAATGTTACTTTTTTGAACTTCACTTTCAACTCTTTCTTGCTTCTCCTGCTCCTCTCCCATATCACACTGCCAACACCACCGTTTCAACCGGCTAGCCTTAACTTCCACCATCATCGCCTAAGTTGTCACCTCCATCCCCACCACCAACCACTATCACTAGCCACCAGCCATCGATATTGACAATCAATTTAAAAACATATTCAGTGAGGATATTTTTTTTATTTTGAAAGTTATTTACATATTTTAATATATTTTATTTAAAATTTGTGAATTTTAAAACTTTTTTAATAATTAAAAATGAAAACTGATGTGTAAACAAGAATAAAAACTCAATTTGAAAAATCATATAAAATTATGGTAAAAGAGATATTTTTGTCTATTTATATCATGTCATGAAATTATATGGTTCACCTCAAATATCAAATATTAAAGTGCTTATTTAATGCACATCAATCATAAAAAAAAATATGAGCTAATTGAGTTCTTTCCTATTCTATCTTGTCTAGCAAACAGGCCTTATCTAACTGTGAGTTAATGTACCAACAATCTCAACCAGCTAATATCTTTGCGATTGTCAGGATGTCAACATTAACCATGCCATGCACCTGAAACTTGAACGAAAATGTACTATTAACCAGCCGGAGAGCCTCCATGAAGGTTTTGGTTAGATAACCGAAGTTATAATGATCTTTATCGTTGACAAAAATCCAATTACTGATTCAAAACAAACCGAAAAAATAAAATTCAACTGACTGATAAACTACCTGATAAGTTAAATATAATGTTTTAAGACAGTGTACGTAAGTCCAATACCATAAAACCCACTACGCTTTTATGGTCTGGTCCAGCCTGCACGATCAATTTAATAATGATTAGAACAAGAGAGCCGTAGTTTTAAATCCATTTGCATACTGGGCTTGTATTTTAGTGCACAGCATCACGATAGTAGTTGAACATGCAGCCACATAATTTGGGCTGAAAATTGTAATTTGGCTGCAATATGAGTTACTTATGGATTCAAAGTTCTATAGGGAGGACTTTTCCTCTCTTCTTTTTCAGTATTAATTTTTAAAATATTTACTGAAATTAGTTTGTTTTCCGATTATTTTTCAATATGGATTTCAGATGGTTCAAGTACGATGTTGGGCCATAACAACGGCAGTTGAAGACTTGAAGAGTCGATGGTGGCCAGAAGACTCAGATTATTGGGCAAACGATATAAGCAGCCCAAAATCAGATGTCCAGTATTTAGCTTAGTAGGCCCACAAGTGAGCCCAAACTTGGAGAATATGACTTTCCTCTATCTCGTGACTTGCTGAGGCGACTAAATCTGACAATGCTATGAACAAAAATAAAAAATGGCAACATTACTTTTGGTTTTCTAAAGTATTTTATTGTTGAGAGTTAAAACTAAATAATTTAATGCATTAAAGATTCAGTAAATTTTTTCTCGGATTCTGTTTCACAAATAAATACTTTTAAGCATCAATTGTCAATGTTTTTATCAAAAATAAATGAGAATGAGTGAGAAAAGTATTTAGTATGTGGAGAAAAACAACTTTATTAAAAATATTCGAAGAATTTTTTTTTTGTCAAGTAAAATAATTCATAACTAGGACAAATATACGTAGTTATTTAAATGATTTTACACTTCATGTACAAAAAAAATAATATTACACGTATCAAATTTAAAATATTATTCAAATAGCATTTTAATAATAATAAGAATAATTAAAATAGGTGTTTGTGGTCTGGATTTGATCAATTTTGAAAAAAAATCATCAAATCTAATCCCTTTGGTTTAATCATCCATTCGGTTTGGATTTTTTTTTAAAATCCGATGCAATTGAATCCAATTTTCGGATTAAGTTGGATCAGTTTTTAATTTTTCGAAAAATATAAAATTTCAGTCATACAAATCACTAACTATATCAAAATAAAATTATAAATCACTAAAATATTCAAGTCGTCGAACTAAAGCAGATAGTTTGCTATCAATAACATTCAAGATTCCAAGTCAACAAAAAAATGATTTCAAGTCACTATCTTTAGGAAATAATAAATGCATAATACATTGGATCGGTTTGGATTGGATCAGTTTTCACCAACCAAACCAAAAACTGATCCAATCCAATGAAATTATGTGGGGTTTTTTTTATTTTTGGTTTTTCAGTTAATTGGATTATCGGTTTTTCAGTTTGGTTACCGCGGTTTGAATCGATTTGAACTGGTTATGAACACCCTAAACCCTAAATGGTTGATTGGCGAAAATCAACTGTTAGAATTTGACACTGGTGTTAAATGATCCTCTCTATATATATATAGAGAGAGAGGGGGGATACTGAACGATTAACACAAAACTATGTATTTAAAAAAAAAAAATTAGCTGTCCGCTAGACGACGGATGAATATTAGTGTAATGTATTGTATACCGCCAATACACATGCTGTCCCCAATTGTATAATTTTCTCGAATGGTATGGCACGATCCTTTAACTTGAAAAGTATACAGCATCGCCACGACTGACATTCTATTTAAAGCGAATTCATAGGTTTACCAATGTTTAAAGTGACCTTAAAACATGAAATGAGGATTGTTTCAATTGTTTGTATTAATTTTTGTCGGTGAGTTTAATGTAATAAATCTGTAAGTCCTTGTTGAGGCTTTATAGTTTATAGGTTTTAGCCTTTGAATACAGAATCTTCCTATTCTCTTAAATCTTTTTATTTTTTTCTTGTTTAGGGGGGAAAAAAACTTAAAAGCAGACTTCACTATTAGGTTGGCGTCATCAATTGCCTTACATTGAATCGGAACGTTTCCTTTAATTTTTGTGTGCATCGACATCTTTGTTACTCTCTTAAAAACAGACAGCAAATGAGATGAAATGAAATTGGAAATTGCGGTCGGCAATACGAGGTCGAAGACTGAAGAGACAAGCATACAGTGTGTTGACTCCTAAGTCGAAGCAAGAAAACTTGCAAAAGAAAGCTCGCGGGAAAGCCAACTCACCCTTTTTGGTCTATCTAGCCACCTCGTCCCTGGAATTGAGAGATCGAGAGTGAGCACAAAAACTGTGGCACTTTCCTAATTGTTATTGAAAGCAGCAATACCGTTATACCGTATCAGATTGGCATAAGATCCAGCACACCACCTAATAACAGTGTCCCTGGCCAGGTGTGGTGTATATACGGCTCTTTCATCCATTTGGAGTTTTTACTCTTTTAATTTGTCAATGTGATATTTGATTCACGGTATTTACTAAATGGGGTTATTAAGTGACGCGAGGGGGACTCGACGTCACTGAATGCCGCACACCTCCCCCTGCGTCACTCACACTTTTTTTTTTTTTTTAATTGAGTGATGCCCCCCTCCCCTGAGGAACTCACACGATTGTGTCAAGTGACACAATTCCGTTTGTCCTGTTATCGTACAACTTCGGAAGGTTATAACTTTTGACTCGGGTATCCAATCAGATTATTATTTTTTTGATTTCACATAACTTTTCGAGATCTACGCAATAACATCTCATTTGACATATTTTATCTTTCATTAACATAGTTCAAATTTACAACAATAGTTTCAATTTTTTACAAATTTGAATTATGTTTGTGCGGATAGGATATTGTGACACACAAATAATGTTACGCACAATGTTACGACCACATCTTAACCGTTGATTTCCGCCAATCAGCGGTTATCATTTTTCAAATCAAACTCATTAATTAATTATTAATTCGCAATAAATGATAACCGTTGATTGGCGGAAATCAACGGTTAAGATGTGGTCGTTGTTGGGTATGGCTCATACTTCACATGATGATGTTGGCCCTAATTGTCGGGGTCAGCAGAAAGGCAACTGGGGTCCCGCTCCCAGGTGAGCGGGCGGGGGTCCGGGGGGCAGCGCCCCCGGGCCCGGAGAGGCTAGGTAATGTTTAGGCCTCTGTTTCTATTGTAATTTTCTTAGCAGTTTGGGCTTGGGCCCATGAATAGCTGCTGTTAGGGTTTCTTGTAATCCTATTTATATTTGCCTTGTAAAACCGAGAGACTTGTAACGAGTGGCAGTGAGGTGAATATAGTACAGACAAGCTGGACGTAGCCTATATTGGGTGAACCAGGGTAAATCATCGTGTCAATCTCTCTACTCTTATCTCTTTTTCTGTTTTCTCGATTCTGTGTGATTGTCGATTTCCAACAATTGGTATCAAGAGCTTTGGTTCTGCGACCAGGGTTCCTGTGACAGATTGGGGTTTCGCGATTTAGGGTTTTTTCTTGGCATAGATAAAACTGCGAAATTGATCTGGAGAGGATGTCGACTGGCCAATCACGGGTCGAGGTTGAAAAGTTCGGAGGAAAAGGGTTCGAGTTATGGAAGCTGAAGACGGAGGCTCTGCTCGTTGACAGGGACGTGTGGTACGTGATCGAAGATGATAAGCCGTCCGTACCAACAAAACCTGTCGGTGAAGAAACGTCAGGTGATGGCGAGTCGAAGGAGTTGAAGGCGTGGACCAGAGACGATCGAAAGGCGCGAAGCCTGATCTGGTTATGCCTGGCTGATAACGTTCTGGTGAACGTAACTTCTGAGAAGACCGCGAAGGATCTCTGGACGAAGCTGGGAAGTCTCTATCAGAGCAAGTCACTCGTGAACAAGCTGTTCATGCGAAGGAGGCTGTATAATCTGCGGATGAGCGAAGGTGATTCTTTCTCTGCTCATTTAAATGAATTTAATACTATTTGTGCACAACTTTCGTCTATAGACATTAACCTGGACGAGGAAGACAAAGCTTGCACCTTGTTGTGTTCACTGCCCAACTCTTGGGAGCACATCATTGTGTCAATTGGTACTAGTGTTAATAAACTGTCGTTTGAGACGGTTGTTGCTGCCTTATTGAATAGGTAATGTTTAGGCCTCTGTTTCTATTGTAATTTTCTTAGCAGTTTGGGCTTGGGCCCATGAATAGCTGCTGTTAGGGTTTCTTGTAATCCTATTTATATTTGCCTTTTAAAACCGAGAGACTTGTAACGAGTGGCGGTGAGGTGAATATAGTACAGACAAGCTGGACGTAGCCTATATTGGGTGAACCAGGGTAAATCATAGTGTCAATCTCTCTACTCTTATCTCTTTTTCTGTTTTTTCGATTCTGTGTGATTGTCGATTTTCAACAGTCGTAACATTGTGCTTAACATTATTTGTGTGTCACAATATCCTATCCCATGTTTGTGAGAGATAAAATATGCCAAATGAGGTGTCATTGCGTAGATCTCGAAAAGTTATGTTAAATAAAAAAAAAGTCATTTGATTTGAATACCTGAGTCAAAAGTTATGGCCTTCCAAAGTTTTACGGTAGCTAGACAAACGGAATTGTGCCACTTGGCACAATCGTGTGAGTTCCCCAAGAGAGGGGGACGACACTCAATTAAAAAAACAAAATAAAATAAAAGAAGTGTGAGTGACGCAGGGAAAGGTGTGCAGCACTCAGTGACGTCGGGTCCTCCTCACGTCACTCAACAACCCCAATTAGTAAATACCATTAACTAAATACCACATTGACAAATTAAAATATCAAAAAACCCCAATAGATCAAAGAGCCGTTGTTAGATCGTATTTTTTTCTAAACATGCTTGCATTTTCTCTGTTTGCCTTTGGGCCATTGAATAACCGGTTGTCTACTAAGGCCCATATGTTGACAATTGATAATTCACCTGCACATAGAAACGATGTCGTTTTGTTTAGCTGAAAATGAATGATAAAATATCTCACCTACTCTCTTATCGTGTTACTGAGCATTTTATACGGATGTTAAAATCTTTTAGTCTCTCTCTCCTCTTTCTTGGTGTACAATTCGTTCTCTCTGAAAAGGTTGGAACTTAGGGTTTGGAACGGAGGTTTGAGAGTGAGATTTGAGTGAGAAATATCGAGTATCTCATCTCGGTGTAGTTGAGAGTTTTGTTCCTGGTGGTGTGGCGCTTCATTTAATCGGTTTTTCTTTGGGAGTTGCTATCTTCCAAGATTGACGGTGGTTCTGATGTTGAACTCTATGTGTTGTTGAAGAGTTCTGGAGACCGTGTAGCTGATTGCACTGGTTTGGTGGTGCTTGCTTGAAGACGGTGATATCTTGCCCTTTTTTCTGTATAGTTCTTTTGTATCTTGTTGAAAAACCGTATGTAAATGTGCTGGCTCCATTTAGGTATTTTTGGTATCTCTCTGTAAATAGTGAGTAGGTGATGTGTTTACCTTTATTTTTATGCATGTTGTGTTTACTGTTTGCATATGTAAATATCTGAACATATTTGTACCTGCTATCTGTTCTGAATAAAGTGTATGCTAGAGGGTGTTTGACCCTCTCTGGCCAACTTGGATGTAGGAAATTCTTGTACAAAGAATTTCTGAACCAAGTATAAATTTCTTGTGTGTTGTTTCTTATGTTTTCTGTTTCTGTAAGTTCGACCAGTGGGCTGATTCTTGGTAGCTTTATACCGAGAATTATAACAAGTGGTATCAAGAGCTTAGGTTCTTGGTTCTTTTTCCCTTCTGGTTTGTCTCTGTTTCTGTTTCGTGGTCTTTGTCTATTTCCCTCTGGTCCTCGTGTTTTCTGTTGCTGGAAGCTGAAGAGGATGGGTATCACCAAGGTTGAGGTGGAGAAGTTTGATGGGAGGGGTGACTTTAACATGTGGAAGATCAAGATGATGGCTGTCTTGGTCCAACAGAAGTGTGAGGATGTTGTTGGTCCTGAAAAGGATCTTCCTAATTCCCTAACACCTAAGGAACTAAAAGACTTAATGGCTCTAGCTCATAGTCTAATTGTTGTAAATCTGTCTGATAGTGTCCTTAGGCGTGTATGTAAGATAACTAATCCTAGAGAGCTTTGGGAAAAGCTTAAGGCTCTCTATCAAACTAAATCTGCCCCAAACAAGATGTTTTTGAAGGAGAAATTTATTTCCTTCAAGATGGATCCTTCTAAGTGCTTGGAGGACAATCTTGATGAGTTTAACAAACTCACCTTAGATCTGGATAATGCTGGGGCAACTGCCTCAAATGAGGATCAAATTTTGATCCTCTTGAACTCTGTTCCAGATTCCTATAGGGGTGTAAAAGATGCTATAAAATACAGCAAAGGGGGAATGGACTTAGATGAGATAACTGAAGCTTTGAGAGCAAGGGAGGTTGAATTACTCTCCCATAAAAAGTCCCATGCTGAGGGGCTGGTTGTGAAGGGTAAAGGGAACAAGAAGGGGAAATTTAAAAATAAATGGAAGGGAAACAATAATGTATCCCAACCTAACCAGAACACACAAGGCAATAAAAATAAAGAGCAGCCAAAAGGTAAATTTACCTGCTGGTTGTGTCATAAAGAGGGGCATATCAAGAAGAACTGCCCTGAAAATAATAAGGGAGCTGCAAAGGCAGCAACTAAAACTGAGTATGCAAATTTACTTAGTGGGTGTGAGGGTGCTGAAGTCCTTATGGTGTCTAATAAGGGCTTTGAGGCTGAATGGGTTATGGATTCAGGTTGCACTTTTCACATGACTCCTATGAAGGAGTGGCTTGCTGGTTTAAGGTTCCAAAAGGGTGGAAAGGTCCTTATGGGGAATGACCAGGTCTGTCAAATAGAAGGGATTGGGGCTGTCAAGTTTCTAATGGCTGATGGCAGCCATAAAATCCTCAAAGAAGTGAGGTATGTCCCTGACTTGAGGAGAAATTTAATTTCTCTAGGTATGCTTGACTCAAGTGGGCTGTTATTCAAGAGTGAGCAAGGTTCACTCACTGTTCTTAAGGGTAGTGAGATTTTAATGGAAGGAAGGTTAATTAATGGCCTGTACATATTACAAGGCCATGCTGTTTCATCCAAAAGCTGTATAACAGCAGCCAAGGATGATGAATCTGTTCTCTGGCATAAGAGAATGGGTCATATCAGCAACCAGGGTCTGTCTGAGCTATGTAAACAAGGTATTTTAAGTCCTAAGAAAGTAACTTGTGTTGATTTCTGTGAAAATTGCATTTTAGGGAAAACACACAAGTTACCATTTCCTAGTTCTTCAAATTTTTCTAAATCAGTCCTTGATTACATACACTCTGATTTGTGGGGATCTCCTAATGTTCCCCCTTCGCTCTCTGGTTTCCATTACTTCCTTTCTATTGTGGATTCATATTCTAGAAGAGTATGGACCATGTTCTTGAAGCAAAAGGATCAAGCCTTTGATAGCTTCAAGAATTGGAAGACCCTTGTAGAGAATGAAACTGATAAGAAAGTCAAGGTCCTAAGGACTGATAATGGGCTTGAGTTTTGCAATAATCAATTTTTTGATTTTTGCAATGAGCATGGTATTAAGAGGCACAGAACTTGTGCTGAAACACCCCAACAAAATGGGGTGGCTGAAAGGATGAATAGAACCATCCTAAATAAGGTCAGATGTATGCTGGCTGAATCTGGTCTCCCTAAATCTTTTTGGGCTGAGGCTGTTTCCACAGCCTGTTACCTTATAAATAGAAGCCCATCCACAGTTATAGGTCTTAAAACCCCTATGGAGCTTTGGTCTAGTAAGCCACCAAGTCTAGGACACTTAAAACCATTTGGTTGTCTTGCATACATGCATGTAAAACAAGATAAGTTGAGTCCTAGAGCTGTTAAATCTGTCTTTGTTGGTTATCCTTCAGGTGTTAAGGGATATAAGCTATGGCTCATAGCTGAAAGGAAGTGTGTCATAAGTAGAGATGTGATTTTCGAAGAAAACACATTCTATAAAGACATATCCAAACTGAGTGACAAAGAACATCCTCCTAGGACTGTTGAGTTGGAGGTGGAGCTGCCCAACAATACTGGGCAGCAACCTGATGTGGCTGAAAATGAACAACAGCACACTGTTGCTGAAGTTCAAGATGATGGGAATGACATTCCCATTGAGGAGCATGATGTGGAACTGGATAGAGATAATCTAGAGGATTATTTGCTATCTAGAGATAGGACTAGGAGGAATATAAGACCTCCAAGTCGTTTTGCACATGCAGATGTCATAGCATTTGCACTCCAAGTTGGAGATGTGCTGGAGTTTAATGAACCCAGCTCATACCAAGAGGCTATGAGGCTGGATTCTAAAATTCATTGGCTAAAAGCCATGAAGGAAGAGATGGAGTCTCTTGAGAAAAATAAGACTTGGGTTTTGGTGGAGCATCCTAAGAACAAGAAGGTGATTGGATGCAAATGGATTTTTAAAAGGAAGCCAGAAATCCCAGGTGTTGAAGCTGCCAGGTTTAAGGCAAGGGTTGTTGCTAAGGGTTTTTCACAAGTTGAGGGGGTTGATTACAATGAAATATTCTCCCCTGTTGTGAAACATGTTTCAATTAGGCTCATACTTTCAGTTGTTGCAATTCATGATTTAGAATTGGAACAATTGGATGTCAAGACTGCCTTCTTGCATGGCAGCCTTGATGAGCTCATATTCATGGAGCAACCCGAAGGATTTATAAAAAAGGGGGTTGAGAACAAAGTGTGTCTTTTGAAAAGGTCCCTTTATGGGTTAAAACAAGCCCCTAGGCAGTGGTATAAGAGGTTTGATGATTTTGTTTTGTCCAAAGTCTTTAATAGGAGTAGTTTTGATCATTGTGTGTACTTTAAACAACTGCATGATGACTGTTTTATCTACTTACTGATTTATGTTGATGACATGTTAATTGCATCTAAGGACAAAAATGAAATTAATAATCTGAAATCATTGTTGAAAAAGGAATTTGAGATGAAGTTCCTTGGTCCAGCCAAGAGGATACTTGGCATGGACATTACAAGGAAAAGAGATGAGAGGATATTGACTCTCTCTCAATCTGAGTATGTGAAAAAGGTCTTAAAGACCTTTGACATGTACCTGGCCAAACCTGTAAGTGTTCCCCTTGCTGGTCACTTCAGGTTAAAGGCTGTAGATGGTGATTTAGCCTCGGATGAGGCTTCTTTTATGTGCAATATTCCATATTCTAATGCTGTTGGATGCCTAATGTATGCCATGATAGGTTCTAGGCTTGATATTGCTTATGGTGTTAGTGTAGTAAGTAGATACATGAGTAAACCATCTAAGGAACATTGGAATGCTGTGAAATGGTTGCTTAGATACCTTAGTGGCTCTGTTGATTGCTGCATTCATTATACTGCTCAAAACTCAGTTAATTGTGATATTACTGGTTATTGTGATTCTGACTATGCTGCTGATCTTGATAAAAGAAGATCTCTAACTGGTTTTGTTTTTTGTGTGGGAGGAAATGTGGTGAGCTGGAAAGCAAGCTTGCAACACATTGTGGCACTCTCCACAACTGAAGCAGAGTATGTGGCTCTCACAGAAGCTGTCAAGGAGGCAATGTGGTTACATGGAATTGTCTCTGAGTTGGGTCTAGGTAAGGACCCTCCTAAGGTATTCTCTGATTCTCAATCTGCCATACACTTGTCCAAAAATGGTGCATACCATGAAAGGACCAAGCATATAGATGTTAGGTTGCATTTCATAAGGGAAATAATTAGTAATGGTCAGGTTAGTGTGAATAAAATACCAACTGAAATTAATCCTGCAGATATTTTAACTAAGACTGTTCCTCTTAGTAAATTTAGGGAGGCTCTAAATTTGCTAAAAATAAAACCTCCCTAAATTACATGCATTGCATAGGCCTTGGGTTAAACGCCAGGAAAACTCTGGTGTGCACTTTATTCTGTTGTATGTTTAGTAAATAGGTGGAGATTTGTTAGATCGTATTTTTTTCTAAACATGCTTGCATTTTCTCTGTTTGCCTTTGGGCCATTGAATAACCGGTTGTCTACTAAGGCCCATATGTTGACAATTGATAATTCACCTGCACATAGAAACGGTGTCATTTTGTTTAGCTGAAAATGAATGATAAAATATCTCACCTACTCTCTTATCGTGTTACTGAGCATTTTATACGGATGTTAAAATCTTTTAGTCTCTCTCTCCTCTTTCTTGGTGTACAATTCGTTCTCTCTGAAAAGGTTGGAACTTAGGGTTTGGAACGGAGGTTTGAGAGTGAGATTTGAGTGAGAAATATCGAGTATCTCATCTCGGTGTAGTTGAGAGTTTTGTTCCTGGTGGTGTGGCGCTTCATTTAATCGGTTTTTCTTTGGGAGTTGCTATCTTCCAAGATTGACGGTGGTTCTGATGTTGAACTCTATGTGTTGTTGAAGAGTTCTGGAGACCGTGTAGCTGATTGCACTGGTTTGGTGGTGCTTGCTTGAAGACGGTGATATCTTGCCCTTTTTTCTGTATAGTTCTTTTGTATCTTGTTGAAAAACCGTATGTAAATGTGCTGGCTCCATTTAGGTATTTTTGGTATCTCTCTGTAAATAGTGAGTAGGTGATGTGTTTACCTTTATTTTTATGCATGCTGTGTTTACTGTTTGCATATGTAAATATCTGAACATATTTGTACCTGCTATCTGTTCTGAATAAAGTGTATGCTAGAGGGTGTTTGACCCTCTCTGGCCAACTTGGATGTAGGAAATTCTTGTACAAAGAATTTCTGAACCAAGTA
This sequence comes from Gastrolobium bilobum, assembly GCF_033153095.1. Taxonomy (NCBI): domain Eukaryota; kingdom Viridiplantae; phylum Streptophyta; class Magnoliopsida; order Fabales; family Fabaceae; genus Gastrolobium; species Gastrolobium bilobum. Next base: position 495,857 of record NW_026898943.1, read on the forward strand.
TAAATTTCTTGTGTGTTGTTTCTTATGTTTTCTGTTTCTGTAAGTTCGATCAGTGGACTGATTCTTGGTAGCTTTATACCGAGAATTATAACAGCCGTGTATATACACCATTACCATTAGCAATTATAAGAGCGCAAAGAATGAAGTTGCTGATCTAGCTAACTCGAAAATAGTTAATTTGTTTGCACTGAGCTATTTTTTAATTTTTTTTTGGGGTAAGTTTGATGGAGAATTAAATGATATTGAAATAGACGATACCTTTAAAAGTCAGGAGTAAATGTGACCGGCACAAAAGCTGAATTTACAATGCATCAGAGTTTTAATTGAAAATCGGAAAGCGCTAGAAAAAGTTAATATTATGAAATAAAGAGATGGTTATATTTACAAACTTTTTTGTTTACAAACTCTTAGAAATTACATTATGTTCTCCCGGTAGAACACTAGGTTACACTATATTCTTTCGAAAGAACATAATATATTTGTAAAAAAAATTTGTAAACGGATCATTCTCAGAGAAATAATTTGAATAGAGGTGTAGTATTGCAATTCAAAATATAGCACATTAATATAACTCAATCAATTCTTCAGCACTAATTGGTGAAAACTACAAACCAGCAATATTGCAGTAGGCCACCAACATTTTAATTATTTGTTTGACTGTAAAAAATTAAGTCAACATAAAAATTTAAATTTTAAGGCAAAGATAAGTAAATAATTTTATATTTTATTTTCAACACATTTTTTATAAAGAGCTCATTGATTTGAAGAGTCAGCAATGCATAAATCATGTATCAATACTAAGAAATTCAAAACAAGAGATTCAAATATTATATCTTAACCTAAAATATTAAGGTATTGAGTTTATGAGTTTTTTCATTTAAATGTATCAAGCTTTGCTCATTCTTTCCTGATATGAGACTTTTTAATCACTTACATTTAAAATTTCAACATGGAGAACGAGTGATAGCTAAAGAAAGACCATTAAAAAGAATTTGTCAACAGTACCGGTCATACCAATTAAACCGTGAAGGTCTTTGAGCTTAAAATGTAAATAATCGACAATTATGTTTACTTGTCACTTGGTTATAAAAACTTTTATATAATATCATATCAAATATCTTAAAAAGGTTATTGGGTGAAGATACATATGATTAGTTCTATAGCTTACAGTAATTCATTTTCATGTGAATATAACGGAGTTGCATGGTCTAGGCGATTTCAAGAACGTCCCGTGTTGCATGCCCTTCCTCGAACACATAAGGAGCGCGAGGGCTACCGAAACTAAAGCAAAAGAGGTAGCTAAAGCAACCCCTTACAAATCTCTTTTGTACTATCGATCTTATCTATATTAATTTTTTACTTTTTTTTGGCATAAAAAATATCGTGTTGGTCCTTTATTTCCTTTTTCTCTTTGATGAATTCTTTCTTTCTTTACTTTATATCTCCTCCCTGTTCACATTGCTTGCTTACCGTGTTCGTCTTTATACCATAAATTTCAGCAATTATTATAGAGGAGGAATATTTTCACTACCACAATTTTTTACTATCAACTTACTACCTATCTAATCACCATTAGATTAATATTTTCTCTTTCTTCAAAAACTTTTTAACATTCTTCCTCTTTGATCCAATGGTGATGTGATGGGTAATAAGTTAGTAGTAAGAATTTTTGATAATTAAAATATCCTCACTCATTATTATTATATCCCCCTCTAAAATAAAAGCCCCCCTCTAAAATAAAAGCCAGCGAGACTCTGAATTTGAAGCCAAATCTCTTGAAACTCGATCCTTATATATGGTTTAACCAGGGGCGGACCAGGGGTACTAGGGTTGGCGGCCGCCTCCTTCCAAATTTGAAAAAAAAAATTTAACATAAGTATAATGAAAGAAATTTTCATTTTTCCTCTCCATTAATGTGAAGTAGTTTTCTCCCACGGCAGAGTTTATTGAGCCTCTTTGTATTCTCAAGTCTTATATCTATTGAAACTCCTCTAACTCTGACTGCATTTTTTCTCCCTCTAGTAAAGTTAACGAAATAAGCTAAAGCTAAAAAAGAGTTAAAAGCTGCTTGATAATTACATAAAAAATTTAACTTAAAAGTTACTTAAAAGCACACAATTCAAGAAAAACAGATAAGAACTTAAAAAAAGGAGCTTTTCATTATAAGAATTTTTTTCAAAACATGTTTAGCTTAACTTATGCTTATAAGTTGCTTCTAGCTTAAAAAAGAAAAAATTCAAACAGATACAAATATTTAATTTTTCGTATTTTGGCCTCCCATATATTATATTTGAAGAGAGAAACAAATATTTAATTTTTAGCCTCCCACGGCAAAAATTCCTAGTTCCGTTAGTGGGTTTAACCATGCCAATACATATTCATATATATGGTCACCTTGTTTACTTGTCTCTAATTAATCGATAACCAACTTGTAATCTTTATAATATTGTGGCGTCGAAAAAAGTAAAAACCTGCCCATATTTGAGGTTGGAACTCTACTAGACAAACCTCTTCCCCCAAGTCACCAAGTACAAAACTTTTGGCCATGGTCTACTTAAGAATATTCCTCTCCCCATTGTTCTAAAAAAAGAATATTTCTCAAATTCATTAAATAGTATTTAAAATCTGTTAATCATTATTGTGTTTGTCAAAATTTCGATGGTTGCCTCAAGTAGTAATATAAACCCAAAGGCGAATGAATTGTCAAAATAGTAAAGGTTCCAACCATTGGCGGACCTATTTGGTTGTGAATGTGTGCAAGTGTATACATAAGTTTTGTTATATATATTTTTTTTAGAAAAAAAGAGATATTTTTTAATTAATTAGGAATGTCGTTCAAGAAGCAATTTTAGTGGCTGCAGTGTTAGGAATACTAGCACATATCCTAAGAAGGAAACACATCTCATTTACTGCTTATGTTTTAGTGGTTTTATATTATTAAGTTGATTACTACTTTTTTATGTTAAGTCGAAGTTTTTTTTTTTTTTTTTTGAGGATTATATCTCTCATATTATATGATTTTTTTTTATCATTTTAGAAAAAGACAAGTTATATAATATTAAAGAAAGTGAGATGACACATTATTCAATGAATTGGTCTTGTCTTTTTCATAACATGACAAAAATTTGATTCATATAACATAAGCGATATATTTTTTTTTTTTTTTTACATTCTTTTATTTTTTAATGCATTTAAAAAAAATTTAATTTTTTTTTCGGAGGCACTGTCCCCAAATTTCCTCCATTAAATATTTGAACTAAATATGCACACATAAATAAAATTTTCTAGATCCATTCCAACATTGAGCCAACGTTAGATAATTATCATGCCGTTTCACAAGAGATTAGTTTCAAACCTATGTGAATTTCTTTGCTCATCAGGGTTGTGGAATACCCGAAATCTATCTCGTTCCAAAAAAATAATTAGAGTTATTGAATAAAAAATAAAATATTACCAATGACCTAACTTTTTCCCTCTTCTGGAACTCAATAGGTTCTTTTTAAATTTTTAATCATAGTATTATTCGCTGGAGCAATCATGCGAAGATGCTCACCAACTATCCGTGACGGTGCGGAATCTAAACTAACGATTTGTTCACATTCCTGATTTCGTCTGAATAGTTTTATATGAAATTCCTATTATTTATCATTTATTTATTCACTGTACTAAGAATTAACAGCGCATCCTTTGATGGGAAATAAAGCAACCCAATGCTAGAGCAATAATATAAATTTGAAAGGAGAATAAATGGATAAGAAATTAATCAATTAGTGTTAGAGTGATCAAAAATATAAATTAATTAAGTCACGCTCAATTTCTAAAGATTTTGAGTTGAAATGACGCTTATCATGGTATCAGAATTAGAGTGATTAGGAGATTATGAGTTTGGTCATCATCCCCCTAACCACTTTCAGGTGAAATTAAGAAAGCACAAGGTAAACCAAAAAATAGTCATGTGTTGGACAAGGTACACAAAAAAATGGGCCTATGTCATATCACGCTTCAAGTCCAATTGGCTTTTTCGTTATAGCGTGTGTTAAAGAGATATAAAAAATATAAAATAATTAATTAAATCTCATCTAATATCTTAATTAAGGTTTTAGGTTGAAGTGATACTTATCCATTAATGCCAAGTAAATGTAAGTTTAACCATAAATGAACTTCTACAATAACAAGGATTTCAATATGTTAAAAAAAAAATATTTGTGAAAAAAGATAACATAAAGTACTGAAACAAAGATTAATCTTACATATATAAGCAATACTAAAAAATAATAAGATTAACAAAAAAATGGAGTAATTGCAACGTACAAAAACAGAATATATAAACCAGTATATTTACAAACAAGCTGACCATTTGCAAAGCAACAAGCCAACAATACTAAGTATAATTAGTGTTTGTGTTTTTCTTTCTTTAGCCTTTAATTAGCAATAACGTTTATTATTCTTTCCCAACTTTCTTCCCCAACTGCTACGACGATTCTAGCAACCTACAGATTCCCCTAGCTCAGAGTTGGAGTGGCATTATTCTAATGATGATATACGTACCTGCATTTCAATATAAGTATTTATGCGTACATATATGCTCGCGTACAAGTGTATGCTGCAACTGAAATATCATGCATGTTTAGTAAAATATTATCCACTTCCTTTTTCCTTCTGGCTAAAAGAATAGCTGAATAATAGTATTTTTGTCAACCATTTTAATTTATATATTTCGTAATTTACGGTTAGCAATTTTGTTTTTGAAAACATAGTGGCATGGATGGACCTTATGAAATAGTTTAATTTAATGATGACACAACACTTTACCATAATCATATACATAAGAGAGAGATAGTACTGTATTTTTACTCCACAAGCAGGTGTGTGCGGTGCGGGGTCTGACCTAAGACCAATTTCAGCCGTTTGTGTTTTAATTATTAGTCTATTGGGATTCAATATAAAAATATAAAAACAGGTTAATTGATCGTCACTTATCCTCAGTGCTCACCGTAACTTTCACCGTTGATGTCATGAATCAATGTACAACGAACATGTTTCAGTGGTGCTGTGCACACCTACAGTGGGCTACGTACAGCACCTGTTACCTCCAGCTTGGCTAAGAGTGGTGGACCCACGTGAGCAACGCTTCCAATCATTGAACAATGGTTTTTCACCCAGAAAATTTTCAGGTACTATTTGGTTCGGGAGAAATTTTTTTTTTACTAGGAAAATATAATTGATAGGAAAATAGTTAGAAAGTGAGTTTGATAGAAAAATGTAAAAAAAGTTGTTTGGTTGACCCAAATATTACCGGGAAAATTTATTTAAATATGCAAAATCTATGTTCAGGAAAAACTTTGCACCTATTTTTTCACTTCCCCAGTCATCTCAAAATACCACATCTCAAGTGCTATTCTGTAACAGTGAATTTCATCCAAAAATTAACACAAAAGTTATTTTCTCATCTATCCTATTTGCCTGGTATTTCTTGAAAAAACCTGAACCAAACGTGATATTTTTCAATATCCACCTACACTTTTTCATCAATCTTAAAATAAACCTTCAACCAAAGACTGCGTCATTATTCTCCCACATAAATGAGTGATAGGAAATTCCATTACACATTTTTGCAGTATTATAATAGTAACGAGGACTAGTTGCATTTATTAAAAGATAAAAAATATGACTCATTTAATTTTATTTCTTTATTTCCATGTCGCATAAATTCATTTGTTTTTAATTAACATGTATAAGAAAATTTAAGTGTGAACCCTTGACTAAATGATGGTGACTCAGTTAATATTGAGTAGGTGAGGATGAGAGTATGTGTTCGATCATCTCTAATATCATTTTTGGAATGAATTTAAAACTTTAATCATGGACCTAACTTGAATTAGATTAATAGTAAAATGATGAACTAATTAAAATATTTTAAAAAAAATTATTAAAAAAAAAGCATGGACCCTTGCTGATAATTTTAACTTCACGACTAAGCTTAAAATCCAATTGCAGGGACCACCCATCCGCTGATGTCACCTTAAAAAAGGTGTATGGGACCCTTGACCCCACCATCATAGTGCCGACTGACTCAAAAGCTATGCCATGTACGCGTATAGTTTCCCCAACTATACATTCTGGACCTAAATGCCCCTCCTCAATGTCGTTAATTGCAGAGGAGGGTCCCTGAAGCACGCCCATAAATACGAGTCCCCTAAGCAGCTTACCTTCCCTTTTCTCCCTCCTTCCATCCACCCCTCTCTAGTTAGCAACCATGCTCTCTGCTCTTCCTGCTTCCGACACTTTGTTCGGAAACCCATTCTCGGCGTTCGACGGCTGTTTCACGCCGTGGGATGGCCCTGACTTTTGTTTGGCCTTCAAGCCCAACAGCCCCAAGCCCGTTACTTCAAGCTCCGGTTCGGACGACCCCAACAAAACCCATGTCGCATCCGTTATGGACGAGCGAAGGCGAAGGCGAATGATATCGAACCGGGAATCCGCAAGGAGGTCACGTATGCGTAAACAGAAGCATCTAGAGAACTTACGGAACCAGGTGAACCTGGTTAGGATCGAAAACCGGGAACTTAGCAACGGGTTGCAATTCCTCCTGCATCACTGTGACCGCGTACGAACCGAAAACGATTGGCTCCGGTCCGAGCGAACCAGGCTCCGGCAAAAATTGTCCAACATAAGTCAAATTTTGGTTTTACAACAATTGCAACCCTCCTCTGCATGGCCATGCAATGTTGTCACAGCGGAATAAACCTTGATCATGATTAACCACGTAAATTAATCACAATACGGTCTCTATTAAATATACTAAAGACAATAACTTGTATGTGTATTATTAAAAGTAGCTAAAGGTGATGTCAGGTGGGGGGGTACTGGTGCTTTTTTGGGGGAAATCGGTAAGGGTTTTGGAAAATATGGTTGTAAATTTTTTCAAAACCAGAAGGGTTATTATCGATTATAGTTATTAATATGTAAAATATTACTTAGTGTTTTAATCATTCTGGTATGAATGCTGCGTTTTATGGTCGCTTGTTGCTCAAATAATGATTCGCTTAATTTAGGCTACAATTTCAGTATTCATCATACAACCGCGCGAGGCAAGGTTGAAGGTTGTGCTGCAGAATCCAAATCTCATATATATATGGATCAAAATGACAGCTAGCCTGAGAAAAGAGAGAGAGAGAGAGAGATAAAATTCCGATGACATAATATGTAATTGACTTCAAGTCCAATCTCGTAAGATTAAATACGAACACTGAGAAAAAAAGAAACCGTGTTATGCGCCCTACATGGACCATAACTTATAATCAAATGTATAAATTCAATTCTATATGGGCAATGTGCCATCCTTATAGCATCCTTTATACTTTATAGCATATGTATAGATGTCGTTATTAGTTGGCAAATAGTAGATCGATGCCAAAAGTATTACTCAAGCAACGGTCAATTCAACGTTCCCTTATTGTCCAAATGCGCTGTCTCCTGTTAACTTTTTTATTAAGGCAAATGTTTAAACAAATGGGCCCTAATATGATTGAAACATTTGGTATTTTTCCTAATATATAATAATTCAACTGAAAGTGAAGAATAGAATTCAAAAATTGTAAAATAATGAAAATATGTCTATACTATTCATCGCAGACGAATACGTCACCAACTTTAATCAAACAAAAGTACGAACTCAATCCTTCTTTCTCTTTCATTAAGAGAAGGTGATTGGTTTTGGATTATGAGCAATTAAAATAGCGTCTTTATCCTATAATAATATAAAGTGATAGATGACTTGAGCTCAAAAAATTTTACAACCAGAGCGGTCCCAGGCTATAATCAGAGACGTAATCCAATCACTAATCAATAAACAAAATGCTTAAGTACACCTAATTTGATTTTCTTACAACAAATTATATAATATACTATGAAGTAGGATATTCATACTACCAATTTTCTATTATCACTCTAATCTCTATTGGATTAGAAGAAAAGTTGAATGAAAAGATAAAAAAGAAAAACAACTATTGAATGCAATGATGATTAGAGAGGTACTAAAATTGGTAGTAAAAAAAATTGATAATATGAATATTCTACCTCATATACTATTATACATGCAATAATTTATAAGGCTCCATATTTTACTTCTTTCCGACTACTTTAGTTAATCGTGCATTCAAATAACGCTTGCACTGCGGAGGTGCGCAAAACGAATATTCGAAACATATTCGAGGCATGTTTTGTTTGGATTGCTACCCCAAAAATTTCGAAAATTACGTGTAACAAGAAAGGTATTCGAGGCATTCAAGATCCCCTGCTTGGATTGCTAATGCATTAAATTCACGCAAATCAAAAATATTCTTATATCAATATATAATATTTTTACAGGATGAAAATATTACAGAGTTTGTTATAAAAAAAATAAAAATAATACAGAGTTCATTGTAAATAAGAAACGTACGTTATACACATATAATGCTCGTAATATTTTAATATAATTAAAAGTTTTTCACATTCTATAAACACGGTTAAGTCATAAAATATGATACACTAAATATTTAATATAATTCTGCTCTCTTCACAATAGAACTTCTCTATTGAGATTTCACAACTTTAGTCCACTGGTTTTTTCCCCTTTTTCTTTTGCCTTTGAGTAAAAAGAGGGCAAAACAAAGCATTGGTAAAACTATTTCTTTGTGATTAAAACATAGGATTTGAATTCGAAAAACAATTTTTTTGCAATTATACAAGAATAAGATTAGCCCTCACCTCGTTCTAGTTAATCGAAGTTTAATGAATGATACGTCTTTGAGTACATTATTTGGAATGAAAATCGACAATATCTAAACCTAACCTATATATCGTTTATTATTAAAATCAAAACCCACATGTATCTCATATATAAACAATCAATTTTAAATAAAAAAAAACCCATTTCGAAAACATCTTCCTTCAATTAGAATTGGGTCAGTCACGATCAGTGGAGTTAGGTATGGGTTACGCACATTTCAAATCGTCAATACATCAGTCTCGCAAGAAGCTTTTTTAGACGATTAACTCCATATTTGTCTTAGCTTGGTTGCGCGTTCTCTTTCTTTTCCAAGTTACTATGTGTCCTAGCTAGAAACTTGTCTTTCAACAAAGCAAATGGGAAAAGCCACGTAGAACTTTAATAAATCGATGACCAATTCGTACAGTATTAATTACTTTAATTTAGATGTTTAACATTTACACTTTACCGAGGTAGGAAATTTATTTTAATGTAAAAGATGTGAATTATCTTCCTCTTTGGAATCTGAAGTGCTTTAATAGTAATACCTCTTTATCATTCTTGTATGTTTGTTAATTATGGTGGTTTTTTGTGAAATGAAAAGAAAAATGACAAAAGGATTATACGAATTCTTTATTTGGTATATAGAAGGGAAGAAAGTTAGTTTGATGTGTTTTTTAAAGAACTTACGTATTTTATAGGGAAGGAAAGAAAATAATTGTGTAAGCCTCCACTGTTTTTTACTTAATTTGTCGACTGTAAATTTTAAAGTAAATCAATTTTATTAGATAAAAGATAATAAAATAATTTAATATATATAAGGAAAAAATATTTATTATTTTAAAAAATTTCATGATGGGTTAATCTCATTTTCAAAGAATTTCATGATTCTGCAATAAGGGGTCATTGTGGATTTTTTCGCACATATAAAAGAATAGTTGCACTCATTTATTGGGAAGGAATGAAAAAAGTTATACAGGACTATGTAGCAGCTTATGATCTTTGTCAACGAAATAAATTTCAAACACTATCTCGAGCAGGTTTACTACAACTTTTGCCTATTCCAACACAGGTCTGAAGTGATATCTCCATGGATTTCATAGGCGACCTTCCCAAGGCTCATAATTTGGATACTATCTTTGTTGTTGTTGATAAACTAACAAAATATGCCCACTTCATCTCTTTATGTCATCCTTATAAAGCTAAGCAAGTGGCTGAAAAATTCGTTAAGGCGATTGTAAAGCTACATGGATTTCCAAACTCTATTGTATCTGATCATGAAAGGGTTTTATGAGTCAATTCTGGGCTGAAATTTTTGAACAAGCAGGGACTCATCTCAAATTTAGTTAAGCCTATCATCATCAATCAAATGGCCAAACTGAGGTGGTCAATAAGTGTCTTGAGACTTATCTTCAATGCTTTTGCAGCTCTAAACCAAAACAATGGCCAATTTGACTCAATTGGGCTGAATATTGGTATCACACCAATTATAACAGCTCTACTAAAATGACATCTTTTAAGGCTTTATATGGAAGGGAACCTCCAACCCTAATCAAAGGTAATAATCAAGTTTCTGTAGATTACGTGGGAAAAATATTGGTAAAAAAGGACAAGATTTTACATGATTTGCATCAACATTTACTCCAAGCCCGAAACAGAATGTGTGTCCAAGCTAATCAGCACAGGCGAGATTTGCAATTTGAACCAGGAGATCAAGTCTATCTCAAGTTGCAACCTTATCGTTTAAAAACCTTGGCCAAGAAGTTGAATGAAAAACTTAGTCGAAGGTTTTATGGACCCTACAATGTGCTGGAAAAAATAGAAGATGTTGCTTACAAGTTAGAGTTTCCAGCCAGCTGCAAATTCATCTTGTATTCCATATTTCGTTATTGAAGAAAGCTCTTTCCTCATATGTTATTCCTCAGCCTTACCACCAATATTGACAGATGAATGGGAGCTACAGGTTCAACCAGAAAAGGTCTTAAAGTACTGACAAAATGCAGCGGATAACACTATGGTGCTAATCAAATGGAAGGACTTGTCTGACTTTGAGAATTCTTGGGACGATCCAACAATTCTCATAACACAGTTTCAACAGATTCACCTTGAGGACAAGGTGAAAGCTTTAGGGGGAATATTGTTGGAATCAGAAAAATTTCTAGTACTAAGGTTTATTTTAGGAGAAAGTATAGGGAAAATAAACCCTCTCAACTGATTCCATAACTTCCATAGAGAGATAGGAAACTAGTTATCAAGTAACTGCGTAGCAGTGAAGGCAGAAACTGCTGCATAGTGCTTATAGTAATTATGGATTTATAAATAAAAGTAGAAAACAGTAATTGTAGGATAAGAACTAAGTCAGAAAATTAGGAGATAACATGCTTCCCAAATGCATGCTTCTGTAATTATGTATACTATTAAAAAATGTACCCTGCAGATGTTTTAGAGGAATAAACCAAATATAGTTTGTGTTATTATTATTCTTCTATTATCTTTTGTGAATTGAGTTTTCTATTAGCATGCATAAAGGAAACTCATGCGCATAGGAAGCCTATATATTATATTTTTTTTGGTAAAACTATATATTTTTATAATATCAACCCTGGATATCATTGCACCTAATGGGCAAAATGGGCCTGGTCCATATTAGGTGAATTGCTCTACAACAGTAAGTCTTTGTTTAGTTCTGAAACCTTTGAGCCTTATACCCCAATCCATCTACCCGAGACTCACTTTACCTAAACGATCTAAATCAATCAACATCCATTTGTTTTTGTCCCCAAATGCTGCAATTGCAGACTTCGCTTCATCTCCGAAGCCGCCATCACCTTCATTTCCATTTACTGTTTTGATCCAGCTCCAATGACCAAGTCTCTGGTATAATCACCTCCGATAACGCCTCTAATGAGCTTACCACCAGCACTAAATCACTTGTGTTTTCCCCTAACAGTTGACTCTGAGCTTAGGGAGGGATCATCTAGCAAGGTGGAATCGCTCGATCCCACAAATTTTGCAAGTTTACTTGACGATTCATAACTAATTTAGCTTATTTCGATCTTGTAAACGATTCAGATCGACTATTGTAAAAGGGCTCCCAGGATCGTACAATACTACATGCTGAAGTGCAATTTTGACTACATTGGAGCTGTCAAAATGCGTCAACTCATCCTATTAGGCCGTAGCCCGTTTGGGGTAGGGCCAAAATACTCGCAGGGCTAAATGAACATTAATAATAAAGGCTCGCACAGGCCAAAAGCCCTATGGGATAGCGCCATCCCGCGGGCTATTCAAAATTGTAATTTTATAAAAAAAATTATCATATTCGATACATTAAAAAATATTTTAACAAATAAATATTTAACACTTTCATAACATATTTTATACAAATTATAAAAAAATTAATTTAATTTTTTAATAAAATAATATTTGTACACAAATATACAAGTGAAAAAGTTATCAAAATTTTAAAATAAGTGAAAATTTAGTTACTACCTTTTCTAAATTCATTATTAAAGGCTGCCATCAAATAAAGATTTTTTCACCAAAAGTCCCAACAGAATACAACAACTTTAGTGGAAAACTAAAAATAACGATGGAAAATGATCTTAATAACAACATTGAATAACTCTTCTTATTATGCTATATATTTGAAAGTGAAATCATTGATTTTTTTCAACTACTATCGTTACAAAAAAAAATTGCTATTATTTTCCACAAAATTACTAAGGTGCATTGTATACAATATGTTTCAGTATAAATTTGGATATATAACATGCTTAGATGTCAATAGAAAATTTATTTTTTTGATGTGCAGTTGAAATTCTCCGTTGAAACATATTACTACTGAAAAATTTATTTTTGTTGTAAAATATTATGTGCGACCTTTCACATGGTTTATAACATGTGTCTCTTTATTTTTCATGACCTTTGATGTATTCTATAACCATCACACTAATGGTGAGTTGAATTGTAGAATACATCCAAAGGGAGTATTGTAAAATATTATGCATGACATTTCACATGGTTCATAACATGTGACTATTTGTTTTTCATGACCTTTAATGTATTCTATAACCATCATACTAACGGTGTGTTGTATTGTAGAATACATCCAAAGGGAGTATTGTAAAATATTATGAATGACATTTCACATAGATTATGGATGACCTTTCACATTGTGCATAACATGTGACTTTTTATTTTTCATGACCTTTGAAATATTCTATAACCATCACACTAATGGTGTTTTGAATTGTAGGATACATCCAATGGAGAGTGTTATAAAATATTATGATGACCTTTTACATGGTTCATAACATGTGACTCTTTATTTTTTATAACTTTTGATGTATTCTAGAACCATCACACTAATAGTGTGTTGAATTATAATTATTCTCCTAATTATGTTTACAGTCATATATAAGGACTTCTTAGATGAAAAAAGTGGTACTTGGTGAATTCAGAATATAATAAAATTTTCTTATCTTCAAGAGCTTATATTTGTTCTTATCTTATTCTTCCTTTGATTTTTTTTCTACACTTAATTTTTCTTTCTTTCATATTTCACATTCTCTAATATTCTTCATAAAATCCACGGCAAAAAAATTAATTTATTGTTTTTTAATAAAAAAGTATGAAAATGTAGTCATTTTGAAATTATTTACGCAACTATAACAGTCAAACACGCTCACATGGGATGTGACCTAGTGGAGAGAGACACGCATATGTGGGGCGTGACCTAAGAGAGAGACACGCTCACATAGGGCGTGACCAGGAGAGAGAGACGCCCAACAAGGGTGTGACCTCCCTAGTCAGAAAATAGCAACAACAAAAAAATTAAGATGGGTTCTTCAAAGATGTAATATGAATCATGTATGTGAATTTTAGACCTTATAATAAAAAAAGACTACGGAACTTGACTTGCTTGGTCAACTCCAACTTTTTTTGCTTTTCTAATTTTCCTTTGGTTGATTTTCCTTTCCTGCCATGAAGACCGAATCCCAATATTCGATGATCTGTGGTCAAGCAGAGTAGCAGACATCAGAGAGGATTTGTACTGATACGAATGATTATATCTTTATTATTTTATTTCAAAAATTTTCATAATTGAAATATAAAAAATAACAAATGATTATATCTTTATTAAAATATAAAATAAAAAACACAACAAACAATCAAAGAACTTTAACCACAAATGGAAACAGCTTTTACTGAGCAAATCCGTCCACATATCTTAAGTCTTATGGTGGGGTGTGGGTTTTCATAAGGAAAACGTGGAAATATTAACAGCTTTTACTGTACAAACAGCTTTTACTGAGCAATTTGTACAGATAAGAATTGTACCAGGGGAGGTCACGCCCCATGTGGGCGTGTCTCTCTCTTGGTCACGCCTCACATGGGCGTGTCTCTCTTTTGGTCACACCCTATGTGGGCGTGTTTGTCTCATAGGTCACGCCCCACATGGGAGTGTTTCTCTTTATTGAAACACGCCCCATGTGAGCGTGTTTAACTGTTATACATCCGTAAATAATTTCAAAACGACTACATTTTCATAATTTTTTATTAAAAAAACAATAAATTAATTTTTTTGCCTAAAATTCACAACAATTTTTACTTATATTATGTTTATAATTTATTTTATATTCATAAATATTTAAACTTAAATAAATTTTAGTTTTTAAAATAATGATAATTTTGATGAAGGAAAAAGTTTGGCATGCTAAATTATAGGGCTTTGAAGGTTAGGACTAAAAAAGGCTCTAACACAAAAGGCCCTAATGAGTTAGGCGCAAATATAGGTCTTTGTGGGCTGGCTCCACGGACTTTAGCCCATTTTGATACCTCTAATTATTGGTGATAACCCAGTTCTGCTCCTTAAACATGATTACGTATTACTTTGTTATGGAATAAAAAAGGTAAAACAAAATGTATACCTGAAAAATAAAAATTAAAAAAAGAAAAAAAAATCATAGTTGAGCATGTTTATGAGACACAGTAGCTCATAAAAGTTGAGAAAGAGAGAAAAGAAGGAGAATGTAGAGATAGAAATAGACCTTTTTTACTGGAAGCTTTGGAAGCATGATTCTCTCAGACATAATTCAGTGAATGACATTGGCTTCGCTCCTGCAGCGCGCTTCATCTTCTTTGCAGCGCTACTCTACCCTCCACTGCTCTTTTTTAGCCTCTTAAGAAGTACATCGAAAAAAAATTAGATACCCCATATTGTCCTTTTTGTACCTCAAAAAACTGAAATAAATCCATTTTTTATCTGAAAAAGAAGGAGTAGCAACAACCACCAATGGAAGCTTCCCCAGTTTTTCTATCTGCTTCGAACCTTCCTCCTAAGGTTCGTCCCGAAAATCCAAGAAGAACATGACAGTCTTTCATTCTAGGTGCCAGAAAGACAAACATTGACCATGCTCTCCTCTATCCATTCGTAATCCTAACCCACATCGATTAAACCCCCGAACCTCCGGACAGAAGTTCCTTGACCTGATCATGTTGATCTTCCTTTGATAAGATAAATGGGTTGATTACGATGTAGTACTTTCTTGCTTTATATAATAGTGAGAAAAGCGGTAAGTATAGTATAGCACGAAAGATAGTTCGTGCATCCTTTCTATATTTCTATAATAGAAGTAGATCTACTAGTATTTGGGTGTTCAACCCCACAGCCCTTGACCAAGCATGCTACGTCCCAACCCAGCACTGTGCCTTTCCATTCAATCATTCGTATTCTTTTCCCAACCCATGACACATCCGCGAGATTCACTGATTTCACGGAAGAAGTCACTGACATATCCTTTGTCTTTATTTGACCCCAAGAATGGATTGGATCGAAACGACTTTCCTGTCGAACCCCTTTGTGTCTGTATGAATTTCTGACCGCGCGAAATCTCCATAGCCAATTTTCCATTTTTGATTATGAAATCATAGGGTGCCTTTGGTACTACTCTTATTTCACATGATCCAGTATTACAAGGGTTTAATATTTTGAGCATAATTCTAGTAATGAAGAATAAAAAAAATCTATTTTAAATGTTTTCCTTACTTATACATGAAGGAAAGAAACGACCGAAAACTTAAAGGTTGTTTTATTCTGTGGGCTCATAAATATGGTTAATGCAAAATTTTGACCTAGTCCAATCAACCTATCCACCTCTAAATTCCCTTGGGTGGACTGTTGCATTTTGCCTAGATGTATTTAAATGGGCCGAAAATTTCAACAAAAATACAAAAAAATGTAAATTACATATATATATATATATATATGAGGCAGGATATTCTTACACCAGTGTAAGAGTTAGAAGTCTTACACTCAATCTTAACCATTGATCCACTTGTATCCAATTACTCACATTACTGAAAAAATTATAGCCCTTAGATATAAGTGGGATCAACGGACAAGATTAAGAGTGTAACTTACACTGGTGTAAAATGACTCTAATCCTATATATATATTTTTCTCGATTATTTCATCAATTATCCAACTTAATTTATTCCAAATATGGTCTAATTCACGTAGGGATGGTTCTTTTAAAATTATTATTTTTATTCTCAAAGTTTGAACTCAAAACCTACAAAAAATAATGTATTTCTTATTCTATAATTATAAAATAGTTTCCGTTCAATTTTATATGTAAATGTGTTTGTGGAGGAATTCACCAAATATGGATCGGGCCCATTTTGTCCATTAGGTGCAATGATATCCAAGGTTGATATTATAAGAATATATATAGTTTTACTAAAAAGAAAAGTAATATATAGCCTTCTTGTGCACATGAGTTTCCACTATACATGCTGATAGAAAACTCAACTCACAAAAGATAATAGAAGAATAATAACACAAACTATATTAGATTTATTCCTCTGAAACACATGCAGGGTACATTTTTTTAACAATATACAAAATTACATAAGCTTGCATTCGAGAGGCATGTTCTCTCCTTATTCTCCTAATTTTTTGACTTAGTTCTTATCCTACAATTACTATTTTCTACTTTTATTTATAGATTCATAACTACTATAACCACTATGCAGCAGTTTTTGCCTCCACTACTAAGCAGTTATTTGATATTTGTCTTCCCATCTCTATGGCAGTAGTTTAGAGGGTTTATTTTCCCTATATTTTCTCCTAAAATAAACATTAATAGTAGAAGTTTTTTGATGTTCAACAATACCCCCCCTAAAGGTTTCACCTTGTCCTCAAGGTGAAACTATGGAAACTATGTTATGAGAATTGTTGGATCTTCCCAAGAATTCTCAAAGTAAGGCAAGTCCTTCCATTTGATTAGCACCTCAGTGTTACCAGCTACATTTATTCTGTATTGCAACACCTTTTCTGGTTGAACCTGTAGCTCCTATTCATCTGTCAATATTGGTGGTAATGACTGAGGAATAACATATGGGGAAAGAGCTTTCTTCAATAATGAAACATGGAATACAAGATGAATTCTTCAACTGGCTGGCAACTCTAACTTGTAAGTAACCTCTCTTATTTTTACCAGCACCTTGTAAGGTCCATAAAACCTTGGACTAAGTCTTTTCATTCAATTTCTTGACCAAGGATTTTAAACGACAAAGGTTGCAACTTGAGATAGATTTGATCTCTTGTTCAAATTGCAAATCTCGTATCTACTGATCAGCTTGGACACACATTCTGTTTTGGGCTTGGAGTAAATGTTGATGCAAATCATGTAAAATCTTATCCCTTTCTACCAATATCTTTCCCACGTCATCTACAGAAACTTAATGACTACCTTTGATTAGGGTTACAGGTTCCCTTCCATACAAAGATTAAAATGTGTCATTTTAGTAGAGCTGTTATAATTGGTATTATACCAATATTCAGCCCAATGGAGCCAAATTGGCCATTGTTTTGGTTTAGAGTTGTAAAAGCACCGAAGATAAGTCTTAAGACACCTGTTGACCACCTCAGTTTGGCCATTTGATATGCCTCCAGCATATATAGTTTTCTAAGTTAAAAAGAGTAAGGATTTGATCCACTTTGAAAGAAAAAGGCTTATATTTATTATAAAGTTGATAAACCATACTCAGATATTCTCTCACTAAATTTCTGGTGTTTTGTAGGAAAAAGTACTAGAAAAGAACTCATTCAAAAGCACAAGAGAAAGCAAAGGGCAGTGTTTCCGCGCTACAAGCGTGAGAATGGCGCTATCAACGCCAGAAATTTTTTCCACACTGAAGTGTCGCGCTACAAGCGCGAGATTCGCGCTAGCAGCGCGTGAATTCCCTCAAAACACAATGTTGTCGCGCTACAAGTGTGAGTTCTGCGCTAGTATCGCGACATCCGCGCTAATAGCGCAAGAAGCACGTGACTATTTTAAATGGATTTCAAATTACATTTTAAGGAGGATTCTACACCAAAGACTTGATGAAGATTTGGGCAGATTTGACATTAAGCTATAAAAAGGAAATGTAAACCCTTATTGGTAATCTTTGGCTGGAGACTTTTTGAGAGATCAAGAAATTGAGAGAATTCTCAGAGAAATTGAAGACCTTTGAATCTTCTTCTTCTCTTTCTTTTCTTTCGTCTTAATGCATTCTTTTTATTTCTTTGTTTTGTTTAAGCCAACTATGTCTGGATAGTTTTCTATTTTAGTTCGAATTATGGATTCGACGTGAATCCTATTTGTGGTTTAATTTAGTTTCTTTAATAAATTATTCTAGTTATTTGTATTTTACCTTGAGTGAATTTCTGTATCCTTGAATGAAATTATCACTCTTATAGGGATTTGAGGGTTAGAGTTCACAATAGACATATTGAAATTTTAATCTTGACAAGGGTAAAATACCAATTCTTACATGATCTAGACATTGGCTTGCTTGAGTTGTAGATTTCATAATTCATTGTGTCTAATGCTTATTCTAAGAGGAATCACTAAGATATTAGGATTCTAATTAGAGTAAAGGGTTAAAGTCACTAAGACATTAGGATTTAACCAACTTTTTTTAGGAGATGAATTGTCTGAAATATCTCAAATAATTTAATATTGAAATTAAGTTAAACTACTCTAGGAGGATATGAGGTGAAATAATTTCTAGCTACAGTTTAGTTATTTAAATCTTAATTCGTTTTTACTTATCTTTATTATTTGTCTGAAATTATTATTAATTATTATTATTTTTGTTCAAAATTACTCTTACTACATAAATTGATTTGTCCAAATTAAAGGGAATAGTTAGGATAGTATTTGGTGCATTAATCCTCGTGGGACGATACTCTTTCTCACTACTTTATTACTTGAAACGATTGGTATACTTGTCGTAATCGCAACACCATTTGATTGATGATGATAGGTTGAAATAAATTTCAGATGAGTCTCCATTTGTTCAAAAATTTCAGCCCAGAACTGACTCATAAAAACCCTATCATGATCAGATATAATAGAGTTTGGAAATCGATATTGCTTTATAATCTCCTTAATGAATTTTTCAGCCACTTTCTTAGCTCTATAGGATGAAATAAAGGGATAGAGTGAGCATATTTCGTTAGTCTATCAACATCGACAAAGATAGTATTCAAATTATGAGCCTTGGGAAGGTTGCCTATGAAATCCATTGAGATATCACTCCAGACCTGTATTAGAATAGGCAAAGGTTGTAGTAAACCTGCTGAAGATAGTGTTTGAAATTTATTTCGTTGACAAACATCACAAGCTGCTTCATAGTACTGTATAACTTTTTTCATTTCTTCCCAATAAAAAAGTCCAACTATGCTTTTATATATACGAGAAAATCCAGAATGACCCCCTATTGCAAAATCATGAAATTCTTTGAGAATAAGTTAACCCGTCTAGAAGATTTAGGTATAACTCCAATAGTAATCAATTTGAGAATGAGATTAACCCATCTAGAGGATTTAGGATAGAGAAGTGAGAGTATTGTGGAAGAGAGGGAAAGTAAAACATAATAATTTTATTTTAAATTACACAATTTTTAGGGGAAAATATGTCTTTTTAAAGGGTGGTCATTTTGGTAAAAATTAGTTTTTTTATTTAAAATATAAATTAAAAAAAATCTCTCATTTTCTTCCCTCGTGATTTTCATTATATATATCTTTCTCTCGCTTAAATTGACACAATTCCATGTCTTTTAAAAGAACAAACATCAATCCCATATTTTTATGAAATAAAACAAAAAGTAAAGTACCTTTTGGGTTCTCAACAAATATCATGGGACCCAATTTAATCCCTTAAAAAAAATAGTCGACTCGTGATATCTCTGAACTTCAAAATAGACATGCTAGTCCTTTTGAGTGATTAACATGAGTCTTTTTTGAATTTCAGAGGAACCATGATTTCAATTAACTATGTCTATTTTAAATTTCAGAGAGAACATAAATTGACTTTTTTTTTCTAAAGAATTAAAATGGGCCCATAATATTTGTTAAGATGTACTTTACTTTGAAAAAAAAAACTCCTTGTTCTCTTTTATTAAATGATACTAAGTAAAGTAACCCTCTTTGAAAAAAAATTTATTACATTTTTTCCTTCATTTTTGTAATGCTAGAAAGACCCTTGAAGCAACATATATGTTATGGGAAATAATTTTTTTATGTTGTAGGAAAATATTTATCTTATATTGTAGAAACAAGATTGCAAATGGAACCCATAGATAAGAGGAGAGAGAAAAAAAAGAAGTGGAACCCACCTAGTTTTTGTGTGTGTAAGAAATTTAGTTATCTTATGTAAAAGTAGATAAATATAATCCATATTTTATTAGGTATCTTTAACTTTATCCGTTAGGAAAAGCTTTAAGCCAAGAAACTCAAATAAGATTTCATTCGTCAGACTGAAGTATATAGCATAGGGCCCATAAGCACTGCATCACGGGTCGAGGGTTATCTTCCAAGTCCAATAATACCCGTGTCGCTATCTAGCACTCAAGGGAAGCGACGTGGTTTTTGCACGGCTCAGCTTTGGTTTTTCGCTTTAAAATAGTCCCAAAGTAAGTACTTAACTTTGTCAGTACATACAGGACTACTTTAAGCACAATACCAGTGTTGTTGATTAATAACCACAAAAATATCGCTTTCTACATTGATCGTGGCATGGAATGTCTGTGGGATCGCGAAGCGTGAATTGAATTAGGGCGACACAAATATCCAAATAAAAATATGATAAAATTGAAGTATAACATAAATCAATACAATATTAGCATAAATATACAAATATTAAACTAGAATAAGGATATTAATATTTTATAAATTAATTGCAAAAAATAAAATATTACTATTTTTTTTAGATTCTTAGTACCTGAAAATTATTTTGGACCTCGACTAATTTAAATCGAATTGGGTGTATTAACTAAGAAAGACAAAAGTCTCCTAACACTTGTTTTTTCTACTCATAAATCTCTAATCTAACGCCTTACTTAAGAGAAACTGAATATCTTGCCACTTAAACTAGCAGTGATTAGTAAAGAAAATATTATTATTCATCTAATTATTATCGTAAAAACTCAAAATAATAATAATAATAATAATAATAATAATAATAGAGATATAAAATAGAAGTATTCAAAATTATTTACGAAATATCTTATATAATAACGTATAGGATAAAGGTAAGTTAATCATTTTGAAGCATAAATTTTAGTAACTATTAATATGTGAATAAAAATAAATCCCTTTTATTTTAAAATTGTCAATTTTTTTTTGGTGGCCTAAAATTTCCGCGTGATGTTTGGTGGGCCAAAATAATGTCAATAATAAAACAATTATAAAAGTTAACTCATATTTGAATAACCAAATTAATGAATTTTTAAAAGCATTTGTCAAAGTTATGGCGTCGGAATAAATAATGCAGCGCCTTAGCTAATAGTGCCCTAATCACTACGACGGATAATATTAGAGGTGGCAAAATGAGCGGGATGCCATCAACCCGTCAAAAAATGAGTCAGCCCCGCTCTACTCCACTTTTGAAAGTGGGCTGAAAAACTCAACTCGTCCCGTCCAGTTTGGTGGGTTGAGCGGGTTGGCTCTCCAGCCCAAGCCTATTTTACACTGACCCGCCTCAGTCCGCCTATGTACGCCATTAACCCGCCAAAAAATGAGTCTGTCCCGTCCCGTTTGACGAGTTGAACGGGTTGACTCACCGAGCCGAGCCCGTTTTGCCGGCTCTAGATAATATGGTTCTCAGATCCTCTCATCTCCTTAATTTGAGGAACTTGCTTTAATGATTCTCAATTAGATCCTATACTCATACATGAAGTATTGACTGAAGGACCGGAGTGCTATCTGGGATTACAGAAGAGCTGGATAGTTATATTTTCCCATAAGAGCCTCGAAAGTAACGGCAACCAGCAAGGACATTATTTGCTTGCTTCTTAATGGTACTTTTTATAAAGCTTCCAATTAACTTGTTCACATTCACATCTTTAATTCTTTATCTATAATCAATGAAGCCGAACCAACCCATAATTGTCTTCATTTTTATTTTTTTATTTATTTTGCATAGTTTTTACCTTTCAATAGTGGTTCAAAGGGAAAAGCTACCCAATGGGTGGAGCTCAGTTGGTAATTTGGCGCTGAGTTAGCGGGGTTGAATATGTGTTCGATTCCCGCTGAATGCATTCTTGGGGAGGGGGCTGAACCTTTAGCCATCACTGTTCCCCCGCACTCCGGATTAGTTCCATAGCCGGCTCAAAGAGTCGAAGCTCGTGGGAATACCGGAGGGAGCCAACTCGTCTCAAAGAGATAATTAGGGTTGGGTAACTCCAAAAAAAAAAAAAAAAAAGGGAAAAGCTATTGAGCCGAATTTGAAGATTGCCTATATAATTATTCGATACTAAATCATTTCTATGTATCGTAGTCACGGGTTAATAAATAATACAATGCACTTCTAAGAGCCGAAAAGGCATGTTTTATTCTACATTTCTACTTCATCCCTTTGTTTCTCTTTTATGAATCTATTTAAAGAGTATTTTTTATTTATTTATATGTTTATTTGAAAAAAAAAAATTAACTTTACCGTTGATACCAATAAATAAGAAAAGACTTATATAATTATAATATTTGAATTATTATAATGAAAAAATAATTCAGTCTCATGAAATTATTTTGTTTACAAACAAAAAAACTCAATAATTTCTTTTACTTCTTCTCTAATAATATTAAAAAAATGAAAATTGCATCTCGGGAAGATTGACAAGATT
Organism: Gastrolobium bilobum; assembly: GCF_033153095.1. Taxonomy (NCBI): domain Eukaryota; kingdom Viridiplantae; phylum Streptophyta; class Magnoliopsida; order Fabales; family Fabaceae; genus Gastrolobium; species Gastrolobium bilobum. The sequence continues at coordinate 518,787 of NW_026898943.1, forward strand.
GTTTAGTCATCAAAATTTGGGTTTAAGAATGATCAGAACCACCACCTTCTTTTTTCCCGGTTAGTCAGAGTCAAATGAGTTGGGATTAATATAATACCAAATGCTATGGAACCGCTTGTGATCTTTAAAAAAAAAGTTATTAAGATTACATGTCTGATGGCAATTTACGATAATTTATCTCTACAGAGGCTAAATTACTTATCAACATATTTTAGCTTCTTTTATTAGTATTAGATATCAATGTCATATATACTATACAAATTGTTTCATATTTTATGATAAACTCCTTTTCGGTGCCATTCCGAACCATACCTAATTCATATAAATAATATTGTTAATCTGTCACACCTAATTCAACTACGTAATATTGCTGGTTAAACATATCTCAATCTAGATTTTTTATTTTTTTTTTTAAATATCATTGCAATGAAATCATGGCACTAGATGCATGCAATGATGCAATTGAACAAGAATTACAACAGGAGAGCGGATTGTCAATCTAGACAGCAGTTATAATTATGTATTTTACAGTACGATTAATTAAATATGAACTTGTTTAACAACGGACCAGTACCATATGGGCGGATCAATATGTATGGGGCCTAATCACGTACGGTTAAAGAATGAAGACTTTTAGTTGGGTTGTATGTTTCTTGGGTTAGAGATGATGGTAATGAGATCTTGGCACGGTGATTCTGACTAGGGATACCTGCAAAGACACTATGACGCTCAAGTCACTATCAAAGCTAGGCTTATGTTGTATTCTTACTGAATTATAACCTAGGTATGTGCCCTTCGTTTGTATAGTAAATCCGATGCTGCCTTTGGTAGGCGGCATGTCCTCTGATTGGCTGTTTATGGGCTGCAGGTAAGGGTGTTAACGGGCCGAGCCAAGTTGAGCTTTGATCTTAAAATGCTAAGCCTGTGTTTAAATGTGTCAGTCTGACAAAGTCTGACAAAGTCTGTTACCTGTTATGAATATAATTATCGGCCTATGGCCTGACTTATTTACAAAAAAATAAAAGTCTGGTTTAGCCTATTTAAAAAAAATAAGACAATAAAAATTTATCCAAACAGAATATACAATCAACAGCACTAGTAATTTCATAAATATTCATAAATTCAATGTATATATCAAACAGCATAATATAGAATAAAATTATTCAAAAGTTTGTTTAACCAATAAAATGGAACGAAATGGATTGAGGAAAGAAAAGGCTATTACAAGTAGTATAAAAAAATATAAAATAAAAATAAAAATTAATATACTAGGCTAACCTGAGAGGCTCTATGGCCGAACTTTTGAATTAGAGCCTGAGACCTTTTTATTAAATGAGCTTTTATACAAGTTCAAGCCTGGTTCCTACTACCAATTTTAGACATATAAGCTCAGGCCTTCACGAGCCTAGCCAAAGGCCCCTGAAAGGCTTCTGATTCATTTACCACCCTTAGCTGCAGGCTTATATGTTCTCAGCTGGTGTCGTTCTGGCCTTACCTATATATTTCAAGCTACCTTTGTAGAGTGGTGGCAAACTGAAGGTGTCCTTTGTGTATTGGTTTTATGGCGCGGTGGTTTCTTGTGTTATGGATTTCTACCTTAGTTCTTAAGGCATGTCTTAGGCGGTTTAGGCGCGATGAGGTCATACCGCCCCTGGATTCTCTATGCGCGATGAACACATCGCGCACTTCATAGGCCTTATATGTTTGGGCCTTGATCTTTGGTTTTAACCCTTTGTGGGCTGATTATATTTTATCCAGATCACAAACATTAATGTAACTTCCCCTGCATGAATTTGTAGATAACTTAACATAGCATATAGAGAAAAAAATTATTTATGCAATGAATTAGAAAATGGTAATGATTAAAGAGAGGCTAAAGGGAATAACAATAAGTCTTAGTATTCAAAAAAAAAATCTTAAAAACACAGAACACTAAGCGTTTTTGCTTGGACCGCAACTCACTCTAAAACCACATGGGAAGCCCATTCATTTCTAAACAAGTTCAGAGGAAAATTGGGCTGTGTGCTCCAATTAACTATGCCTTTTTGTTATTATTTGGGTCAAAGGCCTAACATCATCTATTGTGGGCCACTTACTCCAGAGTCCAAAGCAGAAAAACATTAGGAATTAGGGTTTTTAATTGTCCTCTCTAGTCTCTCCATTTCAGTTTTCTGTAGCCCCCTGGGTTCTTTCTGTAGTGCATTGTTCGCGGAGCAAGGTTCATGTCTGTTTTATTTCCTGCGAATCTTTTATCAGTGCTTAATCTTTGTTAAGCTTGTCGTTTTAGGGTTTGCGTTTTGAACTTTGAATGACAATTTTATTTTATGTTCTTTCCGTTTGTTTTTTAAAATTGTAAAGACTAAGGCTATGATGACCGATATAAATTTCTCGATTCTGATCAGGACCAAAGCAAATCTATTGCTCTTGATGACAGTATTTGTGCGTGTCTGAGCCTTTCCTTTTCTTTCTTTTTTTCTTCTAGTTTTTGTAAATTGAGCCTTTCCTTTCCAGTTGTATGTAATTGTAAGAATTTTCAACAGTTCTCATATAAATTATTCGTGTTGCATTTTTTCTTTCTTTATTTTTTGAAATGTTGCATATTTTTGCTATGAACGATTCTAACTTAGTTGGCTCTTGCAGTCCTTTTCTGATTTTTATAAACAATGCACCATAAGCAGATTGATATGGTGCCGCATCATGCAAGATAACGTGCATCCCTTCAACATGATGCAGAGCACTTCTAGCAGAAAACAATTGATAAACAAATTCAAAACATTCAACAAATTATTTTATCCTGATTATTAACCTCAAAATTTCCAGAAGATAATAACAATTGCACTTAATTCATTAGGATGAGCTACTAAGATCAAACTGATTGCTGACTTGCGAATGAAGTTCCATGTTTATGCTCTGTTTTCTTTTCCTTTCTTCCGAATTTGTGTCTGAAACCAGTAAAAACTATAAAGTTTGTAGATGAATTTTATGTTAAAATGCCATTCTTTTCCCTTCAAATCTCAATTTAAAAAGAATAAAACAATTTTTTAAACAAAAATATTGAACAGCATTTTGGGTTTATATGTAATGCAGCAATATTTAGGTTCAACCTCTAACTTGGAATGTAACCATTGAATAAAAGACTATGAGAGAAAAGAAATCAATGGAATGTATTGGGATATTCAAGTGTAATGAAATTTGATGGGGTCTATGGATTCAATATTTTAAGGTTTTGAGTTGATATATGATGTTGGATTTATTGATGTAGTTTAATTCATTGGTGATGATCAGTGTTGCAAAATCCTTTTGTACAATAATGATTTTGGATTGTGATAAGGTGTTGAACTAGCCTAACAACATTACTTGTAACCCAATAATCTAATAAATTGCTAAGCATTTATTATTTCAAAATAGTCATCTAAAATGATTCATGTTATATGCAAAATCATTTTGTAAAATAAAAAAATCCATTTGTACCAAATCGTTCTCGTCTGCTCGTAGAACCATCGGCACTTGAACCTTACCTATCAGAGCGGATTGAAAGTGTATTCCAAGAAATATATGTAAGGTAAACATATGTATTTCAAATTCCAATTTTTTGTTTGTTTTGTCAACATCCACATAAATATATGCATTTTTTGACCATCGAGACTAGTTTGTTTCTGTGATGATAGTTCTAATTAGAACTCGTCTGCTCTTGTTATAGGGTGGGATTTATCATTTATATGATGTTCTGAACATGTTTGAACTTTAAACTACTAAACCGGACACAGAATGGAACGTGTTTGGGATCCTGCTGTTCTTGGTTAAATGAACGGATATTGCTCTTTCCCGCATATGAGTTTAGACAATCATTATTCTTACCAGTTGTGAATGAAAGGGTAGATTTTGGGAACAGGTTGGTATCAACAGATGCAAATTTTGTAAAGGATTTTAGATCTAGTGTCATACTTTACAAAATTAATTATCATTCTCTGTCTCTAGTATGTTTTGGTTCAATGGTTCGGTTAAATCGATTTCATGGAAGGTTCATCATTTATGATTAAAACTAACTCCGAGATCGGATCTCAAATCTTAATGCTATGGGCATGTTGTTGATGCCAAAATTCATACTTGCTTTTTGAATTTCTATGTCCAATTACAATTTCATGACCGCAAGAAAGGGTTTATTTCATAATACTTTGCACTGTACTACTAGAGCTTCTCACAATTGTGTTAGCGATGCAGTGGTGGGTGCCATGTCAAACGGTTTGCCTTTTGAACTTGCTGATTTGAGATTAATGTAATTCAAGCTCTGCCTAAGTCAGTGAGATCAAATTTAGGAAGCGCTAATTTGCAGAGATTTCTTAGTTATGATTGTGAACTGGTTGTTCATAGATGTACCCATGAAGGGTGTAATATGTTGATCTAGGGATACTCCCAGCAGCCATGGTATAGACTAAGGTTATGTTAAAGCTTTTCATGTATATGTGTATCAAGTAGGAGTGTGTGAGAGTGGCTAAGATGTGATACCATTTGTGTAGAGTGACTGCATATGAAATGAGTGAGAAGAAAATCTCCCTCCCCTTTGTGTGAGGGGAGTATTTAGAGAAGGGAAATCTCTCTCAAGCGTGGAAGAGAGAAAGTATAGTGTTGTTACCTTGTTGAAACCTATGTCTAATAGGCAGGGGTAGCAGTAGTGTATCTACGTTATACTTAGGTAGGGCTTAGGCACCAATTACATTTTAATAAATTTTATTTATTATACATAATTATATATATAAGCAATTATAGTTGAGCCCTAGCTAAAATTGTAACAATGGTAACAGACAAAGATTTGGAGTTGCTTTGTGTGTATGACCATATAACAGATTGCTTTCTTCTTAATTTCTTCTTCTTTTTCTTTCATCTTTTTCCAATTAGGGTTTTTTTCTAACCTTTTTTTCTTATTCGTACTCACCATCCGGAACCCAGCCATTTTGCGATAAGGTACGATGTTTTGTTCCTTTCTCAAGATTTTACTGATACATGTTCTTGGAATATGCATTGATAATTATATTGTCCGTTGGGGGAAAATATTGATTTATATTTTTGAACTTGTAAAAGAAAAATTCTGTCTTTGCTTACCATAATATTTTATTGGGTTTTTTTAACATAAATGAAATTCATGCTGCTTTTTTTATTTATAATTTTTTTTTGTGATTGTATTTATTGATTTTATTTCTTTTGAAAAATGGAGTGTTGTTTTACGTTTACCTTTGTGTGTGTGTATATATATATATATGGATATATTTTTCTTATGTTGTAGAAAAAAATTACCTCATGTTGTAGAAATAAAATTATAAGTGGGACTCACAGGTAAGAGGAGAGAAAAAAAAAGAGCGGTGGGACCCAACCCTTTTTTGTGTGTAGGAGAGTTGTTTATCTCATGTAAAATGAGATAAACATAACCCATATATATATATATATATGAGGAATGATATTGTGACAACCAAATTGTGTTACTACCAATTAATCTCATCGTTAGATAGATTATGTTGATCCAACAGTTATATTTATTTCCATCTTTGTATGGTCATGGTTTCTCATATTTAAAGTGAAAACATTAAATATGGGAAATCATAACCATACAAAGGTGGAAATAAATATAAAGTATTAAATTTGAGAAACTATGACCATACAAAGATGGAAATAAATATAACCGTTGGATCAACATAATCGATCTAACGGTGAGATTAATTGGTAGTCACTTGGTAGTAACACAACTTGGTTGTCACAATATCCTTCCCCTATATACATAGGAAAAAACATTTCTCAAGCAGCTTGAGATAAGTTTATCTCCGGCTACCCTAAAATTACGTCGTTTTATTTATTTATTTCCTTATATCAATTGATTCACCTTTGAATGGTTATGATTCTCTTTTTCTCTGTCTTCCTTCATCATCACCATTGATCCATCTTTGTACGGTTATGATTTAGTAGCCGGAGATAAGATTATCTCAAGCAGTTTGAGAAACGATAAGCCCTGGGTCAGGATCATTTTATACAAGTGTAAGTTACACTTTCAATCTTGTCTATTGATCCCACTTATATCTAAAGGCTCTAAGTTTTTAGTAATGTGAGCTATTGGATATAAGTGGATCAATGGTTAAGATTGAGTGTAAGACTTCTAACTCTTACACTGGTATAAGAATATCCTGCCCCTATATATATAGAGAGAGGTACAGTTGCTATTAGTAATGAAATTGAATTGTTTCCTGTGTTATTTGTATTTGATTTCACAACAGGAATGAGAATTTTGACGATTAATTAGTAGAAACTGGTAAAAAGAAAAATCAATGAAGATATATGTATATATATGGAGTATGAAAATTTCTTGTACTTATTCATTAACAACTTCTTCTTCTTTTTTGTATTTTTAAAATTTTTAAGATATCTAAACACTCATTAAATAATTATGTGGATCAATTTAAATGATTTTAGACATTTGTTGCTGATTATTCTATTTTTTTTAATTGTGAAATTTGTTGTCCCTCTACGTTGATGTTCGTTACTAGTCACAACTAGGGGTATAAATGGGTCAAGTTAGGTTAGAATTTGGCTTTGATAGCCTAAGCCTATGTAAAATATTCAGAGCCTGTACTGGCCTATTAGCCTATTAAAGACTTGATTTATAGGTTTATCCTGACCTATTATAAAAAACTAAAAAACCTAATACGACATGTAAGGTCTACCAAGTTGCAAACTAAAGTTTATAAACCCAAACCAAATTAAAATATTAAAAAAAATATTCACAAAGATCACCTGAAATAAATTTTCATTGACATCAAAATAAATAAATTTTCATTTACATCAAATTAAATAAATTTTCCTTAACATCACATTATAATAATATTCATAAAGATCACATGAAAATTTTATATATGTAATATACATATAATTTGCACTTTTTTTACTAATTTAATTTTATATTATATTTTAAATTTTAAATAAATATTTATTATTTGATAAAATAACATGACTTCTATTACTTTACTTTTTTTAAGTAAATTTTTTTCCTAATAGATTTGTGTAATTACAAAAATAATATGTCAAATTTTTTACCCCTGCTGAAATTAAATCCTGACTCTGTCACTATTTATGACTCTTTATAGATGTCTTCTAGAAGGTATATACTTTGATATTGAACCCAACTAATTGGGTCTACGGATATGGGCTGGCCAAACGGATTGAAAACTCTTTAGGAATTTAAAGGGTAACTACGGAGCGAGTTAGAGCTTCTCAAAGTGACAAAGCAATCAATGATAGAGTTTTTGCTCGATATGTAACAAGAAAACTAGAAAAGTTTTGGGCCCTAGACTGCCAAAAAAAATTATTTTTGGTCTTGCGACTGGTTTCTTTGCAATTGCATTGCGCTCGTGATCTTCCCTCAGGCTGAGATCTCTTCCACCTGTTAAGGCTTAAACAGAAGGCTGTGAGGATGTTTATTAATTTCTTTCTAAAACCAGCTTCTTTTTCTTTTTCTGAAGATAGATATTCTTAATCAACTAATGAAACGAAAAGGAAATTTTAGGCATACAAATCTTAATAAAAAGAGAAAAGTGCATAATTTCTATAAAATCCTATCAATAAACTAAGAGCAAATAAAAGAGATGAAAGATCACAAAACATTAGCCTTCTTTATTGAATATATGATGCCTTAATCTTGTTCTAAACAATTTTTCTTTCTTGTGTCAAGGCTTGGTTTTTGCATCTACAGATTTGCTCAATAAATCTCAAGGTCAAGATTGGGGTGTCTTCATTTGCTATGGTTAGCTAATTTCTTGCTTTTTGTGTTTCGCCTCCTGATGCCCACTTCATGACAAAATAGCATGATATTTATTAGCACTAGATTTTGTTAATCTTTCTAATTTTATCATAATGGCTTTATTTTGCTGAATAACTCGTATTACAACTACATGATTTTATTAACAATGACAAAAATAATTAATTCACCAAAAAAAAAACCATCAAAATTAAAATTTTCAGAAAATGATACGAGATGGATCTTAATTAGGGAATTAGCCAGTCCTTTACCTCAAAGCCAACAACGCTGAGAAAAGGGCACCAAGATACGCTTCCCCATCGTCCCACAAGAAAAAAGGATGCTGAAATGTAAAGAAAGCAATGTTCGCTCAGGCAGTAAGGAGATCCTTTACTGGCCATGCCCTACAATTTTCAAGCAAAATGTTAATTGGTCTAATGTATTTGGTGAGTGGATATACTCATCATAACCATGATAAAAAAAAGATGGTCTCTTTCTCTTTCTCAACATTCCTCCTAGTCCTGTGCTACATCTTTCTTTCACTGCGAAACTCTCTTCCCGAACACTTTCTTCTAACCGAAATCATGTGCTCTTGAATTTCTGTCTCCATGAACTTGGTCACGCAAATTTGCATGCAAACCAATGATGATATTGATCAAAGGGAATCTAAAATTTAAATATTGCAGACACATTAGGAAACTGAAATAAATAGTGGGCGAGTTGCTTCTCAAGTGGGGTCAGAAAGAAATACTACACTGTTTTACATTGTAAACTGTTGGGAAAGGAACTAAGTTTTGTTCAAACCTGATGACTTTCACATTATTGTTTTAGGGGAGGTTATATTTATTAATTTTTTTTTACTACCTCTTATTATCAAATCTTAAATGTTGATTTTCGTCAATCTAACGGTTATAATTTATTGGGTCACACTTATTAATTAATTATTAAATTCCAATAAATTATAACCGTTAGATTAGCAAAAATCAACGGTTAAGATTTGTAAGTAAGAGATAATAAAAAAAAAGTAATAAGTATAACATTTTCCATTGTTTTAAGGGAAAATAATTTGCCTTTTAAAGTATTTAACTTTTTTTTTACTCCCTTATAATTATGTACTCAAAGTAATACATAGTTATAATGTTAAACTTATATTTTTTTTTTCTCTTTTTTCATAAACTATCGACTGATTGGAAAGTGAAAAAAAATATAATTTTAATATTATAATTATGTACTCCCCAAAGTACATAACTATAAAGGGGTGAAAAGACATAACTTATGTCCTTTAATAAAACAAAACATTTTTCCTTGTTTTAAATATGGGAAATATATTTCTTATGTTGAATGAGATAATTTGTCTCATGCACACACAAAGAGTGAGTGAGATTCATTGTTTTCTTTTTCTCTCTTCTCCTTAATGGATCTTATCCACTTTTTTATATGTTACATGAGAGAAACATATTCCCCTTTAAATATTGTTATACAACTTTGTTACATGCTCACCCACTTCTTACTCCATTTTATACATGTTAATAATGTATATTTTTTAAGTTAACGTATTATTAATGTAGTACCAATGATAGGAAAATGTTATATTTATAAAAAATTTATTTACAAACTATATTATGTCTGACCGGTAATACACTCTCAAGTAGAGTATTATCGGTCAGACATAGTGTAATTGGTAAGTTTGTAAAAAAAATTGTAAATGGATCTTTTCCCCAATGATAATGGTGCCTTATAGATTACTAGTACATTAACTATATATACATTATTTTAACCCCAAAATTATACATTATTAACTAGTGTAGAATTCGTATAAAATTTTGGGTATGCAAGGATCATTTTCTGATGAAATACATTACATATGCAGCAGATACATGGAAAAGACTAATTGCCCCAAATTAAGAAGTTTTCCCTGCGGTGAATAGTTTCACTAAATTGTAATTGTAAACGAATAACTATATTAAACTAAGGCCCAAAAAAAGGGAAAATTTGGTATGTGTATTTGATATGGAATGATAGAAAAGTGGGGTGAGAAATATTTATTTATTATGTTTGGTATGGGTATTGTGAACAAAATGTCAGCAACTTTTTTTACACGGTATTTTCATTTTGAACTACACAAAGGCAAAAAAAATTTCCACTTAACCTTTGGTATTTTTTTTCCCTTGATCTTGGATTCTCAAAAAGTAACATTTGATTCACTTTTTTTCAAAAAAAACCAACATTTGATGATGACTCACTTGGCATATTCAAAAAATTAAGAGTTTTTGATAATTTAATTCACATTCGAATCAATATTTTACCATCAATCAAATATAGAATCAGTAAAATTAATCTAATTTTTCCGGCAAAATTTTGTTTAATCAAACACTTTTTTATAACTTATTTGGGATCAAAATATTCCTACCAAATGTTAAGTAATCTTTTTTTCTCGGTAAAAAAAATATCTATCGTATCAAATGCCTAACTGGAACTTCATATTAACTCGTTCCTGTTTGTTACGGCTGTTTTGTTTCATATGGTGTTTAAGTACATGACCTCGAAAGGTATGGTGGTTTAGCAAAGCCAGTACTTTACTGTCTGTAGTGGTATTAAACAATTAGCTATATGTCTTGTAACGCTTTAATTTTTATATACTAATATAAATTAACGCATTTACCACATAAAAAGTATGTTTGTTAAGGGCCCTTCACTTAATCATGCCTAGAATATATGTACTTTGATCATGAGGGCATACTTTATAGGTTTGTCCTAAGCTTCTGTATTGTTCTTCCTTCTTTCATTAACGTTTCTCATTCTCTCTTTTTAAAGTGTTAAGATGCCTCTTAAGAGCCGCCGGATCAAGGCTTTCTAGAACAGTTTTCTCACAAAAATGTTAGGAAATGAATCTTTAAGGAAAGAAAAATAGCAACAATAACATTAAAAACGACAAATAGAATATAAAAATTTTACATGAATTTTTTTTTTCTCTTTGATTTTTCAAAATCTCATCGATTCAAATTTTTTAGGCAAAAAAATTTAAATATTGATTTTTAATAAAATTTTACGAAAATGTAATCATTTTGAATGTATTTACAAATATATAGCACTCAAACATACTTCACTGTAGGTGTGACTTGATGGAGAGAGACACTTCCCGCATGGAACATGACTCACCAGATGCTGACACGTAGCACAAAAAGTCAACAGTTTAACCGTGAATCTTTGGAAGTTCATAACTTTTGACTCGGATGTCCGAATTAGGTAAAAAGATTATTCTATACAACTTTTCGAGATCTTTGCAATGATATTTCATTTGACATATTTGTCTCACAAAAAAAGTTTCGATTTACAACAATAATATTATAAGAACATTTAAACTCAGATTAACCACTGTCATGATTAGAACATTTCTAGTAAAGATCCTTATGAATATGGTAACATTGTTGCAAATTGAAATTATATCTATAGGAGACAAAACTTCAACTTAAATAACATCGTTCATACTCACAGATATAAAATATGCAAAACGGAGCACAAGGAAGTATTTTTTGCAAAATATTTTTGACGGACTTGCCAACACATTCGTTTTGAAAAATTATGTGGAATAAAAAAAAACTTGATTCAGGTACCCAAGGCCAAAGTTATGGTGAAACGAATGTGTTTTTTTTTACTTATATATATATATATATATATATATATATATTTAAGTTGAATCACGCCCCCTGTGAGGCGTGTCTCTCTCCTAAAACACGCCTCCTGTAACTAGGGGTGTAAATGGGCTGGGCTGGGCTTTGGCCTTCCTGGCCTAGCCTACGAAAAAAAATTTCAGCCTATCTGACCTACTAGCCTACTAAAGGCTTTATTTATAGGTCAAGCCTGACCTATTTTTAAAAATTAGAGAGCCTGATATGGCTTACAGGCCTTGTAGGCCTCCCTCGTGATATATTTTAAAAAAAATTTAAATTTTTTTTTAACAATTTTTAAAATATTCGCTTGACATTACATGTCATTAACGTGTTCATAAATTGCTGCATTTTCTTACACGAGATATAAATTTCAATAGTGAGCATTAAAAATTTTACAATAGTAAAAAATATATATTGAGCAAAGTTTCATTCATGCATGCAGTAGTACTTCTCATAAGAAATAAAAAATGATAAATAAGAAAGAGTCAACATAATATCCCAGCTCTATAATGTATATCAGAGAGGAATAGAGTTAAAGAAATGGGAAAAATAAAAAAATACAATTACTAGGTCAACCAAAGCTTAAATAAAGTCTACAAGAGAATATTATTCATTGAAATATCTTTAAACCACCATCAAGACAAGGGTCGGTACTAATTGCCACCTAAAATAAATATATATTTTTTAATTTATTTTTAAAAATTAAATAGGCCAGCCTACAAGGCTTTAGGCCAGGCTTGACAAAATTGGCGTACGGCCTATTTGTTAAAAAGGCTTTCTTATAAGCCTAAACATACTCTACCTTTCAATGTAGGATGGGCTAGGTCAGGCTCAATGTAGGTCGGGCTATAGGTTAGGCCAGCATAGCCCATTTAAACCCCTACCTGTGACGTCTCTCTCTATCAGGTCACGCCTCTTGTAAAACGTGTTTGAGTGCTATACACAGTGGCGGAGCCACATGTACTCTGAGCGTGGCTTCGACTCGGGCTAAATTTTAACAAATTGTACTTATTATATATAATTATATAATTAATTATAATTTGACCCAGATTAAAATTGTAATTTAGCTCGGGCTACAATTTGTAATTTGACCCTATGTAAAATTTAAAATATTTTTGGTGAAAGATTTGGATAAGTTGTATTAGATTATGTGTCTAATTTTCACTTGTATAAAAAAAATAATTATTTTTAGTAAAATAAAAAATATTTAATAAAATTATAACTCTTCTTAGTGCTGCTTGCTCATATGTTCTGTATTTAATACAATTTAAATATATTATGATATGAACTAACTAAAATTAAAAAAAAATACACATACAATTTTTTGGCCCGGGTTCAAATTTGAGCCGGCTCCGCCACTGGCTATACACATGTAAATTCAAAATGAATACATTTTCATAATTTTTTATTAAAATAATAATATTTAAAAAATTTATCCAATTTTTTAACTATAGTTAGAAATCCACGTCGGTGAGACTTTGAAAAAGCAAGCGATGGAGGGATTTTTATTTATAGTCACCTGACCTTTTACTTTTTCAAAAAACAAAAAAATGCTTTACGGCAATAACTTAAGCACATGCTTTTCACGTTAATGGCGTTTCAAGTTTTTTAATTAGATTTGCACAGCAGGAGTGGCACGGTTTCCCTCCCTCCGTTTGATAAAATTCATGGATCCCCTGTTTCAATGGGATACCAACGAGGGACCCATATTGGGATGGATAAAATTCATGGATCCCCTGTTTCAAGGATTTTTTTAATACGAGTATAAAAAAATGTGGTGATCCTTTTCTTTTTTGGGTAAAAAAAATTACTCTTTTATCTCTCTCTTTTCTTATATTTTTCCCTATTCTCTTTTATTTTCTATTTTTGAAACGAACCATCCTGTCCCCGGTTCACCATAGATGCGCTCCTGTTTCAATGGGATACCAACGCGGGACCCATATTGGGATGTCCAATGAATATGAGAAGTGCTATATATATATATATATAGGCAGGATATTCTTAAACCGGTGTAAGAGTTAGAAGTCTTACACTCAATCTTGACTTTTGATCCACTTGTATCTAATGGCTCACGTTACTACAAAATTTGAGCCCTTAGATATAAGTGGGATTAACAGACAAGATTAAGAGTGTAACTTACACTGGTGTAAAATAATCCTGACCCATATATATATATATAAAATATTTCTACAGCCACTTTAGATAAGGTTATTTACAGCTACTCCAAAAATTATGTCGTTTTGATTAATGAAGGGTATTTATGTAATCTTAGGTGAATTAATTAAAGGTGTTTCAATAAAATGTATATGATAAATAAATAAATAAAATTACGAAAACACCCTTCATTAATTCTCCTAAAATTACAAAAACACCCTTCATTAATCAAAACGACGTAATTTTTAGATAACTGTAGATAACCTTATTTAAAGTGACTGTAGAAATATTTACCCTTATATATCTATATATATATATATATATTGAAAGGGTTATATTTATCTCATTCAACATGAGATAAATCAAATTTGTACACACACATAACAAAGGTGAGTCTCACTTCTATTTTTTTTCTCTTTAATTATTTGTAGATTCCTCTTATAATTTTATTTTATTAACATAAGACAACTATCTCCAACGACATAAGAAAAATATTTTTAATATTAAAAATATAACTCATGAAAATCAAAACTGAAGATGAAAAAAAAAAATTAAAAAAGTTGAAAGGAAAGCCTGTGAAGGGGTAATTAAGGTAGGCTAAAAAGAGATTGAGATTACTCGCTAGTCGCTAGTTTCCCAGTTGAGGTTTGTTAGTGACATCACCACCTCCTACTTTTTTTTCTTATTGAGCACAATCAGTGCCATCCAAAAGCACATAAAAGAGGATCTTGCGCTGTGTCTTGCACCTCATTAAATTTAAATTTTATTATTCAAGTAGTCGCAATACGCAAACAAAACAAATTTTCTGTGTTTTACTTACCGAAAATTATACTCTTATGTTATATAAGATATATCTCTCATGTCACACTCACATAAAAAAATGTGCCCCTCTTTTTTTTTTTCTTTTTAAAAAAATTGGTGGATCCCATTTAATGTATCTCACAACATAAGATAATATCTCTCTTATAACATGAGAAAAATAAAATCCTTTACTTATTAGATGCTCGAGTTATGGCATAGACAATCATGGCTACCCAAATCACACTGGGTCAGGTTAGATCTTATCCGATATCATAATTTCCTTTACAGTGCTTAGTTCCGTAGCCCAACCCACCCCGTGGCTTTGACCCTATTATATTTTTTTATAGGGACATCATTCACCCTAATTTCTTGCACGAACGTCTCGTTGTGCCTGAAGGGAGAGCACGTGGCGGTGGAAGAAAGCAAATTATGGAGCAAGTAAACAGTAATATTAACTAGGTTTATGTTGTAATTTTGGGAACTCTTTTCTCAAACAATAACCAGATTCGCATAACAAGTAAGGTTAAAGAAATAATAAAGAGACAGAACACCAGCATTTACAGGTTCAGAAACTCAGTATTAGTGAGTTTCCTACGTCCTGGGGCCTAATGAGGGTTAAACACCCTCTGATATCACACTTTATTCAGATATCAAGAATCACAGAAAGAGTTATGGTACACTGATACAATGACAGAAAAATAAGCATATGGAGAAACCATAAAAGACAACGGAATCAACAAGAGCTACAACTTGAAACGAATAAAAACATCAAGCATAACAGATCTGTAAACAAAAGTAAATCAGAGCTCAAATAGTGGAGTAGACATCACCAATCTTCACAAAACAGTAGAGAAAACGTTGTTCCTCTTCCTGAACCTCCAAGCCCAACCACCGTGAGCTTCACCAGTCCTTCTTGAAGATTTCCCTCTCCATCGTATGAGCACCAAACAAGATTGTGCACCGATCAATCTTGACTAAAAGAATAATTATAATAGGGGCAGGATATTCTTACACTGGTGTAAGAGTTAGAAGTCTTACACTCAATCTTGACCATTGATCCACTTGTATCCAATGGCTCACATTACTAAAAAATTTGAGCCCTTAGATATAAATGGGATCAGTGGACAAGATTAAGAGTGTAACTTACACTGGTGTAAAATGATCCTAACCCATTATAATAATAAAGGAATTTTTTTTTTGGTAAATATAAAGGAATTTAATTTTATCTATTGTTAGCATAAAATTTTACAATTAATGTGATTAATAATAATAAATTGTTTCAATCAATAGTTTATGGGTAAACAACTTTTCCTTTTAATGGAGAAGTTTTTTGGTGCAGCAACTCACATCACAAAATATTGGAATGTGTGATATGTTTTTTGTTTTATTTTTTCTTAACCAATCAATGGATCCCATAAAAAAAACTCTCTGAGCTGCAAAAAAAACAACTTCTACTAAGGAGAAGTTGTTTACCCATAGTTTATTTACAATTAATTGATCAAAAATATTAAAATCAAAAGGAAAGGGAAGAAGGGAGCGTAGAATAAAGCAAAAGGGGATGTCTTTCTCAAACACGGATCCCCATGTAATGCTGGAAGTATGCCTAGCATTGCTTGCTGGAACACATTCTTTTTGTTTAGTTTAAAGGAACTTGCTTTGTACCCTTTACAAATTGGTCCGCTGACGCACACATTTATACACACAAAAACAGAGGGACATGCTGGATTTATTTACCTTGGTACTTAGATTTGGCCTATTCTGTTCTTTCAACCAACAAAAAAACATACGTATATTTTTAACAAGAATATGGCATGATTACTTGTTAGTTTATCTGTTTCCCAATTATTCAGTTGTCTTGCCTTAATTTTGGCTACAATTTCTGTTAACTAGTGAAGTTAAGTAGTGATACTGAGTCTTCAAGATGAAGCCCATAGGAACTAGTAGTACCTTTAACGTTAACGATCAAAATAACTGGTTGGGTTTCTCCCTCTCTCCCCAAATGGATATAGGTGTTTCTTCACAACCTCATCACCATCTTCAGACACAGCCTTCCTCTGCTGCTGCTGAAGCAGTTCCACCAAGCTTTTACCACCCTACACATCTTCATAACTATGGCTTTTACTATGGACTGGAAGGTGAAAATGTTGGATTGTATTCAGCCTTGCCTGTCATGCCCCTCAAATCCGATGGCTCGCTCTATGGAATAGAAGCTCTGAGTAAATCACAAGCACAAGGTTAGCTCAAAAATCTCTTGTTTTGGAGAGAATATTTTATGAGAAAATGTACTAATTATTCAACTTGTTGACTTCTTTGTTTTTATCTATTTTATGTGAAGCAGTGACAACTACTTCAACACCAAAACTAGAAAATTTCTTAGGTGACCAGACAATAGCGACCCCTAACTATGAATGCAACACCAGAGAAGCAACGCCTCTGAGCTTAGATAACCTAAATCATGTACAAGAGAATATCAGGCAACAACAATTCTCATATTATTCTGCCTTAAGAAATCATGATGTGATGTTAGAAGGGTCCAAGCAAAATCAGACTTCAGAAAGTCTCCAGCACCCAAATATGGCCGAGGATGAAATTTTTGGTCTGAAGAGCTGGGTCTCAAGGGACTTTCCTACTAGCCATGCACAGGATTCAAAGATGATTGTTCCTGTGGAGGATAATGGAGGTGAATCAGGGTCCATCGGATCAATGATATATGGGGATTTACATTCATTGAGCTTGTCCATGAGTCCTGACTCACAATCGAACTGTGTCACTTGTTCACAACAGACAGCAACTACTCTCATTGATTCTGTTGTCATTGACAGGAAGAAAAGAGGGCCTGAGATGGTGGACCAGAATAAGAAGCAAATCGTTCACAGGAAATCCATTGATACCTTTGGTCAAAGAACATCTCAATATAGAGGTGTAACAAGGTTGGTTATCCTCTGGTTTCTTCTAAATCTTACAGGTGCTTCTGTTACATTAAAAGTGTTCATGACCATAGTTAACATATTAAACTGTTTATCTCCTTTAGTGTTTTCATTTCTTTTATTTCTAAAGGATGTTTTGTTCATCAGGCATCGGTGGACTGGTAGATATGAAGCTCATCTATGGGATAATAGCTGCAAGAAAGAGGGCCAAGGCAGGAAAGGAAGGCAAGGTAAGAAAAGGACTATCTTCCCATCCCTTTACCTTTTTTTCTTTTTCCGGGTATATTTTTGGTCAAACGAATATATTGAGCTCGATTTTGTTCTCCTTTGAAAAGCTCTGCATTTTGTAGTAATATCTCACTGTTGTTTCTTTTCTGTGTTTTCTTCCCTCCTTTTTTGTTTTTTTGTCTTTGATTGGGGGATGATTCTACTCAAATGTACGGTGAATCTCAGTTTATCTAGGTAAGGATTTACAAAGCCAGGATTGTTATTTTCTTGCTCTAGTTCCTTGAGCATATATTAACTGGCATGCAGTTAATTTTATCGTTAAATATTTTGCTTATGATGATAGCAAAAGAGAAAAATCAATCCTTATACAAATGATTCCAAAAATTTTGTAATAGGGGGTTATGATATGGAAGAAAAAGCTGCAAGAGCTTATGATCTGGCCGCACTCAAGTATTGGGGACCCTCCACTCATATAAATTTCCCTGTAATGATTAATTTCTTTCTCATTTCTCTTTTGAGTTTCTATTCAATTTCAAGGGTCTTATTCAGTGACAGTAACTGATATGCCATTTTGTTGTTATAAAAGTTGGAAAATTATCAAAACGAACATGAGGAAATGAAGAACATGACCAGACAAGAATGTATTGCTCATTTACGCAGGTAAAACCTTTGCTTCTGTATCATCTTTAAGTCAACAACCATGTTACTTGTTTATAACCATAACATTCAACTTTGTTCAATCAGAAAAAGCAGCGGATTCTCAAGAGGGGCTTCCATGTACAGAGGAGTAACAAGGTCTCATAGGCTAGCATTTGCATAATATATTATATACATGGCAATTTAATTTAATGGGATTTATATCTGGAAAAAGAAATTCCTTTCTTCTAAACTCCATTACTTCTGATTAACTTGGTAGCAGACACCATCAACATGGAAGGTGGCAAGCTCGAATTGGGAGAGTGGCTGGAAACAAAGATCTATATCTTGGAACCTTTAGTGAGTTCTTTCACATTCACTGTTTTTTTTTTATAATTATTAACATTTTTCCTTTAACAAACAGCCAATGTATTTCATGGACCATGTTTCATAATAGGAAGAGACCGAGAGGGTGCTTTATGACTTTAAAAAGCTAATCTTTGATGTGCTTCTTCTCTTTGAACTCTTCTTTTTTCATCCACATAAGGCTGATCATGAACCACTTTAATATTGTAGAGCACTGTTAGTCCCGAAGGCAGCTTTTACTAAAGCTGTTTGTTCAGAAGGATAAACAGTCCTAACTTTAATTAATCTTTTCAATTGTTAACCTAAATTCTGATCCCATATTTTCAGCCAAAAAAATAAAATAAAATATGATCCAATGTTACCCTTATTGAAATACAACTTTAGGTACACAAGAGGAAGCAGCTGAAGCCTACGACATTGCTGCTATAAAATTCCGAGGAGTTAATGCTGTTACTAACTTTGATATAACAAGATACGATGTGGAAAAAATTATGGCTAGCAATGACCTTCTTAGCAGTGAACTAGCTAGACGGAACAGAGAGATGGGCGGTGGAAATGGGAACGAGGCTAGTAACCATAAACCTTCTACTATATATGATGACACTCAAGAAGCCATTCTAATGCAGAAGAGCTGCAAAAGCCAATCAGAGTTGAAGATGGTTCTCTATCAATCCTCCCAACAAATTGAGAGTTGCAGAACTGATCAGTCTTTCTCGATGGCTTTAGATAACATATTTCATCAAGAAGTAGAGGAATTGAGTAAGATTGGATCAAATATGTCAAATCCTTCTTCGCTTGCAACAAGCTTGAGCAGTTCAAGAGAAGAAAGCCCAGATAAGACAAGCTTGCCAATGCTCTTTGGAATGCCTTCAACAACGTCTAAATTATTAGCTACCCTTCCAACTAGTAACGTGGATTCTTGGGAGCCATTAGCACATCTCAGGCCTGCGCTTTCGTTGCCTCAGATGCCAGTTTTTGCTGCTTGGACCGATTCATAATCCATTTTTTATTTTTCTCTAGCAAAATGGCATAAGTTTTTTTTTTTTTCTTTTTTGTTTCATGCAAGGACACGAAAACAGGTTTGGTGAGTTTCGAGCTATAGTAATGCGTAAGTTTGAGCTTTTAATCGTTACATCTAACTATCCAAGCATTTTACGAAGAAGAGATCCTATATTATTATATCACTGTGGCCGAAGTTCGTAAAATCATTATAGAAACGGCCAAGAAGGCTATAAAAGGGATATGATTGAGAGGATAATTAAAATTATATTAGGCAATATGGGGAGAGACTATATAGTCATCATTAGTTTCAACATTGTTTGTCCCCTTAAGTTCAGAAACTAGCTCATTATGTGTCTCAATTATGCGATGCTGGGTCAGGGGTCTCTCTTTATCGTGTGGAAGTGGAACTTTATTACAAGTAGTCTGTTTTATTTGGTAAACAATGAGGGACAGCATTGGAAAAAAAAATAGTTTATTTGATTGTTAAAATAATATAAGTATTAGATAAAGAAATAACTCGATACGTAATACAAATTTTAAATTTTTGTTACATACTAAATCAAATAACAAAATCTTATCCACATGCAAAAAGAGAAAAATATCAATATCACCTATCCCTTTATTATCTCAACTCTATTACACGCAAAATTAAGCTCAACACAAAGCGTATTAGAATAAATTTTAATTACATCCTTTTATTAATGGATATCACAAATACAAAAGAAATAATCTGTGACTCAATCATTAATACTTTTGTACAATCACTCAAAATGGATCGAAGGCAACCTAGCTAAGTGTATTTTTTAAAGACTTCATATTTATTAAATATAAATTAAAATAATCTTAAAAATTTATAAAAGATTTAAAATTTCATTGTTTAAACTATTAGAATAATTTAAGGGAAATACTACTCTCATTTCACATGAAGTAATTATCTCATGTTATCTCACTTCGAAAATCTCACTCACTCTTTTTATTTTTTATCCTTTAATGATGAGCTCACGTGACTTTTCTATATAATATGAGAGAACTATTCTAATTCTCCATAATTTAATGAATAGTATTGATGTTTCTTAAGGACTTTCCGTAATAACCCATATCACCACGTCATTGATACTAGTTCATCACATCCGGTGTCATCATTACTTATTCGTTTTTTCTCATTGAACTTTGTCTAAAGGCAGCAGATATTCCTTACCCAATTCAATCAAAGGGGGCGTAGGTGCAAAAATAGATTCCCTCCGAATGACTTTATCTGATCTGATTAATGACTTAATGACCTGTATTGAATAACAATTTGTCTGCTGCTTTGAGGAAAGCCCTATTGTTGGAAACCCCTTTTCAGATCTTTCTTTTATTATATAAGCATTCTCTAATCCCAATGATGGTGCTCATAAAAGCAATCTGGCCTATTTCTAATGGGGGCTTAGATATCGTAAGCGATCAAACACTACATGGGTACGTTCCCACGTGAGCTATTACTTGTTCTCAATTTCCTTCTCCTTGTGCTTATGGAGCATATTTCTATTATCCGGGTGTAAAAAAAATTTGATGGAACGGAGATGAGAAAGAGAAAAAGTTGAAAAGAGAAAAAAAAATTGTCCAAATATCAATTTTTTAATAAAAGGACCGTGTTAATCCTGAAACATATTAAAAAATTTCGTGCTTATGATCTATATTTGAAAATAACACTTACGGAACTTGGATGATGCATGGTTATTTAAATAAGGATATTATGATTTACCAATAAAATAAAATAAATAAGGATATTATGACATTGAAGTCGACAAAGATAAATCTTAAATATCCATTTGGTCACGCGAAATTGGTCGTAAATAATTTATCAACACCGTAACCTTCCTTGAGAAAAAAACAGTATATCCTGCATTAACCAACGATGTTGGTCTTTAATTAAGTGGGCGTGCCTAAAGGAAAAAGGTGGCATGGTAACCCAAATATCTTTACAAGGCAAAAGCAACAAAGAAATAGACATATGAAACAGTAGCATGCTGACGGCAAGATCAATTCATGTGGACAGAATCATAAGAGAACAGCGCGCATTGTGAAGTCCCAAAATGTTAATCAGCCATGCAGAAGATCAATGGAGTCGTTTAAGAGGTGTGTGGCTTCATGATGTGCGAGAGGGTTTGGATAATTATTGCCTTATTGGAATTGAATTTTGAAGCCTGCATTCCATGTTGATAAATCATTGAATTTGATATTTATGGGAAATGAAACGGACTTTTTAATTTAGTTCTTCGTATATAGCTGAAAGATCATGAATTTTAATCATTATTTTGTTGTTCTATTGCTCTTAGCTAAGGCGGTGTACAAGAGAAAAAAGCGGTGTAGATTTATAGTATAGTCAACATAGATGTCCTATCATCTTAATTTCCGATAAAAGAAAAGTGAGAATAAATGATCAAGGTCCGTTTGGATAAGTTTTTTTTTTTCAAAAGTTACTTTTTTTCAAGAAAAAAAGTACTTTTTACTTTAAGTTTGTTTGGATGTCTGCTTTAAAAAAAAATAAAAGTCACAAAAAAGACAAAAGCCTACTTCTTTTAGAAGTATAAAATTTTAACTTAAAAAAAAAAACAGAAATCAAAAGTTAAATATTTTTTCAAAAATTAAATATTTTTATAAAAATATAAAATAGCTTTAACATTTGTAAAAAATACTTTTAAAATAAGAAAGATAACAACTATTTTTTCTGGAAGGCAAAACAAACTCTAAGGAAACATAATAAAAGTTCCTTTGTGGTTATTTGCGGGTTTGGTAATTTGAAGCCAAATTAGGGCTTTCTAGCAGGGAGATCCACCAAAGTGTCACTTATTGAAAAAAAAATTACTCAAATAGTACTTTTTACCAGACTGCCACGTGTCGTAATTCGCTACGACTGGTAGCGAATTACGTTCGCCAATGATTTTGTGACACATGACATATTTTCGCAGAAAAAAGTTAACTAAACATAATTTGTTATTAGTGATAGCGAATTTGGTACGCAATGTGATCACGTGTCACGAAATCATTAGCAAACGTAATTCGCTACCAGTGATGGCGAATTACGTCGTGTGACAATCTGGTAAAAAATAGTATTCGCGTGGCATTTGGATAAAAATCTGTTAACCTAGCATCTGCTTTTTTTCTTTTTCTTTTAAATGCAAAACATCAATTTTGGCATGCGGAATACGTAGCAACAAACTTCAATTCACTCAAACTTAAATGCAGCTCAGAATAGTGTTGCACAATTTTTAAAACGATTAATATTTATCCAACAATATGAGATAATTTCATAACGATATTATTCGAAAAAGAATATAAAATAATTTTAGTAAAATTTATTATATAAAAGAAAGTGAAATTTTTAAAATACTGTATTTTTTTTTCTAAATCTCAAAATATTGGTGGAGATAATTTTATTCTCTATTACTGGAGAAATATTTTTTTCTTTATAAAAATATAATTAAATTCTGTTATTAGGTAACTTTTTATAAGCAGGTTCACCTAACAAGTCCATAGTCGACGCATGCATATAGATAAATACCATGCTGCTACTTTTATAAAATCCCGCCATTTTCATTTAAAAAAAACTTTAGGACTATCAAATCAAATGCATATAAAAATATTTATAAATAATTCATTAACAGAAAAATACGGCAGGATATTGAAACCTTAACTAACTTAATTAATGCAATCCACCCTTACTCATTGTTCCAAACGTTATTAGCAATTCCGTCACTTTCTTCGTCCTTTTTGCTGACACGTATGTCCTTTATTATAGCTAGCTAGTAGTCGTAGATAATAACTGGACTGTACCCGAATATAGGTGTAATAAAGTTAAAATTAACGATGTACAATTGTTTCATAACTTGGGAAGAATGATCATTTTACCACGCTCGACAAAAGCTACTCACGGCAAGTGCACCGATCGTACAAGTAATATAATGATTGAATAAGATATCGTTCCCACAAGGATTATACTCAAGCACTAATTCACTATCGCAAATTTAGTTAGACAATCAAAGTTGTATTTGGAAACAGAATTTGAGTTGAATAATTAAAATATTAAAACTAATTGATTGCAAGAATTAAAAGCAAGAAAGTAAAGATTTGAATAAACTGTTAAAATAAAAACGTAGCTAGGATTTCGATTTCCTTCAATCTCTTTATTATGTTTGAAGTCCTTCTTTACGTTAATCGTCCTTAGTATCAATCTAATCAATTCTTTCGCATGTCATTAGAGCTCAATCTCTTGTTACCCTAAAATCTTTACAATCTTGAAAGAACCCTAGTTCCCCGATTATTCCTCAAGAATGCAAGCATTAAGTTCAAGAATCTTAAAGATTACGCAAATCCTATGTCTATCCCTAGAATCATAACGTTTACGATGAAGTTATCAGATATGGATCACACACCAACATCCCTATTGTCATGCATTTACCTATGATCATTATATAAGATTCAAGCCTATATAAAGCATTAAAAACAGATAATTTCATTCATGATATAAAGGAAAATTAACATAGCAAATTGTTCAAAACATAATAAAGATCTTGAATTCCATCTAACCCTAACTACTAAAAGATTTAGCCGGACATAGCAAAATCAAGAACAGAAGAAAATAGAAAAGCTCCTCCAAACTCCATAGATGATTGGTGAATCTTCAATATCTCCAGTGCAAACTTGATTTCGATCCGTCTCCGCTGCTCACGAACATGAACCGAGTGTTTCTCCGCGTTCCCTCTGCCTCCAAGCACCAAGAGTTGTTTTGCAATGTGAAAAGTTAATTAATTCGGGTCCCCAATGGTGCTTTTATTGGCCAAGAGTTCGTATCCTAGTAGAAAACTCGAATGAGCCTAAGTTGGATCTTTCGGGGCGCTTAAGCTTGCTTCAGGAGCTTAAGCCCCCTAGGACGGTGATGGCAAAGTTCGCGTTGCGCGCTTAAGCGCGCTCCTCGACTTGAAATTTCCTTCTTGGTCCGCGCTTAAGCCCTGAGTTGGGGGCTTAAGCGCCCAGAGGCAGTGGCTATTGTGTTTTTAGGGAGCTTAAGCTTCAGAATGGGGCTTAAGCTCTCTCTGCTAACAACTTGATCAGATCTTCAATCTTCTTGTTTTCACCTTGATTCATCTTCTTTTCTGATTTGATCTCCCTTTATCCAAATCTTCATATTTGAATCTCTTTGTCATCAAATCCCTTAAAATTAGCAAAGATAATTCATTTAATTAATTATTCATAAAATTCATGATTATCATATTAAACCCTAGTTTTTGACTTGTTCAACCTAATAATTTATATTAATTTAGTCCATAAAATAAGATAAACTCAAGGTTTATCAAACAATTCCCAGATTTAAACATTGATGTCCTCAGCAATTAATTAGAATAAGACCGTGGGAAAGTTTGGAGATAACTAGTCATGCTTAATGAATAAAAGACAGAAAACTGATCAATAATGAGATATCCAAGTATTCCATTTAATCACAATGATACATCGAGTTCAAACATACATTCAAATTCGCTAGTCATAAAATCATAACATAAGTTCTCAAAATAAAGAGTAGTTTAATTCAGATCCACAACACCCTCTCACTGGATTTTTATTTATTCACTCATACTCGATGTTTAAGGGTATGCGTTTCACTCTTACTTCACTGAATTAACACTACCATAAGCTTGTTTATATTCTCTCTCCACAATCTAATGGATATACAAAGTCAATCAAGAGGTCTTTATTAAGGTTGTAACGTGGCTTAGGTATAAAGAAAGAAATTATCTGGGTAAGTGGCTTGAGATTATTGATCATGATTCAATTTCAAAGAGGAACCAACATAATTGTTCAACATAAGCATAAAATTCTTTGTTTGCTTTTTCTTCTTTTCTTCTTTCACTTACTAATATAATTATGAGTCTTTTCTTTCTTTTCCTTTTGTTTTTCTTTTCCATTTTTGTACAGATAAACAGTTCAACCTTTTTCTTTTCTTTTCTTTTCCACCACTTTTTGTCTTTTTCCTCTTTACACCTTTTCTTCCATACACTAGAGTTTGATTTTCTCTTTCTGTTCCAATCATATGTAGTTCCTCATTTAATTTTGAAAATTAATCAGTTCAGGTGAAGATGTATGGAGTGACTATTCATAATATGTGATCAATGAATAAATAGGCCTAGGCTCAAAGGTGATCAATGAATAAAAAGACTAAATTAATAAACTTTTAAGGAATAAAAAATGGTTTTCACTTAAAACCCCATGCCATAGGTCTACATTCCACCTATACTTAATTTGTCTTTTTTTTTTTGTTTGGTAAATAATTTATCTCTTTATTCACAAATTCAAATCTGATGTCTATTTCTCCCAATTTTACCTTCTATGGTTAATCTATGATCTATTACTTTATTTTTTGGCTTTAAATATATATATATCCTTGCCTATTGCTTTTTTATTCATTTCTCTCCTATATTCTTTTTCTAGTTAGTCTGTACGTATTTTTAATTTATAATTTTTTGTCTTCAATAATAAAAGCTTTGTTAAGACAAGATAAGTATTTGAGTTACAGGGTAATTTTTTGTTTTGTTAATTATTTAATGATCATTTTATATGCTAAATATATATAATAACATTAAATTTATTTTAAAAACTTATGTTTGATACGCGTACAATAAAGTTAGAAAAATAAAAGGCATGAGTTTTTTTTTTGTCATGCACAAAATTATATTACATTATTTAGTGTAATAAAATTTTAAAATTGTATAGTCTTAAGGGATAGGATCATTTGATATTGGTGTGAAATTAAAAAGTTTGATACCAAATGTCAATTTGACGGTTATAATTTATTAAAAATTAATAATTAATTAATAGATATAACCCAGTATATTATAATTGTTAAATTCATGAGAATCGACATTTAAGATTTGGTGCCAAACTTTTTAGTTTGACGCGTGTGTCAAATAATCTTGCCTCCTTTCTTAAATAGCTTTTTATTTATGGAATATGATATTGTTATTATCAAATAATGTTATTAACAATATTACTATCATATCTTAACCAATAATTTTTGCCAACCAACGGATATCATTTATTGCAATTAATAATTAATTAATGAGTTTGATTTGTCAAAATAATAACCGTTGATTTGCGAAAAACAACGATTAAGATATGGTAGTGACATTGGTATTAATATTATTTGATAGTAATAATATCTTATCCCTTTATTTAATGGGTTTGTTTTTTCTAAAGTTATTTTAGATAACTTTATCTAATGTTCACCGAAACAACGTCGTTTTGGGACGAAAATCATGGTGTTTTTATAATTTTAATTTATTTCAGGGTTATAATAGTCTTTATTATTCTAATTTTTTAATTTTTCAACTCCAAAACGGCGTCGTTTCGATGAATATTAGACAAAGTTGTCTAAAGTAACATTAGATATTTTTTTTCCTTATTTAATACTTAAACTATTTTGAAAATAAAATAAAATATTATTTTCTTAAGCTGAAAATTTTAAATCAGTGCCTATAATAATAGTATATTGAGTGATGATTTTCATCTCTCACCATTATTAATATTTATAGATAGGTCGTTTACCAAAAAGAATAAAAAATATTTATAGATAGGTCCAATGCCTATCGATGGAGGCCCATGGACCCAATCACGCTAAAGTAACCGGGCCTAGAGTGGTGACATAGAACGCTTTAAAATGAAGATACAACAGCAGAATCTGCCCCCTCCGCTGTGCAGATGCTGAATAATTAAAGAAACTTGATCTATTGAATATAAGCTTTGCAAAACAGGCTCGGTACGCCAGGACATACTTATAACCTGCCTAGCCCGTCCCGTTTAATCTGTTGGGCCGAATTTTTTGGTTTTAGGTTCGGCCAGTATGGTGGGTTGAATTTTTCAGTTCACTATAAAGGTAGGGTGTGGGGGTTAACTTATTTTTTTATCAGTTAATAACCCTGCCCTATCCTCTTTGTCACCTCAAAGTTAATAAAGATTACATTATACTGACCAGGTGAATCTTCAAATGAGGAAGAAGATAACCGTTGAATAGGCTACAACCGTTAAAATAAATTAAATAAGATAAGTTAATCAATAGATTCAATATAGTTAAGATTTAAATGGGGACAAGTCTACAGAACACAGTAATAAACTTAGCATAAAGAACCAAGGTATACACTTACACACAAATTACTACTCCCTAGTAATCAAGTGTGATTGGGGAGAAAAAAAAAATTGAAAAGTAAATAAATAAATAACTAAAAAATATAACAATTTTTTATTTCTTTTTTTCATTTGTATATCAATTTCACCAGAACACATTTTTACTAAATTTTTTTAAAAGGAAGCAAATATATTATTTATAGAAAATTTGCATTCTTTATTTTTTGATAAGATAAAAAAAATTAATAATGACATAATGCACATGTTTATTTTGGTATATAAATAATAGATTTTATAAGAGTTATGTTGTAGGAAAAGTGATTGTGTAATGTTATGGAGATTTGTTTTGCGTGTCTTAGTTTTTTTTTTTTTGCTTCAAAAAGTGTAGGCTCCACAAAATGTTGTGTGCGTAAGAAATTTTTTTGTGTCATGTGACATGATATATGCAAACCCCATAAATAATTAATGATAATGATAGCAAATGCTCTGCATAATAGAGTAGATATATTTCAATCCAAGAAAAAAAGATATTATATAAAAGTGGAGAGAAACGTGAGAGGTGATATACTTATATCATATATTGTTTAAGTTAATTAAGCCAAAGAAAAAAAATTATTATAAAAAGTAGTTATTACTTATAAGTCCTCAAGAAGTAAGTTGAATGAGTAGAAGGCACTTTGATCACTACCGGAAAAAATAAGAAGATGCATCAAACTCAAGAGGAGAAGAAAGATCTAAAGTTGCACAAAATAAACTCATCTATGAGATTGATTTCGAGAATATTTTCATTCTTGAACATATCTTCCACATGTTCTAGACCAATCGAGTCATAAGTTTCGTATGCTTATTATGTTGTTTGAGTGCTTAAATCATAATTGATCCTTCAATCATTAATTTTTTGGGAATTCAAGTGTACGTGATAACATCTCATATTGTAAAGAAATTGACTAAGTATGAAATATATAAATAAAATAATCCATAAACTTTAAAGTTTTAGGTTGAGATCAATAGCGGACCTAAGGGATGGATGAGCCGTCGCCCCTTCCTAAACTTTAATTTTTTTCTATTATGTTGTAAAAGATAACGTGCAAAGATTAAAAGATTGACAAGAAGAAGAGAAGCACAAGATTTTACTTGGTTCAGAAACTAGGGTTAGCTAGTTTCCTACATCCAAAGGTCAAGAAGGGATTAAACTCGCTGGCACTTGCACTATAAAAGAATAAGAGTACAAAATAGTACACACAAAAGGTCAAGAAACAACAAATTGCAAATATAACCCAAAAACCCTAAATTCGAAAAACCTTACCCCCCAAGAACAGTTCAAGATCAGATCTATACCACAGATACCGGGCTTTTTGACCACTATAGCCTTTTTTTTAATAATTAATTATCAAATTGACCCTATTTATAAACTATTTCAAAAATTTAACCTCTCCAGAAAACATAACACTAATCTGCCCTTGTTTGACCGTTGACCATGAAGCCTACCCGGGTACATCCCTACCTACCCGGGTATATTTTGAATTTTTTTACCTACCCGGGTACACTCCTCCCTACCCGGGTATATTCTTGAATCTGAAAAAATGTTTGAATTATTTACCCGAGTAGAGAGGGGTGTACCCGGGTAAATAATCATACATTTTTTTGCAGTTTCTACTTTCTACATATATCGTGCCTTAGTTTGGTTTCTGAGAAATTCCAAGAAGGCTAGTAGAATGTTTTCGCTTATTTCATCTTGTTTGTGTGTATGTAGTTGTTCTACGCGTGTACTCTTTACTCTATTCTGCTGTATACACGTTCCTACTTTGGAACTTTGTGCTGTGATTCTGTAAATGAATCTGCTGATTCAGAATTTGTCTTTCTCGTTTGATTCTATTCGGCCTTAATCATTGTTTCAGTGATAAAAAGATGACCTTTTTTTCTTCAGCTATTGAGCGGTTAATCTGCTAATCCATCTTTCTGATGCTAACAACTCATCATGATGCGTCACTGCTTACAACTAGAAAAAGATTAAACAGAAACAACCCTATTTCCTTTCTTTGTTCCTCTCAACCCCCCCCCCCCCCACCTTCCCCTCCCCTTTTTATTGACTGAATATGTGAAAGTATTTTTGCTGCTTTTCAATTAACCCCAGCAGCCAAAATGGAGATTGAAATATTATGCTTTTTACTTTCTGCTGATTGCTGCCAAAAATTTCTTTAACTGAATTATTTGAGTATGATTATTTACTCGGGTACACCCCTATCTATCCGGGTAAATAATTCAAACATTTTTTCAGATTCAAGAAATATACCTGGGTAGGGAGGGGTGTACCCGGGTAGGTAAAAAATTTCAAAATATACTCGGGTAGGCTTCATGGCGGTCAAACAGGGACAGATTGGTGTTATGTTTTCTGGAGAGGTTAAATTTTTGAAATAGTTTATAAATAGGGTCAATTTGGTAATTAATTATTAAAAAAAGGCTATAGTGATCAAAAACCCACAGATACCACCGGCATACAAATCATACCAGGACCCTCTTATCCCAATTGAAACAAAGCTAGCTTTAGCTACACGCACAATTGCTCCAAGAAATCGAAGGTACTTCAGACACGAATGACCTTCCAGCAACCACCATCAAGAGACTGCTTCTTGATTGTAACACCACTTGAAATCACAAGAGAAACAAGCCCAGAAACAAATAAGAACTAGCTTTCACAGTAGCACAAGGGTTAGAAAGTACACACTGAGTTTCTAGAGATGAAACTGGAGTAGAGAGCAAAAAGGTATTTTCATGAATGAAGGGAAAACTAATTAGAGAGAGTAAAGTGAGCTTATGAAAAATAACACTTTGATGCAAAGTATATGAATACAAAAAATGCACCGTTTTAGTAAAGCCAAGAGAAAATATAAAATTACGCATACTGCCATGTATATAAACAATGCACAAACGTGGGTGTTTATGGAAATATACACAACATATTATTATATGTATAAAATAATTATTTTTAATAATAAATTATTAGTGTTGATGATTAGCCTCATGCCTCAAAAATAGTTAATCACTCTTATTAATTTTAATAATGATTTAACTTTTATGTTTTATTATTGCCCCTCGTCATAAAAAATTCTATAAGTTAAAATATTATGTCTGACTCACATTGTTGTTGTGCAAACAATGATTGCCTGGCAGACAAGAAACAACTGCATGCAATCTCGTTTAAGCTTCAACACACATAAAAAGGTTTTGTTAGATGCGAAGCGTCCTCTTGTGAAGCTTAGAGCCTCATTAGATGAGCTTTTGGAAAAATAACTTTTTTGAGTTGCTTTTTTCAGAAGTCAAAGTTATTTTGCATTTGGATGCAATATTTAAAAAATACTTCTAACTAAAAATGTCATTTCGATGTTAAAATAAAAAAAACACTTTTTAAATGTAAAATTACTATTGTGTCCTTTTATATATTACTTTACGCAACTACTCAGCGTAGAAGCTCAGTCGCAGTGCTCACTTAAAGAGGGAAACGAAGTGCTCTGGAGAAGGAAAAAAGTGAGAAGTGTTATGAGGCTTAAGGGGTATCTTGCTATCGAAGAACCTGGGTGTGAAGAGTTCGAGCAAAAGCTAAATGGATATATGATTTGATGTAGACTTGGTTCTCAGATTGTATGCAAATAACACAATCAGATTTTTTTTTTCATCTCTCTCTTGTTTTTCTCTCGATAGTTCCCTTTGTCACATCTAGGGTTTTTTTTCATCTTTTCTTGCTACTCTTTTTGTGAGTGATTCCATGAGAGCAGGTGTTTGTGAGAGTAAAATATGTGGTTCTTCCATAGATTGTTGATACCATGCGCTGAGAGAGTGAGGTTTTTGTGGGCATTGTGACGAAGAACAATGAAAGATGTCGAAGGACCCGAACGTGATTCACTTGCTTTTGGATTCTACTTTTTCCAAAAGTCAAAATTTTTAACTTTTGAAAAAAGTCAAATTTTAATGTTTTTTATTGACTTTTACTTTTTTCAAAAGTCAACATCCAAACACTCAAAAAATTACAAAAGCACTTTTTTTTGTAAAAAAAAAAGCTACTTCTAAAATATAGAAGCCCATCTAAACACTCTTTTAGTCCGAATTGCTAGTCTGTTGTGGAAGAATCTCCATAATGTATAGTGGACTCCACTGTAAACATGGAAGAAATTAAATTAAGGCAATGTGTTATTAATCATATTATATATATGGGGTAGGATCCTTTGACACCAGTGTTAAATTTAAAGTTTGACACCTCATCTGAGAGACGTTAGATAAAAAAAAATCATCGACTCTGATTTATAAGCATGTGACACCATTGATTTTTTTTATCTAACGACTCTCAAATGAGGTGTAAAACTTTAAATTTGACACTGGTGTGAAATGATTCTATCCCCTTATATATATATATATGAACCATGTTTTCTTTTTGTTACTTCAATCCCAAATGGGAACATTCTGCACTTAATTAGGAATGAAATGTAAAATATTAATGAAGCTATATATATCTTCTCCTGAAAACGTATATTAAACATGTTCTGTCCTAAGGATAGAGATGTCTAGTCCAGAGGCTGATATATTGATTTTGAATCTAAATGCTCTCTCAGATGTCCATGGATTAGATACTTTTGAGTGTAGTGGATCACTGGGCACTGATAATAACGAAATTAGTCAAAAGGTGGTGTGTGTGCATAGTGACAACATAATAATAAAGAGAGAATATGTGTCCATACTTATAGGTTTTACCTCTTATTTATAAGATTTATGGGTAATGGAATTCTGAACCTTTGGTGCCTCCTCTGAAAGCTCTTCTCCAGGTTCATTGTTGTCGTATTAATGATTAATATCTTAGTTTAATATTTTCCTTTAGTTGCATTAATTTTCTCTTTCTTTTTGCCATTATTGAGCCTTATATAGTATAGACCTCTTACATGGGTCCGAACAAAACCAAATTGACATTACGAAGAGTTGAGATTCCAGGAATAAAACAGTCCTACCTCTTGTGCCTTGTTGTATACGTTGGGGGGTAGAGTTAGCAACTAGCAAGTAATCATTAAGCAATAAAATATAAAAAATAAAAAAATTGAATATTATAAGTGGGATAAAACATCTATATTTAGGCATATTCATATTTTATTTTCTTGTTCAGACACATATATAAAATATGAATATGCCTAAATATTTCTCAAATAAACTTTTAAATTATTTCCATATTTTCCTATTTCTATAATTTAAACCTCTAATCCAATCCTACCACCCTTACCACAAAAGAAATATTCGACTGTGTCCATGAATAATGAACACTGCTGATGACTGACATTTTACCATAAGACTTGAGTTTTTCGTAGGCATCCTTTTAGTACTTGTGTGGACATTCTCCCGTGCTGTATGGCTTTAATGCATGGTGGAAAGGGATTATTATGTGTGTCTCGACTTTATCTACAAATCAACATCTAACTCATCAGGCCAAAAGGAAAATCCAACATTATGCCTCCAAAGTCTTATTCAGGAATCAAGAGTCACTATTTTGATTCTCAAAAGCCTTAAACCAAAAACAAGCGGAATGTGACTCTGTCCTCCAATTCCAACCCCATGCTATTGCTGGGCTAGTTGCTACATGGAAAAGGTTATTTTGTTTTCGCTGTATTCCAAGTAATTTTTTTTTTTTTTTTGTATGAAAAATTTAATATAAGTTGAATATAGTAAGTAAAATTCACATAGCATAACTTTTTCACAATATATTGTTAAAACAATCAAAAACCGACTATTAAGAAGAGAGACGAGAAGGAATATGCTTTTGATCAATATTATTACTGTCAATCTGTCACACGAGCATTCTTTGGTATTATTGAAATATGTATTCCTTTATTAAAAATAAAAAAATATAGGACTTAAGTGAGAATAACCATAAAACGGTGAGTAAAATGGAAAAAATTAGTTTCATTATTTATTTTTTTCAAATTTAGTAAAAGATATATCTGAGTCTTCAGTATTATGGGAGTATGAAAGATATTTTCCTATCACATGTTCAATAGCATATAAACCAAGTGTTCGGTATAAACATTAAAGGGTTAATATGATTGAGTACTGTATGAGTCTGATCCTCTATTAACTTGTTTATGATACTTATATAGGTCCTAGTTAACGGTTACTAATGATCATGGGTAGTTAACAATGGGATGGTTATTGAGATCGTGGCATTGCCAACACGTGAGAATAAATCGTGGGTTAGGGCTTCTATATTTCGAACTCCAATTCCG
The DNA here is from genome assembly GCF_033153095.1 of Gastrolobium bilobum. Lineage (NCBI taxonomy): Eukaryota > Viridiplantae > Streptophyta > Magnoliopsida > Fabales > Fabaceae > Gastrolobium > Gastrolobium bilobum. Next base: position 552,760 of record NW_026898943.1, read on the forward strand.
GATTTCGTGTATACGAGTTCAGAACCTGTCGGGTTACCTTTTCCAGGTAGGGACCTCTCGGTTATACTTAATTAAGTCTATCTGAGTTACAAATCCAGAAATCAAGTAATTTTAATAAAAATAATAATAATATTAGGCTAAAGTGTGTGTCATTTTAAAGGATGTAAAGTTATGTCATTTTAAGAGAGAGAAAGAAATAGATAAAGGTGGAGAGAGAGTTGACAAAAAAAAATAAAGATGTGGGTCTCACATCTTTGTGAGAGTGAAATGATATAAGTTGTGTTATTTAAAAGGATAAACATTTTTCCCATAATATTATTGTATGGAAGTAATAATATTAATCAATAATTTTGTTATATGTCATATAATAACATTAAATGATTACTTTAACAAATTTTTACTTTCATTGTTGTATTTATAGTTCAGAAAAATACTACAAAGAAATTATGATCCACGTACGCAAGAATCAGGAAATAAAACTAAATCAATAAATAAAAATACCAAATAAAATCACATAGAAAGAATTTGATAAGGGAAAAACTAATCCAATAGTAACGTTAAAATGAATGGGAAATGTTGTTCGATGGTTGCGTTAATATCAACTAATTTACGCGGAGTATCGTTACCATTTACCATTAAGAGCATGATTTTTTTTTTTAAATAGAACACACTATGTAATATTCACTATGTAATATTCATTCATTTGCTCTTTCAGACGGAATTTTTTATTGTTATTCAGATCACCGTGGTCCTTTTCCTTAAAACTTGACATTTGGATTAAATTTTTCTTTTTTTCTTTTTTTCCCTTCCTCCTCAACTTTTTCTCTCTTTTTGTCACCTCAGTCCCACCTAACATTTTTTGGTCCGAGTGCACACTAATTCAGCTCCTTTGAGACAAATTAGTGTGAATATGATAAAGTATTCACACTCAGTTTATTCATTCTTATTCTTTTTATCCTTTCTTAATTACAATTTATCACATTATTTCTATACTTTTTAAAATTTTATCTCCATTTTTTTTTCTCTTCTTGTATTCTTTTTTAAAAATAAAATAAAATTATATCTATAAATAAATGAATATGTTATTTTACATACTCTTTTTATGCCATCTTAATTATCACTCTTCAACACCTTTAGATTAGAATCTTAATTAATTTTTAAATTTTTCTCTTCTCTTAAGATTTTGATGTAATGATATTGAAGAATAATAAATAAGATAAAAATAAGTAAAATAACTTATCTCATGAACAAATGATTGTGTTTTTTTTCAAAAGGAAAAGACAAATCAAAATCATGCTTGTATGCCAACCAAACAAGATCAGAGAATTAAGATCTGATTGATATACTGTTTCTAGTTAGTTAAACATGGGTCACATCTAGCGCTATCAAAGACAGACTCGAAAATATCTTATTGTTGTGGGACCATATTGGGGATTGCGGGAGGTGAAAGATCCATGAGAATACAGGGCCTCATATTTTCGGTATTTAACTAAGGCCCGAATTTCTTACCACACGAGTCTCGTGGGCCCTTCGGCATCCGCTAAACAAATTAATTTTACTCTTCGAAGCGTGGCTGCTATCCCCAACAGTATGTTGTTGTGTCCATACTCTGCACTCATGTTGGGCCCTTTGTTACCCCTAGCCGAGGCAAATATGGGCCCAAATGGAATGGGACCACCCTACTTAATTATTAAAGCCCAATCTAATCTCAAGGCTTATGACCCAAACAAAAAAAGAAGAATTATTCCTTAAACAACTTTTAGATGCACGCTGTTTAGAGGGGTTGGCATATCCGTCAAGTTGTTAGGCCACACATCATTCCCCAGGGACTAAACATTGCATTATCATGGGAACAGGAGCGATTAGTTTGAATTGAATTTTATGGGCAAGAAGATCAATTCCTCCGCCAAAGAGGCTTATGAATTAAAAACGGCTTGCGTAACAATTTTATATTGCACGTCTTTTCGGATTATAGTATATTCTCAAAAACATTGCAACGATTTAAATAACGTGACCTCGCTAAACTGTAAATTAAAGGGGAGAAAATAACTTTTGGATCAAACTTCGTGTCAAATATGCATTTGCCCTTTTTGACTATACGAAAAATAAGGAAGGTGTTCCAAATGCATATCCATTTTGATTTTAATTAGGATAGACTCCACCAATATTCTTTTCTTTCCCTTCTTATCAAATTCTAAATAGAAGATTATCAACTATATTTTTTATTTTGGAACAATTCCCAATCCGCAATCTCTCATGGAGGGTGCAAACAAACAAATTCCATTATCCCCACTGTTCAATGGTGCAGGGCACACGCTTCTTTTAGGTGTTACCAATAGCCACTTCCCAATGGATACTTGTATATAATTAACAAAAAGAAAAGTATTTCACGTTAACAAAATGGGAAATGTTATAGTTACTACCTTTTTTTCTTACTACTTTTTACTAACAAATCTTAATCGTTGATTTTCGTCAATCTAACGGTTATAATTTGTTGGGTCACACTTATTAATTAATTATTAATTTTAATAAATTATAACCGTTAGATTGACGGAAATCAAATGTTAAGATTTGATAGTAACAAGTAATAAGAAAAAATTATTTGTCACATAGACAAAAATCAGGAGTGAATCCCATCATATTTTTCTCTCTCTACTAAACATGTTTTTTATCTCTTTGATTTTGTCTGTGTGACAGAAACAATATTCTCTGTCTTTAAAGCAGAAATATTTTTCTCATTAACAAAGTATTCTTATAAGTGCAGCTTGATTTTGAAAGAGGAATTAGACATTTTGATTAAAAAATTACCATACACGTTTTGCTGTATTGAAAACTAAAATAGCCTTTCAGATAAATTAAAAAAAAGACCAAAAAATCCATGTGATTAGATTTTATTAAAATCAAAACTATCTTTCCTTTTTTTAACAACAATGGTATAGACCAACGCTATACAAGGAAGTCCCATGTGCAGGTGCAATGTGTATCAATGGGGGTGGTGTTTGAATGGCTACAATGGATCTCCAAGTTAACAAAGCAACAACTCATGAAATATTAATATTATGTGTGTATAGTGGAGAAGAGGGGGGGTATTTATAAGTTCCAATCTGTAGGAGATTAAGCTAAGTCAACTATTATGGAGAAGAGCCAGTTGCAGCCTCTGTCTGCATTGTAGCAGCTGATGTGCAGGGAAAAGCATAAAAAAAAGGCATTTTGGGTGCCTATGTAGGCAAGAAGGAATGGGGTGTATCCCAAGTAAGACATTCTGACGTCTTGCGTTGGGGATCCTACTGCATGGGTGCTAATACGGTAGCACTATTCAGGTAGGGCAGAGGTGACTTAGACTCATTATACTAGACCAGCCTTATTGCGCCAGCCAGAACAATATCCTTGGGGTATATTTGGTTATTTAATTTGTTTGAATTTTTTTGGGTAAATTTTGTTTAAGAGTTTAAAATCAAACAAACAGGAAAAAAATGTTTTATATTCAAAAAATAACATATATTCTAGAGATAATCTCTCATTTCAAGTAATGAAAATTCTCACTTAAAACTTTCCATTCTTTTCATATGTGCCTGTTATTATTGCTATAAACATGAACTTCCAGATAGTGGCTATTCATCAGGAACTGTTGAGTGCTTGTTCTCTTTGATTTTGATAGTATTTTAGTGTTAAGATGGTGTTGTCTTGTGTCTTGAAGGCATCCATGTGCCATCTTTCTAGGACTATCATTGTTCTTACAAAAGAGTCGGGTAGTCAGGATGATATGTTGAGGATTTTTCCTTGGCCCGCCTCAATAATGTGAGTTCTGTAGGTGCAATTGGATCTACGGAAACATTTAAACCGTTGTGGATTGAGATGCAACAGATCATTAACATCCTAATTTAACTATTGTTGCGCATATCTGTGTAGTATCTCTTCATGTATTGTTCTCCTTTACATGAACAATCTCCTTGAGGTTGGCTAGTGGTAGATCGTCCAGACTGTCTCAAGGGGGATAAGGTTGGTGTGTAGGCACTTTCTCACTATCTAAGAGATGACCTTACCTCAACCTCTACAACCACGCAGTGAAGACTAGAGAGGCTGATGACTATAAGTGTAAAATATACATGGGTTCCAAGAAACCTTAACCCTAAGCTGGATAAACTCTAGATTTCTTGGACTCTTCTTACACACTAGGACCAATTGATTTTAGTGCAAGAGCAAAACCCAACAATCTCTCACTTACTCTTAAGTACAAACTTGAGCCTAAAGTCCAATACCATGTAACTCACTAGTCGTCATCAACTAAAAATGCTCCATCTCATATCTCAAGCTAGCTTGTGGATCTACCAACTGTTATTAATCAAGGCTCCTGATAATCAATAAATGATTATCTAATTCGATGCTACTCCACTAAAAGCCCAAACTTGAACTGCAAGATTAATAACACGTATAACATGAATATGCATCGCCCTTTTGTAGAATGTCAATAATTGATTGATGAGTTTTCTGTTACTCAGTCAATTATTTATTCCCTTAACTGTGATAGTTTCTCTAATGGATTATATGCACTGACCAGTGTCTTCAATATCCAGGTATCGAAATATATCAAGGGGACATATCCTACAAATTCCATATTTTTATCTCATAAATACTGATAATCAAATAATCTCATTTTCAAAATACCAAGTTATTGATCGTCAATAGATCAGACCTCACCCATTGGTAAATCAAAGAATGAAAAATATTTAATTACCTATTTAAAATAAACTCAGGATTAAGAGCAATCACATAACTATAGTTAACTGAAGATTTGATATCTTATGACAGAAAAATAACTTTAATCAAATCTTTCTTTGATATTTTCAATGCGAATGTTAATTTACACCAATACTTTACAATGATTCAGACAAAATCATTTCATAGAATATTGCAGACTAAATAAAGTGCCCAACTTTATTTAACAGTTGTGAACCAATTCATCAATCGTGAGAACATATGATCATATCCTCTATGAACATATCCAAATGATCATATACTCCACAATTGATCCGGACCTTAATGTTTGTAAATTGTGTGCACAAAATAATAAATCATATCTCATATGTAAAATTCAAAAAATGATTAAATTATTTCATTATCTTACTCCAAGAGCACAATGAATAGAATATCGCTTACTCGTTTAATACAAGTATGGGACCCTTATAAGACCCAAAGAAGTAACATGCCTCTTGAACACAAGTTCAGACAAACTCTTAGTAATTGGGTCTGCAATATCCACCTCTAATGTTATCTTAGTTTAATGTAAACTTCATAGTTCGAGGTTGATTTTCTTAAGTCAATATCCACTTTAAAAATTGAATTTGTGAAAGTGCATCTTTTCAAGACTCCCACTAGAATATACCAGCATATAATCTCTCGTTCTCCGAAGATACTTGAGTACATGCTTAAAAATAATCTAGTGTTCCTCTAAGTCCAAAATGATATCATCTTACTACTCCCACTGTGTGGCAGATGTCTGGTTTAACGACCAACATGATATGCATAAGATTACGTATTGCTAAAGCATAAGGTATTCTACTCATGTATTCTTCTTTCTTAAGAGTCTTTAGAGGTTACTCCTTAGAAAGATAATTCCACATATAAGAGATATAATTCCCCTCTTAGAATTTTCCATGTTGAACTTTGGCAAGAGCTTTGTTAATGTAAGTAGCCTAAGGTGATGTCAACAACTTATTCTTCTGGTCTCAGTAGAGTTTTATACCAAGAATATATTGGCTTTGTAACACCCCGTATATATCCGGTAGTGTTATCATTACATCGTATTAAGCTACGCTTAATTAAAAATACGGAATATTCTTTTTCTTTTCAATTATGACGTCATTATCAATTACCAACTTGATTACTTAATCAATTTCATAAAATATCGCCTGAATGTAAATTGCAATAAGACATCTACTGAAATACCTCAATATATAAATAAAGTGAGTATCTAAATCACAGATCTACATCACATAGTCCGGACAACATCCTGATACTTTATTACAACTCCAAATCAAACTAAGACATAACTAGTCTATGTGTCATGGATAATTCCCCTGCTCACCAAATCAACAGTGTCTCAACAAGATAATCATAAACATAAATGAAGCTCAAAGCATAAAAGCAGCATGCATATCCAGCACCCAACAAGTCAGCATATAATATCTAACTCAGCTCCGGCCTCCTGCCGCCTGAGGTCTCAACATTACCCGAACCTGAAATAAGCATTCCCCAAACGTGGGGTGAGATCTCTAAACCAGAAATCTCAGTAAGACAAGGGGACCTCAAGGATCTTCCACCCCAAGCTCACTTACATGTGCAATATAAGTTCTAAAAGCATTTATATCAATATCAGTTCAAAAACTATGCAGTGCAACATATATTCATGCCATGTGTGCTTAAACTATTCTACTGGCCAGAGAAATGTAGTAATACGTCTATCACCCACAGTAAGTACAAGGAACATCGCTTGCATCTCACCCATAGCCTCACCATCTTGTATGTACCATATACTCAGGCTTACCGTATAGGTGGAACACCACATACATATCATAAAGGCACTCACATATAACAGTTCAATAGCATTTATCAAAACAATACATGAAAACAACATCATACATATAACCATCCCCCCATGGGACATGGTGAAACCAACAATGGCTAAACCGAGGACACGAAAGCTTACCTTGCAAGCTCACTATCCAAGCCAAGAGTCCTCACAGCTCAAGTCCAACACACAGCAGATCACAATCTGATATGCACCAATAATAAATCAATAAACATGCACCACAAGCATATAATATTAAGACCACGCCTTCTTATTATGCTTTACGTCTCAAGGCTTCACACAAGCCATAAGCCCTTAATCACAAGATTCTGACTTAGCTCAATTAAAACAGAAGTTCAACTTCATCAATCTAGGGTCCACAAACCCCCAATAGCCTACTGTACACACAACACAGCTACTGTTCTACGAAATCATAGAATATCCGGATATCCCACGGGGACATATCCGGATATCCAGATCCCCATATTCGGATATCAATATCCGGATATTTCACGGGCAAATATTCAGATATTTCGCGACAGAATGCAGTTTCTGCATTTCGCGAAGATATCCTTCAAAGGTTGGGTTTTTACTGATTTTAGACGCTTAAGCATGCATTTCTAAGTGTGTTAAGCATTTCCCAACATTAAGTTATCATCTTAAGCCCATACATGCATCAAGGTTCCCCTTTTAAGCATAAAAACTCAAGTTCAAGGGTGATGACTATACCACAAGCTTGAAACAGCAAAGGGAGATGCTCTTGGAGCTCACTTGAAGCTCTCACAGCCCAGCACACTCAAGGACACGAAAATGGACCAACAAAATGGGTTCTTTCTTCCCAAATGTGACACCTTGAAGCTCAAAAATACCAACTCCAAGCTCCCACTAACAAACTAACCAAAGTCAGAAGCTCAAACCCCCTTACACAGGTTCTCTAACTCAGAAAGGTGACTCTTTTCTGCTCACAAGGCTCACACCCTCAAGACCAAGTGTTTAGGAAGAGGTATCAAGAAGGTAGAAGGTCACAAGGCTTATACAAGAGGGGAGAGAGCACCAAAATAGTGCAAACTGATCAGCCTCCAAGGTATCCACGCATAGAAGTCTGTTTTCTAGGGTTTTGTGCCCTTCAACAGTGTATTTATAGGTCACTTAAGCATTAAACACACAGTATTAACTTTAGTTGCTACGCTTAGTCTTTTAATCCCAAACTTTGGATTCTTAATCTACTCAATTTTACAAGAATTATCATATTTTTCTTATAATTTTCGGAGCACCTTTTCAGTACGCGCTTTTCATAGCCAGTATCAGTTTCTGGCACAGTTCTTATTATTTTGACTTGAAACTCTTTTTACAAGTCCTACATATTATTCTAGTAATTATCATGCACTTATTATTATTTTCCGGGATACTTTTTTGGTACGCATTTATACCGACTAGCAGAACCGGTATATGCACTTTTCTTCCGAAAAGCGACTTTCAGCATTCTTAATCACTTATCATAATTATTAAAGCCTCTTAATAATTATTAGGGTCAATTGTGGAATCATTTCCTAATTTAACATAATTAATTACTTAATTTCCTTGATTAACGGTGCGGGTTCTTACAGGCTTCCCCAGGTCTTTCATAATGAAACGCTCACTCAACTAACTTTTTATGCCTGACAATACCTTCATGTTATTTCCAATAAGGAGCATATCATCTACATATCGTACTAGAAAAGCTATTGTCTCCCCTTGGAATCTATAGACACAAATACACAATATTCATCAAGGTTTTCTGAAAATAAAATGTTTTGATAATCTGATCGAAATTGATGTTTCGTGATCAGGATGCTTGCTCAAGTCCATATAATGGACTTTCACAACTTGCATATTGTGTGTTCCTTCCCATTAGTTATAAACCCTTTTTTTGTTGTTGTATGTAGATATCATCTTCTAAATTTTCATTCAAAGAGGTTAATCTGACATCCATCTCCCAAAATAACATATCATAATTGAGACTTGTGGCTGCAACTAAGAGAATCTGGATAGACTTAAGCATCGCGTCTTGCAAAAGATTTAACCCACACCCATTATTAGGTGTGATCTTTTGCCCCCAAACTAGCTTTGAAGGTTTTCACTTTTTTGTCTATCATTTATTTTGCCTCGTAGGTGCACATATACCTAGTGGGTCTTATTCCTCTTGGTGCATTTATTGGAGACCGAACAACATTGAAATACAAGTATTCCACCTCATGGTTCATATCTTTGAGCAACACTTGATCAACAACATCTTCTAGAGTATAATCATAACTAGTGGGATCAATGTAACTCAACAAGAGATAACTTGAGGGTTAACAAGGTTCTCTCCCACTATAATGTACCCATTAGACCTTGTGTATTTACAAGTAGATCCAAGTTTGATACAGATGGTGGATCTTCAATTTCTTGATGATACATTTATTATGTGTTAACAACTCCTTGATATTGTTCTTCTACATGTTATGTTAATATTTCTACTACTTCCACTTATATATTATCATGTTGAATTTTCAATTATGGTTCTCGTGTTTTTTCACCTATAGATACATTTTTCCTCTCTTTGAACAATCAAAAGAACATTCTGGAAATTCTTGATCTAAGATAAACCTCATCAAGAATAATCTTACTCAAGGGCTTATAATTTTTCATCTAGTCCTCCTTTAAGAAAATCATGTGAGTGCTCACTTAGACATCTTATCCTTTGGACTAAATAAGATCTCATCCCCGATTCTCTTAGGTAGGCAAAAGATATGCACACTTCCCTACAATATTACGTCTTATTTGACCGTTGTTGTAAGACGTGTGTTGGAGCATCCTAAAATCGAATATGGTTTGAACTGGGCTTGCACCCTTTCCATAATTCTTTAGGTGTCTTTATAACAGACTTGGATGGAATCAAATTAAGAAGATAAATAGCCTTTTTCTAGGCAACTCCCCAGGATAATATTGGCAGGGATGAATAACTAAACATGGACTTCACCAAGTCTAGTATGTTTGATTTTTGCACAATGCAACTTTGTTCAACTAACATGTTCTTAGAGTTGACATTTGTGAAAACTATCCCCTCTTAAATTAGGTAAGACCTGAACTTTCCAGATAGATATCCAACACTTCAGCCATACCAAAGTGTTTTAATTTTAACACCTAGATATTTTTCTGCCTCAGACTTAAACCTCTTAGAATTTTTCAAAAGCTTTAGACTTATGGTGCACTGGGTTCATCTATCTAAATCCAGAGTAACCATTCATATAATGACTTATTCATAACCTCTTCTGGCTTGAACACTAATTGTACCACATACATAATTACGTACCAATTATAGTTGAACAGTTGCGTAAATCACTTTCACCTTATAAGATTATTTGACCATTTTTTTTTCCAAATAGGACTTACATGTAGCTTTCAGTTCAAAGACTATGGAACTTTCAGTCTCTCTTTTAATTAAACCATATTTTCTATTTGAGGTAATCTGACTCGATCACAAAGGTCAAAGATATATTTCATTTGAAAATTTTATTTCTTTAATGAATGTTCTTTTCACCATCCTTATAATTCAACATAATAAACAATTTACCAAAATAAACAAGACGAAGTTGAACTTCGAAATGAAACTGAGGAATCAATTTCTTTGTTAAATCATGTTTTAAACAAACAACTAACAATAATTGAATTCCTCTTAAAATTTTGAACAAATAAACAGCCACCCAAAACCACAGTCCTTTAAATAACTTGTCCTGCTACTAATGCAGGCACAAGTTCCCCATTTTCAAGCTTAAAATTTATTTGTCAACCGCTAACAGGCATGCCATGTTTGAACTACTAGAAAGAATAGAAAAAATAATCAGTAGTTCCTGAATCATTGATTCATTCACTAACCAAGCCTTAACTTACCCATATCTGGTTCTTTTCATCGTCTCTGGGCAATTTTTCTTTCAATGTTCCTTTAGTCTGCACTTGCCTTTTGGCTTCTTCATAGTAACTGGTTTGACAACTGATAATCAAGTCATTACATTCTTGTTACCACCGTTGGGTTTTCCCTTTTGGATTTAACAGAACTCATAGCAAAGCTTGCATTATGTCTGGCAGGGTTGCTAGATTCATTATACATGTCATCAAGAGTCTGAAGCATCTCTACTCCACTCTTAGTTTCCTCAGGTGCATCCTCTACAGTTTGCCGTGGCTTTTGTATGGTCAGGACAAAATTCAGTTTTTCATGTTTAAGAACAACATTGAAGTTTGTTTTTCATTCTTCATAGTTGGTACCATCAAGAGGTTTTTGACTCAATCATTACTAAAGGATCGAAGAAGTCATTTTCTGAAGAAAAAAAAACATACAAGGCACACAATTACAAACAAGTAATGCAATAAACAAACTAAGTACAAGTAGATTCTTATAACTACTTTTGTTTATTGTTAACAATACTTCAGTTTTCTTTACAAGACTTACGTTAAACAAGTCACTTGCAAAAGTTAAAATTATTATTTGGGCCTTCGGTGCCATTACCAGAACCTCGTGGGGATGGTTAATAACTTTACCAAAAATGAATATAATTAACCATTTTTTAATTTCAAAATTTTCTTTAGTATCCAAGTATTTGCCGATGTCGGGTTGTACAATAACTTACTAAAATTTTGAAATTATTAAGATGCAATCAAATAAAATCCGGCCATTCTTATTCGTCGGGGCTTCACATGGCCATTTTATTAATTGACACACAAATGGAGCCCACATGTTTTAAAATTAAATACTTAATTTAAAACCTTAACTCATTCAATATTTTATTTAGAATTTTCATAAGCTTTGTCAAATGTAAAATTCATTGTTTAAGTTCAAAATTGTCTTTAATAACTTAGTATTGTTGAGCGATGAGCTGCACAATACTTTATTAAAATTTTGAAATCATTAAGGTTTTAAAATTCGGTCACGATAGATAGCGTGTGTTTCACACAATCATGATTTACAATTGTGGTATGCAACGTTTGCTTAACACATAATTATTTTAGAAGACCCACAATTTACTCGCAAAATCAACAGTTCTCTTAAGAAAATTTTCTTAATTATTTATTTAGATTTAAATTATCCTAAATAATTGACTTAATTATTAATCTAGATTTTAGGAATCATAATATTTGTCATTCATGGTGATAATTTGAAATCAAAATAATTTTTATAACGATCATTAATCATTAAATTCATTATGCACATATTTCAAAAATTAGAATTAATGTCACAAAAACCATTAATCTAGCCTATCAAATGCAACAACCATTACATTCAATTTTTGAAATATGAATTAATTGCAATAATGACTATTAATCTAGTCGTTCAAACATAACAGTCATCAAGCTCATATAATTAACAAGTTATGTAACAATATGGCACCAAGAAAGCATCAATTTTTAATGAAAAGAATTACAAGGATATAAACGCAAAAAACATACCAATAAACATAGAACCACATATGCCATATTTCATGAAGCAAACTAATAACATGAAAAAAATGGTAAATCAAAAACTAGATCCACATTCAAGCACGCAACTTGGCTTTGATACCAATTGTAAGCGTAATTGGATCTGCAAAAATGTTTAGACCATTGCGGTTTGGATGTGACGGATTATCATTGTTCTAATTTGCCTTTTGACGTGCAGATCTGTGTAATATCTCCTCGCGTTTGAATCTTTTTCGCGAATTGTTCTCCTCTGCACGAAAATCTCCTTGAGACTGGCTAGTGGTAGATCTTCCAGACCATGTCTTAAGGGGAATAGGGCTGATGTGTAGGCATGCACCCTCTCACTATCAAAAAGATGACCTTATTTTAGTCTTTGCAACTATAAAGTGAGGATTAAAGAGGTCGATGACTATAAGTGTAGATTATATATAGGTTCCAAAATATTCTAGCCCTAAGCTGAATAGACTTTAGATTTTTTGGACTCTTCTTACACACTAAACCCATTTAGACTTTAATGAAAAAGCAAAACTCACCACTTCCAATAAGAAACCAACTTGCGAATACCTTCAGGTAGTGTTTAGTTGAGGAGAAATTTTGTAATACTAGGGAAATGTAAATACTAGGGATCTACAGGGAAAGTAAGTTAGATATGAAAATTTTAAAAAAGTTGTTTGGTTGGGCAAAATTTTACCAGGAAAATTGAATTAAATTTCTGAACGTGTGTTTGGTTGAAGATAAAATATTGATGAGAAAACTTAATGAAATTACAAAACTATCATTCTAAAAACATTAAGATATGAACACAAGATCTTGTGCGTTAACCTGTCACACAAGATCTTCTATACCATCTTGTGCTTGCAAATCTATCACGTGAACAACACTTAAACATTCATGTACTCCCAAATCAGCTGCCATTTGATCATGAACAAAGAAACCACCACCTTGTGGTGCCTCCAACGAATTAGCATTTGAACCTTCCTGCGCAGGTGTTCTGTTCTCTGCTGATAAAGATGTCGTACCTTCAACTTGAGAAATATAATTGGGACAGAAAGGGAACACCGACATCAATAACAGAGACATATCCAGATTCTCACAACAATACCATGGTGGAAGAGGGCAAGTTTAACAGTGAATTTCTTCCATTTTTACACTATCTGTGAATAGCTGGACAACTAGGAATGATGGCTAAAGAGAATGTTATCCTCAACCAAATATGGAGAAATAGGAAACTCAGTTACACTTAGCTGAGATAATTTTCAAAAGTCTCCAACCAAACACTACCTCATTGTTTATTTTGAGTGACTGCACCAGTGGTACGAGTTTCTTTTGTTGAAAAGAATTATTGGAACCTTGGTTGAATAATTTTTATTCACTTTTTTTCTCCCTGTTGTTGACCTAAAGAATAGGCCATATCTCAACAACGAATTTTTTTTTGAATACATCGGATGTTCCATGTAGATATATCTTTTTTTAAATGGAGAAATTATTTTTTCATTTAAACCCTTATTTTTTTATTTTTCCTATTAAATCTCAAAAACTTTTTTGATTAAGCAAAGATATACCTATATTCGATGTACTAAAGATTTTATCCATTTAGATATATCTTTATTTTAAACGGAGAAATTATTTTCATTTAAACCCTTATTTTTTTTATTTTTCCTATTAAATCCCAAAAACTTTTTTGATTAAGTAAAGATATACCTATGTACTAAAGATTTTATTTTCTCCTCAGCAATATACACAGATAAGTAACACAACCAACAACAGGATACAAGACCCTCATGTAAATACTTTCTACCCACTTATACTTCAATAATAGTAAATGTGCACACACATCATCCTCTAGAATGCTATTTTACTGAAATATATCGATCCATTAGCAACTCACCAGTCACCACCCTTCGGTGGTCATACCCGAACACTCCTCATTGGATGGAATCAAAGGGATAAATATTGTAATTTCCCCTTTTCATCCGATGAGGGAGTGAGAGAGTGGAAAATGCCAGATACACATTGCTAATTTGCTATGATTGGTTTAGTGCATCGATTGATCATCAGCAGGCCTAATCATAAGAATCCTGCAAATTGTACGGTCGCAGATATCATCCACGACTAGTAGCAGATGGAGCAGATTACCACTTAAGCCGAACAACCTAGCGTTATTCCTCGTCACGGATTCGAACTTCTCACATAAAAAACAATTCATTACGAAATTCCAAAACCAAGCTTATTTAGTAATATAGAATTAGACTATAAAGAAAGCACTAAGATAACTTTTTATTTTGTTATTATTTTTTTAAAGAGGAAAGGAAAACTGAAGGTCTAATGACAGTGAGCCACAGATGCACAACGATATCAGTTGGTTCCGTAGAATTTTTTTTTGTTGAGAGATAGAGTTGGTTCCGTAGAAATAGAAAAAGGTAATGGGGGGTTTGAGTAAAAAGTCAATAATATCCTTAGCGTATTGTCGCTGTCTTACGCCTCATATTTGCAGGTCATCGCTCCCCACAAACTCCAATTCCAAAAGGCCCCACCCGAGCCCCCTCACTAACTCTATCGTCCCTCTAAACTTTCATTTTCAGTCCTCGTTTCACCGTCCGCACGCGCGAGCTTTCGTGTCTACATTCTAGTCTCTTCCTTCCCCCACACACTCACTCATTTACAAAGTGCTTTAAGCGTACCACGTCCACCCCCAACTAAGCTCTCCCATAAAGGACCGAAAATCGTAAGTTTAATATAAAAAATTAAAATTAAATAATAATTGAATATAAAACAAACCAATTAGCCAGCCACAGGATTCAACTTTCAAGAGCGAAGACCATTTTTCAAAGAGCCACCTCTCTCTCTCTCTCTCACACACACACACACACTCGCTTTGGCTTTGGCCTAACAGAATAGAACAGAGATTCAAACAACAACAGAGACCGACATCTCTCGCTTTCTTTACTTTCTCGTGTTGTTGTTTTTTGGTACGGTTGCACCCATAGGGAAGGGATAAATAGATCCTTGGTACATATAGTAGATAAAGAAAGGAAGAAGAAAGAATAAAAGAATTGGAAGTGGTGAGGTTGTTTAGGAATAGATGGATGTAGGGAGGGTGGTGTTACTGTTGTGGGTTATAACGATTCGAGGTTGTTTATCAGATCCAAGCGACGAGGCATGCCTGACACAGCTAAGCAAGTCGTTACAAGACCCAAATAAGTCGTTACCGGACTGGAGGGAAGAGAACTTCGCGAAACCCTGCAACGACTCAACCGCAAACCTGAAAGGCGCAACCTGCAACAATGGCCGCGTCTACAGGCTCACACTTAACAACCTCGCGCTCCGTGGTACTATATCTCCCTTTCTGGCTAACTGCACCAACCTCCAAGCCCTTGACCTCTCTTCCAACTTCCTCACCGGACCCATCCCACCGGACCTACAGTCCCTGGTGAACCTGGCCGTCTTGAACCTCTCCTCCAACCGCCTCGAAGGGGAGATTCCCCCACAGCTCACATTGTGTGCGTATCTGAACATCATCGACCTCCACGACAATTTGCTCACTGGCCCCATACCTCAGCAATTGGGCCTTCTGGTTCGGCTTTCGGCTTTCGACGTCTCCAACAATCACCTCTCCGGTCCGATCCCGGCTTCCTTGTCGAACCGGAGCGGTAACTTGCCAAGATTCAACGCCAGCTCGTTCGAGGGGAATAAGGATCTTTATGGATACCCTTTGCCGCCATTCAGGAGTAAAGGGTTGTCGGTTTTGGCCATTGTTGGGATCGGTTTGGGAAGTGGCCTGGCAAGTCTCGTCCTCAGCTTCACTGGGGTCTGCATATGGTTGAAAATCACCGACCGGAAGATGGCCCTTGAAGAAGGCAAAATCAGTCAGCTTATGCCAGATTATTGACAACCTTTCAATTCAATATCCCAAATCCAAGGTATCTTTGATTGAACTTGATTGTTGAATCTTGATGGTTCACCTGAAAAAAAAAAACAAAAAAAAAAAAAAAAACACAGCGACAACAGTAGTGCCGGTACCAGGTACCGTTTTTTCTTTTTTCTTTTTTCTTTTATATTTTGGGATAAAAGTGAGGTGTGGGCTACCCCTATTTTCTTTGCACTTATGGGTCGTTCAGATCGTTGTCTTTTATCGATCAAGGGGAATATATTTATATTTTCTCTCTTCTTTTTTCCCCCCTAACTATTTGACAGTTTCAACTTTTCCCCCTTACCAGATTCTGAGTGGCTCTATTATTGTAGTTTCTATTTATTGAATACAATTAGCAGTGTATAAATCTAAACAATCACAAAGACTTGTATCGGTGAAGTTGTGCAGTTTTAATTTTCTTGTTCGGGTAGTACAATGGATTGGCAATACAATTTCCTTGATTTGCGTTTATTCTATTATTCGGTGGGTTGGTTTTGGTTGGCACTTGGCAGGATGGTAGGGTATAGGTTAGTGGGTGTGGTACTGCTTGATGAAGCGCTGCACCGTTCAACTGCAAACTTGTCTGGCAGTATACTAAAATATATGTACAAACAGCTGGTGCAATTTTTGTTTTCTTTTTCTATCTGCAGAAAAAAAGTGCCACATTTTCTCACATTCTAGGAGGTTTAGTGCTTTGCTAAGTTGAGCTTGTGGGAGACACCAACGCTGTTACACAACCACATGGATTGGGACTCGTCAGTTTACTTTTATTTAGTAACTTGGGTGTTCTCCTGTTAGTCCAACGTCAACCTTGTTTTCTTGCGTTTTAGAATGTGGCTATCTATCCCTTCCTCCTTAGCTTAGGATCATTATTTAGATTGAAGGAAACTATTTTATTTTTTTTATATGTTTAACGGTACTCTCATGAATCATGATGTTGGATAAAGCATGAACAAAAATTAAAATTTACAGCCATAAAGTCATGAGGCGTTAACGTGAATCTAGTGCTTCCTATAATTATGGGTGGGTTCCATATATATATATTCTCTCCTATTCTTCTTCCGGCCTGGTTTCTTTTCCTCTATTTGCTTAGTGGGCCTAGTCTCGTTGCTCGAGTTTCGGTTCCTTTGGAAGTTACTGTTTTATGGAATCATTTCATATGCTTCCCTTTGAAATAAAAGGACACTGCATTGTTGTTTCTTAACGACTACACCGCGTTATTAGGAAAAAAAGTAAATAAATGGGAAAATAAAATATTGACTAAGCTGCGGGGCACCCTGCTCTTACCATGGTTAAGATGTTAAAAAGGTAATGCTACATTTTTTAATTTTGATAGAATTTAACCATAATTTGTCGAAATTCAAGGATAATTAATAATAATGTCAATCCAATCTTACAAAAAAAAAATTCTAATATTTGCATGTTAAAATGTTGTAGGCTTCATTCAAATTAAGCTCATATTTCAAACTGGCTTTACTTTTATTACTTACCATGGATAGACAAATAATACAGTCTCGCTGAAAAGGAAGCAGTTAATATTGGAGCTGTGAGCTATTAGCTATCAAAGTAAGTCGTGGACATCAATCTTATCGCCCTTTGGAATTATTTATTTATTTTTAACAAACATGGTATATCAAACAGTTGCTTTAATTAGTAGTAAGTGATGATTAAATTTATAGTTTTATATTTGAAGTTATTATTAAACAAATTGACTGTGAATGTCAATTTGATAACCGGCGTTAGTAGACCCCATTTTAAGACATAAAATGGCTGTCCTCCAAAAGGGAAGGGGACATGATTAAGTTGCTCCTGTTCCAAAAATCTGGGGAGAAAATATTCAGAACAAACAGACATTGTTAACTCAATGGAATTAGACAAAGATTGGACTACCAGTTGCCATATTGCCCGGATATTAATTGCTAAACTTGTCTATTCCATAACAAATCTCTGTGATAATACCATTGAGCTCTGGAATTGTATATATAAAATAATAGATATTCAACCAACACCGAAAGTAAGGCGGTCTAGTGTGCTTTAGTTTTTTGGGCTAAAGTCAAATGTGCTTTCATTCTATTCATTAATGGGTTCGCCGAGATTGGCATGAATGTCATCATGGTGTTGGGCCCCTTGCCCCACCCATGTTAATTGGTTTTATGCTCTTATAAAGTTGCAGGGGATTTTTTTCTCTGTTCTGGCTTGTTTCTCGGAGCGAGTGGAATTTCATGATTGTCATTTGTCATTGTGCTCACTCTTGCCCCTCGCCCTCTTCTACTTGCTAGGATCACAAGGAAAGTGCATCTACTTTTAATTACCTGTTACTTTCGAGTTTCTTAATATTAATTTGGCTGTGTGGCTTAGCTCCGCAACTTTCCGAAACTTAGCTAGACATGACATGAATCACCCTCCTTATTTTATTTTATGTGTTAGAGGTAATGAGTTTGAGAGAGAAGGGTTTGAAGTATTACACCAAGACATAATATTAAGTTTGGAATGCTCAACAGTATTACCTCCAGCTTAGGAAACCTTAGAGCATAATGCAAGCTATTGGGCTCAAGCCCATATGGACCCAAATAACTATGTTTTCACATATTGGGCTTATATGTGAACATATTATTAATATATTAATATATCCAACAATCTCCTTATATGTTCACCATATAGCACGATTCAATAGAGTGATCAATGTAATGTTCAAACAAATATGAATCATTCTTTTCACCAAAAAAATATATGAATCATTCATATCCAGTACAAGACAATTAACTCGGATCAATCAAAGAGTTTTAACGGTGAAATGCTAAACTCAATCGTCATTTTCAATCTAAATAAATAAATCATCATTATCATGAATATGTTCTGAGACCAACATACCAAAATAAATATTTAGAGTTTTAGATTCAATCTAAACTCATCCAAATCCCAACATTCAAAATAAGTCTCAAAATCAGTTCACAATCAACAATGTTCATAAAATAAAGATAGCAAAATGTAAGTCTCAAATAATTGGACTCCATCAAAATGGGCAATAGCCGGTGAAATGTCAAGTCCCCACTTACTCTAAATGATATATTCATTCATCAAGGAGGTGACCTTAGTCAAGATCCCTCTCATTAAGCTCTAATCCATCTCTGCCATCCTCTGTAGAATATCAAATATGAATTTCATATTATTATTAATTCGATCGGTTGAATAATCTATCAAAGATGTATAGTTCTACTAAAAGTACTTAGCATCATATTATCAGGCAAAGAAGAACATATATTAATGTCATAAAGCATTGTAATGTCATGTTCATAAGCATCAAGCCAGTTTCATAAATTATAAACAAGGCCTAAACAGTTTGTTTTGCAAAGAGCCATCAACTTAAGTTTATTTGTAAGAGAATAACTACTGTCTAGTTTCAACGAACAAGACCAATAGTCAAGTTACTTGCAATAACCTAGTCATGTGATGTCAAGTTTCAATTAAGAACAAGACCCACTGGCTTCTTATGCAAACAACTATTTCAATGTTTCAATTTGGAATGTCACAACTATTGATTCCTCAAAGTCAAATAATCTTGCATCAAGTTTGGAATGAGATCATTTAACCAAAAGGATGGTCCAACTTGGTTGGATTGTATCATCAAGTTTGGAATGACACAAGTTTCCCATCTAGAACCTTTGAATCAGGTTCAAGTTATCTTCATCAAGTTTGGAATGAGACAACTTACCCTTTTCAAATTAATCAGCAACCATGAACGTCGATGAAACATATAGATTGTGCTTATCATTTTGGCACCCAAAAGGAGGATTCGATGATTCAAAACAAACAATTAGAAGGTAAGTAAATGGTAATTAAAACTTGTCTACATAGTCTTTAACCCCTATTTTCTCCACTATTTTGAATAATCGATCTTTAGGTATACCTTTGTTGAGAGCATCGTCCAAATTATCCTTCGATCTCACATCGATCAAGGTGATAACTCCTTGTTTTATCAGATAATTCAACAACGCATGTCTCAGTCTTACATGTATTCTCTTTCAATTAAAGAGAGCATTTTTTAACAATTTGGACAGCTGCTTAATTATCACAAAATAGGCTTAAAAAATTAATCTTTAGCCAAGTCAAAGGAATATCCATAATCAGATCCTTTATCCACTTTGCCTCTTCGTCGGCTAAGGCTAAAGCAAAAAGTTCTGATTCCATAGACGACAATGCAATACAAGTTTATCTTTTGGATTTCTAAGCAATAGTAGCTCCACATAAAGTGAATACATATCCACTGGTGAACTTACTGTTTCTGATTTTTAAACACCATGACGCATCAGAATATTTATCCACAATTGAAGGATAACCAGAGCAGTGTAAAGCATAATATTTAGTACCTTTAAGATATCTCATCAGCTCATCGAAGGCATCCCAATGCTATTTACAAGGATTACTAGTAAAATGACTCAGCATGCCAACTGTAAAGGTTATGTCAGATCTAGTGCAACTTGTAGCATGCATGAGACTACCAATCAGTTTTAAATACTTTAACTAATCTATTTTGGTCCTTTCATGAGGACTCGGTGTTTTATTATAATCACATGGTGTCTCACTCAGTTTGCACTCACTATATCCCCAGGCAAAAAGTAGCTGCTCAATATAATGAGTCTGGCTAAGGGAGACTACTTGCCTTTCAAAGCTTACTTTCATACCAAGAATGGTATTAGCAATACCAAGATCTTTCATGTCAAATTCTTTAACTAAATTAGCTTTCATGTCACTCACTACAGAATGATCGAAACCAAGAATTAACATGTCATCCACTAGTTGTCTTTACATCCATTTGATGCACTACATGGTGTTCAATAGATGTCAAAGCAAGAAGAATTCTTATAGTCGATAGATGACACATAGGTGAGTCAACATCAAAATAGTCTATTTCACTTTGTTGTCTATAGCCTTTAGCTACTAAATGTTCTTTGTATCTGGCTATCGATCCATCACTATTCAGTTTCTTTTTCAGTACCAACTTACAACCTATAACCTTAGCCCTTTTTGGCAAATTGACTAGCTGTCAAGTATAATTCTGTACTAGAGAACTCATTTCATCATATATGGCTTCTGCCCACAGTAGAGATTCCCTAGATCTCATTGCTTCCAGATAGGAGAATGGATCATCCTCTAGATGGTAAGTGTCAAAGTCCCCACCAAAGTCTTTGGAAACTCTTTCTCTTAGATACTATAATCGGAACTGATTCGATAGCCAGTTGTGTGGGGTTAGTGTTAGAAGGGCTTGCTTCAGATTCTATAAGAGATTCTAAAATCATATCTGTAGATCCAGAAGCACTCAAGCCATGATCTCTGAGAAACTTATTCCCAAAGAATTCTGCATCTCTTGATTCTATCACTGCATTTGTAGATAGATCTAAAAACCTATTTGCAGCACTGTCTTCTGCACTTCCTAGATATACACAAGTAATGGTTCTAGGTCCCACCTTAGGTCTCTTAGGATCTTGTATTCTTGCATAAGCAATACATCCCCAAGTCTTATGAGTATCATATCTATAAGGATGCTTATGCCATATCTATAAAGATGCTTATGCCATATCTCATAAGGAATTATAAACAACTTAGAGTGCGGCAACCTGTTCTGGATGTGATTGGCAGTTAGAACTGCTTCTCCCCAATAGGAGAATGGCATGTCAGCTGTAAGTAACATAAAGTTTAAACATTTCAGTTAATGTCTTATTCTTGCGCTCAGCAACACCATTTGATTGGGGTGAGAAAGGAGCAGTGGTTTTAAGTATTATGCCCTTCGAAGTGCAAAATTCCTTAAACCCTGTCATTATGGACTCTCCTCCTCTATCACTCCTAAACCTCTTAATTTTCATGTTGGGTTTATTTTCTACTATTGACTTGAAAATCTTGAACCTTTCAAAATCTTCAT
This sequence comes from Gastrolobium bilobum, assembly GCF_033153095.1. NCBI lineage: Eukaryota > Viridiplantae > Streptophyta > Magnoliopsida > Fabales > Fabaceae > Gastrolobium > Gastrolobium bilobum. Next base: position 574,627 of record NW_026898943.1, read on the forward strand.
ATTTCGATTTCAACTATTAGACATGACAATATCTAGAAAAATCGTCTATAAATGTTATTAAATACTTTTGACCATCTCTTGTAACATAATTTCTAAAGTCACAAAAGTCAAAATGTATAAGCTAAAGAAGTTGTGTGCTTTTAGAAACCGACTTAAAAGATTTTCTAATGATCTTATTTTGTGCACATACTTCACATTTGTCAAATCGAATAGACATCTAATGGAATATTATGAGTTTTAGCTAGATATTGCATTTTCCTGTAGTTCACATGTACAAGTCTATTATGTAACAACTTTGGATCAATCAAAGATGAGCTCACATGGTTTATGCTCTTAGTATCTAAACTCAACCTATACATACCATTAACCATGAACGCACAACCAAAATAACAAGAGTTAACAAATAAAGTTACTCTGCCATTCATAGTAGAGAAAAGCATACAAGCTTTATCAAGTAAAGACACCAATTTCCTTTTAAGTAAAAGTACTACTCTAACTTGTTTTAGAGTTAGTAGTTTACTTGAAGAAAGAACCAAATTTATAGTTTAGAAATACACACCATCTTTATCAAGCAAAAATATCAATTTCTTTTTAAGTAAAAGTACTACTCTAACTTGTTTTAGATTTAGTGATTTACTTGAAGAAAGCACCAAATTTGCAGTTCCAACATGAGTCACATCTGTCTCATCACCACTGCAATTTTCCACTATGTCTTTCACTTCTATGACTTCAGTGAGTAAATTCCTATCATTTGTAGTATAACAGGTAGCACCGCTCTCCAACCACCACTCAGAAGAGACACTGGACTTTCCATTCTTCATCATTCCAGTGAAAGCTTGAGGCTCAGGTTCATTAGTTAACATATCAGCGTCATTTTGTGGTGTGTTATTATTTAACTTATTTGGTAGCTTACACTCTATTGCCCAGTGATTCCACTTTTCACAATTATGACACTTGTCTTTATTCTTCTTTTGAAGATAGTCTTTTTGGCCTCTAACTATAAAGAGGATTCACCTTTTGGTGACTTAGACTTCTTCTGAAGTTTATTGGAATGTGAAACTAAGTAGGCAATTAACTTTTGTTGTCCTATTTGTTCTAAACTCTTCCTAGAATAATTTTGATCCTAAATATAAATAAATCTCTTTAATTTATCCATTCCACTTTGTTCTTTCAGTCTTGAAAGAACTCCATTCGGCAGGTAGTTTACTCAATGCAAGATCGATAAAAAGATTATCAGACATATCAGATTTATCATCTTTTAGCTTGTTCCTTATGTTCTCAAGTTTAATTAACGGAATTCGTATTAAATTTGATTTCAAAGAACTTCTCTGTTATGAGAGTTTTGGAGAACCCCTCTTGTTTTGAAAATAAGCATTCAAGTGATTTCATATCTTTTTCATCATCTTATATTTACTACAAGTCATAACTAGATGAATATTTAGAGAATTTAGCAAGTATTCCCTACAAAAATATTAATCTTTGTTCCATTGATATTCATCCATAATTTTCAATAGTAAATGCAAAATCATTTAATACATTATGAAATATTTCATGTTCTTCCATGCCAAATTGAACATGTATTTTCCAACTATAAAATTCAATAACATTAAATGATTTCATTTCATATTATTATAGGAATTATATTTAGGCATTTTAATCAGAGCTAAGAGTTAGAAAGAGTGCACCTTGTAGTTCACAGACTTCACAAATTAAAGCAAAGACTCTAATTTTAATCAAAATGCTATGTAGATTTGGAATTCAAGGATATAGGATAGTATTATTAAACTATTATTTATTTTATGATGATTCTTAAGTAACTTATGTTATTTCAAAAGTATAATGACTTTACTCAAATAAATATTGAAATTAGAAAAATGACACAATGGCAATGAAGAACGTACCGTAACTTCTATTATTTTGAATATAAATAAACGGAAATCATGCTCTCCTGCGACAGGAGAGCAAAATTTTTTCCTACACAAATTCATTTTTCGTGCCAATTAATTTTTTTCCTTTTTAATATAAAATGTGAGACCCACATTTAATTTATCTCTACTTTTGTTCCCTCATGCTATCCCACAACATATGAAAATATGAACCCATAAATAAATATGACAAGGTCATTTGACACATGATTTAAATTAAAAAAAGTTGATATTCCACCTAAAACAATGTGATGGTTTAAATTTATTGAGTTAGTATATTCATTAATTAATTATTAATATTTAATGGGAAAGTTTTATTTATAAACTTTTATAAATTAAACTATGTATTGGGGATAGTATATTTCAACACACAATGTATTACCTCTAATACATAATGTAGTTTGTTAGAGTTTATAAAAAAAGTTTGTAAATATAACTTTTTCCTTTAATAAATTATAAATTAACAAAAATAAATAATTCAAATAAGGTGTTAAATTTTTTAATTTGATACGAGTGTGAAATTATGTTATATATATATATTGACTTCAACAACAATTGAAAATAAAATAAAATTATAAAGTATCAAAATAATTATAAAAAAGTGTATATTAGTGTAAAACAAGAAAAATACAAATTCTCAAGAAAATACACATTTTCTTGTTTTGTTTCTTTTTTACTTGCAACTAGGGGTGTAAATGGGCTGGGCTGGGCTTTGGCTTTTTTGACCCTAGCCTACGTCAAAAAAAATTCAGCCTATCTGGCCTACTGGCCTATTAAAGACTTTATTTTTAGGCCAAGTCCGACCCATTTTTAAAAATAAGAAAGCCTGACATGGCCTACAGGCCTTGTAGGCCTCCCACTGTAGATACTAAGAAAAAAAGAATTGTATAGAGCAAAGAAAGTTCCATTCATGCATGCACTAGTACTTCTCATAAGAAAAAAATGACAAACAAGAAAGAGTCAACATAATACCCCAGCTCTAGAATGTATATCATAGAGGAATAGAGTCAAAGAAATGGAGAAAATAAGAAAAATACAATTACCGGATGCTGAAATAAAGTCTACAAGAGAATCTCATTTATCTAAAAATCTTTAAACCACCATCAAGACAAGGGAAATAAGAGTATTATTGAAAGATCTTCATCAGTAACATCATAATACAACAAGGTACCCATTACTCCATGGTATTAAGCTGCAACAGCATGTAAAATTTGGAGACATTAGACAAGTTTTCCTTTCATAAAATAAAAAAGCACAAAAAGTAAGAGATATTGGTATTTGGTACTTTGCGTCTTTGCCACATAAAATAAATATTATTTTATTATTTTATTTTAATAAATTAAATAGGCCAGCCTACAAGGCTGTAGGCCAGGCTTGACAAAATTGGCCTATGGCCTATTTGTTAAAAAAACTTTTTTATAAGCCTAAGTCTACTCTACTTTTCTGAAAGGTCGGGACTGGGCCGGGCTCAATATAGACCGGGCCGTAGGCTGGGCTGGGCCAGCCTGGCCCCTTTACACCCCTACTTGCAACATTGGTCGAGAAAAAATATCGGACTGAGCATACCAAAAAAAAAATATCGGACTGAGGAGTGGTTTCTGTGGCATAAGCCGCATCTTGTAGGTGTATTTGGGGAAAAGATTCCTGTTATTATCCTGGAGTTCTGAAAAAATGAATATCATTATTCCGGTTTATTGAGATGATGAATTATTTGGCAAACACAACAACCTGCTGTAATTCTTGAGTGATAATAAAACTTTAAATTATTATTATTATTTTTTTGGTACACTTAAATTTTTATTTATTACCTATCTTTGCTTTAGTCCTTGGCCCAAGAGCTTTTCGCTATATAACTCAAAAGAACTCCAATCGATACCAATAGATAGGCAAGCCCGAGAATAGGTTAGCCCAACCATTCTAGCCCCGAGTTGAAACCCAACGGTTCTTCATTTAAATGCCCACGGGGCTTCAACTTGTCGTTTTATGGGTAAGCCCAACCATTCTGGAACCAAGTTGAAACCCAACGGTTCTTCATTTAAATTCCCACGGGGCTACAACTTGTAAATTAATGGGTAATCCTGCTTCAATAAGGACCCATATTTGTAGCTACGATCTGCTCTCTATTATGACCCATATAGATTTGTTTGATGGAAATTCTTATATGCTACATGGGTAATGTCACGTACCTCGTTGTTTTATCCAGTTGTTTGGAACTATGATTGTAATTTGTAACAATCAACAACTAACTATTAACTTCTCATTGCAGTCCTTATCTTGAATTCTTGATAGTAACTACTCATGCTATTATGCTTTAGATATTGTAACAAAAGGAAAATTAATTTGTCCCAAGTATACGAGAATTTTTTTATTCCTTAAGCAGTTAAGAACATATCTCTCTGTTTAGCAGCTATTTGTTCCAGTGAGAAAATATTTCAATCACCATCTTTCCTTTTCTCTTTTTCACGAACTATTGAGTTTTTCCTAAAATATTGTTTGATTTCTAATAGATAAAAATTCCTGTACATAATAAATAATGAGAACTTCATTCACGTTTACTTCAACTTATAGATTTTATCATAACCTACTGAGTTTACATATTTAACAACTAAAATATTTTAATAAGAATTTAGAAGGTGAAAAGAAAGCATAGAATAAGAGTTGGAGATACTTGTGATGAACTGAAACAAAGCAAAATTAAGTAACTCCTGATGATCAAGTTGAAAGTGGGCCTAGGAAGAGTACATGCGTTCGCTTTCAAGTTGGGCTGTAAGAGTCCCCATTGGAAGAGGAACAAAACACAGACTAACTGAGGCTTCTCTTGTGTATTTGGACAGGTGATAGAAATAATTTTCCGGAAGAGGTTGGTTTGCTGGTGAGGACCCTTTGATGTATGTGCCACACTGACTTCGTGCTTTTGTCTTAATATAGTTACTCATCATGACCCACATGACTGGAATAAGACAACAATTGGATTGAAGGAACTACGTGGGACTAGGACACATGGTTTCACTGTTCACATGATAAACATTAGCTTCGGACTTTTTTCGGGCTGAGCTATTAGCTAGTTCTGACTTTCATGCATCAACTTGGTTTTTTTTGTTAACTTATATTTCATTAATATTTCTGACTTTTTTTTCAAGCCAATCCGGTTTAAGTATTATCGATTTTATATCGGGGCAATTATTTCAATACCAATTTTTTTTAGTATTATTGATTATTTTTATTTTTAAAAACTATTCGCATAAATCATTTAAGTTAGTGTTGTGACTTTGACAAGTGCACTGACAATACAAGTAATAAAGTGAAAATAAGTAGGGTTGTCATTTTAACGATGATTGATTACCAATCAATAACTCTTATCTATGTGATTAAAGTTGGATCGATCTTGCGAGTTTTCGAGAATATAATTTTGAATTAATAAAAACAGAATTTAAAAATAATTTTTGATTTTCAAGATTAATAACCAAAAACAAATAATATTTTTGATTTTCAAGATTAGTAACCAAGAACGATATCTAAGAACAAAGAACACAAAGAAATGGTTTTGGCTTTAATTGATGACGAACGTAGCTAGGGATTTGACTTCTCAATATTTTTCTAACGAGTCTAATCTTTCATGTAATTAACATTCAAGATCAATTATCGACAATTCTTTCTAAGTTAACTAAACTCACAATCCCTTGATGATTTTAGTTCTTTACTTTAGTCCAAAGCTCTAATCCCTTAGAGCCTTTTTCTAGAGCAAACATTAAGGTTAAGAATGTCAATAATCATAAGTCGTAGAACTTGTAAGCTTATGCCTAGAACATACAAACTCTAGCAATTAACCAAACAGAATTAAGAAAGCAATATTCCTTGACATGCAAGATTGTAATGCCCATTCAAGATTGGTCAGATTATAAATGAGACCAGGAATTTAAAACAGATTAATTGCATAATTGAAACATGAAAAATAATTACAAGAAGGATTAAACATTGTTCATTAGTCCATTGGTTCCATCTCGCCCTAACTACATAAAAAGAACTAGCCTAACATATTCAAGAAAACTAAAGAAAGAGATGAAAAGAAACTAAAATTATATAAGAAATATAAAACCTGATCTCCACGGTGAAGCTTTGACCGTTCCTCCGCTCCTCAGGTCCGGAACGGAGCTTCTCTGCCTCTTAAGTCATCTATGGCTGCCTCCTAGCCTTTCTCTATCACGTCCCAGAATGAATTGAAAAACCTAAACTGTGTCTTTTATAAGTGAATGTCCATGGGCTTTTTTTTTTTTTGGATTACATCCGGGTATCCCTACAGCCGATAGCCATGAGACTAATCCCTCGCCCCAGCTCAGCGCACAAAGCGGTAAAGAGCTGGTCACGGAATGCTTTCCATTCACAAGAGTTGGGGTTCGAACCCCCAACCACTTGCTTAAGGGAGGAGATGTTGAACCATCATGCCCACACACGTGGTTAATCCATGGGCTTTTAATTTGGACCAGGCTTGGAACTTCTCTTCTTTTTTCCTGAGTCTTGGCTTGATTCTTAACTTCTTCAACTTCATTGATCCATCAAAACTTTAATTCAACCTTTAAATCTGAAAACAATATAAAAAGAAATCATAATCATATCCAAACATTAAAACCCTTAATTCTTTAGCATTTAATTAATTTTCACTATGTTCTTGACCATATTTATCTTTATTTAATATATCTTTTATCCTAAAAACACAATGTCTATGACACTTAGGGGTGCTAAACGAGCCAGGGGCCTTTGGCTCAGCTCGTGAAGGCCTGAGCTTACATGTCTAAAATTGATTGTTGGACCCAGGCTTGGACTTGTATAAAAGCTCGTTTAATAAAAAGGCCTCAGGCTCGAATTCAAAAGCTCGACCTTAGAGCCTCTCAGGCTTGCCTATATATATATATATATATATTTTTTTTATACTACTTGTGATAACACTCTCTCTCTTCTCAATTCATTTCATCCCATTTTATTAATTAAACAGACTTTTTGAATGATTTTATTTTATATTATGCTATTTGGATATACATTAAATTTATGAATATTTATGGAATTACTAATATTGTTGATTGTAGATTTTGTTTGGGTAAATTTTGTTGTCTTATTTTTTTAAAACAGGCTAACAGGCTTTTATTTTTTGTAAATGAGCCAGGCCACGAGCTGATATTATATTCGTAACAGGAAACATGCTAAGGCCAGTCTGACACATTTGAACACAGGCTTAGCCCGTTAAGACCAAAGCTCGGCTCGGCTCGGCTCGTTAACATCCTTAATGACACTCATCAGTTAGTTTCAAGTAATTTTTGTTGTGTAATTATTTTATTGTAGAGTAAAATAAAAAAATTGTATGTATGATTTGTTATTAAGAGTGTAGTGTGTTAACTATTGTTCGGAGGTAAACATCAATATTTAGTTGAAGAGCTAGTAATTGTATTTACGTATTAAAGGTAGAGATGACTAGTAATGAGAAGTCCAGTACCTCTAGAGTAGTCCGATGGAATGAATAAGAGGTGTATGTGTAAGTCACCTACTTAGTGGATATGATATGCTTTAGGCGCAAAGTGTGAAGGCTGTAACCATAGTGGCAAGCCTTGTAATACTAAGATACCCTATGAGATTCTTAGCTCATTAGCTATATGGGGCCATATATAGATGATATGCATTAGGAGGTTGTGCACATAACATGTAGTTTAACAGGTGACTAATGATGTGATGCAATGTTAAGTGGATGGTTATGTATAGTGGAGGAAATTTGAGACAAATGGTGGAATGAAATACTTGGTGCATGTCATTTAATGAAGAAAGGAAATTAGAACCATTTAACTGGTCATAACAACAGTCAATTTTATGCATTATCTTATGGATTATGATATAGAAATTGGTAATATGTACATCAAGTGTTCACTGCAATATTGTCATTTCTAAATGATAGTAATGGCTGTCAAATAACACGCTTACAAGTTGATGGGGAAATTTTTTTTCTGATAAAAAATGTTTAACAAACAATTTTGAATTAATAAAATGAGATATAGAATAATGTATTATATAGGACTCGTGTTAAACTAGCTTTAATCACCCATAACTTATGCATTTAAAATTTATCATTTGTAAATCCTACAACAATACAAGTTTATTACATTTTTTTTTGGAAAAAAGTGTATTACACGTAAACCTTATATCAAGAAAACACATGATTTTGCATTTAATTAGCTTTAATCACATATAATTAATGTCATAATAGAGATTTAGTAAAAACAAACGTAAACAAGCTTGCTTTGTATTGATAAGGATGTGGTCTTCTTACAGCGTATAGCCATTGGGTCATAATATAACAAACTGAACTGATTTTTTTTCTTCTTTTTTCCTAAACAATGTGTAGGATAAGATATCGAATAATTGATGATGTACAGTCTATAAAAAAGAATAATGATGTACATGTTGCTTAAAAAAATTAAAAATGAAACAAAGTCTTCCTGCACTTGGAGATGGATTTATCGTATACGTACGATTCTTTATTCTATCAGTTATCTATATTCCTTTTATGGAAGAATATGCTAAATAGTATGAATATACGACTTACGAATGAGATGTTTAGCAAATCATATAAATCTTGCATTTGAGGTGGATAATTTTTCTTTAACTTGGGTCCCACAGTTCCTAAAAATTCATGGTGCCACACCATTCCTGCATTATTGAACTGTCTTTGTATACGTTTACAAATACACTAAATAGTGACATGTAACTAACTAGCTTAGTTTTCAAAATAGAAAGAAAGAGAGTTCAAATAACCAAGTACAAGAAACTGCTGGGAAAACACACACTCACAAACTGTAACAAGTTTAAGCTTAATGATTAATTGGAGAGATTTTTTTGTCAGAAGTGCAAATCCGCTAAAAATAATCGGAGTGAAAGGATAAGTTCAGTATCTCACACATGAATTAATATCAAATTTAAGTGAGTGTGTGTAGGAGATAAATTTATTTCCTATAAACCCCTGAAATATATGTAGCCATCAAAAGGACCAGTAAAAATATTAATTTTTGGAGAAAAATGTAGATATATAATTAGAGTTCAAAGCTCAACGAAAATATATCCGTTGCGATGATAATTCATCAACATATTGTGGCCTGTAACTAGCAACTCCTTCATCAATCTCATTAATTTCATTCTTTAATTTCCATGCAAAGAAAGCAGCGATGTCGGTGGGCCGCTTCTCTTGCATGCAGCTGAAAGTCCATTTCTTCCCAAACCTTGCGATACCAATTTCCTTATTTGTATTTACAACATTTTTATCTGTTAATGATTTATTTTTTTCCATTATTTAAAATTAACACCATCAAACTCCATAGGATTTCCACTTGTAAATAATATTTGATAACAAGTACTAGCGTGTTGTTAAGGATTTAAAAGACACTCAATTAAAAATAAAAAAATTTAAACTTTTTACTATAATAATGTTATATTTTTTATTTTTGGTTTATTGACAATTATCCTTATACATTCGTTAACTTGATGCATATTGAATCCAAAGTTCAAACCCGTCAGTCGTCAACCTTGAAACGAAGAGGATATATACCTTCAACGTTAAGCATGTACATAAAGAATTCACAACATTTTCCGACTAAGTCCATTACGTTACGACTCCTATTCAAGTCAGTTGTTCAGAGAACCAAACTTTAGATCATGTTTTATTACTAAATATGCATGCTTTGTTATTAAATATGCAACGTACATGTTAAATACTTTGTTATTAAAAATCAAGTAACACATTAAATATGCATGCTTTGTTATTCAAAATTAAGTCTTGAGCTCACTTGTTTTAGAAATCTGCGACTTGATCGATTAATTTTGAGCCAGTATACGTAATTTTCGTTGACCTTGATGTGCTATGGTTTGGATATATACTGATCCATTTTTTCGCCCAGAGAAGTGAGAAAGACAAAGGAGTATCGAGAATGCGTGGGTTCACATGGGACCTACAACATTGAATAAAGGGAGCAAATGTGGTCCTTAATTGGTAATGTCTCCTCGTAAGAGAGTAAATAATGGACTAACGTGAGCATCATGTTAGTTGTCATAGTGGACTCGCTAGCTCGCTCTAATGGTCCCGGTGACTTATGTCTGTGTGTTCCGGAGGGTGTTATGGGGGGGCATTTAAACGAGGGTTTCACATGCTCTAATAACCCTTCCTTTACTACAAACCACGTGGCCTCTTGTATCTTTCGCTCCTCTTTCTTTCAGAACTTCTCAGTTTAACTAATTAACTCACGGGTAACTTCAATCCCAGAAGCGAGTAGAGTAGAGAATGAGATTGTGCTCATTTAATTTGGTTAAAACAAGCTTCCAATTAGTGGGACATTCAATTTTACAGGGACAAAAATGGAAACAGAAAACCAAAAGATAATTAGCAGTCACGGAAGTGAGCATGTGGAGGGTGAGAGCATATCTTTGATTCTCTTTAGTACCATCTTTGGGAGGAGTTTAAAATTTTAATCTCGAGACACGCCCCGAATCGAACTAATCGCGAATAAACTATGAACCAATTGGAATATCTCAACAATAAAATAAAAAATGAAAACAGACAAAGAGGGAAGGGAATCGTCCACCGTGCGATGGTGCCCATTAAGGGCTACAGCTTTCGCGATTTCCTGTCTAACGAAGAAGAAAGAAAGCATATGCTTTGGCATTTTTACTAATTATGATTTGGTATGTTACAATATTGCCAGTTACAAAACTGAAGGGCTTTCGTTTCATGTCTTTAGCTTTGTGCCCTCATAACAGTGCTTCTATGAGTTGTCCGCTAGAGCTAAAATGGCATCAATTGCGTCAATCAGATCGTTCTACCCCAATGAGAGACCATATTCATTGTTGTTTGCTCGGATAGGATTAGATGGGGCACCCTCTTCGCTCGCTTGTCCACGAATTTCGATAATGTCATTAATTCGCATTACTCGATCGCTAATGTGAAATTAAGGGGTGAGGACTTAGAACCCCAATGCTTTTAAGACACCCTTTGTCTTTTGCATCCTATTCATCAATTTTTTCGCTTAGGTCGCTTTCAAATTTGTTCCTTTGCATTTATTTATGGGGCTAGTTTTTTTTTTTTTTTTTGAATAAAAATTTAGAATGAGAGGAGGTTACTTCAAAATCGCTTATGATATTTGTTTAAGTGAAGTGTTTTAACACCTTAGTTAATAATCAAAATATATTCTCCGGCTTTATTGTCAGGTTATCCGTAAGTATAATAATATATGAAAAATATAAAAATTATGTTGTAGGAATTCCTAAAAAAAAAAAATTATATACTACAGGTAATACATAATTATAAAGGGTATGAAAAAAAATAACTATGTACTAGTTATAGTTTTTTACAGGATGTTTTATTACAGGACATCTCAGAAACCCATAATATATTATAAGTTTTCCTTAAAATTTATGAAACGTATGATTTTTAAAATGAGACAGCTAACCCTTTTTTATAAAAAAAACTTTCCATCAAGTAAGTCAATTCTTATTGGCTAAAAATCTTATATATACAAAGTCTACCATTTCTGTTTGCATAGGCTTCTAAAATAAGTGCTTTTTTATGCCTTATTTATTTTAAAAGTGTTTTTTTTTTTTACAAAAGATAAAGTTATTTAGAATTTTAAAAAAATATTTGAATTTTAACTTCTGATTTTTTGAGAAGCTAAAATTTTTAGCTTCAAAAAAGTAAATTTTTGATTTTTTTATTATAACTTTTGCGTTTTTAAAAAACATATATTCAAACAGACTTTTTGTTTCTTTTTTAAAAAATAAATTTTTGAAGAAAAAAAACTCATTCAAATGGGTCTTTAGTTTTTGTGTGGCAGAATTAAGAATAAGCAGTTCCTTTTATTAAAAAATTATACAAACTAGTGGAAGATCGAACTCATTTTCAAAATGTCACATTTAACTACCCATTCTCGTTAGTTGAATGCACAAATTGAACCATGGTGTTGAAAATTCAAGTATGATGAGTCTCCAACATTAGTTATTAATGGGCTAAGTGAGGTCCGTATAAGCGGGAAAACCTATGTACTCAATGCCTTAAGATTTTGGGTTGTGACGTGGTATCAGACCCACTTGGTGTGGTTGATTTAGCTTAGCCCATCGATGGAGGTCCCCCGCCATGAGCTCTTCTTGGACCCGCTGACATTGGTATCAGAGCTGGGTTAGGCTTGGGTTAACCAAGTGTTTAGCTAAAGGCGGATTGAGTACTTTGGGTCTGGGTACTCGGAGTAAGGGGAAGCATAACAATGGTAAGTTTCACACTTGAGGGGGAGATTGTTGAAAATTTAAATGGAGTGAGTCCCACATTAATCGTTGATGGGCTAATTGAATTAGTCCATACAAGTGGAAGTACTTATTTACCCAATGCCTTAAGGTTTTTGGTTGTGACATGATGTCGGACTCACTTGGTGTGGTTGATCTAACTTAGCCCATCGATGGTGGTCCCCCATCACGGGCCTCTCCTAGATCCGTTTGACAATTGGTATCAGAGCCTTCCACTATGACTGTCAGTTGCAATGACGCGGGTGGTGACGCTTGCATTGGAGTGTTCACTGGGGCTACGGAGCGTGATGAAATGTTACAATTCTACTCCAAGGTATGAGACTTGGAGTCCCAGAGTTTATAAAGACTTTAACTTCTCTTACCTCTTAAGCTAATTTTTGGGGTGAGGTTCTCACAATATTCGTATCACATGCTACCCTATATATGTATACACAAACATCTTCTGTCCTATTATTACTAGCTAGGCCAACTTAATTATTCAAATTACTTCAGTTACGTTTACTGTTATTTTCAAATCAACGTAATTCATGGCTAAAAAAAGTTCCCTTCAAATTTTGAAAGCACATTATTATATCAATAATTTGTCCGTCTGTAGACCAAACACTCTTTTTGTATTCATTATATATAAAGTAATAAACTCTCATAAGTATTAACTCCTTTGTCCCAAACTCAATTTGATGACACGAGGATACAATGTCTTTGGGTTTATTTTTTCGAAAAAAAAAAAACCGTCTTTGGGTTTATTGTGCCTTTTTATGAATGATATATATATATATATATATATATATATATATATAGGGTTTTATAAGAGTTATGTGTAATGTTATAGAGATTCGTTTTGCGTGCCTTAACTTTTTTAATTTTTTTTTGTTTTAAAAAGTGCGGGTCCCACCAAATGTTGTGTGTGTAGGAAATTTAATGGTGACATGTTAAAGGACAAACTACAATCCCATATATATATATATATATATATATGGGTAAATATTTCTGCAATCACTTTAGATAATCTTATCTACAGCTACCCTTGATAACTATGTTCTCCCGGGAGAACATAGATATAACATTAAAAGTTACTTTTTTTCTCTCCTCATTTACTTTTCAGAACCTGTCTGCTGACGTGTAGAGAGAAAAAAAAGTAACTTTAATGTTATAAATATGTTCTCCCGAGAGAATATAGTTATAAATGGGTAGCTGTAGATAAGCTTATCTAAAGTGGCTGTAGAAATACTTTTTCTATATATATATATATATATGGAAAAAATATTTCTCCGGCTATCTCCGGCCACCCCAAAACTACGTCATTTTGTTTATTTATTTCCTTATATTAATTCATTCATCTTTGAATGGTTATGATTCTTTTTTTCTATCTTTTCCTTTATCACCATTGATCTATCTGTATACGACTATGATTTAGTAGTCGGAGATAAAATTATCTCAAGCAGCTTGAGAAACGATAAGCTATATATATATTTGAAAATATTCCAATCGATTTATCTATTCGCGATTAGTCCAATTTGGAGCAAGTCCCGAGATTAAGGCTTTAAACCACTTTGGGGAGGATTGCATACATACTCTCATCTTCACCTGCTCAATTCATTGGTACCAATTAAGCTACCATCATTTGATTTTATGAATGCTATATGATCCATATATATCTAAGCAGACTTTAGTGCGTTGGATTATTATCATTTATTTTTGGTAAAAATGGATTATTATCATTTGAATTTTTCATTCCAAATTCCAAGCTCGATCATGAATTAAGTTGTACGCAGCAAAAGAAAGCAGGAAAGAAAGGGCCAAGTGGGCTAAGACATTACATGTTATGTCCATAAAAATCAGATGAGTATATGGTCCCCTCATAATGATCAAAGTATGCAACATTTTACGTGTATTTTCTAACAGTCTCCGCTTTTAGCTGCTACATAGGGTTACTTCACAGTGGTTTCTTTCAGACGACCCACCTCAACCTCGAAACGTCAGAAAACTAAATGAATCATTAGCTCTCTTTCGCTATTCTCACAACAACGGTAATCTTAAACACTAAAAAAATAAAATATGAGGAGAGCGAAAAGGGAAAAAGAAAACGGGGCTACGCAAATCCGTGAGCCTGGGTCCGCAGTTACAAGTTTTACGACCTTACCAACCCAGTTAGCTTTGCATTCTTTGCGTCAAACAGTTATTATTATTTTTTTCCGACAAAAATAAAGCAGATTAACCGTCACTTTAACCACTTTATTATCCAAAAATGGATCAACGCTTTCACTAAACACTATCTATATATTTAACAGGGGCTAAAAGGGATCAATCGACTCAAATGAGATTGTTTACTTTTTACTTCGTGGCTCTCTTACTTTTCCTATCCATGTGAATACAACCTATGGAATTGAATACTCAGAAATCAGGTAGCTAGAAACTAAGGGCGGATGACAGGTTACAATTTACAAGTGTTTTTTTTTTTTTTTGAAACATACAATTTACAAGTGATTAGCAATTAATTATTGGTTGTTTTAATTTTATTTTTTAATCTAGCTACCAACTTCATAAAAATTATAAACTTAATTTGCTTTCCTTGTAATTAAAATAAATTATGCCTTTCGTAATAAAGAATTAGGAAGGACAAACACAACAATCTTCAACCTCAATCCATGTGGTAGATGTCTCGAGAAATTATGACCGTCTGTAAGCTCCATTTTGTGGGCCTCGCAATTAGGAACCACCTGATTGAGAGTATCTTTGTTATGATTTTATATTCATACACAAACAAAATTATCTGTCATTTTTGTAATATTTGTAGGAGAAAATCAATAACTGGATTTTTATCATTTTTTTTCTATTCCATATCCAACATAATTTTTTTAAGATAACAAAAAATATGAAAGGAATAACTCAAAGCCAAATTAATAATAATTAAGCGAGCTTTAACAGTGGGCAACAGCTTATATATCTATCTTTAATTTGCTTGATATAGTATGGTTCAAATCCACTATCATGGTAATACTATTAATATAGATAGCTAAGATTGACCAATCAATTTGATATTCTTTTAATTATATGCGTACGTGATGCGATCTGTAGCTGCAAGAGTGTCATCAGTTTGTTAGCTTGCCAGTGCCAATATATTACGACAAGCTAGCTAAGAAAAAGGAACAAAGAATGGAGAAACAGCGAGGGCTTATTCGAGGAAGTTAAAACAGGATTGAAGAAAATGGCCGACAACAATTATATGGAGTTTAGTGCAACCAGGGAGCACTATGGTCCATGCGGTGGGCATAGCCTAGGATCCAAATTAAGTCTTCGTGGAACTTGTGGGTCATTATGACCCATTTTCCATGAGATTTGCTGTCGGTATGGCGTTCTCGGCGCCACTACAAAGTCTACAATATCCCCCTCCTCCCAAGTTATATGTGTCTCTTGTTTCTTTGTGTGTTTTTTTTTGTTTTTTTAGTAATTTTTTTGTGTTTTTTTAACTCAACCACACCAACCTATGCATTCATAATTCATATACCAAAAAAAAATTACAAAAAGAAAAAAAAAATCATAGTTTCTAATGTGTCAGATAAACTTACAAACCCCACGCTATAGTCTAGCCGGTGGGAGACACTTTCAACAAGTAATGATAATAATATTTTAGTATCTTACCAATATTGAGTGACGCTCGGGAGCGTGGATTGCACGTGAAATGGATGGGGACGGTGGACAAAGCTCGTAAATTAACACACTCATTCAGATGTTTTGGATAACATAATACGATTGATGTTATGCTTGAAAATACAAGAGAACAAAAGTTGAGATAAATTAAACGTGGATCTTATATTTTATATTAAAAAAAAAAAATATTTGTTACTGAAAATGAATTTGTGTAAGAAAATTTTTTCTCTCCTGCGACAACAGGAGAGCATAAATTCCAAACATAATATTCAGTAGTATCGTTTAGAATGATTACAGTTTAAAATGAAATGATAAATTATGTATTTAAAAAAATATAAGATTATAATATTAGATTTTTTTTCTCTTTAAAAATTATATCATGTGATGTGTTATGTTTCTGTTGGTGAAATATAGGTACTATACTAGTATATTATATATTTTTTTGAGGTTTTGCCTCCTTTTTCTCACTCTCCCCTCATTGGGAGAGAGATTATCGTGGTCAAAGTGTTGTATTCAGCATCACGTGGCCCTCTTTGCCAATAGGATTTTGCATATATAAATACCTGCCTCACTACATCATCCCCCAATCCATCTTCAGCATTTCAGCCCAAAATCAAGACTATAGTTGGTAAATCAAGACCTTCACCTTCACTTTATCAATCTCTCTGCAATTCCTCCAATACATTCTTGCTACCCCTGCTTACTCCTACAAGTTATTGCTTGAGGCTTTCTATTTTTCCCTAGTCTTTATTAATTTCTATAGTTCTTCACATATAATCTTCTTTCATTTCCCATCCTTCGCCCCCAAAAAAAAAAAAATGAAGCTTCTGTCTAGAAAAGCCACATGCAACACTCACGGCCAAGATTCTTCATACTTCCTAGGATGGCAGGAATACGAAAAGAACCCTTACGATGAAGTTCTGAATCCTAAGGGAATTATTCAGATGGGTCTTGCAGAGAATCAGGTTAGACATTAATTCCCCAAGTAACAATATTATTTTAATGCTTAGTTAGTTACCTTCTATTATGAAAAAAAAAAACAGCACAAGGAAACAAAGAAGCATAATTCACTGTGTTTTTGCGTAACAATCTAGGTAGGCATGCCATCACATCAAGCTTTATTGAGTAATGTCATAATAATAAAGGTGGTGGGCTAATAAAATTTTTGTCTTAATGCAGCTCTCTTTCGATCTCGTAGAGACTTGGCTCGCTAAGAATCCAGACGTAGCCGGATTCAAACGCGATGGCAAATCCATATTCCGAGAGCTAGCTCTCTTCCAAGACTACCATGGCCTACCATCTTTCAAGAAGGCATTGGTAGATTTCATGGCAGAGAGTAGAGGAAACAGGGTGACTTTTGATCGCAACCACATTGTTTTAACAGCTGGCGCCACTTCAGCAAACGAGACCCTCATGTTTTGTCTCGCTGATCAAGGAGAGGCCTTTCTCCTTCCCACTCCTTATTACCCAGGGTGCGTACTTTATCTTCTAAATTTCACTTGTAATATTCTGCATGCTCATGAGTACCCACACCACACCCATTTCGTTTTTTTTTTTTTACATGCATTTCTCTGATTTCGTTTGCACTTGTGTGCAGATTCGACAGAGATCTCAAGTGGCGAACTGGGGTTGAAATCGTTCCAATACAATGCACAAGCTCCAATAACTTCCAAGTCACTGAATCAGCTTTGCAAGAAGCTCATGAAGAGGCAAAGAAGCGTAACCTCAGAGTCAAAGGCGTCTTGGTGACAAACCCATCAAATCCACTGGGCACAACAATGTCTCGGAATGAATTGAACATGCTCATTGACTTCATCAAGGACAAAGACATGCATCTCATAAGTGATGAGATTTACTCCGGGACCGTTTTTAGCTCTCCAGGATTTGTCAGCATCATGGAAATCCTAAAGGAAAGAAATGACCTTAAGGATTCTGATGCTCAAATCTTGAACAGAGTTCACGTTGTCTATAGTCTCTCCAAAGACTTGGGTTTGCCGGGTTTCCGCGTGGGTGCTATCTACTCTGAAAATGACATAGTTGTGGCCGCAGCAACAAAAATGTCAAGCTTTGGCTTGGTTTCCTCACAAACGCAGTACCTTCTCTCAGCCATGCTTGGTGATAAGAAATTCACTCGAAACTACATCTCCGAGAATCAAAAGAGGCTGAAACGACGACAGAAAATGCTCGTTTCGGGGTTACAAAAAGCAGGTATTAACTGCCTTAAGACCAATGCTGGCTTGTTTTCTTGGGTTGACATGAGACACCTTCTCCATTCAAATACATTTGAAGCTGAGATGGAGTTATGGAAGAAGATAGTGTACGAAGTTCGATTAAACATATCACCCGGTTCGTCTTGCCATTGCACCGAGCCAGGTTGGTTCCGGGTATGTTTTGCTAACATGTCCGAAGACACTTTAAACCTAGCAATGAAAAGATTAAAGAACTTCGTTGCAGACTCCAACGACAAAGGGTGCAGTAACATCAGAGCTCAGTCTTCGGGAACTTCGAGAAGAAAGTCACTCTCCAATTGGGTTTTCCGGCTATCGTCTCGTGATCGTCGTGAACAAGAAGAACGATAGCCTGGTCATTGTGTGAATTGTGAAGTGATCATATGAACGCATGCACAATTAACTTTAATTGTTTTTTTCCTCCCCTATTATTTTTGGTGGAGTTACAACTACATCGTTTTTTTTTTTTTAATTGGTGAAATCGTAGAGAGAGAAAGAAAAAGCACTCTGTCTATTTGGATGGGAAGTGTGGGCTTTAGTTGGCCTGGTTTGTATAAGTTCCATCTCAATCATCAATTCCCTTACGTATGAAAAATCTTCTTGGTGTGATCCATGAAAAGTTTGAAATATATTATTATCAAGTACTATGTTCATGGTTTATAAATTGTTATCCCAAGACTTACATATAATTGCACATAAATCATGCTAGTTGTAAATAGTAATTAATAATAGCATACATATGTGTGAACACGCACATTGCTTACGAGAGCTTACGCGTATATGTAAATAATGGCACCGGCGAGATAAGCGGAGACACACGGTGGGTTGGGCTGCCGACGTTGGCGCCGGTGTTCCACAGACCGACCTTCTTACGGATTTTTCACTGACCTAACAGTCTTCAAGGAGTATAATTAGGAGAACACGTAGTAGTGTGTGTGGTGTCAGAGAACAAAAAGTCAATAATATTAGGGTTTCGCATGTAATTGGACATCGGGATTTTCAATTACATATACAAACATATTCTCTTTCTTTCTTTTTACCATTTTAAGGGGTTAATACTTAAAAAGACATGGCCAAAGGGAGCACCAATTTTCTCCTCATCTTTAAGAAATTAAAGGTTATGTGGCGGAAACAAAGTAAAAACTTTTTTTGTGTTGAAATTTGAACTTGGAAACCCTTGATAAGATCGTCACCCACTACGTACGCAAGCACAAAATCGTGCGGGAGGTTTTTTCAACCAAAAAAAAAAAAAAAAAAAGTTGAAAACACCTTGCTTTGTTGAACTTTCTGGGAGTAATCATCACTGCTCAAAAAGTTATTTGTTACGCGTTGTGTAGGACGATCCATGTGCTGGCTATCTCTCCACGAATCACGAACTCTCTTTATTAATCAACTTTAATTTTAGCTTTTGACTCACTTTCCAAGAAATAAACGGAAGCAAAAAGTTGCTTGAATTGATGGTTGGATGAGGAAAACTCGGGAAGACAGCAACATTACCAGTTATTACAATTCACACAAAATTATACATTGATAAAGGCAATTTGTTTAATTTAAAAAGTTGAATTTTTTCAATTAAAACATATGTTTAATTTTTTTTATAATATTTAATAACTTTTAAGAAAAATAAAACTTCAAATAAATATTTTAATTTTTTAAAAATAAAAGCGATTTCTAAAAAATTTAATCATAAATTATTATTTTTGATTTATCCAAATACATATTAATTAAATTAGCATATGCAGTTAGTCACATGTATCACTCCAACACGCAAGCTCATTTTCAAGAGTCTCATTCAGGCTTGTAGTTAGCCCGAGCCCCGTGTTATGACTAACGCTATCTATGATCATGCATTCACAGTTGGAAGAATATGTATATTAAATCTTTCTCACTTCTCACTCATACTATATTTATTTAAAGCACAAACCTAGCACATACTAAGGTGTACATATATGTATGTGTTATTTTGATCGAGAATAACATTTTACCTACCAAAACAAATATATTCATATACCAAAATTTATATAGGGAAATAGAAGTATAATGTTGTAGAAAAGTTGTTAGGTTATGTTATAGAGATAGGGATTGTGGGACCCACACTTGTTTTGTTTTGTTTTTTGAAAACAAGTGTGGGTCCCTCAATTTCTATCTCTATAACATAACCTAACAACTTTGTTACAACATTATTCTTCTTTTTTCCATTTATATAATAACAACACAATATGGAGGTGATAAAATTCAATAATTATTTTTACAAGTAAAAGCGATTATACTAACGAAACAAGATATCTTGATTTTTAAGCGACACAAATCTAACTGATGAATTTTTTTTCGTAACTCTTTTTGCAAAATTTTTGATAATGACTCTACAATATATGCAAACAGGCTAAATTTGTGTGTTTGTTTTTAGATTTCAAGCAAATGAACTCAAATCGTCGGGTCTTGTCTACAAAATTTGAGGCTAAAATATTGGGCATAAACTGATGGAGAGAATTTGCAGTGACAGAGGTCATTCTCAATTAAAATGTTTAATGATAATGAGTGCCTAACCGGTAGTTGAAGAATTTTTGACAACAAGTGGTTGTTACATACTTACTGAGAAACCATAAAACATGGAATTGATTGCCTTTTCATATACCACATTTCGATTTCGACAGGATTTTCCCTATTAAGCACGCGCATACAAATGCTAACGCTATATTGGTCATAATTAAGAGTTATGTGAGACCCATTGATTAAAAAGATGGGAATATTTTCCTCCTGTCATCGCAAAGAAAAATATCCATCTAGCCGACACATTAAAAAATTTGCTTTGTTTTATTTTATTTTTTGATTTATTATATTGGTGGAGTCCATCAATTTATGTCTCTGCAAGAAACTTAAATTTTTTTCTGTAACATAACCAACTAATTATCCTGAAAAGATAATAAAAACAGTGTTTATTTATATTGTTGGTGGACACGGACCTTTTTTTGACAATACCCAATTCGATACTCAATTTTATTGCCAGCTGGCTGACAAGGAAGGAAATTCTTCTTCCTAGCTAAGCCAGCTAGTAGTTGCTACTAACTGCGCAAAGATTCCTTCCCTTTGGTTTTGTTGTATCTCACATCATCCAAAGCGACGAATGATTCCAATCCTTCTTGTGAGAAACAGAAAGATATTTAAATAAGAGTTAAGCTTGTGTACTTTTAAAAGACATAAATTGTATAAATAATGTTACTTTTATAATAAAATAAAATAATTATTTTCACCTCCTGATTCAACTCAAAGGATTCAAAGGATGATTGTGTTGCACTTCGCTTGAGTCTCGCATAAATTAAAAGAGTAAAAGGTTTTTTTTTTCGATTTAAGTAATCATGTCTATTTAATTTAGAAATTGACTCTGGATAGCTAGGAAACGAAGGCAAGATATTTGATTCAGATCTTTATATTTACTTATAAAATAATTTATTTTTTGAGTTTTGTGACATTTTTAAATAAAATAAAAGCTTTTAAATTTTAATTGAGAAATAAACCGTGCAGGGTTCTTAATTTTAGTGGAGAAATATCTATGTACATATATACGTAAAATATATATTTTTTAAGCATTAGTGATAAGAAATTTAAATAGATTGCATAACATTATAAGTTAAAATGTTAGTGTTATCATTATTGAGCAGGTAAGAGATAGTATGACATGGTAAAACAGAGCAATTAATGGCTTAAAGTTAAATAAAGATATTTTAGTTAAGAGTTTCATAATTAAAGCTTAATTTTGCGTTTCTTAACTCATCTTTCTTTCACGAAAACGACCCTTAAAATGTAATAGAGGATTTATAAATTTGGGTTGAGGTTAGAAAACATTAAGGTGTGGAAATTTCGGTCCATTTCTGCGTTTCCATTTACTCTGCATTTGCTCCGTAAGTTAAATTATGTGTTTGTTTATGCTGAAAAATAAATGAATATAGCACCAAGAAAGTTATATCTTGTTTGATTTTTAACAGTATAGAAATTAATATGAAAAAAAAAAATACACATTTTAAGAGACAACGCAAAATTCTAAATTTTTATTGTCACAAAATTAGGTCACAAAATTTTGCTTACAACGTAATAGAGAAAAAGACCAGTAATCATTGTCCAAAAATGATACATATTCTAAAAAATTTAAACCTTTAAGTCTAAAAACATAAAAAATAATCATTTATATCAATAACTTGGATACATTATTTTTGCTTGTACGGCCTCTTAATATGCATCTTCCACATTCTCCTTCACCTTTAACAATCAATATTTTGGTTACAACTAACTAACATGTCATGAAGTTCGTTTTGAGCATGATTGTAAATTGTATTAAAATTATTGAAATTCTCATAAAGTAATTATTGTCCCGCGCAAGCCGAAACAGAAAACATGTCAACACAGTTTTCTGTTAAAGATTTTTTAAACGCTTCTTGGATATTGGAGCTTGGACGGCAATGGAACATGAAGTTATGTATTGCATTTTGGCAGAATCTAAACATGTACAATACTTCAACAACAAAAATCAAAACCCTGTCGTAAGATAAATGAATTTATCATCTTAATGAAATATAGAGAAGAAAAGAAAAGAAAATGACGGAATAGCTGACGGTCGACTTTCATCCAGACATTAAAACTTACTTAATAAATATGCTTACGTAGACATCAACAATACAATTGGACATTAATTGCTCATACTTGTAATGCCATCGTGAAAAGAAAGGAAAGTGTGTGTTGAATAAGTTCATGTTTTAATTGATTGTGTAAACATTTTGTTGTTGAGAATTGAATTGAAAAAAAAAAAAACTGTAGTTCCGTATCGTATAGTTAGTTAATTATTACGTTGATTTCAGATTTAAATTTTAAAGAATTTAAAATTTTTACTATTTGATAAGTGGTATATAAGTTTTCACTTTCTTACAAATTAATAACATTATATGTAGTACGAGAAAATTAATTAATATTATACTATGAATTTGTCTATTACTTAATTATACTTTTAATTGATACTTCTGTTATAAATTACAGATATGCAGTTTAGGTCCCCAATTATTTTTTCTAACAACCAAATCTCTCAATTTTTCTATTTGAAACAAATAAATTTCTTTATCTGTTCATATAGGAAAATTTAGATAAATTAAAGTTAATGGCAGGTCTTCCAAAATTTTAACTTAATAAATTGTCAAGTAATATATGTAAATTATTGATTATATGATTAATTTTTATTAATAATTGGATGACAAATTGATGGGGGGTTATATTTTTCAATTATAAAAATTGGGAAAGAATCCGTTTACAAACTTTTTTGAATTTTTTTTACAAATTACACTATGTTCTCCCGGGAAAACATAGTGTAGTTTATAAGAGTTTGCAAACAAAAAAGTTTGTAAATATAACATGTCCCATAAAAATTAGATAATTTGATAGGTAAAAAAATAATATAATTAAATGACTAAAAATGCATCTATATTGTGCCCCTTGATACCGAAGCGAACATAACCTTTCTTTTTCGTATACAGGGTAAACACAAAATGATTACTTTTATATATGAGAAATATTACTCACCTTTCACATGAGATATCATCTCTCATTTTTTTCATTTTGATTTTCGTACCTCATTTTTTTGTTGTTGTAATGGTGAGACCCACCTATTTTTTCTCTACAGCATAAGATAACTATCTTATGTTAAACGAGACTAATAAAATCCTTTATATATATATATATATATATATATATATATATATATATATGAAAATCATGTAACTCAATAATACGTGACAGCTTAAATTATCCCTGCTTACCAAAAAAAAAAAAAAAAATTATCCCTCACCCTCAATAAATTATTTCAACTATGAATGACATAATTGAAAAACAAAACTTTAGTTAGGATTTTATCCCATCATTTTTTATGTAAACTTTCCTGCAGGATGTGCAAATTTAGATTACGTGTATGGGTGACATGTGGGTTTCACATGATGTAGCACATGCTAGGGAACATAGAACACCTGCATAATTTGAATGCTGTGGGGGAGAGAGAGAAGAGGCCATTTTAGGGTTTTCTCTGCTAGTTAATTAGCTAGCAATTTGAATAGCTTCTCGAAGAAGGAGCTGCTAGCAACTTGCAAGTCAGGCCAGGCCCTTCCTCTGTTGATGAGGGGACTAGAAGGGTCAAATGAAAATGGCTCTTTGCTTCGCATAATTATGCCCTTTCACCATAAACCCATACAAGAAATTTTAGTACCGTAATTTTGGGTCCCACAGGTCTGCTAGGATAGACCATTACGATGTAGAGGTTTCTCGGTGAATGATTGATCAATCACAGAATTGTCTTTATTTTGGCCACCATGAAAATATATGAAAGTTCGTCTCTTTTATTTGTTTAAATATGCGATGCGATTGCGAGGCACCCTATCCAGTACCTTTATCATCAAATTAATTACTCTGTCATAGTCCACGTTGGGAATATAATTGTGTTCCCTATTTTAGTTTAGCGTCACTTCAAAATAAAATTTCATCCGCGTAAAGTAATAAAGCTTGAAATATCCTCTTTTTATTTATATTTTTCGTAAATAAGATTAAAATTTCAGTAACATATATATATATATATAGAGAGTAAATACATTTTTGGTCCGTAGCAAATTTCACGATACCTGTTTTAGTTCCTAGCAAATAAAAAGGCCTATCGTGGTCCCTAAAAAATTCAAAATGGACTCATTTTAGTCATTTTAGGGACTAGTATGGGTCTTTTTTGAATTTGTGAGGGACCACGATTTCAATTAAATAGGTCCATTTTGAATTTCATAGAGACCACGATAGGCCTTTTTATTTGCTAGGGACTAAAACGGGTATCGTAAAATTTGCAGAGGACAAAAAAAGTATTTACTCATATATATATTACTTTTTTTCTCTCTCTTTTTTTCTTAATTTTTTCGTGCTCTTCATCTAAATTCATTTATTACTGATGCCAACTAGTTTAAGATAAAAATATTATTGATATAATTATTGGTTAAAATTAAATAGAAGAGTAAATACTTTTTTCTTTGGTAGATGAAGAGTAAATGCTTAATTAACTCTACACAATAACAACAACAAAATAAAAATCAAGCAACAAAGCATAAGTTTTGTTGGGAACTCGATTTCCTCAAGTCGGCTAAACAGCCTTTGTGCGGTAGTCAATAAGATCCTGGATATCGGATCTCGGCAATACCTCGGCCTGAACTTCACCAGGTCGGGCAGCGCAGCGGAAAATCAAAAACACAAACAGGAGAGAGAAGGAGAACACAAACAGATTTTAACGTGAGAAAATATTCTCCAATGAAGAAGTAAAAACCCACGGGACTTAGTCCAGATCAAAAATTCACTATGAAAATAATGGTTACAAATAATCAAATTCACCAATGTGGTGGTTAACTCAACCTCTCTAATAATGGTGATAATCAAACCTCCCTAGAGATGTTTCACTCAAACTCTCTAGAGATCTCTCAAACACAAAGCGTAGAGCTTTGCTCTCAAATCTCTCAACTCAAGTATCACTCAAGAGTCTCGCAAATATTTTTCTTTATCTAACCTAGCCTCCACCCACAACTAATGTATATATAGAGGAGATGACATCTAGGGTTTAGGGTTTTTAGAAAACCCTTCTATGGGCTTGGGCTTGGGCTTGGGCTTGAAGGAGGAAGCCTAACAAGTATTTATTGCAAAAAAAGAAGAAGCAAGAAACTATCTTCCTTATGATTTATCAATATCATTGATATCAAGTTAATTCCTTAATCAGAAGTTTTATTTATAACGTTCTCACGTGTATAATTAAATGATGGTTTTAATGTTATTATAAGAAAGTGTTTTTTAATGGCTAAAAGACTAAGTTGATATTTTAAATGAATAATATATATATATATATATATATATATATATATATATATATATATATATATATATATGAGGTAGGATCCTTTGACAGCAGTGTCAAGTTTGAAGTTTGACACCTCTTCTGAGAGCAGTTAGATCAAAAAAGATCAACGACTCTGATTTGTAAGCATGTGACACCATTGATCTTTTTTGATCTAACGGCTCTCAGACGAGGTGTCAAATTTCAAATTTGACACCGGAGTCAAAGGATCTTATCTATATATATATATATATATATATATATATATATATATATATATATATATATATCTTATTAATTCCTAAAAAATATCATTAAATACTTTTTAATGGATCGAAATTTGAGCTCCCTCTATTTTATAGTAAATTGTGCAAAGTGTAAACATTTTTTCACCATATGTAGATTAAACTATGTTGATCTTTGGAACGCACAGGTAACTAATGTTTAAAAAATGGCGAAGGATGGTTATTAAAAGATCGATACGATACAAGGGGAACAATGACCATTTTTTTTACCTAAATTGCCACTGTTCACAATCTTATTTACCTAAATGTCACGCCAACAATCATTTTTTCCAAACTGCCACGCGGGCAGATTCGCTAGGCATTGTAGTGAACTACGTATGCTGATGTGTCAGCCTCCTGGTGGTGCATGAGTTCGCTACTGACACAGGCGAACTTGGGTGCAATAAATGCTGACACGTATGTCAAGTTCGCTATCACCTAAAGCGAACTAGGTGTACCACATGTCTGACATGAACCTAGTTCGCTGGGGTCAAGGCAAACTCCTTGCCATGTGTCAATTGGCACACAGTTCGTTGACTGGGCCAGCGAACTAGGTGCCAAGTGGCAGCAACTGACACAGTTCGCTGGACCCATCAGTGAACTCTATGCCACGTGGCAGCTCCCCCAGAAGTTCGCTGCATGGGTAAGCGAACTACCTCCGACAGTTATAGTTCGTTGGCCTAGATAGCGAACTCAGTGCTATTTAAACCCCACCCCTTCCCCTTCCCCTTCCAGACCCACTTTGTCATCCTCGTGCATTTTCCTTTAAAGCATCCATACTTGTTTGTTATTTTTTGCTATTTCAGTACATAAAATGAGTGAGAGTAACAATGATGACAATATGTATTCTATGTTACAATGGGAGGAGATATTTTGGATCGAACGGTTAAGTGTTTGAGGGAGATACAAAGATGTTCTGCATGAGTCCGTGTTGCAAATATTTTGAGCTGAAGAAAATCATATACAAGAAGTTGAGATTACAATGAGGTCAATCCCTGTCCCCGACTGATTGCTAGATGTGCTTCTGGTAACCCAGTGCAATGGGTTGCTGAGGAGGTGGTTTAGGATGAAGATGTGTCACTAGTAGTTGATGCATTTCGATAGCATGGAGAGTCCTCATACATTGAGTTGTATGCGAAACTAAACACCGGTGGAAAGGCAAGCACTCAAAGTTCCATCCCTACCAATTACTCCATAGACATTAACAGGGAGCCGCAAGTAAATCCGGATAATATGCATGTGTCACCCCCACCACCATCACCCCCAATAACACAACATTTAGATGTGATTCCTGCCAATGACATGTATGATCCGTCGTGGCGTACTGATAGTTCCAAGGAAGAGGTTGATGAAGGTCTAGTCCCTGACAGTGACTCATCGGATACAAACATTGATGGTGATTTCCGAATGGAGCCGTCTACTGCATTAGTTGAACCGATTCCATCACCGAGCATTGTTGGTACGCATGACCCACCACCTGCTGCAGGTAGGTAATTTACCGTTTGAGTTTTATTTTATTTTAAAATGGTATAACTAATGACATGCGGACTTGTGTCAAACAGGAGAGGATAGTGTACCATTTTGGTCGCAAATACCACATTACACGAACACTAACTGGGCACACCACGATCAAGAGTGTGATGGCATGCAAGGGGCACAAGTACCAAATTGGCAAATGGGTCAAGAGCTCTATAAGGACCGGCAGTTTGAAAGCAAGCAGGATGTACAAATGGCCATCAAACAATATTGTATGGCAAATAATCGCACAACTGTCGTGCTAAAAAGTGATACGAAAAGGCTGATCATGGTTTTTCAAAATCACAATGATGGTTGTCCATGGAGGATGCGGGCATATCTTAAAAAAGGCGGCCATGAATGGATAATAGGCATATGGAACAACATCCATACACGTGTTAGTCAAACACTTTCACAGGATCACAAACAACTTAACTCTAGTTTCATTTGTTCATTGATCATCGGTAAGTCAACCAGCCACTCTATGTTTAAATAAATATCGTATTCGTAACGCTAATATGCTGTTGTTTGTCAAATCGCAGAAAAGATACGTGAAGAGCCTAGCGTAAAAATTGGCTTAATCCAGGAGAGGATTTCATCTAATTTAGGATGTCATATATCATACAGAAATTGTCTGTCAGTCTACCAAACTCAGCGAATGCACACAAAGCATGAAGGGCCTCGTCATATATCTGGCGGTAAGTGAATGCTCCCTGCGCCTCGTCCGATGCCATATGAACAACAATCTCGAGGCGATCACTCTGTGCTGCGGAAAAAATGTAAAATTTATGATGTCATTATGTCAACAAAATAGTTCTCAAAACGATAATGAAATGTCTGAAATTAACATACCACATGGGGATGAATGGCCGATCTCTGCATCATCCATCTGCGTGTATGCTGAAAATACCACTGGATGTACGTGCTGCTGATAGAAAGATGTCCATCTCCCTCGTTGGGATGTACACCCTGCACAACGAAGGCATCCTTGGAATGCCACTGCGCTATATACAGTCCATGTCGGTCCTTTCAGTCTACGCCACCCTTACCAGTCAGGGTGACAGTAAGCAGCTCCGAACATTGCAATGGATCGCTCGGTATCGGCTGCCTAAAATGAAATTGCCTCAACACTCTATCGGGCTGCTGGTACACAACGATCTGGTAGTGTATAAGTGGGCATACAACTAACCATCTTCGCGACTCCTCAGACGACGACTGATGTGCAGCGAAACCAGCGTATGGCCTCCACTGTATCCTGCAAATGGGCATAACGTCGATGTGGTGACGGTAGCGTCTGATGTGGGAGAACCGAAACCGTCGCGACGTATAGATAATAAATCTGCAAAACAATAAGACAAATAAAATTGTTGTTAACGTAATAGACACAAAAAATGGAGTTATAAAACAACTATGTGTATTGATTGCAAGAAAACAAAAAAGTTCAAAAGGCAGAGACCTGGCTCCGAAAATAACCTGGACGTCAATGATCTCAGGGAGTCCTGGTGAGATAGTAGGGAAAAGTGTCCATGCCCACAACTGTGGTAACAGAGCACATCCCTCTATATCTGATCGTCCTGGCTCAGTAACCTTGCACAACTCCCTGTACAAAGTAGCCAGTACAACAGAATTCCAAGAATACGTCCCCGTCCGCTGAAAATCATCCAGAAATAGTAGATACCGTGCATGCATAAAGCTTGATGCAGTCTTAACGAACAAGCAACCACCCAGTATGCGCAAGATCAAAGCACGTGTGTATCGCATACGACCAGCTTCAGTGCCAGCATGTTGATGGTAATGCAAAAACTGTTCCCTCAGAAATGTAAAAAAAAAATGGTTCTTATGAAAGTCGCGCAGCCGACCCGACTGTACGCCCAACAAATCTGTAATTAGCTGCGAGAAGGGATGGCCTCCAACGCGGCCACATTCAACCTCTCCATCTGTGGGCAATCCCAGCAGATGGTGGACATCCTCCAAGGCAAGCGTAACCTCACCCATCGGCATATGGAATGTGCGCGTCTCAGGCCGCCATCTCTCAACAAGGGCCGAGAGGAGTAAGTGATCAATCTGACAATAAAAAAAATTACATTTTATCACAATTTATTAACATACAACATGTAATTTCATTTGTTATAAAGTGTACGTATCACTAACCTCATGGTTGCGCAGACGCGCAACATGATAAAACCCAGCCTGCCTAAGGTAAAGCTGGATATCCTCGGGTATGTCCAAATGATTGTGTGACGCAGCGTTTCTGATATTGAGGACATGATCACGTGTAGGGGTGTAAATGGGCTGGTCTGGGCTTTGGCCATCCTGGCCCAAGCCTACGTCAAAAAAAATTCGACCTATCTGGCCTACTGGCCTATTAAAGGCTTTATTTGTAGGCCAAGCCCGGCCCATTTTCAAAAATAAGAAAGCCTGACATGGCCTACAGGCCTTGTAGGCCTCCCACTATATATACTAAGCAAAAAAAATAATTGTATAGAGCAAAGAAAGTTCCATTCATGCATGCACCAGTACTTCTCATATGAAAAAAATGACAAACAAGAAAGAGTCAACATAATACCTCAGCTCTAGAATATATATCATAGAGGAATAGAGTCAAAGAAATGGGAAAAATAAGAAAAATACAATTACTGGATGCTGAAATAAAGTCTACAAGAGAATGTTGTTCATATAAAAATCTTTAAACCACCATCAAGACAAGGGAAAGAAGAGTATTATTGAAAGATCTTCATCAGTAACATCATAATCCAGCAAGGTACCCATTGCTCCATGGTATTAAGCTGCAACAACATGTAAAATTTGGAGACATTAGACAAGTTTTCCTTTCATAAAATAAAATAGCACAAAAATTAAGAGATATTGGTATTTGGTACTTTGTGTCTTTGCCACATAAAATAAATATTATTTTATTATTTTATTTTAATAAATTAAATAGGCCAGCCTACAAGGCTGTAGGTCGGGCTTGACAAACTTGGCCTATGGCCTATTTATTAAAAAAGCTTTTTTATAAGCCTAAGCCTACTCTACTTTTCTGAAAGGCCGGGTCTGGGCTGGGCTCAATGTAGGCCAGGCCGTAGGCTAGGCTGGGCCAGCCTGACCCATTTACACCCCTAATCACGTGCATTTGCGTCATCTGATGCGTTCCACACATGCGTGGAGATGTGTTTCTCCTGCAACGTCAGGAGAGAACGCACGGATGGACCAGGGTCAATGAAAGTCTGGTGCGGATCCTGCTGCTCCATGGATCTATTTACAAAAAATGAATACATAATTACTAAGAAATGAATAAATATTCAACATTATTTAATTATTCTATAATCCATATATAATTAAATATTACATACTAAATAATAAATAATAACAACATTAATATACTTAGCACAAATAATAACACTAGTAATGACATACTAAAATTTTGATAATAATGTATAATCAATAAATAATATAACAAAAATAATATTCTACAATGGTATTTTCTAACCTATAACCCAATAATGTTATTTGATTATTAGTAACAACAATTGCATAATAAAGATTATAAAATACAATAATTTAACAAGATTAATTGTGTAATACAAAAATTATATAATATATTAAATTATAAAATACAATAATATATAATGTTATAAAAAAATTAAATAATATATAAAATTTAAACACTAATTACTAAGAAATAAATAAATCAATATTGTTATTTAATATAATATATTATATTTAAATTATATTATATTTAAAAAATAAATACTTGCATACAAAGATATATATTATATTATACAAAAATTATATAATAGCTAAAAATAAATACTAATTACTAATAAATAAATAAATAAATAAATACAAACATTATTGTCAAAAAATTTCTAACCTATTTTTCAATCCTATAACTAAATAATGTTAATTAACTCAAATATATTAATTATTGCATAATCAAGAATTTATTAAATACAAAATCTAACAACATTAAAATATATATTTTCTAACCTACATTTCAACCCTATAAATAATATCAAACAATTAATATTATTAAATAATACATTAATATAAATTACTACACCTAATAAGATTAACATACATATTATAAGCCAATGTCCAAATTTTCTAACCTATTTTTCAATCCTAGAACTAAATATTTTTTTTTAATTCAATATTATTATTTATTGCATAATTAACAAATTATTAAATGAAAAATATAACAACATTAATATAAAAATTATATAACCTAAATCCTTTAAATAAATAATGCATATAAATTTTTTTATTAAATAGATAAATTAAACTATAAAATATTTAACTACTAACATTAACATGCAATTACTAAACTACTAATATTAAACTAATTAAAATAATAAATCAAATAATATGTCATCTAACCTAATGTTTCATCCAATATAGAATATAATTAACAACAATTAAATAACAATAAAAAACTGTAAAAAATTAATAAAATCATAAATGACTAACCTCAAATGAAGACAAAGGATGGAAATGAGAGAGAAAGAAAATTAAGAAAGGAAGAGAGTGAGAGAAGAAAAAATGAGAGAGAGGGGGAAGGGGGAGAAATGGGGGAGGGGGGGTTATATAAGGCTGTGAAAATAGCCGTTACACAAAGTTCGCTGCCCCCAGCGAAGCATGCCTTAAATCAGGGTGTGGATACCTTTCCTTGTAGGAGGCCATTTGGGGGTAACCCAAAACATAAAACCGTGAGCTCGATGGTGCTTGTGCGCGGGGCAAAGCGGACAATATCCTGCTACAGGGTTTGGGGCTGTTACATTTGGTATCAGAGCCTCGCCGCCCCCCACTTTCTCTTGTGGAGTTTCTTAGCACAGGTAGGCTGGGCCTGTTGCATTATCCACGCTTTAAGGCCAAAGGGCTCTCGTGTGAGGGGGCGTGTTGAGATATATAGTCCCACATTGGTTGTATGTGCAACTAATGTGGAGTTTATAAGGCCTTGAGCACTCCCACCCTTTGAGCTAGCTTTTGGGGTGGTGTATCCTAAGGTTCTTTACATGGTATCAAAACCAGGTTCTGATCCTGGGACCTGTGAACTTGGTGCAAGTCAGCTACGTGGCTTGCTAGCCGTTAGCCAGAGTTCGCTGATGTGGCCAGCGACCTCTGTTGCGTGCATGACACGAGGCTTGACTGCTGAAAAGGTGCAGAGTATTAAATGCTGCAGAGTTTGCCTGTGTCAGTAGCAAACATCAGGACCATCAGAAAGCTGACACATCAGCATGCCTAGTTCGCTATAACTTCCAACGAACTTGCCTGCGTGGCAATTTGGGAAAAAAGTCCATAAATGTGACATTTAGGTAAAAAAAGTCTTGGAACAGTGACACAATGGTCACTGTTCCGATATAAGGAGACTCGCTGCAATTTTACTATTTTTGTGGGAACCTACTGCATCAATATAGCCAGTGATAATTCCGAGGAAAGGCCTCGTAGAATATATTATGTTTGAATTTATACTTGCGTTTATCAGCATTCATAACAATTTTCAAAACAAAAATGGTTGTTCAAGTCATACATGTTTGATTGTTTAAGTAAGGTTTTTAGTTGAAGTCATTGTGAATAAATTTTTTTTGGGAGAGTTAATCCCACCATAATATAAATGTTCCTGACTCGAACGGAATTGCCTCTAGAAGAATATCTATGATTTATATAAAAAAAAAAAATAACAATTTTCACACCATTTATTGGTCTGTTGTTAGAATGACATATTTTCAACCATATATAATGAAAGCGTAGATACTCAAAGAGCTGAATGTAACTACCGAACTGGAAAGATATATATGACACCAATTTTATTAAAATAAATAACCTAAAAAAATCATTGGATTATAAAATTGGGTGACATTTGAGAATTATATGCGCGGGATATTATGGGGGTGCATGAAAGTTTTCAAAATTATTTTTGTATATAATTTATAAAATAAAAATGGTTAAAATTTATGTTTGATAAAATTAAATTTCTGTTCTAAAGAATCAACCGAGAATTCAGGAACAAGAATTAAAAAAAAAAAAATTCTTCAATTCCGAACATATTATTTATTCAATACGCATATGTATTATCAGGATTTGGAAATTAGAATAAAGACAAATCTCACTCTATTTATTAAATATGCAAGTAGTAAAATATATGTGTTATGAAATAAATATTTCTATCTAGAAAATCTTATTAAACACAAATAAAAAAGTATTTTTTCTCTAAAATAGGTTAAAAATAGAATAATTGCCATGCATACCCTAAATTTCACAACACTCACAGCACGCCCTAGTTATTTATTTAATATCATGAAGTAAAAATAATTTTAGATTACTTGTTTTATCCCTAAATTAAACATTGATGAAATTTAAAAAATAATATTTAATTCTTGAAAAAAATTAATTTAAATAATTAAAAAATAAAAACTAATATAACCAAAAAAAAATCTACAAACAAAATAATAATTTTGAACTAAACTATTTTCAAAAACAAATATAAAAAGAAAATATTGCGGAAATTTATAAATTAAATTAGTTTAACAGAATAAAGCCTCCTCTTACGTATCATCTGATGTAATAAAATTATTTTAACAGAAAAAGACTGAAAGTGCACTCAACAAAATTTCTAAAAGCTAATACAGCACAAAACTAGCTATTTTTTAAAAAATTAACCCAACAAAAATTAAATTAATTTTTTTTACTTTCTTTAAATTTTTCTTAGTTAATTTTTTAAAAGATAATAAACAAATGCAAAAACAATCTACTTTAGCACCAATTGAACGAAAATAAATAAGAAAAAAATGGCAAACTGAATATGAAAAGGAAGAAAGAAAAAAATAATGTATATATATATATATATATATATATATATATATATATATATATATATATAACTAAAAGACGATATAACATCGTATAAAATATAAATTATGTTTTCATAGATGAAATTTGAAATTACGGGAAGGTATGCGCTCATTCAAGGCTATGAAAGACTATAAATCTTATTGAGGATTTACAGAAAGATTATATATTACCTATTAAAAAGAAAAACTTATAAACTAAACCCAGGTCACCAAAAAAATAGACAAAAAATTCGGCCAAATATCTTAATCCTCATTGGAATAGGTCATTTTGATTTCGAGTTACATAACTTTTTTAGAAAATAAAATTTTCAATAACCTCTAAATTAGATAAACTTTTTTTTGGGTGCAAAAATTAGATAAACTTTGCCGTACGTGTTATTTAAGTAACATATATAATACTTGTATTATTAAATGTGTTACACGAAAATTATATTATTAAAAAATTTAAAAATGAATAATTAGTCCTACAGTTCCATCATATTTAAATTTTAGCTCTTATAATTTTTTTAAATCAATCCTTACATTTTTATTTGTTTTAATTTAATTTTGTGCATAAAAATAAGATATTAGTTATTTTTTAATTCTCTATGCTTTTTTTGGGTAGAAATTTATTTATGCTTTAGTTCTTACAATTTCTACACATTATGGTATTGGGTTATTATTTTTTGTGAAAAATTGATCCCTATCATTTTAATTACTATAATATTATTTCATGTGAGGTGA
The DNA here is from genome assembly GCF_033153095.1 of Gastrolobium bilobum. Taxonomy (NCBI): domain Eukaryota; kingdom Viridiplantae; phylum Streptophyta; class Magnoliopsida; order Fabales; family Fabaceae; genus Gastrolobium; species Gastrolobium bilobum. Next base: position 610,003 of record NW_026898943.1, read on the forward strand.
AAAATCTAAATAAGTAAAATTATAGAAATCGATGTGACCGAAATTTTTTTTTATAGAAATCGATATAGAAATAAATAAGTAATGACATATTTATTGCTATCCTTATAATTATATGCATTACTTATTTATTGTTAATTTAATTTAAAATGCATCATAATATCAACACATTAAAATTTTAAAATAATAATACATTCTTATTTAATCACTTTAAAAATAGTTGTTGGAGATATGGTTAACAATTTACTACACGACATGAGAATTTTGGTGTACTCGATGAAAATTTTGGTTGACACGATATAATATGACATAAATTTGACATGAACATAAATTTACTTATTATGAATATGATAAAAATTTGAAAGTAGGTCAAATCCTTCGAGACGAACACAACTCATTTATTTTACAGGTTAATACGACACTACATGAAAAATCCACCAACCTTAAAATGTATCGCTTATTATGCAGGTACACGCATAATCTCTTAAAAAAAAAAATTAAAAATTAAAAATTAAAAATGCTATGGCTTAAATTTTACTATTTTGTATTAAGATCTATTGTCTTTTTTCAACTCTTGAAAGAGTATTGGTGTAAAACACGTGAGGAGAGGCTGGGGAAGGGAGGAGAGGGGGACAGAAGGTCTCCAATGTGGTACTTAAAAGAGAAGGGGGAGGATGATTTTTACCAATGTGAACTTCAATGCATTTGGACTTCAATGCATTTCTTCATCCTTAATTTATCTTCTTTGATTAATTTTGTTAGGAATAAAAATGGGTATTCATAATGAGTTTGACAAATTATTTGTATGATATCTTGTTTGCTTTAATTATATAATAAAGTTTTGAACAGTGCTTAGGCAAAAGCCCATGGTGGAATGATCCTGAAGGTTACTTTTTGAAAAACTTGAAAATACCAATAATATAGTCAAAATCTGATTCGTTGTCCATGACTTTTCGTCATGCGCATGCAATTGTTCATCTAGGTCGACACGCATCATCCTGCAGATTTTGTCCCTTGACCAGCGCAATCTATCCCCTTCACTAATTCATTTAAGTAGTTTGAATGCGAGGAGGAGGACGACGACAATGGATCCTCCTGTCTATTTGCGGAAAACAATTTAGTCTTCTCTTCCGATCTCTGAAATTGTACCACCACTACTAAATAAGTACACCATTTGTTTTCCTCATTTATGTTTGTACTTTGCAAGGGAGTAATAAAGTCAAGACCTAGGACTTTATTATTCAAAATTTGGGCTGTCACCATGCACTGTCTTTTCCAAACGCAAGTAAAAATGGAAAACCGTGGGTCAGTTGCCAAGGGTGGGATGTTTCCTTTATTAGTTTGCTTAATTAATTTTGACCTTTATTTACATGGGAAAAATGTTTGTCCACAACTTATATCCTTTCACTCTCGTAATAAAGAAGTGAGACTCATACATTTATATTTTTTTGTCTATTCTCTCTCCTCATTTATCTATCTATTTCTTTTACTTAAAATGACACAACTTTATATTCTTTAAAATGATACACATTTTTTCCTATTTATATATATGGTTGGGAGTGGTGCGTAGATTATTAAGAGTTTCCAAGAAACTTCAGAGACAATAGAGAGTTGGAAACTTGGAAGGATATACCACTGCATGCCATGGGGTGTGTCTTGTGTTTATACTACGATTTGGGACAATCTTTTTGAACCTGCTTAGCCTTTTATCGAACAAACTTTATTTATGGCCCCAAAAGTGGTAGAGATATCCCCAATATTCCGCTTCAAAATAGGATTATAGTATTTAAAAAATAAAAAAAAGGATTATAGTCATCCATGGCGGTGCCCAAAATCCAAAAGCTAATGATGCAGTCAAAACATAATGGTTTCATGCAAGATCATTGTGGGACTTAATGTTGTCTTTAATGAGTTGGTGTGGGTTATGCCGACTGTACGGCAGTCTCTATTTGTCTATAGTATCCAACACAAGGGAAATGGAATCCGCCTAAAGCAATAGCCTATAGTACAGTGTGAACTCGGAAATCTTCTTAATTAAAAATCTTTATCTTTAATTTTTTATTGATGGAAAACAAAATTATGGGGATTAAGTTGCTCTAACTACATTACGAAGTCACATTATTAGAGTAACCTAACAAGCCGTATAAATAAAGTGAAAACTTACTAAAGTAACATATAAATAACATTCAAGGGTCTCCAAATCCTTTTAGAAACTAGTAAATTAATCATCTTGTATACACAGTGCAGCCGACTCATCATGCCTATATATAGAAAAAGGGAGTCATAGCTTAGACTGTTTGACACCCACTTTAACTTTTCATTCGTCTTTTACACTAATTCAAGGACCTTTTTAAACAAGAATATACATAATCCAATATAAAAATATTGGGTTCGGACTAAAAATATAAGAGAGAATTGTTGAATAAGTCAAACAAAATCGAAGAAAAAAATCCCGTAGCTGCGCGAGCTCCAGTCGATGGTTTTCCAGTCTTATTTTAGATGCATGAATTAAAATTCGTAATACCATCGTATACAACTTCTCAAACTTTATGAGGTGAGAATTTTTTCCCCTAAATAAAAAATAAATAAATAAAATAAAGATCGGCCCAAGTTTATAAGAAGTAGATGAGGCGTGTGACCCGTTGCGTTATGTCTTTGATCGATTGAACGGGCAAATATATGACCAAAGAGTTGGGCTTCTTCAAATTAGTTGAGCTTCATTAATCTTGACAGCCTACAACTATAGGCTTGTTCAAGAACGCCCAACAAAATAGAGTGTCTCATAAACAATAAAAAATGTAAAGGGCCTATAGCCCACATTTAAAAATAATTCTTTTAGTTTTATGTATTAATTAGTAGCATTACTTTTTGAAGTATTTATTCGATGCAGTTTGATCTATAAATTTAACTATTAAACAAGTTAATTTCTGAATTTGAAAAATTCATATCAAAATAGTTATTTTTTAAAGTTAAAGTGAGATATAAAAATGATTAAGTTGATACGAGTTTTACAAATTCAAAAACTAACCGGTACATATTATTAAATTCAAGAAAATTAGACTGAAAAATGAGGTAGGATCATTTGACACTGGTGTCAAATTTAAAGTTTGACACCTCATCTGAGAGCCGTTAGATCGAAAAAGATCAACGACTTTGATTTGTAAGCATGTGATACCATCGATCTTTTTCGATCTAACGGCTCTCAGATGAGGTGTCAAACTTTAAATTTGACACCGGTGTCAAAGGATCCTACCTCCTGAAAAATTATATCATTAATAAGTTTCTAATTTACTCATAATGCAATTTAAAAAATGCGTAACTTTCTGATGATGTGTTGGTCATAACTCATAATATAGCTTTCTGATAGACGTGCCTAAGAATAGGACTCCATATTGGGCCTCAAGAAGTCTGTCATTTTACTTAAGATTCAGCCCATCTACTATCTCTATAATCTTAAGGGTGTGTTTGGTACAAGAGAAATTTTTTGGTGACCGAGAATCATGATTAATGGGAATTCAGTAGAAATTGAGTTTACTTGGAATCTTACGAAAGATGTGTTTGGTTCGCCAAAATATTACCGAGAATATTGGGTAAAAATTACTGATTCCATATTTGGTTTAGAACGAAATATGACTTGGAATATGAGGTTATTTTACAAAAATAACCCCAAACTATTTTTACTTTTGTAATTGATAGATTGAGTCTAGATTTTTATGTGTATCGGGGTATTTTTGTCTCAAAATTTATTGTTGTGTTTTCCCTTTACTTGGTATTCTGATTGGTATTCCGAATTACCATATTATTTTTGGTAATCTGAATAGTGACTTTTCTTTATAAATCAAATTACCGGTAATCCTTGGATATTCGGAAATCGTAATTTATTCCTTCTACCAAACGTGGTAATTATATTTACCAAAGAAGGATTATCGGTAATCCTCTCCAAAAACTTGAACCAAACACCCCCTGATAGTAAATATTAATACGAGAATGGGCCGTAGGGAACTGAACGACGCCGGCAAAGCTCGTCAAATTAGTTCCCCTTTCTTCTAATGTTTTTTTGGGATAATTTTATTTTCACCATGTAGTTTCAATTTATCATTTAGATGTATGATGCAATTAACAACAGCAAGGAAAGGAAATATACGTATATTGATAAAATCCAACGACAATTCGAAGTTGCGGGCAACTCCAGAGAAATTTAGGAAGAAGAAGATGAGGGTTCAACGATAAAATTCTCAGATACCTCTACTGTAGCCTATTACCAATATAAGAGAAACAACAAAAGACTTAGTGGACCGTTGGTAGTGGCCCACGATTACAATTTGGAATCAAGTGACACAATTATTTGAATTAAGTCATTGGGCCTCTTTCAGCTTGGCCCAACGTTACCCCAGCAGGAAGTCTCTAGTCCACTTGGACTTCATCCTTACTCTCTCTCCCTTGCGTTGACCACCACTTACCTTCTCCCCTTGCTCTGTCTCTTTCGTCTGAGTCGGTGGCTCATTTGTCATGCCACCCCTTCCCATGTCTGACCTTATGTTCGTATCAACTTACTATAATTTTAAGTTTATCACTTAATTTTTACGGTTTTAAAGTATCATATATATGTCCATTGTGGTTACAAAAGTGTCACTAAAATCCATTGTCACTAAAAGTATCCTTTGACATCAGTCTCAAATTTGAAGTTTGACACCTCGTCTGAGAGCCGTTTAGATCAAGAAAGATCAACGGTGTCACATGCTTACTAATCAGAGTCATTGATCTTTTTTGATCTAGATACTCTCAGATAAGGTGTCAAATTACAAATTTGACGCTGGTGTCAAATGATCATACCTCTGTATATATATATTTTTCGTAACTTTTATTTTATAATATTATGATAATACAAATTAAAATTATAATACAATTTCCATGTGGTATTAAATTTAGCATTTAGACCTACAATAGTTATAAAAGTGTAACACTTAATTCTTATGGTTTTAAAGTATCATATATGCCCATTGTGGTTATAAAAGGGTTACTTTTTTTTTTTTTGGTAATCATAAAAGTGTTACTTAAATCCTCTGTGATCTTTTATATATATATATATATTCTCTTATAGACATTCTATTTTTTACTTCTTTTTCATCTTAAAGAGGAAGTATTTTTCTATTTACTATCGCCATCTATGTATAATTCTTCTGCCTGCCACGGTCAAAATCGACAAAAAGAAAATTTCAATCCTGATCTTGGCAGAACCAAATAGTATAATCAGACATACACATCCGGGTAAAATACTTTAACTTTTTTAAAAAATATATATATAAAATTGCTAACTTTAATGATGAAATGAATATTAGAATAAAAAACCTTTTATATATATGTATATTCTCGTGGTAGTGAGTGTCAATTTCATAAATAAACAAAGCATCTGAGGCATACCTATTTTTGTAAACCAATTCTGTAATGCTACTGCGTGTTGCATAAAAAGGCCAATTCCTTGCAAGAGGGTCGTCGGGGGACTTTTGTCGTTGCCTGGGCAGACTTGAAGGCTTCAATCAAGGCTCTTTTTGTGTTTATTTAATCCTTTTTTTATCGTCATGGTATTGACAGAATGTACCATCTAAATTTAAAAATATATCTTAATTTCAATCAGATGAAGAAAAAAAACTCAAAATCTTTGTTTGTATGCTTTGGATATGTTTCTGAAATGGTTGCTCTCGTCAAGGGATTATTCTCCGAGTTCCAAGCCACTTTATTGAACCTTTCTTTTAAATATTTGCAAAATCGATTGTAATGAGTAAGTTGGTGGAAGGTGCTTGGCCTTTAGAGCATTATTGTTCAGTCCACACTGCTTTTTTCTCTCTTGTTGATGGCACTGCCTACCCAACCCGCTTCCATCTTTGAATTATAGGTAGAAACTTGTGAGCAGTGGCGACCCAGAGTTTCTTTGCCGTGATTATTCTATTTCAGGTACATGTTATAAGCTTTACAATAATATTTTTGTATGACTTACTAACGAAAATTTACAAGAATTAATTCTATTTTTTTTTATTTATTATTCAATCATGTTATTGGAGTCTATCTTCGTTAAAAGCTTGTAAAATTTGATTAAAGCCATGCTATACCTTGCTTTCTGTGCGGATTGGAACTAATAAAACAAATTAATTTCGCTAGTTGTTCAAGCTATTCAATCTTTCATTTTTATTCCTTAACAGAAATTAAATATACATTATAGCTATATTATTTCTTCATTATTTTGTCTTCTTGCTGTTTGTTAGGAATGTTTAAGACAGATACGCCACAGAATATATATATTCCTCTACTTGTACGGCTAGTGAACCGGGGTACATAGTCTACATGAAACGTTTGGTGATAAGATAATTAATCATATATGCAAGATTTTTCTCTTTGGTATGACCCCTTTAATATCTAACCGTTTATAACTTTTTTATTTAGTTTACTTAGTAATCTTAGACAGGTAACAAAATTTAAAAAATATTCATTCCTAAAATTGTGTATATAGCTTATAAATAGTCATTATTATTATGTACCCAAAAAAAAATAGTCATTATTATTTATATCAATTTGTTAATTGTGCCATTTTTTATTAGTTTTGAATAAAATAATAGTAGACACTCTATAATTATTATCGTGCCATTACTTTTTAAAGCCTCTTAAAAAAAAAAAAACAATTCAGCTACGTGTAATGGTATAAACTTTCTGCAAATTCCTTTGGAATGTCGTAATTATTATATGGGAAATACAAGTCTTATGTTATAGAATATTAGTATTTTATATCATAGATTTTATTGTGCTGCCTTTTTTTTAGTGATAATTTTTATCACTTTGAGTCTTAGAAAAAGATATATTCTCTCTTATTACATGAGAGTAGTCAAACCTATGCATGTTTGGAAATGGAATGTTATTCTGAGATATATATTATTAGAAAATTTCTTATTTATCAATTTATATGCAAGAGATTCTCTTCGTATGACTTGTTTCTGTATAATAAATAATAGCAGGCTTAGAAATGGGATTTTATTGTGATATAAATTGACAAAAATTAAATGTCAGATTTTGAACAAATAGATACATGCAATTTTTGTAATGAAGGGTTAATATATACGAAAACAAATACTCAAACAAAAATAACTAGCTATTAATTAGTATGTTTTAGAGGAACAAAAAAAAAAAAAAAAGCATGTTGACATGCATGTCGGGCCATAAGATGAAAAATAAAATGGTATTTAATTATGAATAATTCATTTTTAAAAGGAATTCTTTTTTATTTCTCTTAACTATGGTTTGACAGTTGGATCAGCTGCTGGACCTGGAGTTTCTAATGTTGACAAATCGACTGTCAATATCAAATCACTTCGGAGATTATTTGACAAAAGTAAAAACAATAATTTAACGATAAAAAATCCTTGAGAAGCTTTGGCTACCAAACGAAGTGAGGAGGAAAGTCAAGCTTAAATGTCCATCTTGCAAGTTGCAACAACTCATTCAGGGCTGTGAAACAATCAGTCAAATATTTCGTTGGCATGCTTTGACATATGGGTATATAGAACTTGCAATGAGCGCTTCAATTGGGAATAATGACTACGGATAAGAAAAAGAATTATGTAAATAATTTAGGTCCTGTTATTTGTTAGTTTCTTAATTATTATCAAATTATATTAAAGCGGTTTTATTTTTTGTGACATTTTTATTACCTTTTTGAGGCAGAGTTCTCTATACTAGAGGAAGAAAATATTCTGCATTTAATATGTACATAATGATATGATTATAATAATTGTCAGCATAATTAGTATGCATTGTCAGCATATCGTTAGCATAGGATTAGAATCAGTTGTCAATATAATTAGTACGTTAACATTCTGCATTAAATAGAATTAGTTGTTAGGATAAATTCAAAATTCAAAGTGTAAGTTTTTCTATTGTATTCCTTTTGTATTTAAGATCCATGTTGGCACAACAGTGAAATAGGTTGTATTCAAATTTTATTATGGTATCAGAGCTCTGATCCAAAAGACCGCGCTGCCTGATAAGCACGCATAATGGAAGGCAAGTATAACAACAATCGATTCTTCCAAAATGCAGTACATACAATGTAGAGTGACATTGAGTAGGAACAAGAATCCAACAATGCAGCAGCGTTACCTGCGCTTACACCAGAAGGGTACAGAAACTCCCATCCCAGGTTGAATCATCATCATGGAACCCAGATCAACTCTCTGGTAAGAATTCAAGCTCACATTTATAGCTAGTAGACAACTGTGCTTCATAGCACATGACTAGGAACCTCAAACTTTTAAGTGACATTAAAGTAGTGCAGTTTGCGCGTGTCAAATTGCCCGATGGACGATTCACTTATGCTGTCCAAGAAGGAACGGTTACTCTAATGCCTCAACTAGTCGTTACTAATGTCTTATAAGTACATGATTTATGCTGCAACTTGCTTTCAGCTGCTCAATTGATTAGTACAAAAGAATAAATGTGTTGTCTTCACTGATAATGGATGTATATTGCCGGACCAACTTTTGGGGATGCAAATTTACTTGGGTAGGCAGCAAGCTGGAGTGTATGTGTGTAGAGCAATGCAGGACAATACACAGTGTGTAGTTAATGCTTTTGGTAATACAAAAAAATAGCAATGCAAAATCAAGCTATTTGTGATCTTGGGACAGGAAGTTGCTCACATAACTATGATTTCCAACCCCTTTACTAACCACCCAAGTGTTGTTATTCTTCAATTTAATTGCTCTTACTCGCCAATTGCAACCTTTTTCATGGTTCCTACATTTCATAGACAACTTGGCCGTCGTATTCTCAACCACTACAATTTCTTAATGTTCCTTCGTGCAGTAATATTTTATTGCGGCTTAGACATCATGCTTGAACTCGAACTCTTGTTTAACATACAATTTATATCCTCTTATTCACAAACCTTGACCCAAGCCTTCAACATCCAATATATCTTCATTCGAGTAATCCCAATTAACAGCCTCATAATGTGAAATCGCATTCCAAAATGATGTAACATCTGTATATTCACACATCATAGGATAAATGTGTATAAGAGGATATAGTAATACAAAAAAATAAAGATGGTATCTAATGTGAAAACATGGTAACTAATAAAAAAATAAAGATATAATAATACAACTCACTAACTAACTAGATGATTATGGAACAATTGTGGGATTGGACATAGGAATACCAGTCTTGTGTGACATGGGATTACTATGATGTTCATTACCTGCATCCCTATCATTATGATCATAGTCATTAGCCATTAGTGTCTTCATCTTCCTCTTGCTCCTCATTGTCAAGTTCAACATTTACCATATAGTCGTTTTCTTTTCAATGTACAACAGTTAATTGTGTGGGTTGGGGGTACAAAAGATGGTACATAATGTGATTGAGTATTAAGGTCTTGTCCCTGTTAGCTCACTTGGTCGTGTCCTGTGGAGAGAGCTCCCAACCAGGACCAGGAAGGTTACATAAATTCTTGAAATGAACCTTACCCTGTTTGACAAGTTGTTCCGACTTTACTGCCCTTCCTGGTTCTTTGCAACCCTAGAGAGTTAGGTCTCTCTTCTTTACTTGAATCGATATTGATAGATCATCTGAGGTATCGATATCCACGTATAAATAAACAAATTGAGAGGTAGAGTTATCAACGAATGTTCTAAGGAAAACATCCATGTCCACATCATGAAATATCTCAAAAACCGTATATTTACTGTTTTTGTACGTGACTCTGCCCGTAATTGAAGATATTACCTGATTTTGTTGCAGCTTCAATTTTCGATAGATCTTCACATTTAAATCTTCAATGGAGATGCCTCAGACAATATTCATTGCTCTTTTTTCCCCTTTGAAGCTCAAACCGCTTGCACCCATAATTTTAGAACCATTGTAATATACGAATGGACAAAATTGATCCATTGCAGTAACGTTATTATGCAAATAAAACAAAAAAATTAAGGATATATTATGACTTAAAATATGAATGGGATAAACAACATGATAAGATACAGAGGGTGTTAGTGAACTATAGATCACAAATTGCAAGTCATAAACAGTGAAAGTGGATGAACAATGAAAGAACGAATGTGAGAATATGATACTGAGCAATCCATTTCCGAAGCCGAGGGTGTATATATATACACAGTTTGGGGCTGGTTTGGTAAGATGGACAATCAAGATTTAAGTAGGTTGTATGAAACACGTATGATGTTAGGGCAGGACTAGGCTAATATTTGGAGGTTACAAGACTACTCCCTTATGCATCAGTTACGGAACTATGATACATGATTAACACATTTTCAGTGTCATTTTCAATGTCAGTGAGCTGATGTGGAGGGTAGTGTCGTAAGAGAGGGACTAGTACCGTAAGAGGGTCTAACGAGACTAGTCCCGTAACACATGCTTAGAGGATTGAGTCCCGTAACGCTCAGTGACGGGACTGCATGGAGTCTTCCGAGTTGGAGGGTAATGTTGTCAGAGATGCATACGGGACTGGTCACGTTCCAACAACCTATGAGACTGACTACATTAGTATGGAAAAACCTATCAAGCCAACTTTCACTAGGTAAATCTTATAACAAACCTTCTTAGTAGAGTGCTTTTGCCCTCGATCGTATGTTGGAAACATTTGTTAGTGTGACTCTCTAAGTTGGTTTTTTTTTAAACAAAATTAAATTAACCTGTACTTTTTTTTGTTAGCGAAAACTTACATCCTTTTCTCTTTATTACTACTTGTAGCCCTTTTTTTACAATATTCTGTAACTAGCTATTAATTTTTATGGAAAACACTCTAATTTTATTGGATATGGTAATTGTTTTAATTCCCGTTTGACAATTTTCTTTTTTTTAAATAGTTGCTTACGTATATCCATGTTCCAGCATTTCCAAAAATAAAAGTACAAAAATGACACTTTTCCAGAAACAGAAAAGGCAACAATAATTTTTAACTAGATGTATATTATGAAAGAACTTCAGTTTCTATTTATAAGCAGAAAAATAAAGGGAGCATTCCGTAGGTATGTCTAATTCAAGTTTCAAGCATGGACGTGTAGTTATTATCAGCTCGATTCTATATCAAGCATCCAAGTTCACGGACAACGAGACTTCATGCTCTATCGTTTCTGGTTGGACTCATATGAGATGTGAGGCAACTAAATAGCAGACATGAAGATAACTATAAAACAATGCTGCCAGATTTTGATGCCTCGGGTGATAAAGCTTATCAAGTCACAGCCAAAACATTAAGCAACTTTCCAAGTTTCCACAGCCTTTTCAGAAGAACTTTGCGAAAGACACAATTCAATCATGTAGTTCAGAAATAAATTAACTGATTACACTGATTTTTCATGTACGTGGTAAATTTCATCATAATTAAACTCTTGAGTGGGATATGTAACATATCCAAACAACCTTCACTCGATACAGGAGCAGTCAAAAACCAAGACATTTAGATTCAAGGGTCTCACACTATAAATTACTTAGATTCCTCATTCTGTAGCATCCATATATATATATATATATATATATATATATATATGACTATATAACAAAGAAATACAGACCAAAAGAGTCGTGCTCATCAATATATATCAACAATCAAGCAAATGCAAGAAGTTCGAAACAGTTGGAATGAAACAAGACATTACAAAGCCAACAAAGATGAGAGAAAGAGAACTCATTAGGGTTTTGACCAATATACCAAATTTTTCAGTGGTACAAATTTACAACATCCCATATAAAGAGCCGTTATTGCATTTGCATTCCAAAGTACCTAGACTCCTCAAAAGCAACATCTTGAGGAATTCCTTGTCGGCAACCTTCATAGTCAGAAACCAAAGGTGAGTAAACCAAAGTTCATATCACCCCAACTAGTGCTTTCTGTTGAAGTTGTGATGGTGCTACCATTGCTCATGTCCATGGATTCCATTCCATAAAAACCCTCTATTTGTTGCGGGTTCACATAGACCAGCTCACTCAAATCATTTGGTAAGTTTTCAAAAAACCCTTGAAATATATTTGATGGCTGACAAGTACTGCCACTATTGTTTGCATTACTCAGTATGGCCACTTGGTTTATCATATTCATTGTGGTTGGATAAACCATGTCTTGGGGTGACGAAATGTCACATGCGTCTTTATATGGCTGTTGATGATCGTTGGAAAATTTAATTCCCTCTGGTTTGTCAAATAGAAAGCTTCTGATGGATGTTTGATTGTTGAGATCATAGTCTTGAATGGAAGCATTTGCCACTGGCATGTGAACAGAATACTCTGCAGGCCAATAGGGAGCATGACTCATAACTCCAGAACCCACCATCAAATTCTCGGTGGTTTCTCTTATCATCTGATCTTGCTTTAGGTTGCTGACTCGGCGAGCTTGAGCTTGTTGCTCTTTCCTTTGCTTGCCAAGAAGCTTCTTCTTCAGCCTTGTGTTCCAATAGTTCTTTATATCATTATCCGTACGCCCTGGTAATTGCGCTGCTATAATAGACCACCTACATAGATACCAAGGAATATTCTTAAGCAATCAATTGGAGTGCACATAATATTACAGCATATATAGAAGCTGCTTTCAGTAACGAATTCAATTTAGTTTTTAAGTTACCTGCTTCCAATACTAACATAGAGGCTGCAGATAATGTTGTCTTCTTCTTCTGAGAAACCCCCATGTCTAATGTTTGGGCGAAGATAATTCAGCCATCTAAGACGACAGCTTTTCCCACATCTCTTGAGGCCTAGACCATACACATGCACAGCAAATAAGAAACACTTCAATATTATATAAAACTTTTGGTTCTGAATTGAGACAGGGAAGTTAATTAAGAATTATATATAAGCATATATATATATATATATATATATATATATATATATATATATATATATATTTGTATTAAAATATATATATGTGGAGAAGTTAATTTGATTTGGAATAATGATCTGATCTGTGTTGATTGATTGATGAATCTATCCATGGATCATACCTATCTTCTGGGGCAAGGCTATCCAGTTGCCACCTGTACCATGCTGCTCGATATAAGACTTGAGTTTTGCATCTTCTTCAGGCGACCATGGTCCTTTCTTGACGTTGGCTTTGTCACAGCAAGGTGCTCTCCCCATGTTTGCTATGCCTCTCTCTCTCTCTCTGTGTGTGTTAGTTAATTGGTCTGAGTTTCAAGTAAAGCTAATCTTTATTATGAGTTGATGACAATGATAATGATAATAATAGTGTTTATATATATATAAAGAGGAGGGGAGAGAGAAATAGCCTGGAGAAGGAAAGAGAGAACTTTGGGCAAGGTTTCAAAAAGGTGAAGGAAAGAAAAAGATGAAGCTTTATGTCTAAAATAATGGATAAATTGGAAATGCCAGGGAAGTAAACCAATGTTTTTCTTATTGTCCTTCTTAGTCTAGAATCTCTTATATTTATCCTTTTCATCAACCTATCCTCCTTTACTCTCTCTCTCTCTCTCTCTCTCTCTCTCATTAATAATAATAATTATTTGGTAAAATACTGGGGATATGAATTATTGTTGTGGATGGTGGATGATGGATGATGATCATACATGAACCTCATACATGATGCAAGTAGTGGGACCAAAGGTGGGAAAGTTAAAGTGATCAAACCTCCTATGGTTGAATGGTTCTTCGATTACATAATGCCTAGACAAGGAATGACTCTTCGATTACGCATGAGAAAGAACCGCCTCGCTTTAAGGAGCAAGCTATTGAAATTCCTCTTACTTTAATATCCATGTAAGTTTAAGGCTTTGAGCAGAAAAAAAAAATAAAACGGAAAAACTACTCATAATAGACCCATCAAAAACTGTGATATTTTTTTATTTTTTTTTAAATGGCGGGCTCACTACACGTGTGTCTAAAATATGAGAGATTTTCTCTTATACAACATGAGATTAGATGAACCAAAAAATAAAGTAGTAAATTATTGTGATTGTTGAATCATGGGATTTGTAAACCCATATCCAGTAAAGTTGTTTATATAGAGACAAAAAACACAACACCATCTTCACATTTCTCTAATTTTGGAAAAAGATAGACAATGTATATTGAACTTTTTTTTTGTTTTATTATATAAAATTGAAGGAATATGAAAAGGACAACCTCGATGATTAAAGGAGAGTCTCTTATGTTAGTTAGGGTTAAATTTTGATTCCTTTTGTATATTATACATACATATATATATATATATAGGTAGGATCATTTGACACTAGTGTCAAATTTGAGATTTGACATCTCATCTGAGAGACAATAAATCAAAAAAGATCAACGGCTCTGATTTGTAAGCATGTGACACCATTAATATTTTTTTATCTAACGACTCCCAAATGAAGTGTCAAATTTCAAAATATAATATAATATAGCAATTAAAGAGAGTGATGTTACACTCTATTAATAAATCTTCATGTCTTCTATTAATCACTTAAAATAGCATGTACTAAATAAAAACATAAAGTATTTAATATTTAATATTTGCAAGGAATTGAAAAAGTTTAGAATGTATAGTACTGTTAGAGAGAGAGAGAGAATGATAAAAGAAGCATGAAAAAGCTGTGAAATTGCATTTGGATGATAGATCTTGCTGGCTAATTAATTAGTATTTTATTATATAGGCGTGCATGATTTTCCACATGGTAGGTAATCAGCCAAATGGCCATTAATTAGAAATTACTACATGGTTTGGACGTACTTCCCAATTTGAAACATGGTGTGGCGTATGGAAGGAAAAATAGATCGGAAAACATGACAACAATACCACATCGCTTTAATTTGTAAACGCAACAATTTCTTTATGCATCTTCCAAGGCAATGCTTTAATATTAAGGAAGGAAATATTTAATATTCTTAATTTAGTTATGCTAATTATTTAAAAACTTACTAAACATTTTTAAAGTTCTGAAGTATTCAATATTTTTAAATATAATTTTTATTTGATAATGTTATCTTTTAATCAATATTCTTAAAGTATTCCCTATAAAAAAATTAGATTCATTTTTTAAACAATAGGATATAAATATATTAAAAGTAAGGAATGTTATATTTACAATATCTTTTCTTTTACAACTTGTTATTGGATCCAAATTAAATCATCGGTTTTAAAATAATATTAAGTAAAAGTCATTAATTTTATTTTGATAACAATCATAAAAATAATTATAAGAGATTGAAAAAAAAAAGCTATAAGTATAACCTCTTCCATTAAATATATGTACTAATTAAAGAGAAGAATATAATTTTTTAATATATAATTAATGAACTCTAGTACCGATCATAATTTTTTAATCTTTCTCTCTCCAATAAAATCATATATTATCATTTTAAAACATGAAACCTCTGTCTAATAATTAGTCTAAACTTTAAACCATGGTTGATATGTTGTGGCCCTCGGTAGATCATGAACTTCTGAACAGATTATTTTATGGGGTCCCTTTTTTTGGAAGTCGCTTAAAAAAAAAAAAAATCTGCTTCGGCCATTGATTATAATTATATATTTTGAAAAATACATAATTATAATATAATTATTTTTTCTTTATTTTTCACGTTAGCCAATAATTTTTGAAGAATTTTTTTTTATTATAATTATATACTTTTTAAAATAGGAAAAGTATTTGTCATTTTAAATAACATAAAGTTATATCATTTTAGGAGAGAGATAGATACAAAATAATTTTTTTATTTAAAATTTAAATTAAAAAAAATCACACACTTTTTCTATCTCATAATTTTTATTTTTTGTGTGTATCTCTCTCATAAAATAACATAATTTATGTTATTTAAAATAACAAACACCAAACCCAATTATAATAGATAAAAGAAGGGAAAAAAAATTTGCAAGCAATATAAAAAACAACTTCCCATTATTTATATTAAGAAAACATCCCACTGGGAACCTATCTTACACCAGTCTTTTTCTACAAAAAAGGACAAGACAAACATGAATGAATTACCTTATTGAATATGGCAGTCAACAGGCAGGATTTCCACTATCACATCTATTACGTCACAAATTAGACCAGGAGGCCTATATATATTTTTCTCTCGTTCATTCTTAATTATATATATTGACGAGTGTTCTATCATTATAAATTTTATTTTTAAAAATAAAAAAATATTATTCTTTTAAAAAAGGAAAAATAAAAAATTGATTGACTTTAAAATAAATAACTTTAATTTAATAAATAAAGACAAATAATATTTACAAATTCACAAATTTAAAAGTTAGAGCAAATACTTGATAGATATTGAACTATAAATGTTGCCTTAAAGAACAATCACCATTGTCCATATCATTTCATTGAAGAAAAAAATTAAGCAGGACTACTTAAATATATGTAAAAACTATTTCATTTATTCTTTAAAGGTATAATCAACTTGAATGTCAAAAATAGAATTGGCCAGATCATATATATATAGATCACTGGTTACAATTTGTCTTTTACCTAATCATCAATTCTAGATGATTGACTGCATCTCTATGATCTTTTTTTGGAAGTCTTGTGTGGTTTTGGAGTTTTGTTCACTTCATGACAGGTCTATACTCTTTCAAAATGCTATTAATTATTTCAAAACATTAATGATGAGAAGCCCTAATTTTTTGAAAGTATATTGCAAGTCATATAAGTCTGTTTTTGTTCGGAGCTGGTTTAATTACAGTATTAGGATGCTATTTCTTGTCAGGATAGGCCTCAACAAAACTAAATGAGCTTGTGCTAATTTGTGAAGAGTTTTTGTTTAAATGGAATAGCCAAACCTTGCCAACGGAAAGAAGAATAAATGGAAATTAGAAAGAAAAAAAAAAGATTATTTCGATGGAGAGGACCACAGAGAGAAGGGCACGTACGAACTATACTGTGTTTGGTTGGGTAGAGTTTACACATTATCTATTTAACTCACTTTGTTATAAAAATAAAATAAAATTAACTCACTTAAATTCTAGGAATAATTTTTTTTTTAAAAGTACTTGTGATAAAATTTGAATTCCAAATTATTCTGATGATAAAGTAAACTAATCCAAATATTTGTAAAGGGGTGAAAGTCAAACAAATCATTTATAAAGCAAGAGCTGTTAAATTTTCATTATATTTGTTACGAGCTCTCATGTGCTCAACTTTTCAAAGGTTGTGGAAGAAACAAAAGTACACAACTTTTCAACAAGGGAAGGAAACGGTCTTGGTGGTAGGCCACCTTCTTTTCTCAGTTCTCACTCTTTTTCCTCGTCTTTAGTGAATTAACCATGGTTAACTTGACCTTCTCAGCAAGGAGAAAAAATAGAAAGAAAGAGTTGAGGGGTTTTCTTTCCATGTTTTGCGTGCGTAATTGTAGACCTAGTTAATAGGTTTGAAAGAGCCTTTTTGACAGGGTCCTAACTTCTAACATCTAAACGATGACAGCATAAGGGATCTTCCTTGACTAGGTTCCTTTGTGCTTTCGAACAGCAGTAACCAAGGAATAATAATAATGGCGTCAATAATTTTAAGTTGTTTGAAAAAAATCAAAGTGGAACATATCATCCAATAATTAGTGTGAGATTTGTATATATATTTTTTTTTCTTTTTCTCATGTAGGTTCACATGAGGGTTTCTTGACCTTTTTACCCTTCATTAATTAATTAATAACCATTTTACCCCTTATTCGGAACTATCTACCAATCTGTCCATCTTTAATCGATTAACTTGAATATTTAATCAATTAAATGGTCAAAACTGATAAAAATGGTTGACTTGAAGATTTAATCGATTAAATCTTCAAGTTAATCGATTAAATCTCCCAACCGTCAATAAAGGTCAAATCTCCTCCATAAACAAAAGCAGATTCCATGCATATGAAGCAAATCAGCAAGTTAATAAGAGTTGATTGCGATTTATATTTAATAGGAGTTGATTGCGTTTTGTATTTAATAGGAGTTGATTGTGTTTTGTATTTAATAAGAGCTGATTGCGTTTTGTTAGGAGTTGTCATTTTACAAGTTGGTTACAAATTGTCACCAATTCAAATGTTGGTATATACACTCTAACTCGTTTCATTGAAATATTGCCCATAAATAGGCTCAGAATTACAAATTACAAATAAATTTGAATTGGTGACAATCTGTAACCAACTCGTAAAATGACAACTCTTAATAAAACGCAATCAGCTCCTATTAAATACAAAACACATTTAACTCCAATTAAATATAAAAGGCAACCAGCTTATATTAAATACAAAACGCAATCAATCAATGCTTTCACGCTCATTTGGTATATTTAATCGATTAAATATAAGTTTTAATCGATTAAATCAATTAAGAGGGAGATTTAATCGATTAAGAGGGATATTAATCGATTAAATCTTCAAGTCAACCATTTTTGTCAGTTTTGACCATTTAATCGATTAAATCTTCAAGTTAATCGATTAAAGAGTGACAGATTGGTAGATAGTTTCGGATAAGGGGCAAAATGATTATTAATTAATTAATGAAGGGTAAAAGGGTCAAAAAGCCTTCACATGAGCCCATATTTTTTTTATGTGTATATTGTTGAATTTAAAATAATAAATCATGCAATGATTATAGAATATCAAACAATATGAAATCAAAGTTGGAATTGTGTGTACCTTGTTTGATCATCACAAAGTCGAAAGAAAGAAAAGATTAACTTGAAAGAAAAGGGTATTTGAAATATTATTGAATTGTATTTGAATCTGTACATAGGGGTCTCTATTTATAGAGACTTCTTGACCTAATTTTGACCTAATGGGCTTGGCCCAATATACAAGTAACGGACTAAATAAATACAAATAAATGACTACATAATTACTAATAAATGACTACATAATTACTAATAAATGACTACATAATTACTATTTACATCACTCCCCCTCAAGCTGAGGAATAAATATTTATCATTCCCAGCTTGCTAGCAAGTTCTTGAAATCTATCTGAAGGAAGCCCCTTTGTCAATAGATCAGCTAATTGACGTCCAGTGGGAATGTATGGAGTGGTAATCAACCCGCTATCAAGTTTCTCTTTGATGAAATGACGGTCGACCTCGATATGTTTAGTCCGATCATGTTGAACTGGATTATGAGCTATACAAATAGCGGACTTATTATCACATAGCAGCTTCAGAGGTCCCTCACATTTTATTTTTAGATCATCAAGTACAATTTTCAGCCACAGTAACTCACAAATGCCTTGAGCCATAGCTCGAAATTCAGCTTCTGCACTTGATCTGGCGACCACATCTTGTTTCTTACTTCTCCATGTCACCAAGTTACCACAAAGAAACATGCAATAACCAGTGGTAGAACGACGGTCAGTCACGGATCCAGCATAATCAGCATATGTGTAGACTTCTAAAGATAGATTGCCATCATGTCGGAATAACAACCCTTTACCAGGAGTACCTTTCAGATACTGAAGAATTCTCTCTACTGCCTGCATATGTTTCTCCTTTGGATCGTGCATAAACTGACTGAAAACACTAACAGCATAAGCTAAGTCTGGTCTAGTATGGGCCAAATATATCAATTTCCCAACTAGCCGTTGATATTGTCCTTTATCAACTGGAGGACTCTCCTCTTCATAGCCCATCTTGTGATTCTGCTCAATAGGAGTATTAGAGGGTTTACACCCGAGCTTTCCTGCTTCTTTGAGAAGATCAAGAACATATTTCCTCTGGCTGATAAAGATTCCTTTGCTCGAATGAGCTACTTCTATTCCTAGAAAATATCTCAGTTTTCTAAGGTCTTTGACTTCAAACTCAGAGGCAAGCCGTGTTTGCAGAATCTGTCTCTCCACAAAATCATCACCTGTGATAATAATATCATCAACATATACAAGGAGCACAGTAAGCTTCCCATTTTGGGAGTGTTTGAAAAAAAGAGTGTGATCTCCTTTACTTTGTTTATATCCTAAGGTCATCATAACCTTAGTAAACTTTCCAAACCAGGCACGAGGTGACTGCTTCAATCCATACAAGGCCTTTTTTAATTTACAAACTTTATTTTCTCCCTTCACAGAATCAAAACCAGGCGGAATTTCCATGTAGACTTCTTCTTCTAACTCATCATTGAGGAAAACATTCTTCACATCAAATTGGTTTATATCCCAATTATAATGGGCAGCAAGGGATAACAAAACTCTCACCGTATTCATCTTTGCAACTGGAGCAAATGTTTCTTCATAATCAATGCCATAGGTTTGAGAGTAACCTTTGGCAACTAATCGAGCTTTGTATCTCTCAAGAGTTCCATCAGAATTATATTTCAGGGCATAAACCCATCTGCACCCTACTGCTTTCTTTCCAGTAGGTCTATCAATAACCTCCCATGTTTTATTTTTCTCCAATGCATTCATCTCCTCTTGCATGGCTTGAGCCCAATTCCCATCTTTCAAGGCTTCATGTACTGATTTTGGGATTGCAATAGAGTCTAGTGCTGAAACAAAGCTTTTGTGCTGCACAGACAGATTAGCAGAGGAAACAAAATGGGAGATAGGGTATTGAGTACAAGAGGGACAGGAGGGACAAGATTTCTTGGGACAAGCTCTTTTTCCTTTTCTAAGAGCAATGGGTAAATCATCAGAATCAGTAGTAATGGGTAAGTCATCAGAAGTATTAACATCATGATCAGTAATATGAGATTCAGGACTTACCAGTGGTTCAGACGATTGAGGTTGCTGCTGAGACAATGTGGGCTGTTTCCTTCTTTCAGGTGTCATAACCTTCCGTATCTCTGGTGTACTTGATGTATCAATCACAGGAGAATCAGTCACAGGAGGATTACTCACAAGAGGATCAGACACAGGAGGAACAGACACAAGAGGAGGATACACTGACACAGGTGAAGGAGTAGACACCGAAGTTTCAAAGAAGGAAGGTGATGAGTCTTCTGGTGAATTATTCTCCCCCTGAAGATGAGGACCTTGGAAAAAGGACTCAGATTCCTGAAATGTAACATCCATAGAAACAAAAAATTTCCGACTTCCAGGGTGATAGCACTTATAGCCCTTCTTATCAGGAGCATATCCAAGGAAGACACATTTAAGAGCCCTAGGATCCAACTTACTGCGATGCTGTTTATGAATATGAACAAAGACAACACACCCAAACACTCGAGGAGGAAGACTTTGCAAAGTTGGAACAGAAGGAAAAAAAGAAGTCATGGAGTGAATAGGACTTACATGATCGAGAACCCGAGTGGGTAGACGATTGATCAAGAACGCTGCAGTAAGAATGGCATCTCCCCAATAGCATTTGGGTACATGTGTTTGAAACAGTAAGGCACGAGCAACTTCAAGAAGGTGACGATTTTTCCTTTCAGCAACCCCATTTTGTTGAGGGGTGTCTACACAAGTAAGTTCATGAATCATACCTTGATTTTGTATAAATTGAGAAAAAGAGTGATTGACATATTCAGTACCATTATCTGTCCTTAGTCTTTTGATTTTTTTACAAAATTGAGTCTCAATCATTTTATAAAATTGAAAGAACAGTTGTGGTACCTCAGACTTTTCACGCATTAAGTAAACCCAAGTTACACGAGTGCAATCATCAATAAAAGAAACAAACCATTTATTTCCAGAAGAATGAGGGACCTTAGAAGGACCCCAAACATCAGAATGAATAAGATCAAAAGGTTCAACACTCTTAGTAATACTAGAAGGAAAAGACACACGATGATGCTTAGCAAATTCACAAACATCACAATGAAAAGACTCAACAGACTTAGACAAAAACAATGACGGAAATAAAGATTTGAGTAAACTAAATGGAGGATGACCCAAACGCTTATGATGCAGCCAAATTAAAGAATCAGCAGTTGATTGACCATGAGACATGAAGGTGTGATCTGTTACTTTATTTGTGGGAGATTGTGACACCAGATAGTACAGCCCACCTTGCTCTTTAGCACTACCAATCGTCTTCCCCGTGGCGAGATCCTGAAAAACACAATGGGTAGGGAAGAAAGTTACAATACAATTCAAATCTTTTGTAATTTTGTGAATAGAAAGAAGATTCGTGGAGAGTTTAGGAACATGAAGAACATCCTTAAGATGTAAGGACTGTTGTAAGTTTATGTCACCAGAACCCGCAACTGATGTATGTGAGCCATCAGCTATGGATATTGTATGAGTTCCAATGGTAGGATGATAAGAAATAAAGGAATCAGCACAACAAGCCATATGATCAGTAACACCAGAATCAACAACCCAAGAATGTTTAAAATCATTACATGAAGAAATGAAAGAATGAGTTTTGGAGCTCATACCAGTCATAGCCAAAGCACTAGTATCAGGTGGCTTACTCAGATAATCAAGAATGGTTCGGAGTCGTTCCAACTCATCTGGACGAAATGCAGATTGGGTCTCATTAGGTGCAGGGGTTATTTCAGAAGAAGTAAAATGCGCTTGACCACGCATACTTGCCATCTTTTCTAAGACAGTTTGCTTTCCATAAAGGCGAAAGCATAAATCCTTGATATGACCTATTCTTTTACAATAAGAACACCATCGGTCATCTCTCTTAGGTCTAGAAGAGGTACCATCACAAAATTTTAAAAAAGAACTCCTTTGAGAAGAGGTCACACTGCACAGAAAATGGTTAAAGAAAAAGCTCCAAGAAGCCAAAAAATCACAAATAAATACCAAATGATGTCCGATCAAAGAGAGGAGCACAGATCCAGAAAGAGGATGAGGAGAAGATCAGAAAACTTTTTGGTCGGAGCTGGAAAAAGTGTCCCACGCGATGAACAGTAGCGGCCTTGTGTTGTTTTAGGAAGATCCGGTCGTCAAACGATTATAACACGTCCGTAAGCTGATAGATCTGAGAAAAATGATTTGAAAACTGGTCCTCTTGGTCCAAAAGGTCCACCGAAAAAATTTTCTGGTGGCGGCTAATGGCGAAAAGAGGCTAAGAAAGAAGGTTTCTGTTTTAACGGAGGTAATTACGGAAGCAGAGCCCTCTGGATCGAGAGCTCTGATACCAACTTCAAAGAAAGGGGTATTTGAAATATTATTGAATTGTATTTGAATCTGTACATAAGGGTCTCTATTTATAGAGACTTCTTGACCTAATTTTGACCTAATGGGCTTGGCCCAATATACAAGTAACAGACTAAATAAATACAAATAAATGACTACATAATTACTAATAAATGACTACATAATTACTAATAAATGACGACATAATTACTATTTACAACACCATCACTGTTCCCCTGCACTCCGGATTAGTCCCATAGCCGGCTCAAAGAGTCGAAGCTCGTGGGGATACCGGAGGGAGCCAACTCGTCTCAAAGAGATAATTAGGGTTGGGTAACTCCAAAAAAAAAAAAAAAACATGTAAGGAGGAAAAAAAATGCCTCCTTTTATATATCTTTTTATACATCAATGTTGAGACTCAGGCAATCTTAACGATATTAATTACGCTAATTAGGTAGAATAAGGTAGTAAGAGCCTGATTGTGTTGTGATTTAAATCTGAAATTTACTATATTGCATATTTTATTAAAATTTATAAAGATTGTATTGAATCTGTTCATATTTGATATAACATGCAGATATATTACTATCGTGTTATTTGTTTGGTTTCCAAGGTTCGAAAGCAATGAGATATATATTTCACTATCAATGTAAATTTATTGATTCTATTCATGATATAATTTTGCATATAATGGCTTAAGAAGGAAGTTTTATCAAGCCTATGACAAAGGCTCTAAGCATAGATGATGTGCGAAAATTCGAAATGATGTAAAAGTTCATTCCTCAGTTTTGTTCCAGAGACAAGGCCAAGCCAGCTTAGTAAACTTGCTTTGATGCTTTGAGCTAAAAACCGGAAGTGTGAAGACCTGATAGCAAAGCCCAAAATTCGGTCCAGTAACTTTTGGTCGCAAACTGGACCATTGGATTGGAGGAACCATATGCTGTTGCCCAATTCCCACAAACCGGAAATGGTGCTGAGTGAACATATAGAGTAGTATAAAAATCTATATATATATATATATATATATATATATATATATATATATATATATATATATATATAAAGGAGAGTTCAATGTTGGAAACTTCGCTGATGTGTCACTCCCTGCTTAATTCTGAAAATTGTGTTCACACTGCATGTCATATAAAAATAATTCTGAAAATTGTGTTCACACTACATGTCATATAAAAACTTTCCTTCTTTGGTAAATTGGAAAAAGAATTTCTTTTAAAAATTGAATTTCTTTTTTAAATCAAAAAATAAATGACCATTTGTAGTGGCAGACAAGGCATTGAATGTCCCACTGCCCATCACATTGGAATTGGTCAGCTGATTTAATTGCTTTTTGCATTGGAATTATTACTCAGCTGATTTAAAATTCGAATTTTGAAATGATTTGAAATTTTGAATTTAAAATATGGATGGTGGGAAGAGATTTGGAAAGTTTTGGGTGGAAGACAGCTCATTTAATTTCTGATTGCTTTTCTTTTGTTGCTTGCGTCGTCTATAAAAAGAAACATTGTGCATTGTCATTTCGTTCTTCTGTCCTGTATACAATTTTTGCTAAATGTTTCCTTGAGAAAATAGCTTCTTTCTTTTCTTCTTTTCGTCTTCCAAAACAAGGAAGTTGAGGTTGTCTGAGAAGAAAAGGGGAGAGTTGTGTGAATTGCCCAAAGAGACGAACACTAACAGCAAATCAAGGAAGAACCTCTGATTCATTTACATCATGGGAGAGTGCCTTCGATTCGTTTCTTCGTTTGTGTTTGTAGGTATTGTTGTTTATACTCTTTTGTTCATTTTGTGTTTTTTATACTGATTCTTTTTTTTTCATTTTTCAGGGCGAAAGGTTTCTTGCTACAGTGAATAGTTTTTGCCCGTGTTTTCTTTCTTCGTTCGTTTTTGTAGCTGATGTTGAATTTTTTTTTTGGTTCCTTTATAAACAAATGATCTTAATTCGTTTTCATTTTTTGTATACTAATTTTCTTTTGATCGTTTTGTGTTCTGTATACTGATTCTCTTTTTTTGTTTTTTCCTGGCGGAAGGTTTCTTGCTACTGTGAATAGTTATTGCATGTGTTTTGTTTCTTCGTTCGTTTTTGTAGCTGATGTTGTATTTTTTTTTGTTCCTTTATAAACAAATGATCTTAATGAAAGTTTGAATTGGCCTTTTGCCGTAGCATGTGAGAGGGAAAAATAAAATTTTTCCGCAAGCGGAATACACATGCATATCAAGATACATACTTTAAGACGTATGTCATACCTTGTTCGTGAAAAACTCAAGACGATCAAAGGTAGGTCTGAAGGGTTCAGACCCTCTAACGTTGATCCACACCACCTGCGTCTAGATACAGGAACTCCTTCCAGTAAAGCCGCCAATTGATCACAACAAAGAGGCTTGCTATTCGCTCAATGTGTGATGAGAGGAGGCTATGTAAAAGTGTTTGGAAGAGTGAAGTTTTCTGAGAGAAAACCTCACAAAAGTGGCGCAGGAAATTAGGAGAGAATGGCTTGGTTGGTTTTCTAAAAACCCTAGAAGGAACATATATAAAGAGGCGCATAAAAGGAGCCTATTTGTTAAAAACAAATCAGATTTTTAATCAATACAAATCCCTTCCAAAAGGGCGCTCCATCAAAGAGAGAGAGAATAGGATTTGTTGCAAATCAAATCTCATCAAATCTTGCCAACAACATCCTATCATATCTATATGATATATTAGGTTCAAAACCTAATCAAATATCTGATCATAAATCATCATATAATCAGTTATATGGTGCGCCCCATTTAGCCTAAATAATGACCAGATACATTTGAGTAATCAAATCACTCAAATATTCTCTCAACAGATTGTATCTTTTGGAGCTGATACTGATGACTAATCATCAGCCATATTAGCCCCCCCATATCTCCTTGGATTATGTCCAAGAGATTTTCTTTTGATATGCTCCAACAAGATCTAATCTTGTTATGTTCCAACAAGATCTTATCTTGTCTTTTTCAAACAAGATCTTATATTATCCCTTTTCGTAATGAAACAATTTTCATAGCCAATTCTAATTTAATTATTAAATTCAAATATTAAAATATTCAAATTTAAACTTTCAAACATTCAAATTCAAAATTCAAATTCAAAATTCAAAATTCAAAATTTCGATTTCAAATTTCAAATTTCAAATTTCAATTTCAAAATTCGAATTTCAAAATTCAAAATTTAAATTTCAAAATTCAAATTTTAAATTCCAAAATTCAAAATTTAAATGTTTGATAATTAATTAATTTAACTAATTAAATTAATTAGTAATGACTTGGACTATCCAAGCTCATTACATTAACCATGCGCCCTCCACCCCTTTAGGTGGAGTTCCAAACTACTTCTTGGGCTAATAACTATTATAAGGCCCAATACTTTTAATGCTAGAGCATCTAGACAATTAGGTGTTTGTGTGTGACCCATTAGGTCCAACATAGCCACTGACATAAATGGGCTTGGGCCCAATAAGCCCACAACCCATCTAATGATAACACAGAGCACTAGCAATGTTTTGTTGCCCCAGAACTAGTTAGATTAATGATTTGATCATCCTATTAAACATATTTGGTTGCCGTATGTTTGTCCCTTCGTCTCAGTTACCTTCCCATAAAACCTAGGGTAAAGAAACGTATCATCCCTTGCGGTTTAGGGTTATCTTTTTATGAAATAGGGAGTCTTCAATTTACTGACTCTAAAGGCAGATCATCTTATGATCTCTTTTACTATGCATAGATTCTCGAGTCACTGTAAATGTCATCCCGATTTCTCCGGTTTAAGGATAACCTAATCTCTCACAGAGATTTGATGAATTTCTTCAGCTTATCACCTTAGCCCTGTGCCCTATCAAGACAAGCCCAAGAGCATACCTATGAATCTCCATGTTTCAGGCAGACAAGGTATACAATCAAAGCATGCCTTCTAGAACACAGTCTAAGTGATAACTTCTGGTCTAAGGAAAGACATACCCAAATATAAAGAGACTACTCTAATGATACTATCTGTGAGATTTCCTCATAGAGTCTCTTTGTGGGTCCGTTCAGTGCGAGCTATACTCTTATAGACACCCACGACTTTAGCTAAGACATCTCCATATCTGTAGCACATGAGGTCTATACCTTGTATCCATATACAAGTAGACAAGTCATGTTAGTCTTGCCCAAGATTACTGACCCCATTCTCAGTATCTCTAGGCTAGGAACATAATATTAGGAATAAGCATCCGGTATTCTTGAATCCTCATGATCGTGATCTCATCACAGATATTCAAGAGATACCTATTTTATACCACGGGGTTTATCAAGTTATTCATAATATATTAACTTTAATATCGAGACAGAATTATGAAACAAGATAAAGAGTGCTTTTATTTATTTGCGACAATATTAAGAAGGTCTACATCTATGTCTTTATTTAATCATAAGATTGTCTCTAGGACACCCAAATACTAACACTTAATTTGTTTTCATTTTTTGTATACTAATTTTCTTTTGATCGTTTTGTGTTATATATTGATTCTTTTTTTTCTTTTTTCAGGGCGGAAGGTTTCTTGCTACTGTGAATAATTTTTGCCTATGTTTTGTTTCTTCGTTCGTTTTTGTAGCTGATGTTGTATTTTTTTTTGGTTCCTTTATAAACAAATGATCTTAATTCATTTTCATTTTTTGTATACTAATTCTCTTTTGTTTGTTTTGTATTCTGTATACTTATTCTCTTTTTTTCGTTTTTCAGGGTGGAATGTTTCTTTCTACTTTGAATAGTTTTTGCCTGTATTCAACGTCTTCGATTATGTGTAGTGCTTGCCTGTGTTTTTTGTCTTCAACGTCTTCGATGCCTGTGAATAGTTTTTTGTCTTGCTGCTGAAAAAGAATTTGTAACCGATGGATAAATTTCTAATAGCATAACATATTAATTTCATATTTTTTTTATAGAGTGTTTCTTCATTGTGTTGTGTTTATGGCTCTTATTTTCTGTACCCAGAAAACAATTATTATTTCAACTTCTTATATTGTAATTGTCATGATTCATAATATCAAATTCAAATTTCTAAATTATTTTCAGTTTTGTGTTCACACCCACAGGAATTTGAAATGTTTCCTATTATAATAACTTTTCAAATTTTTATTTTAACTTTAAATTTAAAAACTCAATTAAGATCTCACTAACTCCTGCATTGGTATTTGCCAGGCCTATTAAAATCCCACTAACTTTTAAAATTCGAAATATAAACTTAATATAGGAGTAAAAAAAGTTCAGCATTAATTGGTGGCAAACATCTATATTAATACCCCCACTACTGCTTACCAAAAAAAAAATACCTACACTACTTTTTCAAAATCCGAATTTTAAACATAATATAGGTAGAAAAAGATTTCAACATTAATTAGTGGCAGACAATTGTATTAATATCTCATTATTTTATACATAGAAATGAGAATAATAATATTTATTGAAAAATTTATATTATTTTAATACAAAAAATATGTTAAAAAAACCTCCTTTAGTTCGTTGAAAAGTTCATTAATGTATGTTGATGGAATAAAATTAAAACGAATACCAATTCCGTAAATTTTCAACATTTGAATTTATTGATGATTTTAATGGTCAGATAACGTATGCTACAATTAAAGTTTACAATCAAATACAAGTGAATGCATTAATATCTATTATCAATGGAGTTATATAATTGTGACACTCGGTACAAAAATAATACAAAATGATAAGAAATTTCCATACAAGTAGTTTTTTAAGAAAAATATTTAACGTAAATGTTTTAAATTTATATGTATAACCAATTCAAAAAAATATAAAATTATAAATTAAACGAAAAAATTGATTTTTTAAAGAATATTTATAATTAATTCAAAAAAATTTAAATTTTAACTCTTAATAAAATAAAAATGACATCTATCGTTTTGTAAAAAATAAATTATAAAAATTTAATCACTACAAAAATGTAATTTAATATATAAGAAATAAATTTAGCTTTTATTCCTTTGATGTAAGAGTGTAATTAACACAATTTTCTATGTCGTGAGTGAATAACTAGAAGTTATTACTTGAAGAATATGCAAAGTTTTTTATACATGTTTTCCACTACTTTTTTTGAAGGAATTTAAGTTTATTAATAATATTTATTATTATGTCTATTGAGTGAGAAAAAAAATTTATATTTAAAATTCAAACTTTTAAATTTAAATTTTGAATTTGATAGGTGAAAAAATAGTTCAGCATTTAATGTTTCTGCAGTGTAAAAAGAGATATATATATATATATATATATATATATAATTAATTTAAATTTAATATAAAATTATAAATTAAACAATAAATATTTAAAATTATAAAAATACATTTATAGTCGAAAAAAATTATTTAAAATTTCAAATTTAAAAGAAAAAAAAAAGAAATGGCATAATTTATACTGTACAAAAAATAAATTTAAATTTTAACATAAAATTGTTAAGTATACATGTATAACCAATTAAAAAAATATATAAAAACCATTAATTAAAATAGAAAAAAATTATATAAAAAATATTTATAATTAATATAAAAAGTTTTAAATTTTAAATTTAAATAAAAAATGTCGTCTCTCATTCTGTAAATTTTTTTAAATTTTTTTTAAGAAACTATAAAAATGAAAAATTTTATTTAGTACATAAGAAAGAAATTAAACTTTCATTTTTTTATTGCAAGAGTGTAATTAACACAAATACTTGCAAAAAATAATTATTTATATAAAATGTTGACAGTTAGAGGTGGAAAACTGGGCTCGGCCCGGAGGGCCGGCCCGCCAATATATTTTTATAATTCAATTGAAATTTTTTCTTTCTTCTTTTATAATTAAATTACTAAATCTGATTTAAATTTTTATAAATACAAATTTGTGAAATTCCAAAGACTAACGACACAAATCCTTGCAAAACAAAATTATTTATATAAAATACTGACAGTTAAAGGTGGAAAGCTGAGCTCGGCCCGGAGTGTCGGCCCGCTAATATATTTTTATAATTCAACTGAAATTTTATCCTTCTTTTATAATTAAATTACGAAATCTGAATTCAATTTTTGTAAATATAAATTTGTGAAATTCCAAAGACTAATGACACAAATGCTTGCGAAAAAAATAATTATTTATTATTATTTTATAAATCTGATTGTAGTAAATGAAAGTTCATTTCTGAGATAAAATATAAAAACCTAGACGCAACTATAAAAATCTTTTTTTGTGGATAAATATAAAAACCTTTTACATGCTGATAGTTAGAGGTGGCAAACTGGAATCGGCCCGGAGGGCCGACCGACAAACCCATGTTTATAATGAAATTAAAATTTTATCCTTCTTCTTTTATAATTAAATTCCTAAATCTGATTTTAATTTTGGTAAATACAAATTTGTAAAATTTCAAATACTAACGACACATCCTTGCAAATAATAATTATAGTTAGCAATGATTTGTACGCATTTTTCTTTTTATATCCCTTTCTCATGTAAACATGGTGTATTATAACGTATTATGGTGTATTATGATGTAGTTGTACGCAAAATTAATTATCCCTCTGAATAGCAGATTTCTGTTTGTGGTTGATATTTGCAAAGTTTTGTGTCAATGCTGTAATTTTTTCACCTGAAATATAGAACAAAATAACAACACAATTTTTTCTAAGTATAAGGTTTGCAGTGCGATTAACCAATCACAGATGACGACAAAAATTTTGATCTTTTTTCCCCGTGCATCGCACGGGTAATATACTAGTTAATATGTAAAGAGAAAAAAATAAGAGGACATGAAATAAGCACATTATAAGCAAGAATTCAATAAAGATATATATCGAATTAAAAGTTGTCTCATGCATTTTTTTAATTTGTTATGACTATCGTGTTAGTATATAGATGTCCTAGAGACAATCTTTTGATTAGATTAGGACATATATGGACCTTTTTATATTGTCGCAAATTAATAATAAGCACTCTTTATCCTATTTCATATTTAGTCTCGATATTATTGTTAATATATTATGAATAAACTGGATAAACCCCTTGGAATAAAATAGGTATCTCTTAAGTATCTGTGATGAGATCACGATTATAAGGATTTAAGGATTTAAGGATTTATTCCTAATTTTATGTTCCTAGTCTAGAGACACTGAGAGTGGGATCAGTGATCTCGGTTAAGACTAGCACGACTTATCTACTTGTATTCGGATGCAAGGTAAAGACCTCATGAGCTACAGATATGGAAATGTCTTAGCTAAAGTCGTGGGTGGACCTATAAGGGTATAGCTCGCACTGAACAGACCCACAAAGAGACTCTATGAGGAAATCTCACAGAGAGTATCATTAGAGTAGTCTCTTTATATTTGGGTATGTCTTTCCTTAGACCAGAGGTTATTACCTAGACTGTGTTCTAGAAGGCATGCTTTGATTGTATACCTCGTCTTCTTGAAACATGGAGACTCATAGGTACATTGTTGGGCTTGTCTTGAAAGAGCAGAGGGCTAGGGTGATAAGCTAAAGGAATTCGTCAAATCTCTGTGAGAGATTAGGTTATCTGTAAACCGGAGAAATCGAGATGACATTTACAGGGACTCGGGAATCTATGCATAGTAAAAGAGATCATGAGATGATCTGCCTTTAGAGTCAGTAAATTGAAGATTCTCTATTTCGAATAAAGCTTACCCTAAACTGCAAGGGTTGATACGTTTCCTTACCCTAGGTTTAATGGGAAAGTAACCGAGATGAAAGGAAATATATACGGCAACCCAATATGTGTAATAGGATGACCAAGTCATTAATCTAACTAGCTCTGGGGCAACAAAGCATTGCTAGTGCTCTGTGTTGTCATTAAATGAGTTGTGGGCTTATTGGGCCCAAGCCCATTTATGTCAGTGGCTATGTTGGACCTAATGGGTCACACACATACAAACACGAGACTTTTCAGTGTGCTTTTTTCTCACTCGCACACTTCTCGGGAAAACTTCCAGGGAGGTCACCCATCCCAGAATTGCTCCAAGTCAAGCACGCTTAACTGTGGAGTTCTTCCGATCCGGGCTACCAAAAAACAGATGCATCTTGTTAGCATAGGTAGTACCAATTAATTCTTATAAATCCCAACTGTGCAATTTTATATCTGCACAGCCTTTGGAATCCCTCTCTTTCGGGTGTCGATTCGATTCATTCATGCTTGTAACCCCCCGCTGGAAGCCTGTCAGGAGCCGTTCCTTGTTCTTGCCTCTTTGCACCGGCGATCACTCCCCGCCCTCGTCAGCGCTCAGGATGTTACATGCCCACCAGCTTCCACCTGGTTCGTCCTCGAACCATACCGTACTGGATGAGAGGCCCTGCTCTGATACCACTTGTAACACCCGGCCGCTTCAAGAATCAATTACTATCCCCACATACTAACACGAGACTTTTCAGTGTGCTTTTTTCTCACTCGCACACTTCCCAGGAGGTCACCCATCCCAGAATTGCTCCAAGTCAAGCACGCTTAACTGTGGAGTTCTTCCGATCCGGGCTACCGAAAAGCAGATGCATCTTGTTAGCATAGGTAGTACCAATTAATTCTTATAAGCTATCCCAACTGTGCAGTTTTATACCTGCACAGCCTTTGGAATCCCTCTCTTTCGGGTGTCGATTCGATTCATTCATGCATGTAACCCCCCGCTGGAAGCCTGTCAGGAGCCGCTCCTTGTCCGTGCCTCTTTGCACCGACGATCACTCCCCGCCCTCGTCAGCGCTCGGATTGTTACAACTAACACCTTATTGTCATGATGATCTAGCATTAAAGGTATTGGGCCTAATAATGTTTGTTAGCCCAAGATGAAGTTTGGAAGCCCACCTAAGACGGAGAAGGCGCATGGTATGGTTAATGGGCTTGGATGGTCCAAGACATTACTAATTAATTTAATTGGTTAAATTAATTATCAAATATTTAAATTTTGAATTTGAATTTTGAAATTTGAATTTTGAACTTGAAATTTGAAATTTGAAATTTGAATTTAAATGTTTGAATTCGAATTTGAATTGGCTATGAAAAGTTGTTTCATAACAAAAGGATAAGATGAGATCTTGTTGGAACAAATTCCTTGTATCAAGAGAAGATCTATGGAGATCTCCAAAGGCTGATTTGCGGCGCCACTTTGGATGGATGATGAGTGTCATCTAGTCAACCAAACAAGCTCCAATCAGATTTGGTTGGTTGAGAGAATCAGTGAGTAAGTTGGTTCAAATTTGAATGCAACTGCTCAACGAATCTGGACCCCTTTTGGGGCTGAATAGGGGCGCATAATGGTTGGCCATATGATGGCCATTGGATCAGAATTTTGACTAGGTAGAGACCCAGTCTCATGAGGATTCAAAGGTAGGTTGTTGGGAATTGTAAATTGCAAACAACTCCACCTTTCTCTCCTCTCTTATGCGCCACCTACATCATGGATTTAAGTGAAAAATCTGATTTGATTAATTAACTCTCTCACTCTCTTGTGCGCATACTAGGGGTAATTTCTCCTTAAGGTTTTCAGAAAAAGACCTAGTCAATTCTACTCCAATCCATTCCCCACTCTTGTGAAGTTTTCATACTGAAAACTTCACTCTTCTAAACACATTTACCTAGCCTCCTTCTTCACCTATTGAGCGTATAGCAAGCCTCTTTGTGGTGGTCAATTGGTGGCTTGACAAGAAGAGTTCTTGCATCTTGACGTGGGTGGTGTGGATCAACGTTAGAGGGTTTGAACCCTTCAAACCTAACACTGATCGTCTTGAAGTTTTGAACTCACAAACAAAGGTAACATTATATTGTCATAAAGCATGATTCTTGATTGAATGTGTGATTTCGCATAAGAATTTTTTTTTTTACCTCTCACATGCTACGACCTTCAAGGCCAGTTACTTTCAAGTGGTATCAGAGCCCGGTTGCTTTACCATCGGCAGGTGATGGTACCTTGTTTGTGTAAATTATTTTTCACGGTCAAAGGTTCTTTAAAGTTGTTAAAGATTAATTCTTTGCATGTGGATTGTCTTTTTATGAACATGTTTAATATGATTATGGTGTTCATATATCTACATGCACTCATGGTTTTGTTTGTTTTGATTCTTTTTGAAAGTTTACAAAAGAAACATCTTTTAGAAAGGAATATGATTTGGCCATGATGTGAATATTCAAATGCATTATTTTCTCCATGTTTTTATTTTATTTTAAAAATGCATGAAGGGTTCATGACATATCTCGACAATATGAATAAAATTAGGATTCTTGGTTTTGTTCATTTTGATCTTGACAATTTTGTGTTTTTGTTAGATGAATTGTTCAAGAACATAGCATAAAATTTTTGTACGTGATGATGTATGGTTCGGCCATATGAGTTATGGTTGAATAAATGGTTTACTTTTTGTGTTCTTTGAGAAAGATTTGACAAAGATTTGAATTATGCATAAAGATGCAAAATTCGACCATTGGGAGAAAATTGAAATTTTTTTGAATTTTGATTCTTATTTTGATGTTTAATTGTTAAATATCAAGATATATGTGAGAACATATTATGTGATAATAAGATATTTTGTGCTTGCAAGTTGTTTAACCTTTCAGGTGCAAAAAGGAAGGGGATGGTCATGGTGCCCGAAATTTGAATTTCAAATTTTTAAATTAATGTGTAATTTTGCTCTATTTAAATTAGAGGTGTAATTTAAATTTCAAATTTTGTAATTTTTCATTTGTCACTCCAAAGATGTTTTGGAGTTTCTTTAATTATTTGTAATTAGAAAATTAGGCTAGTGGCGTTTAGACGACAAGCAACCGTGGCTTGAGAAGCAAGATGGACGAATGCGCGAGCACCATGACTATCTCAAATAAAAAGGTTTTATATGCTTGTATGCTTTGTACGACTAGTATGCATGGGATAGTGTATCACGAATGCATGCTTATATGACTTAAGACGTCTAGTATGCATAAATTGGACAAACCGTGTTTGTATGCCTTATTATGCACGTCCAATTGCGACTAGTGTAAATCGATAGATGTTTGACTTAGGTTATGACTAGCATGATAACATATATACACGTTTGATGAGACTTTATAAACAGTAAATAAAATGAACCCTTAAAAAGAATAAATTATTAAGCGCATGATTACCTCCCACCACCAATATTAGTCAAACCTCCTCTAAATAGTGGTGCTCCACAAATCAGTTGGGACCCATTGTTTCGTTAAGCGAGAGTAGTGTTAGAAGTGTGAGACACTTAGGGTGCTGGTTAGTGCTTAACTGAGGCATAAGTTGCAGGCTCAGCCGGGCTTATGTGCTTAGGGTAATAGTGCTAGGTTGGTTGCATGAGATGCACCACTAAGTGACAAGGAGTTGTCAACCTAATGCTAAGAGAGGGTATGAGATACTGTTGATAAGAATCAACCCATTATTTAAATTAATCTTACGGTCACAGACGGGGGTTAAAATAAATAATCGCACTCTTAATCTCACTAAGGTAAAATCTAAAAGTAGATTAACCCTAAGTCAAATGGTAAGGGTCATTGACTTAGATAAAATAATGGGAAGGGCAAATTATTTAAAGTCTTTAATAATTTGTTACACAACAATGTATATTAACTAATCTATCTTTACATTTTCAGTTTTTAGTATGACTAATCCACTGTCACTGCGCTCAATACTCGATACGAACAAACTGACTGTTCCTAATTTTATGGACTGGTATTGGAACGTCAGAAATGTTTTGCGGGCCGAAAAAGTTGCTTATGTCCTAGACACTGCTTTACCTATTGCGCCTAAGGAAGGGGAAGATGGGTTCGCGAAATTTGATTTCGAGGCCCACAATCAACACATGGAAGATAATGTGTTGGCTTGTTGCATCATGCTGGGATCCATGTCACACGAGCTGCAGAAACAACACGAGCATATGGATGCCCACTCTATTATCCTGCATCTCAGGGAGTTGTATGATATTAAAGGCAAACATGAGAGGTATGAGACCTTTAGGGAATTGTTCCTATGCAAGATGACAGAAGGCATGTGTTTTAAACGCCATGTACTGAAGATGATAGCGCTCATTGAGAAGCTAGAGGGTCTAGGGTTCACAATGGATGCTGAATTAATTAATGACTTAGTTCTATCATCACTTCCTCCTTCTTTCAATGAATTCATAATGAATTATAACATGCATGGGATGCTTGTGAGCTTGCCAGAGTTTTAAGTATGTTAACAACTGCTAAAATGTCTATCAAGAAGGATGAGACACAAGCTCTTCTGATTGGTGGGCCTGAAAGGGCCAAGGGTAAGGGCAAGGAGCCTGCGAAAGGCAACTCCGTTAAGCCCAAAGAAAAGTCCAAAAAGAAAGAAAGGCAAAAAGAAGGGTAAGAGTGAACCCAAGGACCAAAGCGATGCTGTGTGCTTCCATTGTGGCAAAGATGGCCATTGGAAGAGGAATTGTCCAGACTACCTGAAGAGTGTGAAGGAGCATGGTGATGCTTCTACCTCAGGTATTCACATGATTGAGATAAATTATTCTTGTGCTAATCTGACTTCTTGGGTATTGGATACCGGTAATGGTTCTCCTAATCTGCAATGTGTTGCAGTGCTTAGGAGCCCTAGAAGATTGGAGAAGAACGAGGTGGACCTCCGCGTTGGAGATGGAGCAAGAGTTGCTGCACATGATATTGGAGATACCGACCTCATTAGCCTACGGGCCTCTTATTGCATTTGAATAATTGTCTTTATGTTCCCGGCATTTCTAGAAACATTATTTCTATTTCTTGTTTAGAACAAGATAGTTTTGCTTTCACTATTAGGGATGATACATTTTCTATCATTTTGAATAATATTGTTTTTGGTACTGCTTCTTTAATAAATGGCTTGTATGTTTTCGAAATGGGAACTGAAGTGCTCAATGTAGATGTGAAACGACCTAGGATAGATAGTATCACTCAATTTTGTCCTCACACGTAATAAAATAAAATAAAAAATATGAACCTTTTATTTTGGAGTATATTATTATCATTATTATTATTATTATTTTGTTTTATATAAGAAAAAAGAGTAAAAAGAAATTAGGTAAAAAGAGAGAGGTATTGATACAAAAAAAGGAGTTCAGATTTTATCATTTATTTAAGAAGAAGAATAATAATGATAATGAAATACATTTCTTAATGAAGAGGAAACGTTGATGGCGGTTCTCCCATCATCATTTAAGATAACAATTTATCCCACTTGCTCATCATGACAAGCTGCATTACGTTGGAGAAAAGAAAGCATAGGGGGTACAGAGCAGAGGTAGGGCGGTGGAAGGATGGCCATAAGACAAAGGAGAGGCGCCGCACTGTCAATGAAAAAGCCTTCATAATATGGAAAAAAGAAAGAGGTGCAGAAAACCCTCTTGCGAAGAAATCTTTTGGGTCGTTCTCTATAAATACTAAAGGATCTGTAGAAAAAAAGGGGAGGTTTTGGAAAAATAGAACAGAACTAAGAGAGGGGAGAAGGGAGACGAATTCTCCTTTGGATCCTTACATAAGGTTACCATAAAACACAAGCCTCCGTACCAAGATAGTGTTTCCCTCCTCCACCGTTTTGACGCCGTTCACCACCACCAGTTGCTGCAAGTCTTACCATTGATGTCACCAAAGAAAGTTACTGCAAGTAATCACCACAAAAAATCCGATACAGTTTGCCGCTGCTTGGACCTCATCCATCGCCATGAACTGCCACCAGAAAATCGCCTACCACTGTGTTTAATCACCCAAAGCTCACACAACATCTGGTCGTTACTATCGTGCAGTCTCCACACTTGGTATATTATTCGGAGGGGTCTTTCACCAAGGATAGCATATTATTAATTTTTTTCGTCTTTCCTCTATACGGACTCACAGGTATGCAGTTTGTTTGATTAAATAAATTGTTTATCTTTTCGTTTGTTTTAACACTCATCGTGGAAGATATTAGATGAGAAATAATAGGTTAATTTGAATATGCAAAGACCAAGATGCCTTTTATTCACTTGTGCCCACGAACGGGAATCATTAAATTTTTTACACCCATGCATGTATGACGTTTTGGGTACAAACATATAAAATGGAAATGGTAGGGCCCATTTTTTTTTATTAGCTTATCATGTTAGTGTTAGCTTATTAGCTTATCATACTGTGTCTTCATGTTATTTTGGGTCCAAACGATACAAATATGAATCTCTTAAAAAGTGAAAAAAAGGTAAGAATGTCTCTTACAAATTTTTTAGCAACATGTTAATCGATTATACCATTATGGAATAAGATGGGCATACACTATTGAATATTTAATCCACTTACCAATTTTATATTCTTCACAATTATAAAAGCATAGAATGGTCTGCACTTTTATATCGTGGAATCCAAGACATTATTACTTATAAAAATTTTATTTAATTGGACAAACTTAAAATGCTTGGAAATTAGAATAATGGTGCTGTTTAGGATTGAAGCATGGCTTCACTGAAGAAGAAAAAATATATAAGACAAAATTTATTTTATAGGGGTGATTTAGCCGTGACGGCTGGTAACTCTCTATATTTTCTTTTGGATCATTTTGGCCGAGACAGCTTGGCGATTCCAGATTCATTTAAGTTTTTTCGTAAAATAACATGGAATATATGTTAAAAGGATTAGCTGAGTTGAGACAGCTTGTTAATCCCATTATTTTCTAGAATCATTTCAACTGTGACATCCCGATGATTTTAAAATATTATAAAAATAGTAAATAAACAAATAAATAATCATAATTTTTTATTTAAAATTATTGATTTAACTTAAAACATAAAGAATAAAAAATTAGTTTGATATCAATTGAAATGGGAGTCAGCTGAGCCGTGATGGCTTGTTACCCCCCCACATTTTATTTTGACTCATTTTTGCCGTGACGGCTTGGTGATTCGAAATTAAATCAAATTTATCATAAAATGTACGATAACAAAAATAATAATATGATTATGATTATTCTTTTTAAAAGAAAGGATTAGCTGAGTTGAGACAGCTTGTTAATCTTGTAATTATCATTTCAGATTATTTTAGCTGTGACAGTTTGATATTCCGAAACCATCAAATCCAAAACTTTCAAATTATTTTCTTTAAAACTACTTTCAAAATTAAAATCAATCAACACACAAATATTTTCTACAGAACGACGTAGCTTTGAGTTCCCTATTGTATCGAGGGTTACGTCGGAGCGGGACTCTTCTCGTCAAGCACAAAAATAAAATTTCAAAAATAGTTTTCTTTTCCAACAATCAATTTTATTTATTTAGGGTGAAATAAATATTTGAAATATTATCAATAATTTGCACAATTAATATAAGGTAACCGTTTTTTAACGGACGGTGTAGGGTGCTAATACCTTCCCTACTCGTAATCGACTCCCGAATCCAATTCTTTTGTTTTCAAAGACCAGTTATCTTTAAAAAAGGTTTTTCCAATGTTTTTTCCTAAATAAACTTTGGTGGCGACTCCATTGTTTTAACCATTTAATTTCATTCGCCGTCACGTCGCGATACGGTTGCGACAATAGATAATCAATCATATCTTTGGCACTGTAGACTAGGGCACATGAAATGAAACAAGATTGTCTAGGATGCATAGAGATGGATGCCTAGATCCCAAGGATTTGGGATCCTATGGACAATGTGAATCTTGTCTAGCTGGGAAAATGATTCGTCAAAAGCCCAAAGGGCTTGAGATTCATAGGGCTAGTGAGTTATTAGAACTCATTCACTCTGATGTATGTGGCCCAATGTCTATTAAGGCTAGAGGAGGATACTCCTATTTCATTACCTTTACGGATGAAGTAGAGAAACAGCGTGGCAAGATGGTTAAGTCACTGCGATCAGATCGTGGAAGTGAATATCTGAGCCATGAGTTTCGGGATTATCTGAGAGAAAATGGAATTCTCTCGCAGTTTACCGCACCTTACACACCACATCAATAGGGTGTCTCAGAAAGAAGAAACAGCCTTTGTTAGACGTGGTTAGGTCTATGATGAGTGAGACTCAACTTCC
The DNA here is from genome assembly GCF_033153095.1 of Gastrolobium bilobum. Taxonomy (NCBI): domain Eukaryota; kingdom Viridiplantae; phylum Streptophyta; class Magnoliopsida; order Fabales; family Fabaceae; genus Gastrolobium; species Gastrolobium bilobum. The sequence continues at coordinate 650,046 of NW_026898943.1, forward strand.
AAAATCGTTTTGGGGATATGCCTTAGACACAGCGGCATACCTTCTAAATAAGGTACCATCTAACTCTGTTCAGACCCCACCATATATGATATGGAATGATAAGAGACCCAACCTGAGTTACCTTAGGGTATGAGGATCGCCGGCTTATGTCAAAGCGTTGGCATCAGACAAGCTTAGTGCTGAGAGTACTAAATGTCAATTTGTTGGGTATCCCAGAGGTTCTAAGGGATACTACTTTAAAGACAAGGTGTTTGTGTCCTAGAATGCTGAGTTCATTGAGAAGGATTTGATCTCTCAAGGAGCCAGTGAGAGTAAGATTGATCTTGAAGAAGTTCAAGGACCACAAGAATAGATTGAGGAACCCGAGTCTGCTTAGCAGGCAACGTTCTCCAATGGAGAAGTAAACACACAACTCCGTAGGTCTACGAGGGTCATCCATCCACTTGAGAGGTATGGGTTTGTGATTGAGAATCAGCAAACCGTCGAGGATGATGAACCAAGTAACTACGAAGAGACAGTCAAGGATGTTGACTTTTCTAGATGGCTTGAAGCCATGGAATTTGAAATGGATACGATGTATCAAAACAAGGTATGGACCTTGGTTCCTAAACCGCAAGGAATAGTTCCTATCAGTAATAAATGGGTCTTTAAAAGAAAGACTGATGCAGATGGCAACGTTCAGACCTACAAAGCTAGGTTGGTGGCGAAAGTGTATCGTCAAAGACAAGGAGTTGACTATGATGATATTTTCTCACCGGTTGCCATGATCAAATCTATTAGGATCATGCTTGCAATAGTAGCAGGCATCAAGGAGTTGGAATATTCATTTTGATGAAGTCATTAAGAGTAACGGTTTTATCAAGAACGAGGATGAACCTTGTGTTTACAAGAAGGTTAGTGGGAGTAATGTTGTCTTCTTGGTACTTTATGTAGATGACATATTGCTAATAGGAAATGACATCCCCACATTACAAATAACGAAAGAGTGGCTTTCAAAAGCTTCACCATGAAGGATTTGGGAGAAGCAGCCTTTATACTTGGTATAAAGATCTATAGAGATAGATCCAAGAGGCTGCTGGGTTAATCTCAATCCACGTATGTTGACAAGATGCTAAAGAGGTTTAGCATTGAAGGGTCGAAAATGGGTTTTCTTCCCGTCAGTCATGGGGTACATCTTTCAAAGGCTATGTGTCCTAAGTCACAGCCTGAGAAGGATCGCATGAGTGGAATTCCATACACTTTGGCTATTGGATCCATCATGTATACCATGATATGTACGAGACCAGATGTCTCGTATGCTTTAAGCATTACGAGCAAATACCAGTCTGACCCTGGAGAGGGTCACTGGACAGCAGTCAAGACCATCCTTAAGTACTTAAGAAGAACTAAGGATGCGTTTCTGGTCTATGGTGGGGTTGATGAGCTTTCAGTGAAAGGATTCACTGATGCCAGCTTTCAGAGTGACAAAGATGACTGCAAGTCAGAGTCAGGGTTCGTATTCACCTTAATTGGTGGGGCAGTATCTTGGAAGAGTTCCAAGCATGACACAACAGCAGGTTCAACGACAGAAGCTGAATACATAGCTGCTTCAGAAGCGGCTAAGGAGGCTGTGTGGATCAAGAAGTTCATATCTGAACTAAGGGTGGTTCCAAGCGTAAATGAGCCCATACAGTAGCTTTGCGAAAGCACTGGAGCCATTGCGCAGTCAAAGGAACCAATGTCTCATCAAAGATCTAAACACGTGCTCCGCAGATATCACCTGATTAGAGTAATCATTGATAGGATGGATGTAAAGATGGATTATGTTCCCACAGATGATAACCTAGCCGATTCTCCGACAAAGGCTGTTTCTCAGATAAAACATGATAGTAATTGTGAGGCTTTAGGTATACGACTTAGGTCAGATTGGCTCTAGGCCAAGTGGGAGCTTGTTAGTATATGGATGTCCTAGAGACAATCTTTTGATTAGATTAGGACATATGTGGACTTTTTTATATTGTCGCAAATTAATAATAAGCACTTTTTATCCTGTTTCATATTTAGTCTCGATATTATTGTTAATATATTATGAATAAACTGGATAAACCCCTTGGAATAAAATAGGTATCTCTTAAGTATCTGTGATGAGATCACGATCATGAGGATTTAAGGATACCAGATGTTTATTCCTAATTTTATGTTCATAGTCTAGAGACACTAAGAGTGGGGATCAGTGATCTCGGGTAAGACTAGCACGACTTATCTACTTGTATTCGGATGCAAGGTAAAGACATCATAAGCTACAGATATGGATATGTCTTAGCTAAAGTCGTGGGTGGACCTACAAGGGTATAGCTCGCACTGAACAGGCCCACAAAGAGACTCTATGAGGAAATCTCACAGAGAGTATCCTTAGAGTAGTCTCTTTATATTTGGGTATGTTTTTCCTTAGACCAAAAGTTATTACCTAGAATGTGTTCTAGAAGGCATGCTTTGATTGTATACCTCGTCTGCCTGAAACATGGAGACTCATAGGTACACTGTTGGGCTTGTCTTGAAAGAGCACAGGGCTAGGGTGATAAGCTAAAGGAATTCGTCAAATCTCTGTGAGAGATTAGGTTATCTGTAAACCGGAGAAATCAGGATGACATTTACAGGGACTCGGGAATCTATGCATAGTAAGAGAGATCATGAGATGATCTGCCTTTAGAGTCAGTAAATTGAAGATTCCCTATTTCGAATAAAGTTTACCCTAAACCGCAAGGGTTGATACATTTCCTTACCCTAGGTTTAATGGGAAGGTAACCGAGACGAAAGGAAATATATACAGCAACCAAATATGTGTAATAGGATGATCAAGTCATTAATCTAACCGGCTTTAGGGCAACAAAGCATTGCTAGTGCTTTGTTTTGTCATTAGATGGGTTGTGGGCTTGTTGGGCCCAACCCGTTTATGTCAGTAGCTATGTTGGGCCTAATGGGTCACACACTAACACCTTATTGTCATGATGATATAACATTAAAGGTATTGGGCCTAATAATGGTTGTTAGCCCAAGATGAAGTTTGGAAGCCCACCTAAGTGGGAGAGGGCGCATGGTATGGTTAATGGCTTGGATGATCCAAGACATTACTAATTAATTTAATTGATTAAATTAATTATCAAATATTTAAATTTTGAAATTTGAATTTAAAATTTGAATTTTGAAATTTGAATTTTGAAATTCGAATTTTGAATTTAAAATTTGAATTTTGAATTTTGAATTTTGAATTTGAATTTTGAAATTTGAATTTGAAATTTGAATTTGAATTTAAAAGTTTGAACATTTGAATTTAAATGTTTGAATTCGAATTTGAATTGGCTATGAAAAGTTGTTTCATAACAAAAGGATAAGATGAGATCTTGTTGGAACAAATTCCTTGTATCAAGAGAAGATCTATGGAGATCTCCAAAGGCTGATTTGGGGCGCCACTTTGGATGGATGATGAGTGTCATGTAGTCAACCAAACAAGCTCCAATCAGATTTGGTTAGTTGAGAGAATCAGTGAGTGAGTTGGTTCAAATTTGAATGCAACTGCTCAACGAATCTGGACCCTTTTTGGGGCTGAATAGGGGCGCATAATGGCTGGCCATTGGATCAGAATTTTGACTAGGTAGAGACCCAGTCTCATGAGGATTCAAAGGTAGGTTGTTGGGAATTTTAAATTGCAAACAACTCCACCTTTCTCTCCTCTCTTGTGCGCCACCTACATCATGGATTTAAGTGAAAAATCTGATTTGATTATTTAACTCTCTCACTCTCTTGTGCGCATACTAGGGGTAAGTTCTCCTTAAGATTTTCAGAAAAAGACCTAGCCAATTCTACTCCAATCCATTCCCCACTCTTGTGAAGTTTTCATGCTGAAGACTTCACTCTTCTAAACACATTTACCTAGCCTCCTTCTTCACCTATTGAGCACATAACAAGCCTCTTTGTGGTGGTCAATTGGTGGCTTGACAAGAAGAGTTCTTGTATCTTGACGTGGGTGGTGTAGATCAATGTTAGAGGGTTTGAACCCTTCAAACCTAACACTGATCGTCTTGGAGTTTTGAACTCACAAACAAAGGTAACATCATACTGTCATAAAGCATGATTCTTGATTGCATGTGTGATTCCGCATAAGAAAAATTTTGTTTTTCCCTCTCACATGCTACGACCTTCAAGGCCAGTTACTTTCATATCGTATTTATCGATTGTTTTTTTCATAAATATTACTATGAATTAGGATCATATACATATATAATTATTTCTTTGCATTACATGGGAATTGAACACATACCACTGCACTACACACACCCTACACCACTAGGCTAACCCTAGTGGATCTTATATATAATTATCTATTAACATCCCATGACTTGCTCATGTCTATAACAATTTCATCATCCATTAATCATTTAACATATATATATATATAAATATATATATATATAATATAAATATATATATATATAAATATATATATATATATATATAGAGAGAGAGAGAGGCAGGATCCTTTGACACCTCATTTAAGAGCCATTAGATCAAAAAAGATCAATGGTGTCACATGCTTACAAATCAGAGTCGTTGATCTTTTTTGATCTAATGGCTCTTAGATGAGGTGTCAAATTTGTAGGCTTGGGTCGGAGTTGGCCGATTCCAGATTTTATTTTTTTTTGGTTTTTTTTTTTTTAGCTAGGCTCTACATCCTATCCGCAAGGTTTTGTTACTGTTCACTTATCCTAACTACATTTACCATGGACCTTAATCTTACTTTAATTAATTATGTAGGTCACTTATTGGCTCCATTAGGTTGGTGAACAGTTAATCATACTAGACGGGGCAAGTCTACCTAACTCAGTTTTATATTATGAGAAAATATAAAATATACAAAAGAGAAACTAACAAGGGGAAGAATATACATATGCTTAAAATAAAAGCTTTTAAAAAGACATGGTAGTACCTTAGGAAAGGAGAAGGATTTTCCTTTCGGAAATCCCCGAAAGATGCCTAAAGGAACTGAGAGAATAAAAGCGAGCTTATGTTTTCAGAAAATAAAATAGTTTTATTATAAACAGAGAAGGATTACAGAGACGAACACATGGACATGGATGTTTATAACTCAGAGTACTTGCACACTTCACTCGATATGTTTACAATTAAACCATATACCTATTTATAGACTTGGAATTGAAACACGAAATTAAAATACAACAGGTAATCCTTTCTTTTCTGAGTCGAGTACTTATTGGGCCCCATCGTCACTTCAGATAAAAGTAGGATTCCTGACAAAACTTCTTCACAAGAATTTTTTTTTTTAAAGAAAAACCCTGCCGACACTTAATATTTACAAAATGACCTGCTCGACGTTTTCTATTCAGAATTATTCTATGGACACAATTCTGCCGACATTTTCTTTTCTTCTGACAACCTTTCGTAGAGTCTGATAGCTAGTCTATAGAGTCTTGATGGCTGGGCTAGTTCTTTACATTCTGGAAATACATTCATATAGCTTGATATTCTTTCTATGAATCCATCGTTATCTGAGGAATCATTATTTACTGCTATAATTTCATAACATACACTATATATACTTTCTGTATCACTAATGTGTTCATCTATATTAATTAGGTTTATATTTGTTTTTTCTACCAAATAAGCTTCCCTGCTTTCCATATTTTTTCTATAAGGACATTTTATGGAGAAGTGTCCTTCATTTCCACATGTAAAGCATTTTAGTTTATTTTTGTAACTTCTTTCTGGATGATATTTTCTGACATGTCTTTGTTTATTTAAGTATGACTTTTTTGCTTATGTTTTTCTTAAATAATAATTTTTTCTTACCTTTCCTTTGTTTTTTCTGTAATTCTGATTAGGTATTCTTCTTTTGGATTTCTGTTCTGCATATCTTTGTGGGACAAATATTTTATTACAAAAACTATAATCTCCTTTTTTTTTAGTTTTTTTTTTTAGCTAGGCTCCACATCGTATCCGCAAGGTTATGTTACTGTTCACTTATCCTAACTACATTTACCATGGACCTTAATCTTTACTTTAATTAATTATGTAGGTCACTTATTGGCTCCATTAGGTTGGTGAACAGTTAATCATACCACACGGGGCAAGACTACCTAACTCAGTTTTATATTATGAGAAAATATAAAATATACAGAAGAGAAACGAACAAGGGGAAGAATATACATATGCTTAAAATAAAAGCTTTTAAGAAGACATGGTAGTACCTTAGGAAAGGAGAAGGATTTCCCTTTCGGAAATCCCCGAAAGATGCCTAAAGGAACTGAGAGAATAAAAGCGAGCTTATGTTTTCAGAAAATAAAATAGTTTTATTATAAACAGAGAAGGATTACAGAGACGGACACATGGACATGGATGTTTATAACTCAGAGTACTTGCACACTTCACTTGATATGTTTACAATTAAACCATCTACCTATTTATAGACTCGGAATTGAAACACGAAATTAAAATACAACAGGTAATCCTTTCTTTTCTGAGTCGGGTACTCATTGGGCCCCATCGTCACTTCAGATAAAAGTAGGATTCCTGACAAAACTTCTTCACAAGCTTTTTTTTTTATAGAAAAACCCTGCCAACACTTAATATTTACAAAATGACCTGCCGACGTTTTCTATTTAGAATTATTCAATGGACACAATTCTGCCGACATTTTCTTTTCTTCTGACAACCTTTCATAGAGTCTGATAGCTAGTCTATAGAGTCTTGATGGATGGGCTATAGGGTCTGACACCTAGACTTTGTCCCCAATGTTCTGTCTTCCAATTGTGTCTATGGAGTCTCCAGAAATTGGCAAAGATATGTCTTCTTCTTCTTTATCTTTTCCAGGTTCTACTAGCTGTCTGATCTCCTTTTGTGCGTTTAATATCTCTTCTATTTTCTTTTTAGTATTTCTAGAGTATTTTCTTCTTGGCTTTTTGGCAAAGCCACAACCTTTAACGGATTTGTTTTTTCATCAACAAGCACCGTTTGAGCTTGTGAAGGCATAGAACCTGCTTCTATGCTAGCTTCTTGATTGCTCATAAGGGAGCAATTACCTGTCTCACCCGCTTTTGTGGCCGGGAAACCATAAGATTCTTGCTGAAATTTATTTACTTCTTGTTGTAATGTAAATATCTGTTTGAGAAGTCTCTCCCTTTCTTCAACAAGATATTCTCTCTCCTCATTAAGATTTATGATTGTTCTGGATAAGATCTCACAATGATCACAAAATATAACTTTTGTCTGACTACTGGAAGCTTTTAGATATGGTAATGGTTCAGTAAAATTTTTGAGAGAAGGATGGAAATGAAAATGAGGACCTGTGAAAGATCTTGCAGCAGAAAAAGTTTCATCTATTGTATGGAAACCTTTATACTTTGGATTTTTTAAAATTTCTGGTGGATTCTACAACATCTATCCAGGAATTAAAGACTCCAGGATTATTACCTTCAAACACAACATAAAATCGAAATCTTTCTTGGCTTAAATTAAAAGTATATCCTAAAGCATTCATGGCTTCTATAAAATGCTTTCTATCTTTAGGTTCTTTATTAAATGAGACCCATAAATTATCTAAAATACATTTCTGTTCCAAAGTAAAAGTTTGTCCTACTAGTGGTCTGAAAGATACATTAGAACTGGGGTATATTTGGAGATTAACATTACCAAAATTTAAACTGTTTGTAGTTTGTATTACAGTTTTCTGTTCTACTGGTCTTTGATAAGGATTCTGTTCTAGGATACGCTGCTGTTGTTTTTGATTATACATAATTGCTCTAGGATTGTTTCCTGGCCTTATCTGAAAATTGTAATCAAGAATTAGTTATAGTTCTGGATAAATAATCAGCTATATAATTATCTTCTCCTTTAATATGTTCAATATTAATTTTGTACCCATGATTAATAAATTTATCTTTTAATATTAACCATCTTCTTCTTCCTAATTTATTTTCATTTAATTTATTATAAAATTTTACAATAGCTTCACAATCAGTTCTTAAAGTAAATTCTCTATTTACAATAAAAAATTCAAATGCATCTAATCCTTTGATTACTGCTTCTATTTCATAATCTATAGCACTAAGATTTTTTACTTTATGTTTTCCACTGGCGTACCTGCATATTTGTTCTGTTTCTTTTTCTGAATAGTTATTGGGCTTTTTTCTTAACTCAGCTCCCCATCCTAATTCTGATCCATCTGTTACTACTATTCTATAATCTGTATTTAGTGGTAATGCTAAAGGAGGCAAACCTTTTACCAATTCTTTTATTTGTCTAACTAATTTTTTATCTTCATTATTGAAATACCTTTGTCCTTTTATTGATGCTTTACTATATAATGGTCCTAAATATTTACCAAATTCTTTTATAACATTTCTAGCATAATTACATAATCCTAAGAATCTTTGTAATATTTTTAAATCTTTTAAATCTTCAGGAAATTCTATAATTTTTTGAGAAATATGAGGTTGTAGTTTCATAGTACCTTCTCCTAATTCTAATCCTAAATATTTAATATAAGTTTTTCCCAATTCCATTTTCTTTTTACTAATTATAATTCCATGTTTAACAAACTCAGAGAATATTACATGTAAGTGTCCTATATGTTCTTTTATATTTTTACTATATACTAGAATATCATCTATATATACTATACAAAATTCTTTAAGTTTTAAGAAAATTTCATCCATTCTTCTTTGATATATACTTGGTGCATTTTTAAGCCCAAAAGGCATTACTAACCAATCAAAATGCCCTAGAGGTGTAGTGAAAGCCGTCCATTCAATACTTTTCTCTTTTAATTTAAAATGGTGAAAATCACTTTTGCAATCAAATTTGCTAAATATTTTACAATCTTGTATATGAGAAATTAAAGTATCTTTATCTGGAATATTATAGGCATCTTCTATGGTATTATCATTTAGTCGTTTATAATTGATAACCATCCTACTTTTTCCTCGTACTATTTCACTATATTTCTTTACTATAAATGCTGCTGATCGGTGTCTATTATCATATTTCCTAATCAATCCTAGCTTACTCAATTCTTCTATATGAAGATTAAAATCTTTTTCATCAATCATAGTATGTTTAATACTTTTAGTAGATATTCTTATATCTGGATTTTTTAATTTTATTTCACACATAGGTTTATCTATGTCCCAATATTTTAAGGGGTTATCTCCAAATATTTCTAACTTTTCTAATTTACTAATAACATCTTGTATATCACTGTTTTCTAATATATTATAAGCTTGTATGGGATTAAAAAATTCATTAAAGTCTTCTAAGTCTATTATTACACAATTATCTTCAATATCTAAAGAATCTATATCTAAAAATTCTTCTTCTTTAATAGGTTGATTAATTTTACATTGTCCTTTTATAGGACAATACATTCCAATTTTCTTTGTTTATTTAAAGAATTATTCCATTCATTTCTATTTTGCTTTGCTATTTTCTTTTCAGAATAATTATTCTTTTCTTTATAATCATAATTAAAGAGTCTTTTCTCTTTATTTGTATTGGGGTTAATACTGAATTTCTAAATATTTCTAGATTATTTTGTGTAAGGAGCATTCCTCCAGAATCTTGTAATAAAAATCTTAATCCTATTATTAAACGTAAATCTATGTCTAATGGTCTTGCTACTACATCTGTAAAAGAATAATAATCTGAATATTCTCCACATTGGGTTAGAAATCCTATTTTTGCTGGCCTAAGTTGGTATTTATGTTTTGTAGTATTATTATTTATATCTGTTAATATTATAATATGATCTGCCTGTTCATAATCTTCTTGTTCTAATACCTTTTGGTCTATTATATTTCTAGTACATCCTGTATCTATCATAGCTCTTATATAAAGTATTTTCCCATTTTCTAATTTTAGTTTACAATTTACTTTTATTTCTTTTAATAATTTTTTATTATCACATATAAATCTTATAGGTTCAGTTGTCTTAAAAATTTATTTACTTTGTTCCCTTTTTTCTTCTATTTGTTTTACACATAACATTTGTGGTTGAGAGCCTTGGTACAAATAGTCTTCTAATCCTTGTAATCTTTCATTTTGTTTTGTTATTATTTTTTTTAATTCATTTATTTCACTATATAGTACACTAATATGGTCTTGTAATGCTTTTACTTCTGTTTGCATAATGTATATCTTCTTAGTATCTTTTTCTTGTAAATTCATAATTTGTTTTCCTCTATCTTCTTTTTGAGGTACACATCTATTACATCTTTCTTCAAAACAATTACTACATTGATACCTATTTTCCAAACTAGGATATAATTTACATACTGTGCAACTCTTATATAGACTACCTTTTCCATATTCTCAATTATGTTCTTTACATTCTGGAAATACATTCATATAGCTTGATTTTCTTTCTATGAATTCATCGTTATCTGAGGAATCATTATTTACTGCTATAATTTCAGAACATACACTATATATATTTTCTGTATCACTAATGTGTTCATCTATATTAATTAGGTTTAGATTTGTTTTTTCTACTAAATAAGCTTCCCTGCTTTCCATATTTTTTCTATAAGGACATTTTATAGAGAAGTGTCCTTCATTTCCATATGTAAAGCATTTTACTTTATTTTTGTAACTTCTTTCTGGATGATATTTTCTGACATGTCTTTGTTTATTTAAGTATGGCTTTTTTGCTTCTATTTTTCTTAAATAATAAATTTTTCTTACCTTTCCTTTGATTTTTCTGTAATTCTGATTAGGTATTCTTCTTTTGGATTTCTGTTCTCCATATCTTTGTGGGACAAATATTTTATTACAGAAACTATAATCTCCTTTTAATTGTTTTGCTATTTGTATTTCTGAACATTTTTCTTTTAGACCGGACATTATAAAACTACACCTAATGGTTACATTGTCAAAATGTGGTAAATTTTGATACATAATGTTTTCTTGTAGTCTTTGTTGCCATTTTTTATAAATTTCTTCTCCTAGTGGTCCTGGTAATTTCATAAATAATTTTTCTCCTATTTCTCTATTAAATATATTTCCTGATATAGAAGCATTATAAGTAAAATCTTCTAAGAATTGTTCTTTATATTGCCAATTTTTAATAGTCATTTGTTCTAATGCTTTTATTGCTTCATATTGTATTTTAACCTGTCCTAAATTAGGATCTTGTCCTGTACATAACATATGTATTTTATTAACAAAATTAAATGGATTTGTTCCTAATGATAAAATAATATTTATCTCTTTTGGATATTCTTCTTTAAATCTTTCCCATGTAGCTTTTACAAATTCTCCTAAAAATGTTTCTAAATATCTTAACATTTCTACTGGATTATGATCAAAATATTTTCCTATATAATCATTTACTACAATATTTTTCCAAATGTCCATTACTTTATCCCATATTTGAGGACTATGTGCTGTTAAATTTAAAAATTTTCTTAATTCTATTGGTTGTAATTGTATAGGTTTTTCTACTTGATATCTTTTTCCCCTGTGTTTAAATTTATTTTCTCTGGTTTCATCATAACTTCTATAAGGTTGTCTTGGCAAATTTCCTGATCTATAAACTCTAGGTTCTGTACAATTTGTTCATGATGTACCTGGTATATTACTATCTTGTCCTTCCATAAAATTTAAATCTAATATTTTAAAATCTATTTCTCCTTCACTTTCTTCAAATTCTTGTTCAGATTCTTCTTCACATTTTTCTTGTCCAATGAAATTATTGGTTATTTCTATATTATCATCTATGGACATCATATATTCTTTTTCATATTCTTCTTCTGTTATATCTCTTACTCTAATATTATTATTATTATCTTGATAAATTACTTGTTCTACGTCAATTTTTCTTTCTTTTACTATTTGTTCTTCTAATTCTTCTTCTGTTAATTTATCATATCTTAGAATTATTATCTTATCTTCTATTATTTGTTCATCTTCCATTTGTTTTTCTAACATTCTATCTTTTTTTAATAATATTTTTTGTTTTTGTTCTTCAATTTTGTGTTTATATTTATTTGTATAATATTCATATGAATTTTCCATCCTATACATTAATTCATTACTAATTTCTGTTTATGTATCTTCTTCTCTGTTAACCCCTTGTCTATAAAATACTCCATTTTCTGGAATTAATAAATCATTATTTTCTTTATCTTCAAAGAATTTACTAGTGTTCCATTCTAATCCTGCTAATTCTTGGGAAGATATTTCTTTAGGTTTTATCATTTTAATATTTTTACTTGATATATATTTAATTACATCATTTATTTTGATCTTATAATTAATACTTATATTTTGCATAGTTTTTCCTATAAATCCTATCGTAATTACTAAATTACTGCCACTTATAAATTCTTCAAATCCTTTAGTTTGTATTCCTATTTTAATACTTTTACAAAAATCTTCTATAGGTAATGTCATATTAGGAGTGCAGTAAAAAAGTCCTACATCACTATTTAAATCTACTTCAGTTAAAGATATTAATGATCTTTGTACATCTTTACCCCATCTTTTATCAAAAAGAGTTACAAAAACTTTACATCGAATTCTACTTCTTACTAATCCTTTTACTCCTATAATAAATAATCTTGTATGTATATAATTTTTATGAGATTTCTTTAATTGTTCTTTGGCTTTTTTA